>NW_020954557.1:54956187-55027737 GCF_900497805.2 Vombatus ursinus
GATAGATAGATAGATAGATAGATAGATAGATAGATAGATAGATAGATAGATAGATAGATACATAGATAGTTAGATAGATAGATAGGTAGACAGACAGACAGACAGATAGACAGACACTAGATAGAGATATATCTATATATCTATACATATACACACATATATATGTAAAAAAGACAGAGAATAGGGCTCAGGATACTCTCTAATGATGGGATTGGATTAGATGTTCCATACAGTTAAAAATAATAATTGCCCATGTACATGTAGTACATACTGTAAATTGAAAAGGAAGCTAAAAATGGGTTTGCTTCCTAATGAAGCCTTTATGAGGGTAAAGTAGAACTAGAACTTTAATGTTTTCATTTGGAAACATCTTTTAATAGTATTAATGTGGAAGTTCCTTGATATAAATCTTTAATTCTAGGACACAAATATCTTTCAAAAGAATTAGTATCAATTGTATATGGTTAGAAGATTAAATTTGGAAATTTATGTAAGTGAATATTTTCATTAAGCTAAATGAAAGTGCGAAATGTAAAAAGTATATGACCTTTCATTCATACTCATTTAACACGTGAATAATGTAATTAGGGCTTTTCTTAAATGCTCCTTCGCATGAAACTTCTCAAACTTCTCCTGTCCTTTGACCCAGTGACACAACTACTACGCACACAACCTGCCTAGGTTAAAAACAGAGGGAAAAGGTCCGTACTTATAAAAATGTCGATAGCATTTTTTATAGTTGCAAAGAAATGGAAGACAAAAGCACAAATTCTAATATAGGAATACGTGTGATATTAATGTTACATAGAAGAGGGATCAGGACTAGATCTATTATTTCATGGTATAGGGATCTCCTGAGTGAGGAAATTTCTCCTAACAGTCTTAGGAGTCATGGCGCCCTCTGTAATTTGTAGTCTTAGAGAGTTGCTACGAGCACAAATATATTAAGTTACTTGCCCAAGTTCACACAGCCAGTAGTGGGACTTTGGCCCAGGTCTTGCTGGTTTCATGGACAACTCTGTAGCAGCAGGCTACCTTTTATATGCTGTCATAAGAAATGATAAATATAGAGATTTGAGAGAAGCCTTGGGATATTTATATGAATAGATGAAGAACAAAGTAAGCAGAATTAAGCAATTTATATAATGACTACAATAATGTAAAAGAAAACAAGACTCAAGAACTCTGATTCATGTAGTGACCAATTATGACTACAGATGACTTACCTCCTGCCCCTTGACAGAGAGGTGGTAGACAATAGGCCCAGCATAAGGAAAACATTCTCAGACATAGTTAATATATTGCTTTGTTTTGCCTGGCTGTGCTTATTTGTTACAATGGACAAGACTGTTGAGTGGTGGTGTAGGAGGAGGAAGTCATCTGGAAATGACAATCATTTTTAAAAAAAAAGATCATCAATAAAAGAGACTTGTTTTATTTTTCTTTTCATTATTTAAATGTTCAATTACCTCAATATCATTTTGACAAAAATGTAAATGTTGTGCCATGGGCAGGTTTTATGAATGATCACATAAAGAGAATAAGAAGCAGTTGGTATCTTTCTCAAAATACCCCCTCTCATCCCAAATTTATTTAAATTGACTCTCGAATGAACACTAGAAATATGCTTAAGGACCATAAGCAAAAGGTAATTATAAATGGCAGTGCATCCGATTTGGGGGAGGTGTCTAGTGGGGTGCTTGGTGTTCATCCAAGTTTTCTCTAACAACTTTATTAATTATCTGGAAGAAAGCATAAACAGCATGTTAATTAAATTTGCAGATGATATTAATTGGGAGGTGTTGCAAACTCCAGTGAGGAAAGAGGAACAATAAAAAGAAAACTAGACAAGAATGTGTGGAAACAAAAACCGATGATACAAAAAAAGTAAATCTCATGGTGAAAGCACATGATAAGGGAACAAATACAGTCATAGATCTATGTTAATATTGGATATTTCATAAAATATGAATTCTACAAATCTAGTAAAAATATCTTCTAGTAACACTGGGAGCTTGAATATGATAAGATGTGAATGTGCCATCTGTGATGCTCCCTTATCTATAGACCCAAATAATATTTTCAAAATTCCATTCATAGATATTAGCCCTAATATAAAGGTTTAATGAAGTCATTGGAAATTCATATAATCAAGTTAAGAGGATGAGTTTGGTAGACTAAGTCAAGCTGAATATTATTTTAACCTTTCTAAGGTCAGAGAGCTTGTCTGTCTTATTTGTCTTATTTTTTTCTGTGTCAACTCTGTTGCCTCCTGTAATATGTTGTACACTATAGGAGATTAATAATTGAGTGAATTCTCATTTTTTTAACCTGAAGTATTAAAGTCTACCATTTGGATATCATTCTAATAACTATTATAGCATTATACCATGTAATTACTGCATTCATAGATTTGGGAATCTTATAAACTCTTCATTTTTTATGTTAATGGCATAAAACACAACAAATATTTACTGAGCTATTGTATGCAGAGCATTAGGCTGGGCACTGGGAAAATACAGAACTTAGGTAAGATGTGATTTCAGTCCTCATAGTCTACTAAAGAGATAAGCACAAATACCTGGAAACTACAATTTTTATCATTGTAATGTATGTAACTTCATCTAGTCTTTAAATTTCATTGTTAAACACTTTTGGTAGGGAACCTGTGCACAACACAGTTTGAAATCCATGCCAAGAATTCAAACCTTTCTACAAGCTAGCATCTCCCTACCTTCCTAGTTTGATTTCATATTAGTTTCTCCACCACCACCGCAGGACAGTTTGAATGAAAAAATACTGGGGTTTTTTTTTTTCTTTTGTAGTTGCTACTATTTCTTCTTTTCCTAAATTAAGTATTAGGTCTGTGAGATAGACTTTTTTGTGAACATGCCTCTTTCAATAGTCTGACCTCCACTGTTCGGAAATCTCACCTAAACTAATTTAGGCAGAGACAATGTCCCTTTAAAATAGCATTTTCACTCAATTTAGTGAAACACATAGATTTTAGTGGTTTTGAGGAGCAGCAAAGATTTCTGATAAAAATCACTTTCATTGCCTTCCTTCTTTCCTTGTGTTAGGCACAGTGTCTGTATATTTTAGGTGCTTAATAAATGCTTATTGAATGACTACACCCAAAGGGTTTACTAGTGAATCCATGCCAACCTAAAATTAGATCTCCAGCAATATGGCACAGCAGTATGATCTTGGCCTTTTATGTTAAAGGTGTATGAAGATATACATCACAGTCACATTCAGAGATTTCCTGAACCAAGATGCTAAAAGGCATGGCTTGACAAAATGACAGAATTGGAATCCAAAAAGATGTTCTTGACAATGTGGCATGATGGACCTATCATTCCATAGAAATTTAATGCAGGTAAAGGTAAAGTCCTTCACATGTGCTAAAAAGCAATCAACTACACAAGTAGAGGATAGTGGGAATATAGTTAGACACAGAATCCTAGAATATTTAAGTTAGAAAGGATCTTAGTAGCTTGAGTCCAATCCATACTTGTAAGAAAATTCCCTCTGTCACATACCCAGGATGTGATCTTCTAGAACTTTCAGATGATATGAGAAGGCTAAAGGAGGAAAAAAAGTTTTGTTTGGTGTAAGCTCAGTATGACAATAATTGCAATTAAGGAAAATTACTTCAATTTTGACTGTATTAATGGAAGTATTGTTTCTAAAACAAGGGAGGAATCCTCTGGGCTGGTCAGATAATATTTGTAGAATTGTTTTCAGTTTTGTCTATAACGTTTTAGGAAGGACATGACAAATTTGAGTGGAACCAGAAGAATTTAGCCAATATGGTGAGGTAATTTAAAACCACAACTATGGAAAATTGGCTAGATGAACTGGAGAGATTTGGCCTAAAGAAGAATTAGGTGAGACAATGCCAGTCAGTCTTCCGATGGAAGGAGTAATAGAGGAAGTGGACTTGTTCTAGGAAGCGACAGAGAGAATAATTTAGGACGAGTGGGTAGAAGTTTCAGGAATTCAGATCCTAGTTCAAGAACAAGAATTTCCTAATAATTATAGGTGTCTGAAAATAGAATGGATATTGTTGGAGGAAAAAAAAGCCTTCCTTTAGTTACAATATTCAAACAGAGACTAGACGACCACATACAGGAAATATTCTAGAATGAATTGACACATTGGGCAAGAGTATGTTGATGTCCAACGAGTTCTTCTAAACTCTGAGATTCTGTGATTAACTTGTTGCTTTCTTTTAATTTCTCACCAAATTCTCTGGTCAACTCTGTACTATAGTAAGTAGTTTTTAGGTGACTTAACTTGACTCTCATAATGATATGATGTGAAGAGATCTTATGATTTATGTATATAGGAATTTTAAGGTAATTCTTACTTAGAATACTATATGGCCATTTCAGAAAAATACATATTCCCATAAACTGCATATGGAGTATTTAAACCTGAACTTCTAAAGATGAAAAGTGGAAGTAGTTACAATAATCATTATTTTCAATTTTATGTAGTTAAGTGGTTTTACACACACAAAAAATTAGCCTTCCAAATGACATAGTTATAATGTGTTAATGGTAGCATAACGTGTTATTACATTATGGCACACAATTTCATGGATATTATGTATGGCATTTTAGAAACTCTTGTACTTATAGTTATTAGAAGATAATTTTTCAGACCATATTCTTCTTAAACCTGTTACTTAATGTAATCCTTGAGTGGTTTACCTTCCTTATGATGAGAGGTCTTTGCGAGGATTCCTATATCTTATTTTCTAGCAATGATTTAACTTATTGTCCCCTATTTCTTTCTCCCATCATCATATTTCTGACTTTTTTCATTTTTCCACACTGATTATTTAGACTCTCCTTAATGGTACCCTTATAGCATAAAGTAGTCAATGCAGTTTTCAGTGGCATCCAACTTCTTTTCAAAGAGGAATATCATAGGATGGCAATATCCTACAGCTGGGTTAGTACTTAAGGAGAGAACCTATTCCAACCCTTTAATTTTGTAGGTGAGGAAATGAGGTGCAGAGACATTAAATGATTTGTTCAGGATCACACCCTGACCAAGTGACAGAGTAAGGCCTAGAACATATGTATCTTTATGCCCCCTCCATCCTTCTTCCCATAGCTCCTCAACCTTAACATTGGAAACTGGTTAATCATGTAAGGAAAAAAATGGTTGGAGTTTTTTGGGAAGGAAGGGAGGAAGAGAATCTGATGTTTTAAAATTGTATTTATACCCAGAATAGAGCAGATTTTGTTTTTCTTCATCATGATTAGAACTATGAAATATTCATATTAAATACTTTTCCGTTTCAGGTACCATATAATGTGGTGCCTCCCCAATAGAAGGTTATAATCTCTTTCAAGAGTTCTTAACTTGGGTTCCATGAACTTTTTCAAAAAATATATTTTGATAACTATTTCAATGTCATTGTTTTTCTTTATAAGCCTGCATATTTTATTTTAAACATTTTAAAAACATTATTCTGAGAAGGGGCTTCACCACTGCAAAAGATTTCTATGACAAAAAAAGTTTAAGGATCCCTGGTCTATGTAAAGAATGCTAAGTACGATATGTAAAGAACGTTACATATGAACTAATCTTCATAGTTGACATTCTCCTGTGAAAATGATACTAACAGGTAGCTAGATGGTGGAGAGAGAAAACAGTGCTTAAGCTATCATAAGTATCCCAAGGTGGGGAGGAGGATAGAAATCAATGAATCAACATTTATCAACACTTATCAATTTATCAATCAACAATTACCATGTAGTAGGCATTGAAGTAAAGTGCTAAGATACAAAGGCAAAGATAAAACATTCCTTCAAAGGGCTTACACTCTATCTACAAGATAGGTTGCAACTATGATTTCATGGATATGAGGATATTCCAATTAAGGAAACTCCTACATATGCAGGGTCCCTACACTGCAATTTATAGTCCTAGAGAGTTACCTAGAACAGTGACATGAAACTCAAACAAAATTAAGATCCTTACTGCTGCAAATTGATTGGGAAAACCCTATATTAACATTATTTGTGTTCTATTCTATTTTTAATTTATTTTGTTAAATATTTCCCAATTAAATTTTAACCTGACTTGGGCTGCATTTACTAGGCTTGCAGGCAATGGCCTGTTGGGTGCGTGTTTGACACCTCTGATCTATGAGACTGAGAGGTGAAGTGATTTATCTAGGAATACTCAGTAAGAATATATCAGATGTAGCACTTAAACCAGCATCCTCCTGATTCTGAGGCCAGGTCTTCATCTACTACATAATACTGCATCTTTTAAAATATACAGTGGTTTCTTTTTTTTTAAGATAATTTTTTTTTTGTCTAGAAGGAATGGTAGGGGAGGAACTAGTAGTTATGGTTATCTGAAAAGTCTTATGGAAAAGATATTAGTAGAATTAAACCCTAAAGCAAACCAGGGATCCTATGTATTGGAGCAGAGGAGGAAGTGCATTCCAGGTGAAGTCTTGGACATGGGAGATGGAATGTTATCTGCAAATAACAGCAAGCAAGCTAGTTTGACTGGAATAAAGAATGTATAAGAGAGTAGATATTCTCAGAAAGAAAGGATGTTTTTTATCAGAAACCGCAAAATGGGGAGATTATATAACAGTGAGTGTATAATATGTGTGTGTGTGTGCACATTTCCTGATTCTACCTCTTCTTTTAGTAAGTGGAATTTAGATGCAGCAATGATTCCTTTTGCATTCACCAGCCTGACTTCTACAACATCTTTTAGGTTGATCTTCTGATAGCTACTATCTGATACCTAGTGTTATAGTTTGTAATGAAGATGCCTTTCATTGAAGAATTGTCATATTTATGAGGAGTTAAGCTCACTTTTCAAGGATATACAAGAACAAATGCAAATAAATACAATGTACTTAGGAAATATAACAGGAAGGGAGGATACTAGCATTTGGGGAATCAGGAAAAATTTCATATGAAAAAGTTTTTAATCTAGGATCTGTGAACTTATCTTTAATATTTTGATATAATTAATATCCTTGGCAATTCAACATACTTTGTTTTATGCATTTAAAAACATTCTGTGAACGGTTTCATTGACTTTACCAGATTGCCAAAGGGGGCAATGATACACAAAAAGCTAAAAAACTGATAGAAAGTGGTGCTTGAGCTGTGTTTTCAAAGAAAAGAGTAATTCACTGAGCAGAGGGAGTGCATTACATGAATGAGTGGAAGCTACTTTGAAGGCATGGAGATAGGAGATGAAGTGTCATGTGGGAAGAACAGAGAAAAAGCCAATTTAGCTGGAATGTAGAGTATAGGAGGTAAGAAGAGAAAGGATGTCCAAGGAGGAAGGAAACATAGATTGGGGTCAGCTTGATCAGGGATTTAAAAGTGAAACAGAGGCAATAAGGAGCCACTGGAGTTTACTGAATAGCAGTGAGTGGATAAGCCTTCAATTATCAGTAGCATTTATTAGGCATTCAAAAAAAATCAATGCAACAAATGTACTTAACTCATTTGGCATTGTAATGTGAATGCTCTATTGTCTGGGTCAATGGTGAGATGGTTCTCAATTGAAATTTCTTCACAGCTGCCCCAGGATTTTAGTCTTTCTGTCTCTGAAGCACTACCCAGGGTTTCAAGGACACATAAAGCTCAAGCTAACAAGCCCTGGCTGAAGAGATTTTTATGTTTAAATACAAACAGTTAAATTAACATAAAACTATATGCTTCTAAGCCTCATTTGACTTGTTTTGTGACACTCTGCTTCTATCACTATAGAAGTCCAAAGAAGCTACAAAGGCTTGAGGACTATTTTGTATATTTATTTGTTTCTTATTTTGCCAGGGCTAGGTAATTTAGTACCAGTACAGAGACTATTGGCGATGAGCCTCACTGTATTTGAATATACTGGGCCTTGAAAAGCAGATGCAGTCTATCTTTTGGACTGTCCTCAAACACTTTCTCACATTGCAAATCCAATATTCAGAGCTGACATAACCCCACTCACCTACGTTTATAGAACACAGGGTCATTTCTAAGCCATAATAAGGCATAGGAGCAGGATTTCATGAAGTATGCTGAAATCTAGGTAAATAATATCTATACCATTCTCTTAATCTGCTAATCTTTTAATTCTGTCAAAAAAAGAACACGTGATTAGCCTGACATTCTTGTTGATGAAGTCATCCATGTTGGCTTTATGCTCATTTTACCAGTTTTTAGATGCTCACTAATAATCCCTTTAATAATACATTCTAGAATTCTGACAGAATTCAAGCTCACTTGCCTATATCTTGTAAATTCTACAGTCTTCTCTTTTTTTGAACATGAGAATCACAATTGCTCTTCGCTAATCCTGAAGAATCTCTTTCATTTGCCATGACTTCAAAGCTCAAAGCAACCTCATCTGCAAGGTGGTTTTTTTTTTGTTTGTTTTTGTTTTTTTGTGCCCTGTTATGTAGTTCATCTTGACTAGGTGAACTCATCAAGGGCAGTTAATTGCTCTCTTAGTATTTCTTTCCTTATCATGGGTTTCAACTCTATTAACCTTTTGTTGCTGTTGTTCTGCTTTTTCTTATCTCAGAATTCTGTATCATGTATTTCTGGGCCATCTCATATAAAAGTACAAAGTATCTCTCATCCTCTTTATTTTTCTTTAAGAAAGAAGGAATTTATTGAACAAAGCAAGACAAATGAAGTTTGTTCATAAATTGCAACAAATCTATAGTACCACTAAATTGGAATGATTGTTGACTGTATTCTAAGATTCTCTTTGATCATAGTAAAATATATTATTTATTAAGTAATAAAATATCAATTATTCATAAAATTATTCAATTATAAAATTAAATAAAATTTTAAAATAAGTCATTCATTAAAATTAATTTATAAATCTGTACCTTTTAAATCAGAAAGAAACTATTTGGTTCATTTGTTCAAATAAAAGACTGAAAAACATTCAGCAGCAACTGCCACCTGGATGTTGAGGATCTTTAGCACCTCACTCCATGGCATAAGAATGATTCCTGGCAATACCATAGCAATGATAAGAGGTACCTCGCTCTTTTTTAGAATTTTTGTGCCCCTTATTTTGTTGTTGTTTTTCAGGTAAAACCAAAAGAAAAGAAGACTAAAGAGTAATCTTGCTACTTGCTTGCTGTCAGGAATGTGATTAATTAATTTTTAAATAAGTTTTTATTAATAGTTTCTCTTTCGTATGTCACTGTAGTATTTCATTTATCCCCTACTTCCCCAAGAGCCAACCAATATGACAAATAGTATTTTTTAGAGAGGAAAAAATTATCAGAACTGTTTGATAAGCTAAAAAAATCACAAAATATATGCAATATTTAACACCTGTGAACATCCCATCTCCAGGAAGGAGCACATTAGAAGTATCTTCTCATATGTCTTCAGAGTTCCACTTGATCTTTATAATTTTCTTACATTACTTTTTTTTAGTGTATCATTCTTTCCATTCATGTTGTTAAAATTGCTGTGCAGATTGTTTTCTTCGCTCTACTTACTTAATTTGCATCAGTTCATATAGCTCTTTCCATGCTTCTTGGTATTCATCACATACATAATTTCTTATAGCACAGTAATATTCCATTGCATTCATGTGCCACAATTTGTTTATCATTCCCTAATTGATGGGCATCTACTTTGTTTCCAATTAGTTTTCACAAAAAGTTCTGCTATAAATATTTTGGAATATATGGAGACATTTTTCTTATCAATGACTCCCTTGGAGTATAAGCCCATAACAGTAGTCTCTGGTTCAAAGGGAATGGAAATTTTAGTCACTTTTTCTTTTTGCATAATTCCAAATCACTTTTAAAAAGTGGTAGTACCATTTCACAGCTCCACCAACAATATATTAGAACATAATTATTACCTTCCCTCAACACTTCCAACATTGTTAACATTTTTTATCATTTTTGCCAATTTGCATGGTTTGAAGTAAAATCTCAGCTGTTTTGATATGCATTTCTCTTATTATAAGTGATTTGGAACATTTTTTATGTGACTGTGAATACTTTGCATGTCTTCATTTGAGAAGTTTTGCTCATAGCCTTTGACTAATTATCTATTAGGGAATGGCTAGTTGTCTGTCTGTCTATCTATCTATCTATCTATCTATAAAGATAGCCATTCCCCACAAGATATATAAAGATACAGACACAATACAATGTATATATGTTATTTATATTTATATATAAAATACAAGAATGTTCATATATTAAATATATTAATATTTAAATAATATTTATTATCAATGATATAGATGTATATCTCATAAAACACCAAACATTTATCAGAGAATTTTGATAAAAAAATTTCCCCATTTGTTTACTTCCCTTCTTATCCTAGTTGCATTAATGTCTGTGCAGAAACTTTTCAAGTTTCAAGTCATCAGTTATCTGTTTTATCTTTTGTGATTGCCTTTATCTCTTGTTTGGTTAAGAATACGTCTCTTACCAATAGCTGTGAGAGATGTATAATCTTTTCCTTGTCTAATTTTTCATAGTACATTTTTTAACATTAAGGTCACATATCCATTTAGAATGTATTGTGGAATACGGTATAAGGTGTTTGGTCTAAGACTAATTTCTACCATCCCACTTCCCAGTTTCCCAAGCAGTTTTTATCAGTTAGAGAGTTTTTCCCTGGATAACTAATGTTTTCTACTTTATCAAACACCAGGTTATTGAGTTCTAATATTTCTGGATTATCTATAGTCAGTCTGTTCCACTGATCTATCTCTACTTTTTAACCAAGGCCAGATGGTTATATCCTCACTTCTTTTCATCATTTGCCTTGATATTTTAGATCTTTTGTTTTTCTAAATGAATTTTGTTATGATTTTATCAAGCGCTGGAAAGTATCCTCTTAGTAATGTGATTGGTATAGCATTAAAAGCATCAATTAATTTTTTTTAGGCAATTGGGGTTAAGTGACTTGCCCAGGGTCACACAGCTAGTAAGCATCAAGTGTTTGGTCTGAGATCAGATTTGAACTCGGGTCCTCCTGATTTCAGGGCTGGTGCTCTATCCACTGCACCACCTAGCTGCCCCATTATCAATTAATTTTGATACCATTGTCAATTTCATTATATTATCATAGTTTTTACTGATATTGGTTTGTTTTATATGGTTCCTTTCAACATCATATAATTTCCTTGCTTATCTCTTTCCATTTTTAAAAATATTTTTGCTTTATCTGATAGCATGATGGCCACACTTTTTTTAAAATTCACTTGATGTGTAGTAAATCTTTTTCCATCACCTTCGTTTTATTTTGTATATGTCTTTGTTTTTAAAATGTGTTTCTTGTAAGGAACAGATTGTAGTTTTTGTTTTTCTTTCTCTTATCCAATCTCTCATTCTATTTCATTTTATTGGATTGTTTAATCCATTCACATTTAAAGTCATAAGATTTAGGTTTATATTTTCCTCCATGTTTCTCTAAAAAATTTTTTTCAAGTTATAAATTTTCCTGTCTTCTGCTGTAAACACTGCATTATGTTCCTTCAGTTACTTTGTTTTAATTTCTTTAAGTGACCCTGATCCCACTGGCTCTCTTCCCCTCTCTCTTTTCTCTGTATTCATACAATCAAATCTTCCAAGGTATCCATTCTAGGACCTGCCTTCTAAGTGCCCTCTATATTATAGGATTTCACCCACAGACTTCTCTTTTCCAATGTGCCTAACTCTCAGAACCATGCCAATTATTGCTGATGTAAGAGAGGATACTGTTCCATCTCCTCTCCCCTCCCCTCACTTATCTATTTCCCCTCTTGCTGAATTCCCCCCCTACATTTGCCTGGAAACCTTCTCCCTCTGTCCATGCTTTCTTACTTTTCCAAGTGTCTGTTTCCCCTAGGGTTTTCAATCCTTCCTCCTGGGGCAAATAGACCTTTTAGGCACCAAATCCTCTAGGCCTCATTCAACACAGAGCCTGTATCTCACTTCACTCATAAAATCACTAATCAGTGGAACCCCTTCCTACCTCCAAAATAAATTCTTCTTCCTTTTCTCTCCCTTTCAGTCCCCCCCCACACACATACACACTACCTTTCTGTTAGCTTTTCTCTTTTTGAGACCACTGAGGTCACCTTTCCCTCCTTGCTAGTTTTTGATTTGATGACTCCAGCACATCCTTCACTCCTTTCATAGAGTACACAACAATAAGTTCCTTCCCAAGCACCACTTAATGGTTATTTTTTGGGCACTCTTGGTTAAAATAAATGTAAATAGAAACTGTTTCTCTTTTGGTGAACAACCCTGAGGGTCTTCCCCTCCCAGTTTGATTTTTTAAAAAAAAAATTTTGTATTAAAGGGGCCATCCCTTGACTCACTTCTTAAAGAGGCCTATTCACTGAATGGGCATTACCTCACTCACAGTGAGAACCTGAAAAGACCTTAGCTTAAAAGGGCCAGGATTTTCCATTGCATCCTGGGCCATCTCTAGTCATCCTGATGAATATCTGGCCACTGGATCTAGATGGCTCTGGAGGAGGAAGTGCACAACCCTCCCTCACTCAAATCAAAGTCAATTGCAAGTCATGTCATCATCTCCCTGATGTCATAGTCCTCTTTGAGGAAGGACAAACACAACAACAATGACAACAACAACCTCCTTGTGTACATTGAGAAAGAAATTTCTCATTGGTCTTTTTGTCGTCACTTTGTGACTGTTGCTGTGTGCATCTATTTACTCCTGCATTTCTGTTGTTTGGGATGTTTGGGAAGAAAATAATCTCTTCACTTCTGGGCTTTCTTTCTAAAACTATTGCAAACTCTTCTGTATTAAAAAACATTCATCTTTTGTCCTGTATAATTAATTTCAGATTTGCAGGATAAGTTATCCTGGGCTACATCCTGAATTCCAATGTTCTTTGGAACACATCATTCCATTCCCTCCTCCCTTTTTTTGGTGGGTGTGGAATAGTTGAAATGAAAAATCACATTATTCAAATGTCCTTTCCTTCATATTTGAAGGTTTTTTTTTTCTCCTGATGGATTGTAGAACTTGTTTCTGAATTAAATTGTTCAATTTAACCACTATGTGTATTGGAGTTTGAAGTCTTAGATTTTTTTTCTGGAGGCAATATGTGAATTTTTTTCATTGGTATTTAATTTTCTATGTTCAAAAATTTGGGGCAGTTCCCTCTTATTTATTTAATTATTGTGCTAAGGGTATTATGTTCCTGTAGTCCTGTGATCCTTAACCTGTTTCTGTGCATCCTGTCTCAACATCTGTATGTTTTGCTCACATAATGAGCATGTTTTCTTTTAATGTTCTTGTTCTTGTTTTTGCTTCTCTTCTTCTTGGTTGTCTTTCACTTCTGTATACTTGGATTCCCAATCTTTTTATTTTCTCTTTTTTGTTCCTCTGATGAAACTTGCCATTGCAGATTCAAGTTTTTTTATTTTGCTTTTTTTTTTTTTTACTGTACAGGAAATAAATTCTGTTCTCATAAGTCTCATTTCTTTTTTACACCACTCAGGAAAATGTGTTATGGTTGGATGTTCTCAAATTCCACAGGCTCCTCTCTCAAGTGTTGGATCATTTTCCTTCAGTTTATAGTATTTATTCATACATGTGTAAACATGTTTATTAGATCTGGAGGCCATATTTTCTTTTGTAGTTACTGTTTTTCCTGTTGATTTATCTATTTATGTTTAAGGTCTTTGAGATTTCTTCTTCCTGGACTCTTTAGTACTTCCTTTTTTCCTCCTTTATTTTCCCTGTCACTCACTTCCTGACTCCCTCCCCTCTAATTGTAATTTCTATAAGGGCTGGATCTCAAGGCATCTCATTTTCCTTCTATACTGGACAAATCATGCTTCACCAATCTGGGTCTCTGCCCCAACTGACTTTTGGGTGGTCAGAACTGTTTCTAGCTGGGTACTATACTTTTCATCTCAGAACTGGTGGAATGCTGCCCAGCTCCCCTCATATAAAATGTCCTGTCCTGGTGACGGGACTTCCTCTGTTCTTCTCTTTTGGTGAGCAACCCTGAGGGTCTTCCCCTCCCAGTTTGATTTTTTAAAAAAAAAAAATTTGTATTAAAGGGGCCATCCCTTGACTCACTTCTTAAAGAGGCCTATTTACTGAATGGGCATTACTTCACTCACAGTGAGGTACCAGCAATTCAAAGCCTGCTTTTACCAGCACCAACCTGCTTTCCCTGGTACCAAGTGTTCAGAGCTGTATGGCAGTGGAACTTAGGGATTGCAACCCCCAAAAGCCTTTTGTTCCTGAAGGGCTTATTGCCAGGTTGGATGTTGAGACCAAGCAAACTTCCACAAACTTAAAGCTGCGTCTCTCTGACATTGAAAATAGGGGGAAGGGTGACACAGGATTCAGAGATAGTCTTTGTTGTAAAACTGTCTTGTGTTCTTGAGTCTGCTAGTGCTGTCTCACTGCTAGTTGTCTGGGAAGTAGGGGAAGGATGTTGAGTGAGTTCAGAATTACTGAGTATTAGTTCATGGTTTTTTTTTTAACCTTATTTTGGATTCTGGTTAACCATGAAAATGACTGAAATTGGACCATAAAAAGCTGAAATTGCTTTGTCTTTGGCACACACTTTCTATTTTGGAGAACTTTGAGAGGTCATAGGGATTGGAAAAAAATTTCTAGTCCAATATCTTGTTGCCCATAAGACCTTCTCACTCTCTTTAACTTCCAAGATCAGGTTATTAGGGTTATGGCCATAGACAGAGCTGAAATTACAGGAAAATCCTGACAAATTTATAACATATAGGAACCAATCTATCATTGGCCATAACATAGAAAATCAGTCAGCCAAAGGGGTTTTCTTTTTCTTCCTTTTCCTTTTAATTTGTACTCTAATCACCCTAGGGTTGGCCCTTTTAACTCTATCTGTTGTAATCGTCTTCTTGAGGCATAAATATAAACCTATTCAGAAGCCTTCAGCACTTCCTTATTTCCTGTAGGATAAAATACAAATTCCTCACCTTGCTATTTAAGGAAGGCCCTTCATAAGTATCTTCTGACTCCAATCTATCTTTCTAACCTTATATTATATTACTTTCCCTTTTGTGTTGTAAATTTCAGGCAAACTGAACTAAAAGCTATATAACAAACTTGACATTCCATCTTTCATTTCTTTACATTGACATAAGCTGTCCTCCTTACCTGGAATGCACTCCCTCCTGATACCTTCTCATATCTAGCTCTCTGAAGTTTTTCCTTCAGAGCTCAGCTCAAGTATCACTTCAGCTGTGATGGTTACTTTGATACTCAAAATTTATTAATACTTGTTTTCTCCTCACATAGTTGTACATTTACTTATTTGAACATGCTACAAAAAAGCAAACTTGTTAAGAAAAAGGGGTGAGGTTTTTTTGCCTATATTTCCCCAGTACCTAGCATAATCACAGTGTCTGGCACATGAAAGATGCTTAGTATGCATTTGTAAAATTATTGAATTTAATTGAATTCATTTTATCTATTTTGTATCAGCTTCTCTGCTTGATTTTGACTCCATGAACATGCTTCTCCTAGTCTAAACTCATCACTAGAAAACTCATCATCACGGATATTGCTTCAGCTTTGGTACTCAATACCTCCTCAGTACACTCATCTACTTCTCTCCTCTAATTGAAAGGCTAGAGGGTAGAGCAAAAAACTCCCCCCAAAACTTGCCCTTGAGGAGGACTCAGAATATTTACAGAAGGCAACTAGGTAGTAAGCAAAGTGGATAGACTGACATTCCTAGAGTCAGGAAGACTCCTCTTCAAATCAGGCCTAAGACATTTAATAGCTGTGTGACCCTGGGCAAGTCACTTAATCCCGTTTGCCTCAGTTTCCTCATCTGTAAAATGATCTGGAGAAGGAAATGGCAAACCACTATGGTATTTTTGCCAAGAAAATCCAAAATGGGGACATGAATAGTTAGATACAACTGTAAATGACTGAACAGCAACAACATCATTTTCAGTCAATTCTTTATTTCCCACCAGCTATTCTGTGTGGTTTAAATTCCATGAACCCCACCCCCCACATACCAGGTGCTCTTTAGAGCCCTGCCACCATTTACAGCTTCCTTTCAGATATTATCATCGCCGACCCCCCAATTAGGTTGTAAGCTCCTTTCAGACAGTGGCTGTCTTTATTTTTCTTATTTGTATCTTCAGCACTTAACACAGTTTTTAGCACATCATAGGTATTTAATAAATATTTATTGACTAGTCTATTGTTTTGGCCTATCTATATTCCTTTAAATTCTTATTCTGTCTACTACTGTATTAGCTATCCCTCCCAGCTTCTTAAAATTTTATATGCATGCCATTATCTAAATCAATCATAAAATGTTTTGAACATAATACATTCAAGGAGTTCCTGGGAAGTGTCATCAGTAAGATGTAATTTTGACCCTGAAGAGTGAAAAGAGCATTTGGTATAGTGTAAAGAGCTTATGTAAGAAAAGAATAAATTGGATGCTCATTTGAATTCTATTAGCTGACATTTAACAATTCTATGCAAAATACTGCATGGTATGGACTATAAAAAACAAGAAGACATGTTCCTTGCCTTCAAAGAGTTTATAATTTCTTTTTTTCTCTCTTTTTTTAAATTTTAGACTTGAATTTTAAAATTTAAGTATATAATAAAAGAAAAAAATATTATAAGGTTAAATATTAAAACAAATATAGAATTAGAAAAGAAAAAAATGTCATGTGCACAGCAGAAAGTAAGAGAGGATTCAAAATATATAGCAATAAATTTCCATTTCAAGAAAGCTATATATTAAATACTAAGCATTGTGTTGAAAGATGTCCACCTTTTCTTTTCTTCCGTATAGGTTTTCTTTTGTTCTCTGCTGTACACCTTTTACTTTGTATTTGTATTGGATTTACTTTTATCCCTCTTCCTCCTCCATCCCCTTTGCCAAGCTACAATTAAGCATGGATATATTTGTATATAGATATTGATATATGCATATACATACACATGTATACACACATGCATATGTACATACATAAACATATATTTTCCCTAAGAGATTCTACTCCTAATCTTTGTTTTTATGTTTCTGAGTATTTCTTATTTCCTAACCCTCCTGATTCCTCTACCTCTACCCATTCCTTGCCCTCTTATTACTTAACCTACCCCACCTCCAACAATCCCTCCCTTATCCTCCCATTCCCATAAATCTAAACACTTTTCTCTATCCCCCTTTAACCTATTCTCTTTTCCTCCCCTCTGAATATCTCTCCCTTATTCTCCCCCCATCCCCTTAGCATTTTATTTCTTTCTAAATTTGGAAGACTTTTATACTCTTCTATATGTATATGTATTCTCTCCTCCTGAACCCATTCCCTATGAACATGGGTTTCCAGAACTAACAGCTCTCCTCCCCCATCTAATTTCTCTGTACCTTCTTCCTCTCTTGCCTCATTTGTATAAGATAATTACTCTTTTTAGCTGTTCCTAAACAATTTTACTTTTTGAAGTCATATCATGCTCAGTTCTACCCCAATCTTTCTTATGAACTACCCAGTTACTAATAACAATCTTAGACATATGTTTCATATTTTACATACATAAAAGGTAACAGAAAATCCTTATTGAGTCTCTTCTAATTGGTCTCTTGTATATACCTTATGTTTCTTTTGGCTCTTGTATGTCAAATCTTCTATTAAGTTCAGGTGTGTGTGTGTGTGTGTGTGTGTGTGTGTGTGTGTGTGTGTGTGTTTTAACAAAGTCTTAAAAGTCTGACAATCCATTAAATGTCCATTTTTTTTCCATTTAGGATCATGCTTAGTTTTGCTGGGTATGATATTTCAAGCCTAAACCCCAGTTATTTTGCCCTTCTATAAATAGTGTTCCAAGACCTGTGGTCTTTTAGTGTTGCCACTGCTGGGTCTTGTGTGATTCTAATTGTGGCATCACCATATGTAATTTTTTTTTCTTGTTCATAATGTTTAATCCTTGAACTTGGAGTTTCAGAATTTGACCATAATATTTCCGTGGGTTTTCCTCATAGGATGTCTTTCAGGTGGTAATCGGTGGATTTTTCCTATTTCTACTTTCCCCTCTTGTTCTAATGCTTGAGGACAATTTTCTTTAATCATTTTTTGTATTATTGTATCAAGATTCTTTTTTTATCATAGCCTTCAGGTAGCCTGATTATTCTCATGTTTTCTCTTCTTGATATGTTCTCCAGATAATTTATTTTTCTTATGCGATGTTTCACATTCTATTCTATTTTTTCATTCTTTATAATTTATTTTATTATTTTTTGGTCTCTTAGAATTTCACTGGCTTTCCCTTGCCCAATTCTGATTTTCAAGGAGTTGTTTTCTTCCTTAAGATTCTGGATTTCCTTTTCTAATTGGTTGACTTTCTTTTCATAATCTTGTTTTTCTTGGATTGTCCTTTTGTTAAAAAAATTGTTTTTCCTCAATCTCTCTCATTTGATGTCTAAGGTCTTTTTAAGTTCTTCTGTGAATTCTTTTTGGTCAGGTAACCATTTGGCATCATTCAAATGGTAGAAGAAGGTTTCTTTGCTTCACTATCCTCTTCTAAAGACACTCCCATTCTTCTCTATTCCCATAGTAACTCTCTATGGTTGGATTATTTCTTCTTTGCCTGTGCATTTTTTTTTTTTTTGGTAATAGCTTAATTTTTGTAACCACCTGTAATACTGGGATATGGGGTGGTGGTGCCTCTGGCCTAAGATCTCCCTTCAGTTCTCTTCTCTGACCTTGAACCCAAACCAAGACTTGTAGCCTCCTGTAAGTGCCCACAGCCAGCAGAATCCCTGCCCCACTGCTTCTGCTCTCACCTGGTGTGCTCTGGTTCCTTCTCATGGGCTGCATCTCCATAGTACAGCTGGGTCTGTCGTTCCTTATCAATAGAGGTTCCCTTGATCTTCCCTGGCTCAGGTGCCCAGCTCCCCTCACTGTCCAGGGGGGAGAGAGTGAGGGGGCAGAGAATAAAAGTTTCTGTGACTGAAGCTGAGGCAGTCTCCCAACGCAACAGACCCCAGGGCTTGTGACTTGTTGTTTAAGTGGTCCTTAGACTACTTTTCACAGGGACCAAACCTTACCCTGGCATTTTTCTTCAGATCTTCTCTGATTGTCCCAGAAGGATCCCTATTCTGTCCCTTTTATTTATTTTTACCACTCTATGTTTGCCCTGAGGCACTATTTACCTCTTTTATGGAGGAAAATCTTGAGAGCTTGGAATTTTCTGACCTACTCCACCATCTTCCTCAAGAGTCTATAATTTTTCTAAAGGATAGCAACTTTCCCAGTCCTTTTCATCCATTCTTAAACTTGCTATCATTTTTCTTTCTACCATCTTGTTGCTCAGTCATTTTCATCTCTGTCTCTGTCTTTGTAATCCCATTTGAAATTTTCTTGGCAAAGATACTAGATTGTTTGCCATTTTCTTCTCAAGCTCATTTTACAGAGGAGGAACCTGAGGCAAACAAGGTAAAGTGACTTGCCCGGGGTCACATAGCTAGTGAGTGTGTGAGGCCAGATTGAACTCATAATGATGAGTCTCCCTGACTCCAGGCTCAGCCCTCTATCCACTGCCTACTCTCTTAGCTGAGAACTAAGAACTACTTCACTGAAAAATAAATGAGACTATTCACTAAGAGCACTCTCTTTTCCCCTCCTCCTCACTTCACATCACTCAGATGTTTTTTGCCCCTATTTCCTCTTTCACCCCTATTTCACATGAAGAGAGGGCTTTTTTTCTTACCAAGGTAAACCCTTCTACAAGCTTAAGTGATTCCATTCTATCATGTCCTCTTCCACAGATTGCCTTCTGTTCCTATTTCCACTCTCTGACTACTTCCATTCTGCTTACAAACATAGCCATTTCCTTCATTCCCCACCATCTTAAAAAAATTGGTCTGTCTGTTCCCACTGACTCCATCTTATATCTCACCTCCCTTTTGTGGTTAAATTCCTTGAGAAGGCTATTTATAATAGTTGTCTCCACTTCGTCTCCTTTCATTCATTTCTTAACTCTTTATAGTCTGGTTTCCCATAATTAAGTATGATTTCTGGCTTCATCAATTCTGGCTTCATCAATTACCTGAAATCACTTTATTTTAAGTTACCAATAATGTTTTAATTGCCATATCTGAGAACCTTGCCTCAATCTTCATCCTTATTGAACTGCTGCAGAACTCCATGGCAATGTGACAATATTGATCACCCTTTACCCCTTAATACTCTTTTCTGTATGTTTTTTTGTGACATCACCCTCTTATTTTTTCTTCTACCTATCTGAATGCTTTTTCTCTGTCTCCTTTGCTGGATTTCCACTCATACCATGCCTTCTAACAGTGGGAATTCCCCAAGAGTCTTCCCTAGGCCTTCTTTCTCTCTCTCTCTGCTATTTCACTTAGTGATAAAATCAGGTCCTGTCGTTTCAATAATTATCTCTATGCTGCTGATTTTTAGATCTACTTATACAATTCTAACCTCTCTCCCAACTTTCAATCTTGCACTACCAACTGCTTTTTAGACATCTCAAACTAGGTATGCTGTAGGCATCTTACAGTCAACATGTGCAAAACTTACTTCATTATCTTTCCCCCAAAGCACTATACTTTCCCTAACTTCCCTGTTCCTGTCTAGAGTACCATCAGCTTCGTATCACCAAGGTTAAAAATCTAGGGGTCATCCTTAACATCATACACTCTACCCAGCCCTTCCATATCCAAACAGTGGTGAAATCCTGCTATTTCTACCTTCCTACCAGCTTTTATTTATTCCCTCTTCTCTCCTATGACATTGCCACCATCTTGTTCCATGTCCTCATTTTCTAGACTATTCTAATAGCCATTGGTCTCTCTGACTGAAGTCTCTTCTCCTTGCTACCTATCTTCCATGTGGGTATATGGGGTGTTCAGGAAGGACTACACTAGTACCTCTGATGAGAGGGTTTGCTGAGTTGCTCACCCACCTTTGGTGTCCACCTGTTACCCAACTCTCACCTGTGGTTCCAAGAAGCTATAGCATGTGCATGAGCCATACCCCAGTAAAACCATCTTGGCAGGTGGGTTAAATTAAATTGAGGGTAAATTGAGGCTTTAAACCTATTGGTGAGTTAGGGGGATTTCTACCCCAAGCATGTAAAGACTCCCTTGGACAAATGGGCATATGAGAACAATTTGTTCCAACAGTCACAAACATGGTTGAAACAGGTGCTGTGTAGCACTTACAGCTTGTTCAGACATCAAAGATGCCAAGGTCATCCACTGCATCCCAAGCCACCACAAGGTGTCTTGACTTTTGTCTTGCCACTGGATTTTGATGAATCTGGAAGAAAGAGTGAGGCTGAAGTCTTTGTGTAGTTCTGCCTCACTTAAATCTAATTCATACACAAGTAAAGATATCACCCCGTGATGTCATTGGTCCTCTTCAAAATTGAAGGATGAAAAACAATAACTTCTACTTAACTTTCAAATTGATTTTTCCTAAAGTGTAGATTTGATCATGCCATCCTCCATCCAATATATTCTAGTGGCTACCTATTACTGCTAGAATCAAATGTAAAATCCTTTGGTTTTCAAAGAACTTCATACTCTGAACTTTTCCTACCATCCCATTCATCTTATTTTCCTTCTTTTAGCCTCTTAACTGTTTCTTGAACAACGCACTCCATCACTAGACTCTATTTTATTTTGATTCACTGTGCCCTAGCCCTGTAATATTCTCCTTCCTCATCTTTACCTCCAGGCTTCCTTCAAATCTCAGCTAAAGTTTTACCATCATCCTTAATTTTAGAATCTTCCCTCTATGATTACCTGCAGTTTATCTCTCATATCTCTTATTTGCACATAATTGTTGGCATGTGGTTTCCCCATTAGTCTGTGAGGTCCTTAAAAGCAAAGACTGCTTTTTTTTTGCCTTTGTATCCCCAAGATTTAGCACAGTGCCTGGGAAAAGAAGAGAAAGAAAATAAATATTTATATAGTGCCTACTTTGTGCCAGGCACTATACTATGTGCTTGACAAATATTTCATTTGACCTTCACAACAAAGCTCTGGAAAGCGTTACAGAAATATTATCTTATTTGATCCACACAGCAACCCTGTGATTTAGGTGCTATTATCACCCCCATTTTACGGTTGAGGAATCTGAGACAAACAGAGGTTAAATGACTTGTCTATGGTCACACATAGCTGTTAAGTGTCTGAGTTGGATATGAACGCATGTCTTCCTGATTGCAGGCTTAGACTTCTATCAACTGTACCATATAGCTGCTTCAGAGAAGGCGCTTAATAAATACCAGTTGATTTATCGGCTAACCGAAATGTATAAAAATAGTTGTAAAATATGGAATTTCCATATAGAATTAATAGCCCAGGAGAGAGAAGCTGATTATCTAAAAAGTAAGGCATTTTTATGTGGTGTTGATGAAGGCCTCCATTTGTAACTTTTTAAAGAGAATAGTGATCAAATTGGCTATAAGAAATTGAATTTCTGCAGAACATTCTAAACATATGCTGTAATTAATTTATGGCAGTCTTCATGATTGTTTTTGCTACTCTCATTGTTGTTCTTTTCTTTTCTATTTCTCTTGGCAAAAGTGTTTTGTTTTTTGGGCTTTTTTTTTTTTTGGTGGTACATCATCATCACGCAAACTTGAAGCATTGATCTCTTTAGCATCAGTAAGTTTGGCTTATTCATTATCTCTTTCCTTCCCAAGGTTCCATCTGAACCCAGCTTTTGGTTGCTAAGGGAAGAAGCAATGTAGTAAAGAATACAGTGGGAAAAACAAATAAATAAACAAACCAAAAAACAACCTCTTTATTTACAGTAAAAGGACCTGATTTCAAATTGCTTCTGTGACAATGGCTAATTTTAGGCGATCCACTCAACTCAACTGTTTGGGCCTGTTTCTAAAAGTAAAGAGAATGGGTTCATTGGGGTAAATTCTATGTTTCTTTCTTGTTCTGAATCTATGATAATTCTTCTCCCTATAACACTTATGTAAACCTTCTCTATTTAAAGACTCTTTTCAGGAAACTTTTCTCGTATGACACTGGGCCAAATCGATCGGTGGTTACTTTTGAGTCTAGTTCAAGGGCAAAACGCTTCCAACATCGATGAGTTTGGTTTATTTCCTTAATTAAAGTTTGAAGTATGATGAATACTGAATAAGGATGACTGATTTAAAAATCAATCAATAACTAAAATAATCAATTTGCCCTAAGCTGTTCAATTCCTTGGTAATTTTAGCTGTTGTTTTTTTTTTAATAAAAAACTTTGTTTGTCATTATGCCCTTTAGTTCCAGAGAGTTTATCTTCCAAAATTTTATTAACTCTTCATGGTTATAATGCCATGTCATGCTCTGATGTATTCATTATATTATCCTATATCTCAGTCTGTAGCTTTTTAGCTCATTTGATGAGGCCATGGTGCGGATGGAGCCACAATCTTGGGTTAAATCTCCACATGGACATGTTTGTTATTTTCATTGCTTATGAAACACTGAAATACAGGATGGAAGGTAAAGAAATAAGCATTTATATAGTACCTGCTATGTGCCAGGCACTGTGCTAAGTGTTTTCTTTTAACAAAATTATTTCTTTTGATACTCACAATAATCCTACAAAGTAGGTGTAATTATTATTGCGATTTTGCAGTTGAGAAAACAGGCAAACAGAGGTTAAGTAATTTGTGCTAGGATCACACAATCAGTAATTGTCTGAGGTCAAATTTGAACTTAGGCCTTCCTGATGCCAAGCCTAGCCCTCTATTTATTGTACAACCATCTGCCTCAACCAGTCATTTTTAAAATGCATGCTTATTGGTCAGAAGGGAAACTAGATAAGCACATACATGGCTTAGTATAAATCTATTTCCTCAAAGTCGGTGTTTCTTTGGGAGGAAGGGCAACAAAGAATAGCATATGCCTTTAGAATATTAGTGTGTTAACATCAATATTGTATATGAAGAATGAAGAATAATATTTGGTTGTGATCTATGGACAGTCACTTAATTCTCACTATGCCCCACTCCAACCTTTTGTTTTCCTATATGACCATTGCCTTCTGTTGTCAAACAATTCCTAAAAATCAATTCACTTCTTTTTTCCTTTAGTTTCCCACCATTTCTGAAAGAAAATTATCTCCTATGACATTAAAAAGATTATTGAGGACATTTGCTGCTCCGCATATTTTCCTCAACAAATACCTGAACATTTGAAGTCACCTAAGAGCATCAAGTCATTTGTTCTAACCATCTGTTCCATTTCCCTTAACAACTGTGCATCCTCATCATTCCTTTGATTATAACTCCTGTTGTGTCTGTTGTGAGTAAATAAGCTATAGAGTACCTCATGCTCCCAATGTATAACCATGTAAAATGGGCTCACTGTATGATATGCTGACAGGATGGGAAAGAGGAAGCAGTCAATATTAGAAAAATCCAATGGGCCATCAGTTCTACTGGGTTCTGCCAAGTCCTACTTGTCTGAAGCAAGTTATCCAGTTTATTTAAAATAGTCCCCAATTAAGGCCACTAAGCAATATTATGTCAAATAAGTGAATCAGGTCAATTCCTTTGGAAAATGCAACTAAAATAATGCTAAGATTCTTGTAAGAAGCAAACTTAGCACTTTTTAAAAGTTATAAGTGCCTGACTTATGAATGTCTTCTCTATATAAACTGATAAGTGGACCACCTCCCCCCACCTCCCACTGCGTACTCTATCCAAGCTCACATCCTGAAGATTTAGGGGTAGAAGATAGATGCCCCCAACTCCCACGAGCTAATAAGTCTGATATACCCTCAAATCTCCTAGAGTGCTAAGATACCTGGGATCTTTTAGCCTTGGTCTCAGTGTACTAGCAAAATTGAAGCCAGAATATAGCTATATATTTTGCTCTGGAAAGAGAGGGAGAGGTATTTAATGTGGATTATTGAAACATAGACTAAAGAGAAATTCTTAACTGATTAATGAACATATTAATCTAGTAGAAAATGAACTAATTAAACACATGAACCATTCGTGGAATCATTTGCTCAAGAACAACCAAGTCTATCAATAATTACTAACACATAATAAA
Source organism: Vombatus ursinus (assembly GCF_900497805.2). Classification (NCBI taxonomy): domain Eukaryota; kingdom Metazoa; phylum Chordata; class Mammalia; order Diprotodontia; family Vombatidae; genus Vombatus; species Vombatus ursinus. The sequence continues at coordinate 54,981,256 of NW_020954557.1, forward strand.
GACAATGCTAGAAATATAAACTTCATCATTGTTCCTACAATAAGGATGGCACTGGATTATCTATTGTCAACATAGCTGGGCATTTATGGATCTTATCCATGTGTATTATATTAATGAAGAAAAAGAGAGAGGGAAGAAAAAATGAATAGGAAACAAACCACAGTCTAGGGCAGAGGTGGGGAACCTGCTTTTGTTCTGTAAAATTTGAATTCAGTCAAAAAGTGGAACTTAAGGATCTAGAAGGCCACATGTATCCTCAAGGCTACAGGTTTCCCACCCCTAGTCTAGAGGCTGCTTTGCCATTCAACGTTGAAGAGAAGAGAAAAAATTTGGGTAGACTCACCCAGCTCCTACTTCTTTGGAAGTCCATATGCAAATAAGGAAAGATAGGTATAGAACTGAAAGCATCTTCTTACCTCAATGACAGGCTTGAGGAACAGAAAAGAGGCAAGGTCAAGGAAGGGCCAATCTTCAGAAATCCTAATTCTTCCAGTCAAATTAGGTCTCAAGTTCAATTATGTTTTCTCTAAGTTTAGCTTCTGAGGTTGACTAAATGCCAACATATACTAAAAACCCTTTAAGGAAGAAGTCCATGTGGAAGGAAGGGAATTTAACCTCAGTTCAGTGAACAAAGATCCATCTCCCTACTCAGGGATCATGGTATTGAATTAAGAATGTCTTACCCTATATCTATGATAGAAAGCTCCCTCCCCCCTCTTCATTCCTCTGAGACATCTGGGATCATTTCCATAATGGCAGTCACTAGAGAGGGAGAAACAGGCTATCTTATCTATCTTTAATTCCTAAACAAATAATCATAAGATATCAGCTGTAAATTATGATATTGCCAGGGATAGTGGAATTATTTGTACTTTGTAACAGCTCAGTGAAGGGCAGTAGCACAGTTGTTAATACAACCTATTGGTTGCTACCCTGATCTCTGTGATATATTTTCCCCCATTTCTTCTTGCCTTATTCCATGTGAGGGATCAATTGCATGCTGTTAATAAAAGTATTTAGAAATATCATTTTTTTCTCTAAGGACTGCTTTTGAACCATTCAAAAATGTAGAATGTTGTCTCGTCATATTTCATGAAATTATTTAGTAATTATATGAGTTGTTCTTGGATACACACAGTCTTTAGGGTTAAATTATTTAGGCTCTCTGTCTTAACTCCCTATATTATCTTTGACAACTTTAGGATTCTTAGAGAAAATTGGAAGCATGTCCTCCATTAGAATTTTAATATTTATTCTTATTCAGTCCCTTCCATATACTCATTCATATTTTCTATTTAATGTTTCTTTGTACTGCTATGATTATATTTCAACGTTTATACTCTTCTCTAGTCATTTTATCAGGAATGTTCAGAAGTCTTCTCTTTCATTAAAGATCCATTTCCTCCTATAGGATTACACTCAATTAAAAAAAATAAACATATCTTTTGCTTTATAAAATATTGTGTTCTATGCTCTCTGTTCCCTCACAGGGATAGTTGCTAAATTTTGAGTGAACCTGACCCTGATTCTTCAGCACTTCAACTACTTATTTCTGACTGATTACCAATTTTTCTCTTTGGCCTATAAGTTTTGCATTTTGGCTATGACACTTCTATGAGTCTTCAAGTTGGACTACCCTTGAGGAGGTGATGAATAGATTATTTCTATTCTCACTTTGTTCTCTGATTACTAGACATCTAGGCAGGTTTTTTTTTTTAATTTTTTATATTAGGCAATTGGTGTTAAGTGACTTGCTCCTGGTCACACAGCTAGTATGTGTCTGAGGCCAGATTTGAAGTCAGGTCCTCCTGACTCCAGGGCTGATGCTCTAACCACTGGACCACCTAGCTGCCCCAGGAGGTTTTTTAAAAAATAATTTCTTGAAATATAGTATCCAAACTCTTTTATTTTTGGTCATGTCTTTCCAGTAGGCCAATTATTCTTTTTTTATTAATTTATTTTGATTTATCGATAATCACTTCCATATGCTTTTGAGTTTAAAATTTTTCTCCCCTTTCCTCCCCACCACCCTCCCCAAGACGGCACACAATCTGATATAGGCTATAGATTTACATTCATATTAAACATATTTTCACATTAGTGATGTTGTAAGTAGAAATTAAAACCAAAAGGAGGAACCATCAGAAAGAGGAAACAAAACTCAACAGAAGAGAAAAAAAAATAACAATTCAGCTTCCATAGTTCTTTCTTTGGGTATGGATAGCATTTTCTATCACAAGGCCTCTGGAGATGTCTTAGATCCTTGTATTGTCAGGAAGGGTTAAGTTTATCAATGTTAATCATCATACAACGTGACTGTTATTGTGCACAATGTTCTCTTGGTTCTGCTCACTTCACTCAGCATCAGGGCATACAAGTCCTTCCAGGTTTTTCTGAAGTCAGCCTGTTCATCATATAGCACAACAGTATTCCGTCACATTCATATACCACAACTTGCTCAGCCATTCCCCAATTGATGGGCATCCTCTCAATTTCCAATTCTTTGCCACCACAAAAAGAGCTGCTATGAATATTTTTGTACGTGTAGGTCCTTTTCCCATTTGTGTGATCTCTTTGGGATATAGCCCTAGAAGTGCTATTGCTGGGTCAAAGGGTATGCACATTTTTATAGCCCTTTGGGCATAGTTCTAAATTGCTCTCCAAAGTGGTTGGATCATTTCACAACTCCACCAACAATGCATTAGTGTTCCAATTTTCCCAACATTTATCATTTTCCTGTTTTGTCATGTTAGGCCAATGATTCTTGAATTGTCTTGCCCTGATCTGTTTTTACAAGTCATTTGTTTTAAAATGAAATGTTTTATATTTTCTTCTATTTTTATTTTCATCTTTTGATTTTTGTTTGAATATTTCTTATTATCTCTTACAGCCAGTAACCTCTGTTTTGGTCCATTCTAGTTTTCAATTAGTCTGTTACTTAGGTCAGGTTTTGTACCCAATGTATGAAGGTATTACTTTTCCTTCCAAATGTTTCCTCTGAAGGTCTAATGTCTTTGTCAGTTTTATAATATAGGCAGATATTTATGTGATAGCCTGGGAAAGTATCATTTGTAACACTTTTTCCAGAGAAAACATCTATGCAAAATTTTCATGAAGATTATCTATATATAAACTGAGGCCATCATAGATGAAGGAATTAGAAGAGGCCTAGCATGTTTTCACAAGTGATATTCAACAATGGGAACATATAATTTTTTTCAAAATTTACTGAAATATATAGATAGTATAAGATTTGGTTTACTGTTTGTTGATTACAAATTATTTGATTCAGTAGAATGAAATTCTACCTTAGAAGCATGATTTCTAGGAAGATGTAATACACAGATATAACCCTCTGCTCAGCAAGCCCCTGACACTCTGCATTTGGTGATGCACAAAACAGAACAAAACAGAGAGATCTATACTTAGTAAAAATATTTGCCACTGTGATGGAAGTTATATTCAGTATAGAGTCCAGGCTGAGGAAATATTCCCCATGGATGATGAAGTCCTACAGATGTTCCTGTTTGTAGATGACATTTTTGTTGATTTCTTAAGCCCCAAGACATTATAGAAATTCTTACAGGAGATACATAATCACTCAAAAGAGTTTGTCCTGCCATTTCTCACAGCAAACACCAAGTGGATGAAGAGTATCTATTGCCCAAATTTCAATATGTATCTGAATAGACATCCTACAGAATTTACCCAAGTTTTTGGGTGTATGGGTCAGATAATACAAATGGAAATGACCCAGAGTTGAAAAGGAGAAGAGTAAGTTGGACTGCCTTTGAGGAAACTGCAAAACTCTTTACTGTCCCCAAGCTTCCCATAAGAGCAAAGATGCATCTTTCTAATACTAATGTCTTGTTAGTGTTGCTGTAGGACAGTAAGGTATGCAATGTCACTGCCTCCAAAAAACTAAGGCTAACCCTCAGACAGAGCAATGGAAACATACATGGTAGATGTGAGCAGTCTGTAATATATAAGTAACAAACAACTTCAAAGAAGAATGTGAGTAAAATATATCATCAAGGAATTGTATGACTGGAAGAAAAGATGAACTGATCATGTGGCAAGAGCAAAAGATGATAGGTACAGAAATATAGTTCTCCATTTTTACCCTTGCAATGTTGGGAAAAAGTAAAGAAGGTCTTTAGCACATTGTTCTTCCCCCTTCTCCTCTTGGTGACTTTAGGGAGACTGGACAGAGACATAACTGTTGGTCAGGCATAGATGGTTTGTAATCTTCGTCACTGGAGGGAATGTTGAAATTTATATCTTAGATTCATTTGAGTATTGGGAGAGTTCTATGAGAAAAATCTGTCAAATTCCAGATGACTAACTTACAAGCAAATTTTTGGAGCACAGCCACCTTATATGTGTGTTAGTTTCCCTTCTTATGAGTTTGACAGTAGTCAACCGCTAGAGTACCCTTTAGTAAAATGTGTCAGTCATCTCCTCCCTGGATTTCTTAGCATTACTGTCTCATTGCAGTGAATAACTAGCTCTCAGGGATACCCTTACTCACTAATGTAAGAATGACATTTTTTTTCTTGGGTGCCCTCTATAAATTATATGAATTTTCAACAGTTCATTTTTACGCATCCCCTTTTCAGAAAGGTGCTTCCTAAACTATCTAGAGTCATTGACTGTTCTTGTGGTTCTGCCAAGAATCAGAATGAAAAGTTAACCTGTCTGCCTAAAGAGATTTTGATTTGATGATCATTAATTCACATTAAAATGTAGCCCATTTTCAATGGAGACAGATTAATTTATGTTAAGTTGTAAAAGTCTCAAGTTTCCCAGGAAAGAATTGATGAACAGAGTGGTAACATCATTTCATTTGGTAGATTCAGTAGCATTTTCCTTAATGGCTACCTTAATGTTGAAGATACTTCTAATATTACACACTAAAGTGGGGCAAATGTATTGTTTGTTCAGCAAACAATAATTGTGCTCATATGCATATATTTCTACTTAGTAGAACTGGGGGAATATGACCAATTTCTATATGATTCAAAGAATTTGGATTATCCAAGCACAAATATTAGGATGTACTATGCAAATGAAGTATTACCCTACTTTAAAAAAATGAAATCTCTATGGGATAAACATAATATTTGAAGAAAATAAATACTTTTATTTTGGATGTGGTATGTAAACTACATTATTATGAAAATAGTTACTATGACAGATTGGCTCATTTCCACTATGAGTATTAATTCCATGGATTGAACGTTTAATATTGAGATTTTGTTAAATTTGCAAAATCAATAATTTTTACCCTTCTCCTTCCCTAATGCCTTCCTGCTCCATCCTCCCTTCGTCTCAATTTTGCTTTTTATTGAAGGCAAAAATCCCATCAGAAGTATATAGCAGCATCTCTAGCACCTCTTAAATAACGGCGAGAGCATCTGAACCGCAAAGCCCCAGCCAAACCATGTCTGCTATTGGCCGTGCCCTTTCTGTGGGCCACCACTCGTGCACCAGATGCTCCTTTTCGCTGTTGTGACAGTGAGGTAGCCTCTGTGTTTTGCTTCTTTTCATCATCCTGCTGTGCCTGCTCCTGAACTCTTGACAGTAGCTGCCGCTTAATGACAGCAAGGCTGTCGGTGCAATGGCTGTCAGTCGTGTTAAATGATCTATAAATCTATGATCAAACACAGCGGCCTGGAGAAAGTGGGTGTAAAGTTGAAGGTGGCCAAACCATTTAAAAGATGAGCTGTAGAAAAAAAATGCTGCAACTAGGTCTGAGTATAAACAAGGCCCAACACCATGGTCATCAGGATACAAAGTCTACCTTATTAGAGCCCAAGGATGACCTGAGGCTTTCAAATTCTGCTGTGAGTAGTATTTTGATTGGGTGTCAGAAGAACTTCCCAAAGACTCCCTTTACCCAGCAGCCAATTGGCACTAATCTTCTTCATCATGAGGGGGCAAAAAGACTAGGATATCTGTTAGGAGCCCCATACTGTCTTTTACTTTAAAATAACTAATTATTAATAATGATGTATTTCACCTTTATATAATCTCCCTTTTCTCTCTCTCTCTCTCTGTCTCTCTCTCTCTCTCAAAAAATAGTTATTTTTTAAAAGGATGCAAAAAAGAGAGAGCTCCAAGGTGTTATCTAGCTCAGTGTGAATAATGGAAGTGCGTTGGTCCAATGAAAATGGAAGTATTAGGGGGAATAGAGGAAGGAAGTCCCTAGTTGTTTTTAGTCTATAAAATCAATTGCAGTACTTTGACACCGAAAAGACTTAGAAGCACCTCCAGACTTTGAGGGCCACTTAAATTATTCCTGTTTTCTTTTCTGTTTGGTCTGGCTGTGCTTCATTCCTTCAGAGTCAGATTCAGATCTAAAATAAACAGACACACTTCTCATAGACAGAAAATCCAATTCAGAGCTTTTGTGCGGGGATTGTTTTATAAGCTGGTTAGGCTGGGGGAGAGAGGGGGAAAGAGGGAGGAGGGAAGAAGTGTGAATTCCTAACAGAGGGTTGTACTACACAACCGTCCCTGACTAAAGGCCTATAAGGAAGATCAAGTTGATTAAAGCAGATCTGGGCTAATGAGCAAATGGCAATTAGCTTGCAAGTGAAAATGTATGAGTTTGAAGGAGTTTACCGGAGTCTAAACATGATTTGTTTTGTTTTGTTTTCAGGAAGGAGAGCTGGAGGCTAGACTTTAAACACTGTCAGGGAGAGAAAATGAGGGGCTGGGCAAATGAGGCTCTCCTTGCCTTATTCCATAGTCAGCTGCTGGACACATAAAGCCATTTCCATGAAATTTAAATGAGGTACTTAAATTGGCTCCCTTGTATAAATTACTCTACTCAGGTATCCTCCTGTTTGACATACATGCTGATTTTCGATTTGTCCTACCGCTACATGTAGTGTAGCTTATGTAAAATGGGGAAGGATTGAGCAAAGAGAATTTTAGCCTGGCCCAATGAGCAAGTTATACTTATTCTCTTCTCCCTAAGCTTACATTATTTGTAAAATTAGATGCAAAAAATTCCTACATTAATGAAAAATTAAGTTTGAGCTCTTCATCATATGAAAGGCAGAAATTACAAGCCTCCTATGATAGAAAGAGTGGTTTACAATGGGCTCACTCTTCATACAGGGTCATGCATTCCAGTGCAGGATCATTTAAGGAAAAGGGAAAAAATCATGACCATACAGGCCCAACAATGAGAACAAAAAAGTTGGGGATTAAATTTAATTAAAACCCTTGCAAATAAGCAGCTGGGTCTTTAGGTTAACCACAAGTTATCTCTTTCTGGATAGGGTAGAGCCTGAACTTATGGTTTCATTGGTATAGGGAATTCTTGGGTTAAGAAATTTCATCAATTAATGCAGTTTAGCACCTTTTTCTTTGCACCTTATAGTTTTATAGTAGTCTAGAGCACAGAGAGGTTAAGTAAATTGCCTAGTGTCACACAGCTAGGATATGGCAGAGGAGACATTTGAATTGAAATCTTACTGACTCCAAATCTAGCTTGTCTTCTCTTACAGTGCATTATTTCCCCCTCTCCTTCTTCCTCCCCTTTTCCTCTTCCCTCTCCCTTTTTTTCTTCACCTTTTCTTCTCCCCCTGCCTTTTCTTCTCCCCCTCTCTTTCTTTCTTCTTCTCCTTTCCTCTTTCTTTCTCCTCTCCCTCTCTTTCCTACTTCCACTTTCTCTTCTCCATCTCGTCCTTCTCCCTCTCTCTATCTATGAGACTTATTTCTCCTAGGAAGCTAGGTGTCACAATGGATAGGGTACTGGTCCTGGAGTCAGGAAGTCCGGAGTTCAAATCCAGTCTCATAGACTGTGTGACTCTTGATATGTATGTTGCTTAACATCTGTCTGCCTTAGTTTCCTCAACAGTAAAATGGGAATAATAGTACTACCTCCCTGCCAGGGTTGTTGTGAGAATCAAATGAGATAATATTTATAAAGCATTTAGCACATTTGGAACAAATTAGGGATTTAATGAATATTTGTTTATTATATGTTTGTTCCTTCTTATAAAAATACAATTTGCAAAAAAAAACCCATTCCTATGAATTTTGCATGTGGAATCATGCTTAAAATTAATTTTCCCTTGAAATTCCCTTTAAGGAACAGAAGAGTGCATGGCTGTCTTTAAGAAACCCATCATTAAAGGATGTGTGTACCAGAGTTCAAATTGAGGGTGTCAGAGTAAGATTCAACTATCTGTCTGCCCTCCATTTGAATGGTTTATTCTTGGCTTCTTTGACTCTTTGGCTTATTCTAACAACACTTCAGTTCCATTCTGCTCTTGTTTCCTGTCCTATGCATTGATATAGCCTTCTCTTTTGAGCTTTTACTCCTTCCATTGTTATGCTGCCTCCTCTGTTCTCCATTCTCTGGCTGTATCCCATTCCTCATTGTAATCCAACTATAGTCTTATATCCTTATTATATATGCTTATTTTGGGAGTCATATCATCTCCAATGCTACACAAGACTCAAGTGCCTAGGAATCCTGATACCTATTGCTACTCTCACCTACCCAGCACAGGCAGCCTCATTATGATTCTGCAAATGATGTGATATCCTGGGAAAGAGCAATGAACTGGGAGTTAGAAGACTTAAGGTCAAGAACCAGTTGTGCCATTTACTGGCCATGGAACTTAAACTCTCTGGTACTTAGTTTCCTCCTCTATAACATGGGGAAAACAATACTTCCGTGCTTACCTCATGGGACTACTTTAAGAATCAAATGGAATGAAGCATTTGAAAGTACTTGGGAACTTCTAAAACACTGCACAAATTTAAGCCAAGAGTTATAGAATGCTAAAACAGGTGAGGATCTTTGAGCAATCTCTGAGTCCGTGGATAGAATGTTGGACTTGGTTTCAGGAAGAATTAAGTGTAAATTCTGTCTCAGACAATTACCATCTGTGTAGTCCTTGGTTTTCAGCCAAAATTTTCTCATCTGTGGCATAAAGGGAAACAAAACCAATGCAACCAAAATTAGAAGGATTGCAGAAAACTGGGAACAATTTTTCAACAAGCATCTCTGATCAAGGGCACATTTCTCAAATATATACACTTAGACACACACACACACACACACACACACACACACACATATATATAACTGAGTCAAATTTATAAGAATACAAGTTATTTCCCAAATGATAAAAGGTCAAAAGATATGAATAGACAGTTTTCAGAAGAAGAAAGTAAAACTATCTATAGTCATATGGAGAAGTGTTCAAAATCACTTTTGATTAGAGAAATGCAAGTCAAAACCACTCTGAAGTACCACCTCACACCAATCAGATTGGCTATTATGGCAAAAAAGGGAAAATGGTAAATATTGGGGGGGATGTGGGAAAACTGGCACACTAAGGCAATGTTGGTGGAATTGTGAATTGATCCAACCATTCTGGAGAGCAATTTAGAATTATTCCCAAAGGACTATAAAACTATGCGTACCCTTTGATCCAGCAATACCATTTCTATGTCTGTATCCCAAAGAGATTAGAAAGGGGGGGAGGGAGGAGAAGGACCTATTTGTACAAAAATACTTATCGCAGCTTTTTTTGTGGTGGCTAAGAATTGGGAATTGAGTGGATGCCCATCAATTGGGGAATGGCTGAACAAGTAGTAGTATATGATTGTGATGGAATATTATTGTGCTATAAGAAATGACAAGCAGGATGATTTCAGAAAAACCTGGAAAGACTTACATGAACTGATGCAAAGTGAAGTGACCAGGAAAAGGAGAACATTATATACAGTAACAGCAGTATTGTACATTGAAGAATTGTGAATGACTTAGCTATTCTCAGCAATAAAATGACCCAAGACAATCCCAAAGGACTCATGATAAAACCTGCTATCTGCCTCCAGAGAACTGATATTATCTGAATAGAGACCAAAATATATGTTCACTTTCTTCCTTTTTTCCTTCCTTCCTTCTTTTCTTTTTCTTTCTCTCTTTCTCTCTTTCTCTCTCTCTCTTTCTTTTTTGTTCAAGTCTTTTTGTACAAAATGACTAATATGGAAATATTTTACATAATTGGATATATATATATATATATATATGTATGTATATAACCCATACTGAATTGCTTGTCATCTCAGGGAGGGGGGAGGACAGGGAGGGAGGGATAAAATTTGGAACTCAAAACTTGAAAAAAATGTAAAAAAATGTTGTGACATGTAATGGGGAAAATAAAGTATTATTTAAAAATGAAGAAAAAAAGGATAAAGGGGGTGGAATCTTTTCCAAAGATCTTTTCCAACTTGAAATCTATGTTCCTAAGAGCTTATAAAAAAATTTTGTTTTATAATTGAGGAAACTATGACCCTGGGAAGTTAAATGATTTGCCTAAGACTTACAGTTTTTCATTCAGGATTTTAACTAGTACCTACTATACCACAGTTCAACTAATTAATGAGGAATCTACTGAATAATCTTAAGCAGTTTTGGTTTTTAATTCTGCACAGAATTAAAATGAATACATAGCCTTTTTTAGGAAATCTATTTTTTGTTTGTTCTAATGGAGCTGTGATTTCACTACCATAGGTATTCCCTCTGCTGACAAATATGCCAATCCCTTCATACATTCTCACCCTCATGATTCTTGTTCATGTTATCTCATCAACATTCCACAAAACTTCTGGCCAATGTAATGGCTGTTGGCAGCCTATCTTTGATTCTTTTACTATTTCAGTTGCACCAAGATGCTATATGGAGTGATATTGTTTTTTCTCTCATTCATGCTATCTGATCAGCTCAACTCCTTTTCTTCTTATAAGTATACTTGCTGTTTTTCCTACCACTTCTTATTTGTAAAGTGTCATTGATGACATTGTCTACTTAGAGTGCAACTACAACAAGTAGTTCCGTTGCCCTTTTGATTATTTTGCATTTTAATTCTTCTAAGATCATGGAATTCTATGACTTTAGCTATGTACTGTCATTGCGAGAATATTGGTGTTCAACAAGTAGGCTTTTATAGTAGAAAACAATATGGGATTATCAAAATTTTAATGTCCCAAATGAAATCCAACTGAATCTTCTCCTTCTACTTAATTCTAATTTCAATAAAATGTCTAGCAGAAGGACCTAAGCATATTGACGAATGAATCAAATAAACCTTTCCTATTCTGTGTTGTAATCTGGTCAATATGTTTTCATCCACTTTGTGTATAATTAGACCAATCTCCTTCACATTTTGGTATCTTTCTGAGTAGGTTTTAAATAAGGGTTGATGGATTTGATTCAATAAATATATCACTTCTGAATAGGACTCTTGAAGACCTTTATTGTCAACAGGAAATTCTCCTTTGATTTAGACTTTGTGAATGATTTAAGCATTAGAGTTCTTGTTAACCATTAGAATAGCAAATGCCTTTTGTGAATATATATATAATATACATATACATATATATATATTCAAAATCTGATTCTCAACTACTTTTTAAGTTTTATTTCATAGCTTTCCCTTTCATATGCTGCAGCCAAAATGGTTCCTGGATGTTCCCCAAACTCAGAATTTCATCTCTTGTCTCCATGCCTTTTCCACAGGCTGTCCACCCATGCCTTGTATGAACTCACTCCTCAACCTCAACATTATAGAATCCCTTTGAGGCTCAGCCTAAACCTTTTATGCTTCCTTCCCTCAGTTGTTAGTACTCTTTTTCCCCACATTAACTTTTATTTACTTACATGTTATATCCCATTCCCTGATTCCCCACCCCAAAGCATATTATTATGTTATTTCTTCAGGAATTATTTCATTTTTGTCTTTTTAGCCCCAACACTAAATCTTACACATCATAGGCATGTTACAAATAAATGTGAGTAGTTCTGAATTGCTTAACAGCTCACTGGATGTCAAAACTCTACAGATCATTAACAAAGGTATCTCAATAGTTCCATCTGTCAAATTGGGTAACTTGGGAAAATTAGATGTATTCTTTTGAATTAAAGGAGTCTTCAATTTGCTAGAGAGACTATATATAGATTATGTAAGCACTAAAAAGCATTCTAATGGTTTGAAAGAGTTAATGACCCTCCTAAATTGTCCACCCTATTCTCAGGGAATAATTGGCATACTGAAAGACCTGGTAGACTGCATAATTGACTGGTTTAGGAGTTTGGTAACTGCAAACCCTGAATTTTGGATTAGATTAACAATTACAAGTGAGGGTGAGCATTTGTAATGAAAACAAGAGCAAAGTTGAAATAAATGGGACTTCCAGGAGTCAAAATGCAGAGTAAACAGTAAAATAGCACCCCAGAACAAATCCTAGGACAGCATAGCCAGTGGAAAGATGAAGTGGAGTGCTCTTTTACCCTGGGAAACATGGAGGATCAACAAGGAAGGACCATCTCATTCAGGACAGGAAGCATCCCAGCAAGCCAGAAGCAAGGCTCACCTCAACAAATCACTGGGAGATCCTGAGGCACAATGTGGTGTAGCAGACAAATGTCAACATGCCTTAGAACCCCCCACATGCCTAAGCATAGGCAGGGGAACCAGCAGACTCCAGCTCTGACAACCACCATGTGCTTCAGTGTAGAGAAGTGAATCAAATTTATAAGAATACAAGCCAGATCCCAATTTATAAATGGTCAAAGATATGAATAGCCAGTTTTCAGATGAACAAATCAAAGCTATCAATAGGCCTATGAAGAAGTTCTCTAAATCACCTTTGATTAGAGAAATACAAATTAAAACAACTCTTAACTACCACCTCACACCAATTAGATTGGCTAATATGACAAAAAAGGAAAATGATAAATGTTGGAGAGGGTGTGGGAAAATTGGGACACTAATGTACCAATAGTAGAGCTGTGAACTGATCCAACCATTCTGGAGAACAGTTTGGAACTATGCCCAAAGGGCAACCAAACTGTGTGTGCCCTTTGTTCCAGCAATCCCCCTACTAGGTCTGTATCCCGAACAGATCATAAAAAAGGGACAAGGACTTCCACGTGCAAAAATATGTATAGCAGCACTATTCATGGTAGTAAAATATGGGAAATTGAAGGGATGCCCATCAATTGAGGAGTGGCTGAACAAACTGTGATATATGAATGTAATGGAAAACCATTGTGCAATAAGAAATGATGAACAAGAAAAATTCAGAAAAACCTTTAAAGACTTGCACAAACTGACACAAAATGAAATGAACAGAACCAGGAAAACACTGTATATAGTATTAGCAACATCCTGTGATGATCAGCTATCAATGACTCAGCTTTTCTCAGCAACATAATGACCTAAGTCATGACAGAAAATGCTATCCACATCCAGATAAAGAACTAATGGACTCTGAATGCATATTGAAGCATATTTTTCTCACTTACTTTATTCTTGTGTTCTTTTTCTTTTGAGCCATTTCTTCTTCCACAATTGGGATGAATATGGAAATATGTTTTCCATGATAGCATATATATAAACCATATCAAACTGCCTACCATTTTCAGAAGTGGGAAGTGGATGGAAGGAGGCAGAAAAATTTGGGATTCAAATATTGTAATAATGAATGTTAAAATTTTTCTTGATATGTAATTGTGATGAAAAATAAAATACTATTTAAAGTTTTAAAAAACTTGAAATAAATGTTTCTAGATATTTAAAATTGTTTTGAAGTTAACAATATTCATACCATGTTGCCCAGGTTGATATTAGTCAGTTCCTTGTTTCAGGGAAGAAGATTGACTTTCATTCACAAATTGGTTTTTGATTTCTGAATAAGAAAACTAGAATGCCTTGTCGGGACATGTTTTTGAAACACATGGCAAGAACAGGTTTTAGTAGTAAAGGGAGCTTTTCCTCAATGCTACTTTATTTCCATTCATCTGGATAATATAGACATTTATTAATTAGTAGCCAATGGTATTTAGAAGCCTTGTGTGTGTGTGTGGGGTGGAGCTTGGTCTAAATTTGTGATTTTATTGATGTAGGGAATTCATAATGTTGAAATCCTTTGATACAGGCCAGCAACTTATCTGTAGCTTAAAGATACCTGCAACTCAGATATCTCTAAGAGATACTTTTAGAGAATACCCTGGGGTTCAGAGAGGTTAGGAAATTTGCCCTGGTCACACAGCTAGATAATTTGGTGATCAGGTGAATATATATCTATATTTGGACATATCTTTATGATCCCCTTTCTTAAACAGCTGACATAATGATTACCTTTAAAGCAAATAAGTAAGGAATTTAGTATAGATAGTGAATCTGGGAGAACAAATTTGGAGTAGATTGATGGAAGTTGGTCAAACTGGGAAATAATAGTAAATATTAATCATAATTGTCCTGTACTCTTTTCAGATTGATTTCCTGGGTTGTCAAATATCCTTTTCCATATATTGCCTACATGTTTTAACATCTTCAAAAAGCATTGACTTATATGCTCTGGGTACCGTAGTGAGTGCTATGAAAAGCAAATTATCCTGTACGAAGAGAAATAGAACATGTAATTGTTGTCTTTTAGAAACTTTTCATCCCAAGTTAAATGACATTTTGTGGATCTTGTCAAATAGTATAATCATATTCCTCTACTCCATTATACCTTACCTAGTATTTTAATAATTTTTGCCTTTCTGAAGACAACATCCATGAATATATGGCTTGAAATAGGAATCTTTTGGAAAAACATTTCCTATTTATTGGCCTCTAAGAATGTGGTTAGGCCGTGGGGATCTAGGAGGTGCAATGGATAGAATGCCCAGCCTGAAGTCAGGAAGACTCATCTTCCTGATTTCAAACCTGACCTCAGATACTTATTAGCTGTGTGATCTTGGGCAAGTCACTTAACTGTGTTTGTCTCAGTTTCCTCATCTGTAAAATGATCTGGAGAAGGAAATGGCAAACCACTCTAGCATCTTTGCCAAGAATACTCCAGATTGGATTATGAAGAGTCAGAAATTACTGAAAAGAATCAACAACAACAACAATAATCCTACTGTCCAAACCCCCTTAGAATGTAAGGTTCCTGAGGGCAAACAATGCTGTTGTTCACTCTTTTCCCCCCCCAATGTATCTAGCACTATGCCTTGCCTAGAGTTGGAAGTTAAAAAAAAAAAAAGTTTGTTGAATTGAATTGAGTAATTGCACAACAATATGCAAAACAAAAGAAATGAGCCCTTCCTCCTTCCAGAAGGTTTTTTTTTTTTGATTCCAGCTCAAGATGACAAAGGAAATTATTGACCTTAAGCTGACTGAGGAATGCAGAGTCATTCATACTATGGCACCTGGTCTTAACTGTTTACACAGTAAGTCAAATCAGTCAGTAACTAAGTGTTTATTGTGTCTACTATATGCCAGGTACTGTGAATAGCATTGAGGATATAAGGAAAAATAAAAAGACTTTCTTCTCTCAAGGAGTTCACAGTCAAGTTGGAGAGTCAACATATAAAAAGCTATGTACAAATGAGATATATGTTGAATAAATTGGAGATTATTAATAAAGAGAAGGCACTAGACTTAAAAGGGATGAGAAAAGGTTTCTTATAAAAGATGGAATTTAAGAAAGCCAGAGAAGCCAGGGGGCATAGATGAGAAAGGAGAGTACACCAGGCTTGAGGGACAGCGGTGAAAATGCCAAAATTTTGGTGATAGAGTGTCTGATGCAAAGAACATTGAGAAAGAGGGGAAGAGAATAAACAATTATATATTATGTGCCAGGTACTATTTTAAGTTACAGGTATTTCATTTGATCCTCACAACAACCCTGTAAGGTAGGTGCTGAGCAAGAAAGCCAATGTTGCTTGGTCTCACCCTCAGAGTATGAGGGGGAGGAGGGATGTAAGGTTTAAGTAGACTAGAATATGCGGAAAGCAGGTTATGAAGAATAACGTAGAACCAAAGAGAAGATTTTATATTTGATCTTAGAGGTGATAAGAAACCACTGGGGTTTATTAAATAAGGAGGTGACATGATCAGACATGTACTTTAAGAAGATAGCCAAGTAGAGAATGGACAGGGGTGAGGAGAAATTCAAAGCAGGAAGACAACCAGTGATGATTGCTGATTGCCCAGGCCTAAGGTGATGAGGACCTGCACCAGGGTGGTGACAGTACCAGAAGAGAAAGGGTACCATACATGAGGGGTGTTACGAAGGTAAAATTGATAGGCATTAGCAATAGATTGGGTATGGTATGTGGGGGGGGCAGGGGTGAGAGAGAATGAAGAGTTAAGGATGACTCACCTAGACTAGGAGCCTCAATGCTGGAAGGATGACAGAACCTTTGGCAGTAATAGGGAAGTTAAGAAAAGGTCAGGGTTTGGAGTAAAGATAATGAGTGCAATTTTGGACATGTTGAATTTAGGATTTCTAACAGGTATCCAGTTTAAATGCTCAATAGGCAGTTGATGATGTACATATGGAGGTTCGGGCTAGACAAGGGAATCAGAGAGTTATCAAAAGAGAAATGATAATTGAAACCATAAAGGCTGAAGAGATTACCAAGAATTTATATATATATATACATGCACACAAATATAACACACATGCAGTGTGTGTGTGTGTGTGTGTGGTGTGGTGTGGTATGTTGTTTGTATGTGTGTGTGTGTAAAGTATATGAATTGAATAGCGTAGAGGGAGAAGAGAGCCCAGAATAGAGCTTTGGCAGACACTCACCATTAGCTGTCATGTCTTGCATGAAAATCTAGCAAAAGTTCAATCAATCAAATAAAGATTTATTAATTGCCTTCTATGTGCCAGACACTCTGCTAAGTTTTTTCAATACAGAAAGAGGCAAAAGACAGTCTCTGTACTTAAGAGGCTTACACCTGATGGGAGAGACAAGATGAAAATAAATATATATAATACAAGCTATATGCAGGATAAATAGTAAATAATTAACACAGAGAAGACACTAAAATTAAGAGGGATTGAGAAAGTTTTCTTGTAGAAGATTAGGTTTTAATTTGGACTTAAAAGAAGCCCAAAAAGTTAGTAGATGGAGCTGAGAAAGGAGAGTGTTCCAGGCATGAGGGGCAACCAAAGAAAATGCCTGGAGCCAAGAGATGGAATGTCATGATTGTGGTACAGCGAGGAGTCTAGTGTCACTGCATTGAAGAGTATGTATTGGGGAATGAGATGTAAGAAGACTGGAAAGGTAGGAGGGTGCTAGGATATGAGGACTTTGAATACCAAACAGAGCATTTTGTATTTGATCCTAGAGGGATAGGGAGCCATTAGAATTTATTGAGTGTGTTTGTGGGGATGGGGGTGAGGAGAAGGCAGGTGACATAGTTAGACCTGTACAATTCACATGGTTGGATGAATGCTGTATGGATTGGAGTGGAGAGAGACTTGAGTCAGGTAGACCCACCAGTAACTGGCTATTATAATAATCTAGGTAAGAGGTGATGAGGGCCTACGCTCCAGCAGTGGCAGGGTTAGAAGAGAAAAAAGGGCATGCTCAAATGATGTTGCAAAGGTGAAGTCAGCAGGCCTCGCCAAGATCTTGACTATGCTGGGTAAGAGAGAGTGAGAATCTAGAATGACTCCTAGGTTGTAGGCCTGCAGAACTGGGGCGATAGTGTCGCCATCTACAATAATAGGGAAAGTAGGAGATGAGAAGAGTTTAGGGGGAAAGACAGTGAGTTCTGTTTTGGAATTATTGGGTTTAAAATGTCTACTGGACATCCAATTCAAGACTAGAGGTCAGCTGAGAGACTGGGGAGGGAAGGTAGATGTGAGAATCATCAGTGAAAAGATAGTAGTTAAATCCATAGAGGATGATGAGATCACCAAGTGAAGTAGTATAGAGGGAGAAGAGAAGAGGGCCCAGGACAGAACCTTGAGGGACATCTATTGTTAGAAGGCATGATTGGGAGGACGATCCAACAAATGAGACAGAGAAGGAATGGTCAAATAAGCAAGAGGGGAAAAAGTGGTTCCCAAAATCTAGAGAGAGAAGAGAATATCAAGAAGGAGTGATCAATGGTCTTAATGGCTATACAGAGGTCAAGGAGAATGAGAACTGAAAAAAGACCATTGGATTTGGCAACTAAGTGATCACTGGTAACTTTGGAGAGATCAGTTTTGGTAGAATGATAAGATCAGAGGCAGGATATTTTTTGTATTTTTTTTCCACGCCAAGTAAAAACAAATTTTAACATTTGTTGCTTAAATTTTCAAGTTCTAAATTCTCTTCCTCCCTCCCTCTTCTCCCCACTCCTTGAGTAGGCAAGCAATTTTATATGGGTTATACATGTTCAGTCATGCAAAAAATCCATTTTAGTAATGTTGTGAAAGAAAATAGAACAAAAATATGAAAAAAATGAAGAACATAAAAAATAGTGTGCTTTGATTTGAATTCAAACTCCATCGCTTCTCTAGAGGTGAATAGCGTTTTTCATCATAACTCCTTCAGAATTGTCTTGGATCTTTGTATTGCTGAGAATAGTTAAGCCATTCACAGATCTGCTCACTTCACTTTGCATTAGTTCATATATGTCTTTCCAGGTTTTTCTGAAAACATCCTGCTTATCATTTTTTATATTACAAAAGTATTCCATCACAACCATATACCACAACTCATTCAGCAATTTCTCAACTGATGGGCATCCTTTCAATTTCCAATTCTTTGCCACAACTTAAAAAGCTGCTACAAATATTTTTTGTACCTATAGATTCTTTTTTTAAAAATTTCTTTGAGATGTAGACCTAGTAGTGGTATTGTTAGGTCAAAGGATATGTACAATGTATAGCCTTGTATGCATAGTTCCAAATTGCTCTCCAGAACGGTTAGATCAGTTCACAACTCCACCAACAGAACATTAGTATCATGATTTTTTCACATCTACTCAAACACTTGTCATTTTCTTTTTCTGTCACATCAGCCCATATGAAAGATGTGGGGTAGTACTTCAGTATTGCTTTAATTAGTATTTCTCTGATTTGTAGAGATTTACAGCATCTTTAATATGACTATAGATAGCTAAGATTTCTTTGTCTGAAAACTGTTCATGTCCTTTGAGCATTTATTAATTGGGGAATTGCTTGTATTCCTACAAATCTGATGCAGTTCTCTATATGACTGAGAAATGAATCCTTTATCAGAAAAAAAAAAACTTGCTATAATATTTCTGAGGGTTTTCATTTTGGGATCTCTTTCAGGAGGTGATCAGTAGATTCTTTCAATTTCTATTTTACCCTCTGGTTCTAGGTTAGCAGGGCAGTTTTTCTTGATGATTCCTTGAAATATGATGTCTAGGCTCTTTATTTGATCATGGCTTTCAAAACAATTGCTAAATTTTGTCTCTTCAATTTATTTTCCAATCTAGTCATTTTTCTAATGAGATATGTAACATATTCTTCTATTTTTTTCATTTTAAAAAAATTTGATTTATTGTTTGTTGATGCCTAATAAAGTCATTAGCTTCCAGTTGCCTAATTAAATTTTTCAAGAAATTTTTTTTTCAGTGAGTTTTTTTAACCTATTTTTCCATTTGGTCAATTCTACTTTTTAGAGTTGTTTTCTTTAGTGAATTTTAGTACATCTTTTTTTTTTCCTTTTTTTTTTGCTTCCTTTACCAAGATGTTGCTTGCTTTTCATGATTCTCTTGCATCACTCTCATTTCTTTCCCCTCTTTGTCCTCTACTTCTCTTCTTTGATTTTTAAAATCCTTTTTGAGCTTTTCCAGGAATTCTTGTTGGGATCTGAAACCAGTTAATATTTTCTTCTTTGAGGCTTTATATATAGCTGTTTTGACATTATTGTCCTCTTCTGAGTTTGTGTTTTGATCTTCCTTGTCAACAGAGTAACTTTCTATGTTCAAGGTCTTTTGATGTTGTTGTTGTTGTTGTTGTTTTTGTGTTTGCTTATTTCCCCAACCTATTTCTTGACTTTGAACTTTAAGTTAATATCAGGCTCTTCTCCCAGGATGAAGGAGGCACTGTTCCAAGCTTCAGGTTTTTTGTGCTGTCCTTGTCAGAGCTAGTTCAGGGTGTTCATAAGGTTTTGGTTCTCCTAAAATGGTATGATCTAAGAAGAGGTATGATCATTGCTCTTTGGGCCTGTGCTCTTGTCTATGAGTCACTACAAGTATTCTTTTCCATGCTGGACCTGTGACCAGGGTTCCCTGCTCTTCTGTAGCTAGGAGCTCTAATGAGCAAGTGTTCCTACTCACTCTAAGCAAAGCAACAGAGTCCTTCAAATAGTGCCAGAAAAATGTGCTTCTGTAATCTCCTTTTGATGAATTGTCTGGCCTTTTTGCCGTCTGTGGTTTGAGAATTCCTGAAGACACTACTGCTGATTCAGTTGCTCACAAAGCCTATTCTGGTTTGTAGTTTTACCACTGGTGCTGGACTGTACTCCACTTGGATACCAGTGAAACAGACCTTTCTTGTCAACTTTCTAAGTTGTTTTGGGTTAGAAAATTGCTCCACTCTGTCCTTTTGTTGGTTCTGCTGTTCCAGAACCCATTTTGAGGTGTTATTTTAAAATCGTATGGAGGGGAATTTGGGACAGCTCAGGTGAGACCTTGCCTTTACTCTGCCATCTTGGCCCTGCCTAGGAGCAGGAGTGTAAAGGGTAAAGAGAGTGGGAGAAGAGAAGGAGAAATAGAAAGAGTGGTCAGAGAGGTAGGAGGAGAACCAGAAGAGAGCGGTATACTATAAACCCAGAGAGAAAAGGGAATCAAGAAGAAGAGAGTGATTAACAGTGTCAAAACCATAGAAAGGTCAAGAAGTATGAGGACTGAGCAAAGGCCATTAAATTTGGCTATCAGGAAATCACTGCTCTCTTTTTTAGGAGTAGTTTCAATTTAATGATGAAGCAAGGAGCTTATAAGGAGTTAAAAGGAGAGTGAAAGGAAAAAAAAAACCTGGAGACAGCAATTATAAATATTCTTCTCAAGGAATGTAGCCACAAAAAAGGAAAAGAGATGGGGATAAAATATAGTTGGGATGTACAAATTAAGTGAGGAGGCTTTGAAGATAGGGGTGATGAGCAAATTTGTAGGTTCTCAGGAAGCAGCCAGGAGGCAAGGAGTGATTGAAAACAAGCCAGAAAGGTGGCAATCTGCTACAGAAGAAAAGATGAATGGGATCACTTGTCCATGGAGATGGGTTGACCTTGGCAAGGAGAAGTGGCATCTTATCATGTGAGATAGGGATGAAGGAGAAGATTGTGGCAGAGGTCATCTGGGTGATGTGAGATAAGTATGGGGGTAAAAGGGTGAGCTTAAAGTGAATGGTTTCTTTTTTTTTTTTTCAGAAAAATAGGAGACAAAGTTCTTAGTTGAATGGTACAGGGAAGGAGAGTCCTGGAATGTTTGAGGAAGAAGGAAAAAAAATGGAAAACCTGCTGTGGTGAGTGGGATAGTGGGTTAATCAGTTAAGTCCCTGGAAGAGAAGAACCTGGTATTTGATGGAATGGTCTTTTTCCTCTTCCAAAAGAAGGCAGAAGATAAAGCAGGAGATTTGGTGTGATGGAATGACATTTTTTTCCCATTTCCCCAAAGGCAGGATATTCTTCTATTTTTATTCCATTTCATGGCAGAGCAAATAAGCAAGACAGAGTAGGGCAGAAAGATGTTCTAGAATAAAACTATAATACACTTAAATTTCTAGCCCATGAAAATATTGCACTTATAAAATATACCATAGTACCATAGTGCATTCAGGCAGTATGTCAGAATCCTAATTTGTTTATTTGTTGGACCCAAAACTTAATGTGCCCTGCAGCACATCTAATGGACACCCAGGGAGTCACTGTACATGTATCTAATCATTTAAGAAGTCAACAACATTGATTTTTTTTAACCTAAACAGGTCATAAGCATACTCAATTACAACTGATTTTTGAATCTCTTCTTAGGGACAATAAATGAATTTACTGAATTATTTTTTGAAAACTTATACACCAAACATGTGAACAACAACAATCCTCATGATAATTTGATAGCAAAACCCTTACTATATTTGATTCTTTAATAGAATTCTTTTCTCTCTCTTTTTTTTTATAAAGGAAATGCTGTCATTTCTTGCCTTGTCCTTTCAACATGTACCACATTGTTGGAGGTCAATAAATACGGAGAAATGTTTTTCAAAAGATTCCTATTTTCAGGCCATCCAGCCATGAATGCCTCCTTCAGAAGTTCCAGCCATCTGGTGCAAGCTGGAGATTCACGAGAGCCCTGGGAGAGAACTGTCCAACGATTGCAAGGATATCTGAGGATAAAGGCCCTGAATGCTATGCTAAGAAGTCCTGATAATCAAAGGGAGAAAAAAGAGCCCAGCTTGATTTTAATGAAATCCTTGTAAAAAGAAGGAAGGGCAGAGAACACGGAAAACATCAGTGAATTGGGAAAGCAGGTTGGGGGAGGAGGGAGTCTCTTGCCATCAGGTGAGACCTCCAGTCTATTCTGATGATTAGTTAGCACTAGATCATAATTAGATGGTTTAATTGAAATATGTTGATGGGCAGCTCTTATTCTGAGAAGCTATGCCCCTTCCAAACTCCTTCACCCCTCCCAACATCCACTACCTTAAAGTATTTTGTGGGGGGAAAATCCCCAATAGCATTCTTGGGTAGAAGGCCAAAAGGTCAATTGGGCACAGAGACTATAGTTGCTTCCCTGTCATTCCCAAAGCTTCCAAGACTGTTCTCCTTTCTCTGCCTGTTTTGTGGCTAAGTGTGAGATTTCTGCCTCCAGGGTTGCTAATCTGACAGTTTTCATGAGTATTAGAGTTGAAGGAAAATGATCCTTTTTAACAAAAAAGGTGTTTACTAACTGTTTCTAGCTAAATGATGGGAAAGGGCCTTTGTTATCAATTACTAGGTATTAAAGAGTTACCATTTGTTAAGGGCTTTACCAACAAGGTCATTTTTTAAAGAGCCGTTTTAGCTAGCCAGAGACACTACCACTGAAAACACTGCTAAAAAAACACACCACTTCAATGGAATTCTCAGGAAATTAATGTCTCTGTTATCTATATTTATATTTAGAGAAAGCGCAGTGAGAATGTTTCATCCTGAACTAAAAAAATAAAAAACTATCTCTGAGCTCTTCAGTGAGAGATAGAAGAAATTTTGTTTTCAGTGGCAGACTTGAAGAATTTGGATGTGCTACATATTGATTTCTTACCCATATTTGTTCTATTTTCTGTTTAGGAAACCTTAATATCTAGAAAAGAATGGCAGGCAGGACATGAGGAAAAAAGAAATTTGATGTGATTTCAAATATTCATATTTATCAAAGTATTTATGAATTTTGTGTGTGTTTCTGTGAAAAATTATTTTAATGTCCATTTATTTGTTTTTAGTGAATGCCATCTCCTTGAAATGTGACAAATTCACAACCCTAGAGAATAGAGCCCTTTATTTATCACCAAATGCAGCCTACCCCGCTCTGGGTAAAGAAACTTATCATGTGGATGTACTTCTCATTCTTACTCACCCAGATACCCAAGTACAATTATGATGCTCCAATGAATAGTAAGTGGCAACATTAATAAGACATTGAGATGACATTTTAAAGTCTGCAAAATGATTTCCATATATTACCTCTTTTGAGCTTTACCATGGGGCAAGAAGTATTAGCATTATCAAATCAGTTTTACAGATGTGGAAACTGAGGCTCAGAGATATTGAGTCAATCAATAAATACTTATTAAGTGCCTACTATGTGCCAGGCACATACAACTGTGGATCAAAAAAAGAAACAAAAAAAAAACAGTTCTTGCCTTCAAGGAGCTCACAATCTGTTGGGGAAAAAAACAAGCAAACACATATGTAAAAACAAGCTATGTACATGATGAACGGGAAATACCGAAGAAAGGAAAGGGAATAGAATTAAGAAGGGTTAAGAAAAGCTTCTGTAGAAGATGTCATTTAGTTGAGGCTTAAAGAAAGCTATGGAAGCCAGTAGGTGGAGCTGAGGAAGGAGAATATTCTAGGCAAAATGTCTGGAGTGGAAAGATAGAATGTCTTGCTTGTGGAACAGCAAGGTGGCCTGTGTCACCAGATCAAACAGTATGTGGTAGAGAATAAAATGTAAGAAAACTGGAAAGGTAGAAGTGGCATAGAAAATGAAGAGTTTTGAATGCCAAACAGAGGATTTTCAATTTGACTCTGGAGGTAATAGGGAATGATTAAATTCTAGAGTTTATTAAGTAGGGGCAGTGTGTGTGTGGAAGGTGACATGGTCAGACTTGTGCTAAGGAAAATCACTGGTAACTGAATGGAGGATGGCTTGGGGTGATTTGTACAGGGTCACACATCCAGGAAATATGAGAGGCGAGATCTGGACCTAGATCTGTCTGACTCCAAGTACTTCAGAAGCTAGGGGCGCAGATGTGGAAAACATAAACTGAACTTTGCCTTTCTCTTCTATGTATTTGACTCTTAGCAATCCATCTTCTGAAGAAGTGCAAAGTAGCTAGAAGCTATGGCTAAGAAAGGGATAGATTATACACTGGCCACTTGGCCCTAGTACCAAACTAATTCTTCCTCAAGTGCAATATTATTTCTACTCTTTTCTCCAACACTAGCCCAGAAAAAAATCAATCAAAAACTATGGCTAGTGATGCTGCTGCTGATTATCCATCCTTCATCTATGAAGATAAAAATACCTGTCAAAAGGCCATATGCTTTGAGATATTTTCCTAGTAATCAGGAGTGTGTATTTGTGCTGATCCATTCACTTGGTTTGTCATTTGACCCATGGCTAGTATTGAATGAAATCTGGTAGACTGACTAGTATGTGGAACAAATGTTTGACCCCAGTGTTATCACATGAATACATAAACATAATCTCCTGATTTAGTGCTGAGAGGGAGCTCAGTGATGCATAGTTCTATTTACAATTTAAAAAAAAATCTTCGCTCTAACATAATTGAAAAATGTCCTTTCTACCTTTATAACCTTTCCAGTATGTGTCTCTGTCACTCCTGCCACTGCCGCTACCCTGGTGCACGCCCTCATCACCATATGCCTTTACTATTGCAATACCATTTTGAAGTGACCCCTCTTCTCAGTCTGGTCCCTCTTCCTCTTATCTCTCAAATTGTTTGTCCTTGTGCACAGTTCTGACCACATCAACTCCTATTCAGTAAACTCCAGTGGTTCCCTATTCCCTCCAGGAGCAAATAGAAAATCCTTTATTTGGCTTTTAAAGTCCTTTGAATCCAGCCCTTTCCTACCTTACCAGTCTTCTTACACTTCTTTTATTCCGCCATGTGCTCTGATATCAAGACATTTTTGCTGTTTTTTGAACACCACTACTCACTCTCAAAATATTTGGCATTTTCTCAGGAGGTCTTCCAAGCTTGGAGATATCTCTCTCTCATCTTTACCTTCTAACTTACTCAGCTTCCCTCAAGTCTCAGCTAATGTCCCACCTTCTTCAAGAAGCCTTTCCTAAGTCTCCTTAATCTTACTGCCTTTCCTCTGAGACAACCCTTGATTTATTCTGTAGATGTTATTTGTTCATAGTTGCTGGCATGTTGTTTACCTCATAGGACTGTGAAATTCTTTGAGTGCAAGAACTGTCTTTTGCCTCCTTTTCCATCCTCGTTGCTTAGCACAGTGGTGGGTACATAGTGAGCTCTTAATAAATATTGATTAATTGATTGATTATTTATATAATTTCCTTTGTTTGGTCATAAAAGTTTTCTCTATCCATAGTTAAAAAAGGGGTTTTTTTTTCTTGTTCTTCTAATTTGTTTATAGCATTACCTTTGATATCTGTGTCATGTAGACATTTTATGGTTTTTTTTTTTGTGATACATATAAGATCTTGATGTAAATCTAAATTCCTATAAGCTACTTTCCAGTTTTCCCAGAAGTTGTTGGTCAAATATTGAGCCCTATCCCAGTGGCTACGGTCTTTGGATTTATGCTGTCCTCTTTATTTGCTCCTGAAACTTGTATACCTAATCTCTTTCACTGACTCCTATTTTTTTTTTAGTTATATAAAATAATTTTGAGCTTACTTCTTAGTGGAATAGTTTGAAATATGGTACTGCTAGGACCCTTTCCTTTCTACTTTTTTTCTTCTATTATTTCCCTTGAGATTCTTGACCTTTTGTACCTCTAGATGTGTTTCATTATTATTGTGCTATCTGTATAATTCTTTAGTAGTTTTTGGTATGGCACTGAATAAGTCAATTAATTTAGATAGCAATGTCATTTTTATTAGTATCTGACCACTCATTTAGGACTGTCTGTAAAGAATATTTTGTAGTTGCTTTCACAATTTCTGTGTGTACTCTGTTAAGAGGACTCCCAAATACATTATACACTCTGTAGGTTTTTAAAATGAGAATTCTCTTTCTATCTCTGTGCTGGGTTTTGTTGGCATTATATAAAATGGCTAATTTTATGTGGACTTATTTGATATCCTGCTGCTTTACTAGAGTTATGGTTTCAAATAGTTTTGGTTGACTCTGTAGGGTTCTCTATGAAGACTATCGTATCTACAAAACCAATAATTTTATTTCTACTTTAACTATACTCCTTTGATTTCCTTTTCTTGTCTTGTTATTGCTAGCATTCCTAGCATTACGATAAATAATAGTGATCATAATAGCCATCTTTGCTTTAGATTCAACATTATTGGAAAGGCCTCTAACTTATCTTGACTATTTTAAAATAATATGTCTTGTTTTAAGATACTCATCTATATATTCTGGGTTTTTTTTGTTTTTAACAAAATAGTGTATTTTATCAGATGTTTTATCTGCATCTGTTTATTTTTTTTGCTGTTTTGCTATTGATATATTTATAGTTTTTCCTGCTATGTATATTCCACTCAGTAATTTTGTATAATCTTTCTGATCTATAAATGATGTATAGCCTGTTTGTTAATATTATATTTATAACTTTTACATTGATACTTATTAGAGTGATATATCTATACTTCTCATTATCTGATTTATTTTTTCCTTGGCTTTAATATCAAGACCATATTTCTATTGTACAAGGAACTTCAAAAAGTCCCTTATTTTTCTGTTTCTGAAAAAAAAAACCTAGTTGATCATTGAACGTTTGGAAGAATTTACTTGTAAATCCATCCTTTCCAAATGTTTTTCTTTTGTTTGTTCATTTGTGAATTTTTCAATTTATTTTTCTAAGATTGAGGTATATAAATTATCTAATTTTATTAATCTGGGTCCTTTATTTTATCTATTTCGTTTTAATTCTTAGGCTTTGATTCTATTATTGGGCAACATATTTTCTAACAATTTCTTTTTCGTTTGGTATTATTTCTCCTTTTCCATTTTTGATATTTGAATTTATTTTACTCACTTTTAAAAATCAAATTAGCTAAGGCATATTTAGATATATACATGTAACACATTAATATAGGATAGCTTCTGGTTTTCTTTATTAATTCAATTTTGTTGTGTTTTTTACTTTCAATTTTATTCATTTCTTCTTTGATTTTCTAAATTTCTGTTTTGTTGTACATTAGTTTTTTTTATGTTGGATTTTTAGCTTTTTGAATTGCATATCCAATTTATTCATCTGTTCTTGCTCTCTCTTGTTGATGAAAGCGTTTGGAGATACAAATTTCCCCTTCGTAACTGCTGTGGTTACGTTTTAAAATCCAAATATAATCTTACCAGAACACTCTACACCTGAACACTATTCTTCTTAGTACATTCTAAGTTCATATAAGTTTTGTGGATGGCATAACACACTGTTAGTGGACTTGCAGTCCATAAAAATTCCCAAATTTCTTTCAGATGAACTGCTTTCTAGGCATGTGTTCCCAACTTTTTTTCATAAAACTGATTTTTTAACCCATGAAACACATTGCATTATCTTTAGTGGACATTTCATCTTTTTAAATCATACTCAATATTCTAACTTTTCATGATTTTTTTTAATAAGCCAGTAGCCAACCTGATCAAGAAAGAGAGAAATTCAACTCACCAAAAAAAAAAAATGAAATAGATGAATTCACATCAGTGATGAATTTTTTGTTTAGCATTTTATCTTCCACAAATTACATGTAAAAACAATTTTTAACTTTTTTAAAACTTTGAATTCCAAATTCTCTCCCTTTCGCCCTCATGGAGAAGACAAAGAATTTGATGTAGGTTATACATGTGCAGTCATGCAAATATATTTCCATATTAACAATGTTATAAAGGAAAACATAGGCAAAAAAAAAAACCCTCAAGGAAAGCAATTTTTTTTAAATAGTATGCTTCATTCTGTATTCAGACACAATCAGTTCTTTCTCTGGGGTTGGAGAGCATTTTTTATCATAAGTCCTTCAGAGTTGTCTTTGATCAACGTATTGCAGAGAATAGCTAAGTCATTCACAACTGATCATGTTACAATATTGTTGTTTCTTTGTACATAGTACATTTCACTTTGCATCAACTTCTGCAAGTCTTTCCAGGTTTTTCTGAGAGCATCCTGCTCATCATTTTTTTAGCACAATAATATTCCATCACAATCAGATAGCACAGTTTGTTCAGCCATTCCCCAATTGATGGTCATCCCCTAAATTTCCAAATCTTTGCCACCAGAAAAGAGCTGCCATAAATATTTTGGTAAATATAAGTCCATTTCTTTTTTTGTTTTTGTTTTTGTTTTTAATCTCTTTTGGGATACAGACCTAGTAGTGGTGTTGTTAGATCAAAGGATATGCATGGTTTTATAGTCCTTTATGCACAGTTCCTAATTGTTCTACAGAATGATCGCATCAGGTCACAACTCCACCAAGAGTGTATTAACATCTATTTTTTCCCTCATCTCCTCCAATATCTAATAGGCATGAGGTAATACCTCAGAATTGTTTTAATTTGCATTCCTCCAATCAATAGTGATTTAGAGCATTTTATGTGACTTTAGTTAGCTTTGATCACTTCATCTGAAAACTGTTTATGTCTTGCATAAAATATATGAGTTGACCTATTGATACATATACAATATTTTTAAATATATGCAATTACAAAACACTCTTTACAGAAATAAAGGGATAGTTGTTGCCGTAGTTGGCACGTGCCAATATAATAAAAATGATAGTTTATCTAGAGTAATTTCTGCATTTAATTCTCAAACTATCAAATTGCTTCAAGAAGTAAAAAAAATAGCAAAATTCATTTTGAAGGATACAATTTTTAAAAAACTTAAGGGAAATAATGAGGAAAAATAAAATAAAGGGGGAATAATATTACTAATGTCATCAAAATTAATTTTTTTTACTTTTTCTTCAAAACAGAAGAATAAATCGGCATAAAATATTTGACAAGTAGTAAAATCAATTGAAAATAATAATTTAATAATTATTGTTGTCCTTCATTCTTGTAGAGGACCAAAATGACATCACTATGTTACAGTCAAGTTACAATGTATCTGACTATGACTGATCAGACCAGTATGAGCTCAGAATGCTCAGGAACAAATAGTCCATGTGAACATTTGAGGTGGATTGTCTAAATTTGAACAACTCACGTTTCCTTTGAACTACTTCAATTTTGTTTTGCTCATAGAGGATCGCACTTTCTCTGATGATGCTAGGCAGTACTGTGCCAGTGTCTTCCACGTCACACAATCAATTCCAAAGTTAAGAGAGATGTTGAGAGTATCCTTGTAGCACTTTTTCTGACCACCATGTGAGTGCTTGCCCTTTGTGAGTTTTCCATAAAACAGTCTTTTTGGTAAATGCATGTTTGGTATTTGAACGATGTGTCCAGCCCATCATAGTTGTGTTTTCTGAAATAGAGTTTGAATCCTTGGCCACTTAGTTCAAAAAAGGATATGGTATTTTATCCTGCAAGGTGATCTTCAGAATTTTCCTAAGGTAATTCAAATGAGGGAGATTCAGTTTCCTGGCATGGTGCTGGTATACTGTCCAAGTTTCACAGGCATACAACAATGATGTCAGCACAATGGCTTTGTTGACTTTCAGTTTGGTAGTCAGTCAAATACCTCTTCTCTCCCATACTTTTTTTCAGAGCCTCCCCAAAACTGAGCTAGCTCTGGAAATGCATGTGTCAACCTCATTACCAATGTGTACATCCCTGGAAAGTATACTGCAAGGTAAGTGAACTTATCCACAGTATACAAAACTTCTCCATTTGCTTTAACCAATGGTTCCACATAGGGATGGTGTGATACTGGTGATGGAGCACCTGTGTTTTCTTGGTGTTAATTGTTAGGCCAAAATTAGCACAAGCAGCAGAGAATCAATCCATACTTTGTGGCATTGCAGATTCAGAGGCTGGTTTGAATGCACCTCATCTGCAAACACAAAATCATACACCAACACTACCTCCAATTTATTCTTGTCTTGAAGCCTTTTCAAGGTGAAGAATTTACCATCAGTGCAGTAGCTGGTCTTGATGCTGTGTTCATCCTTATTGAAGGTATTTGACATCACGGCTGAAAACATCATGTTTAAAAAGCATGGGAGCAAGCACACAGCCTTGTTTCACTTCATTTGCGACTGAGAAAGCACAAGAGCATCATCCATTATTCAGAACCCAGGTAAGCATGTTGTCATGAAATTGATGTACAATACTGATAAACTTCTCTGGGCCACCAAATTTTGATATAATTTTCCATAAGCCCTCAGAACTGACAGTAACAAAGACTTGGTCAGATCTACAAATGTTATGATATACCTCTGTTCTGCTTCTGGCATTTCTCCTGGAATTCTTGGGAAGCAAACACCATATGGACTATTCCTTGACCATTTCTGAAGCCACACTGGCTCTCAGGTAGATGACCATCTTCCAGGTTAAGGCTCAATCTATTAAGGAGGACTCTGGCAAGAATCTTGCCAGAAACCTTCACCCCCACCATGGTTGTCATGGGACAATCTATTTCCTTTACCTTTATAGAGATGGACAGTGTAGTTGTCCTTGAATTCCTGGGGGATAACTTCCTCTTGCCATATAACCTGGAAAATTTCAGTTGACTTTTATATAAGCAATGGACCCCCACATACACACACCTTGTAAATCTTAGTTGGAATAGAATCAGCACCAAGTGCTTTGCCGCACAAAAGGAGTCTAATGACATTCAAAACCTTTTCTTCAGTTTGAACTTCAGCTAGGGAGGGATTGACATCAACCTAAGGTAAACAGTCAATGACTTCAGCATTGATGGATGGTGGTCTGTTGAGAAAACCATGGAAGTATTAGCCCATCTCTCTAGGATCGTGTCCTTATCACTAATCAATGTGACTCCTTTAGCACTAAGTAGTTGAGATGCACCATAGGTCTTTGGCCCATAAATAGCCCCCAGGGCATCATAAAAACTCTTTCAATTGTTACTATCAGCATAAAACTGAATTTCATCTGCCATCTTACTGAACCAAGAATCCTACATCTCTAAGCTTTGCTCATATTTTACTTTTGATGGAATGAAATGTTGCCTTCTTAGAGATGGGTGAGCTATCCTGCTGGTAAACTCTGTGGTGTTCTCATTTTTAATTTAGTAGCTTCTAAATTTATCCATCATTTTCATCAAAATAGTCTTGACATTGCAAGTGTTCTGACACAGATGAGCAAATGCAGTGCTGTACACCAGATCTCTCAAAGCTGCCCACTCCTTTTCTGCTCCACTGTTGCTGACTGTGTGTTGGCTCAATTTTTTCTCTGTTAGCAATAAACTGTTCTCTCTCAGAGAAGCTCTCTAATCTGTTGACATTAATTCTTTTGGCAGTCATTTTGCCTTGGGGCCACCACTTTTGTTGAATGTGAATATTCAGATTGGAGAGGATAAGTCTATGATCAGTCCAGCATTCTGCACCACACATTGCCTTTGTCACTCTCACATCCTGTCTATCTCTTCTCCTTATAATCACATAATCTATGAAATGCCAATGTTTGTTGCAAGGATGCATCCATGAAGTTTCGTGACATTTAGGTAAATGGAAAACAGTGTTGATGATAAGAAGTTCATGAAATGCACAAGTCTTCAGTAGTAAGTGACCATTGCTGCTATTTTCAACTCCATTCCTCCCTAATACTCCCTGCCATGTCTGGTAGTCTGAACCTACTCTAGCTTTAAAGTCAGCCAGAATTATAAATCTGTCCTCTTGTGCCATACTGTTGATAAGTGTCTCCAGGTCTTTATAAATTTTTTCTTTGACCTCATTATGTTTCATTATGGTGGGAGCATAGACACTGATAACGGTAGCATGGCATGTTCCTGCAAGTGACAATCACATTGTCATTAGCCTGTCATTCACTCCTTCTGGTAGGCATCCAAACTTGTTGACTAGATTAGTTTTGATTGCAAAATTTACACCAGATTCACAGCACTCCCCTTCACTGTGGCCCCTCCAGAAAAAAAATGTATCCAGCTCCAACTTCAGTAAGCTGGCCTTCATTTGCCAGCCTTGTTTCACTCAAGGCCTCTATATGGATACCATACCTGCTGAGTTCTCTCACATTAAGAGCCGTTTGTCTTTCATGTCTACTGGATTTTTTTTTTATAAGTGTGGTTACATTCCATGTACTAATGGTGAGTGGAATCATCTTTGCAGAAGTTTTTGTACATTTTTTTTTGTGTGTTTCAACTACATGGCGGCATTCCTGCCTGCCGCAGTAATCAGGCCACGATTGCGTAAGCAGACAATTTTTAAGGCACCTTTTCTAGGCCCTTGTTTACACAGGGGGTGAGCAGTGTGATCCTTAAAAGACTGCTCAATCCCACTTCTGCTTCCAGTGAGAAGATTAACCTATGGCCTGGGATACCTATGTGCAGGGTTATGAATACAACTCTAGTGTATCTGCACCTGCTGCTTCATCACTTGCCTGTCACTACAGACTTTGAGATAGGTTAAAATGGTATGGGAGATGTCTTTTGATTCGTGGGTAAATTGGACTTAAGCAAGGCAGTTGCACAAAGTCGTCAGACTCATTCTCTCTTCCAGAGTTGTCGCAGTCCAGTGTCAGAACAGAGTCAAGATGACTGGTGATGGCTCGAAATGCAGGGAATGACCTTGGCATCTTCAGTGTCTAGCCAAGCTCTAAGCACTCCACAGTGCCTGCTTCACTTGCCTTCTTAGCTTTTGGAACACATTGTTCTCATCCACCCATTCTACCAGAGGTAGTCTTCACATGCTTAGGGTAGATATCCCCCTAAATTACTGACAGATTTGTGACCCCTCAGTTGCCCTCAGCTCTGCTTCAGTCCTTCTGCCAAAATGGTTTACTAGGGTGTGGCCTCTGTGCATGCTACAGCTTCTTGGAGCCTCAGGGGAGAGTTAGGGAGATCAGGCGGAACTACCACTGAAAACCATTGTTTACTGATGGACCTATAATAATAGCTCCCATTTCTATAGAGTTTCAAGCATTTCTAAGTGTTACTCTGGTGGTTTTCAGTTTGAGTAAATACTATGACAATGGTTCTTAACCTGGGGTCTGTGAACTTAAAAAAATAATAATTCGATGGCTCTATTCCATTACAATTGGTTTCCTTTATAATCCTAATTTTATTTTATGCATTTGAAACATTATTCTGAGAAAGGATCTATTTATAGACTTTAAAAACCCCTGGACTAGGACAAAGCCAGACATTATTGCAATTGGAATTGTAATAATTGGGAATTGTACTAGCTTGGTATTCAGAGTAGTTTTTTGCAATGGATATGACAGCCACACAGAGAAGTTGTGAATAAAACTGTTAGAGTGGTACCAGTTCTTTCCATTTTCCTAACATAGTAATCCTAAAGAAGCCCTTTTAAATTATCATCATGGCTGAAATAGGACATTTACTTTAGCAGCAGACTCTGTGTAGGAGTGGCAGGGTGGAGAGGAATTGAGCCCATAAGCACCAACTGTCCATTGAAGGATCCAGGCTCGTTCCTCTGGCAGAGGTACAATAGTTTGCTTACTGTTGTCAGTCTCATTATTGATCCTTGACAGCAACAGGAAATGTAACCACAGATTGTACGGATGGAGCCAGAGAATGGAGCTCGATTAACACTACCCAGATGCCAGCCAGGCCTAGGTTTCCACTACTTGTTCTGGCTCAATCCCTGACTTTCTTATTTCGTTGATTCTAGAAACTAAGGTTCTATTGGAATATATATGACCAAGCACAACATCTGAGGCCTTTATGGCTAATGGTGGCACAAAATTGCTGCAGATGTGAATGCTCCTATTGGCTTATGTGGAAGAATGACCTTACTTTTTAGAGCTATTATAAAAGCAGAGTTTAAGCCAGCCTATCAATTTTGGTGTATGACAGAAAGAAGGGGCTAATCTTATGGGTCTTGACCTCCCTCCAGCATTCAAAGTCCTGATGACTGAACATAAGGCTCTTTACATTCTCTACCTGTCATTTTCTTGGTCATAGATGTTTTCCAACCCCTTTTCAGTACCTGGGAGTTTATGTTCTGTCCTGCCCCAGCAGGTAATTTGTCTCCTCAGCTCAACTGCTCAGCCCTGTGTTCCTCTAAGGATTATGAAAATAAGTAAGTCTTGTACTGCAGCTCTGCAGACTGGTATTCCAACTCTCCTATGAAATACAGTCCAAAAGAACAACAGAGAGTTAAGTTTGTACAGAGACCTCCCATCTGCTAATAAGCATGACTAATCAATCCACTGTTTCTAAGAACCAGTTGATGCTCTAACGTCATGCCTCAGATCGGCTCCCTAAACTAGATCTTTCTGGGAGATGGCCTCAGTCTCTTTCACAGCAGATGCCCCAAATTAGTTTTCTAAAATTACTGAGGTTTCAATGAGGATCCCATTCTGCCTGTTCACTACAGTCGAATGTGTGAAGCAGGACAAACTATGATGTGCGTGTGCAGAGGAAATGGCAGGATATTTTTATAATCCTTTGGAGAATACAGCTCAAAAGAAAAGAAGAATTACCGAGGATGGCCTAAAGGGAGTAATGAATTGTAAGAGCGCAAAGGGGAATTTAGCCTAACTACTGAAAGTGGAGCGAAGTGATTTGTATGTTTGAATAGCCTTCTTAGGGAGGTGGCAGAAAATCTCTGCTTGTATCATTTGCAACTGGACTGGATGGAATGCTTAAAGATTCTGCAAAAGTAGAATTTTAAAAACCTCTTCTATATTAGAGACGGCATTGAAACTGAAGTAGTAGTGAAAGAATTGTCTAGGCAAATGTTCTTAATGTTAGTACATCATGGGAATGGTAACTGTTCTTGAATTGTTACTGTAATGCTTAATAATTTTTTACCATATTTAACTTTCAATATCTTCCTCCTTTCAAATATTGCCAGGAAATAAAGGTTTCCATAGGAATACAATCAGCCAACAAAAAATGTTACTAGTACCAAAGACAAAAAAAGCTACTAGCTAATAAAATTCCCTCCTAGCTACTTTTACTTATCTTCCAATAGGAAGAAGAAGATCTATATGGGACCAATCAAAATAGCTCTGTCTAGTTCATAGTACAAATGGAGCTTATATCAAAGGATATGTCAGTCAAAAGAGTATCCTTACCTTAGGAGAGGGAAGGATCAAGGATAATAAGATGATTAGAAGTGAGCCCAATTCCTTTTCCCCTCAGCCAGCTAGTCTGTTTGGTAAAGAGAGAAGGTGTCAATTTATGGTTGCCAAGAACTGCAAACAAAGTGGATGTCCATCAAATGGTGAATGAACATACTGCAGTATATTAATATAGTGGAAGAGTTATGTACTAAGAAATGGCAAATAAGGCAGAGAACCACAGGAATGCATATTTGAACTAACACAAAGTAAAATAAGTACACTATATACAATGACTAAAATTATTTAAATGAAAATAACATTAAAAGTAAACCAAGTTCTGAATAATTATAATGACCAATTTTGGTCCCATAAAATAAAAAATGAAATATTCCTCCCCATAAAGGTATGAGTTTTGGGGGATAGATGTTGAATATATCATAATACTTAGTTGTCCTACTGGCTGCTTTTCTTCATCTCTTTTTCTTTGTTAAAAAAAAAAAAAAACAAGACAAGATGTAGGAGGGGGAAAATATCCAGGAATTATTGTCATTTTGACATGCAAATGACTATATGCAAAGTTATTTTTTATGAAAAAAAAAAACAGTGCCCACAGTAGTTGATTGAACATATTTTCAATACCTTAGTAACTTTACTGGTTCCTTGCTATCCTGTTTGGATCTACGGTTAACTCAATTCTCCTATGCTCTACTTTCATATCCCTTGCACCCATGCCCCTTTGATACATATGCCTTGTCAAATCTCAATCCTGGATTTTTTATACCATCTGCCTCTTCTATTCCTATTCATGTGTTGCTGAATAGAGCTGGAGGAATCATATAACTGAGCCAACTGGGTTCACTACAAATTTATATCTAATCTCAACTGGACATTCATCACAGCAAGGTAATCCTTTAATTATTCCTTATTTGAGTTTCTATCCAACTTCCCAAAGAGACAATTTTCAACTTTTTTCTTCTTTCCTCAAGCTTCTTGCACCACCACCCTATAGTGCCCATTATACCCTGAGAAAATAGAGACAATTTACCCCAGCTCCCTCTTTTGTGTTTTTCAACATCATCCCTCTATCTCTGTCTATACTTGCTCCTTTCACTTTCTCACTTCTCACTTGTTTATCAATCTTTTGCAGTCTGCCTTTAGATCTCATTATACTACTAAATTTACTTTGTCCAGAGTTTCATATGACCTCTTAAATGCCAGATCTGATGATATTTTCTCAGTCTCCATCCTTCCTCTCTTCTCTGAAGCATTTGACACTGATGATCTCACCCTCCTCCTGGTTATTCCCTCTGTTGTGGGTTTTCCTGATGCTTCTCTGCTTCTTGGATATTCTGCTACCTCTCCGACTGTTCCTTCTCAGTCTCTTCTTCTGACCCATCATCCAAATCACAGCCCAGAAATGTGGAAGTACCCTAAAGCTTTGTCCTGTACTTTTTCTGGTCTATATTATCTCTGAAACCTCATCAGCTCCTGTAAATTTAATTATCATTTCTACAAATATGATTTTTCAGATCTATAGTTCCATCCCTAGTCTCTTTCCCAAGCTTGTAACTCATCATGTCCAAAATTGATCTCATCTTTTCTCCAAAATTCACCCCCCTCATTTCCCTATTTTGTCAAGGGGTCCCACCACCTTTCCATACCTGAAATTTAAAATTTTTGTGCTTTCCTTAACTCATCACTCTCACTCATATAGGTAGCAAATTGTCACATCTTGTTTTTCTACCTCTACAACATCTGTCTCCTTCCTCTATTCACATAGCCACCATTCTAATACAAGTATCCATCTCCTTTTACCTTGACTTTTCAACAGTTTCCTAATTTGTCTCCTTCCCTGAATTCTGTTCTCTCTACAATCCATTCTCTACACAGTTGCTAGAGGGATTTTCCTAAAGTGTAGGTCTGACCTTGCAATTAATCTGTTCAATAACTAATCAAACAAATAATTGCTATGTACCTACTAAGTGATACTCTTTGAGCTAGGTGCTATGTACAAATATAAAAGAAAATAAAATAAAAGATAACAATGGTAACTCAGAAGGTTATTCTAATAGAAGAAACAATAACTACATTTAGAAATATATGGAGAATAAAAATAAAGAGAATAAATACACATATATTAATAATCTCTAAGTGTTCCCTATTTCCTTAGGATTAATGATTACTCAACTGGCTTTTAAAGTATTTTACACTGTCATCAATCTACCTTTTCCATATTATTTAAATGTTTCTTTCATTCCAATATTCTATAGCCCAGCCAAACTAGATTTCCTGCTAGTTCTCATTCATTACCTTTTTCTAAGCATTGTGCTTTTGCACTGATCATGCCCCAAGCCTCCCATCTTGTATTTGATTTGAACATATTGTTGCATACTTATATGTGTACATTTCCTTTCCCTGAATAGATTATAAGCTCCTTGAGGACAGAGACTGTTTCCTTATTGTCTTTGTCTCCCTTGTGCCTAGCATAATGCCTGGTACAGTGTAAATGTTTAATAAGTGCTTGTTAACTGATTGATTGATACATGCTGTGGAACTCAAGTACAAGTGGCCTGTGGTTTCCCTTACTTGGCAATTAGAACTCTAATATAGGTGCATTTTCAGGAATGCATCCTTTGGGGCCCCTCTTGTAAGAGAGAATCTGAAAATTAAGTTTCTGTTTTATTTCACCATCATTAAATTCATGAAGTTAGACAAACCAAAAAGTGTGTGTGTGTGTGTGTGAGAGAGAGAGAGGGAGGGAGGGAGGGAGGGGGAGAGAGGAGAGAGAGAGAGAGAGAGAGAGAGAGAGAGAGAGAGAGAGAGAGAGAGAGAGAGAGAGAGAGAGAGAATATGTGTGGAACAGGTAAGGAATGACAGAACATTTTTATAATCTTTTGCTAAAGTAGCTAGAATGGTGGACTCTAAGACTCTCTAAGACTATGTGTTGCAGTACAGTTGCCAATCTGCATTTATAAAGGGAATTTTTCTTTGGATGAACCCTATATCAATGGGTTCTTGGTACCAATAAAATAACAAGTCTAGACTGACAAAGCCCAAGATTTTAAACTTGCAAAATATTATCCAATATGAAGTGAAACACTATGTATAGTCTTTGGATACATAATTTAACAAATGTAGGGATGGATTTTAATTTTTAGGACTTATTCTAGAGGATCCCAACATCTTCCTCACATGTTTTATTGTGACTTGGATGGGGTATATGGGTGTCAAGGAAGACTAATATCTCTGGTGTGAGGGCTGCGGAGTCTGTTTCAGGGCTATTCATCCACCTTTCATGTCCAACTCCAACCAGCTCTCACTTGGTGCTCCAAGAAACTGCAGCATGTGCAGTGACCACACCCTGGTAAACTGATGTGGCAGGTGGCTAAACCAGGCTGAGGGTAACAGCCTCAAATCCATCAGTGAATTAGGGGAGTGTCTACCCCAAACCCATCAAGACTTCCTCTAGCAGAATGAGCAGATGGGAAAATTTCTTCCAACAGACCATGAAGATAGCAGAATAAGGCACTGTGGAGTGCTTAGAGCTTGGTTAGACATCGAAGACACCATGGTCATCCACTGCATTCCAAGCCATTGCCTATTGTTTTGACTTTTGTCTTGCCACTGGACTTCAATAACTCTGGAAAAGAGCATGAGGCCAACAATTTTGGCAACTTTGCCTCACTTAAATGCAATTTATGTGTGAATCAAAAGACATCACCTATACCATTTTACCATTTTTACCTATCTTATAGTCCTGTGGTGATGGGCAAGCAATGAAGCAGCATGTGTGTATACACTGGAAGCTGTAGTCACAACACTGCACACATTTGGCTCAGACCATAGGGTTGTCTTCTCACTGGACTGAAGCAGCAGCGTGATTTGGCAGTCACCTGGGTATCTGAGCAGCTTTTTAAAAAGACCACACTGCTCTTCTCCTGGCATGAAAAAAGGAGCTAGAAAAGGTGTCCAATAACAGTCTGCTTCACCAAACCTCACTTTGGCCTGCTTACTATGGCAGAGGGGAATCCTACCCTGAAGTCAAAACACACACATATACACACACACAAATGTACAAAAACCTTTGTGAAGACGATTCCACTCACCATTGGTACACGAATCATGTGCGTGCTTGTGGACAACAAGAAATCCAGTAGACCCGAAAGATGAGCAGCTCTTGTTGTGAGAGAACTAAACAGGTATTGCAGCATTCCATATAGCGGCCCTGAGTGAAACAAGGCTGGCAAATGAAGGCCGGCTTAGCAAAGTTGGAGCTGGATACACACTTTTTTTTTTTTTTGCTGGAGTGGTCACAGTGATGGGGAGCACCAGAAAGCTGGTATAGGTTTTGCAAGCAAAACTAATCTAGTCAACAAGGTTATATACCTCCCAAAAAAGCAAACAGGTTCACGGCAATGCAATTACCACTTTCAGTAAAGCATCATGCCATTAATATCAGTGCATGTGATCCCACTAAGATGAACCTCAATGATGGCAACAAAAAAAATCATGAAGACCAAGAGACCTTTATCATCAATGTAATAAAAGAGGACAAGCTTGTAATTCTGGGTGACTTTAATGCCAGAGTAGGCACAGACTATCATACATGGCAGTGAGTCATTGGGAAGTATGGAGTCTGATATAGCAATAGAAACGATCACTTACTACTAAAGACTTGTATATCTCGTGACCTCATCACCAACACCTTTTCCATTTAGCTAAATGCAATAAAACTTTGCAGATATACCCTTGCAGCAAACATTTACATTTACTAGACTTTGTCATTGTAAGGAGAAGAGACAGACAAGTTGTGAGAGTAGTGAAGGTAATGTGTGGTACAGAGTGCTAGACCAATCAGAGACTTATCATCTCTAAGCTAAACATTTGCATTTAACCAAAGAGGCAACTCCAAGGCAAGATGAATACAAGAAGATTTAATGTTAACAGACTAGAGCACTTCTCTAAGGATGCACAGTTTATTGCTAACTTGGAGGGAAAGCTGAGTCAACACATAGTTGGCAACAGTGGAACAGAAAAGGAGTAGGCAGCTTTCAGAGATTTGGTGTAAAGCACTGTGGGCCAGAACACTTACAGACATCAGGGTTGGTTTGGTGAAAATGATCGGGAAATTCAGAAGCTGCTAAAAGAAAAAGAACTCCAAAGGGTTTACTAGCAGGATAGTTTGTTTGTCTCTAAGAAGCATCATTTAACTCCATCAAAAGTAAGTGAACAAAACTTAGATGCAAGACTTTTGGCTCAGTAAGAAGGCAGATGAAATTTAATTTTATGATGATAGTAACAATTCAAAGAGCTTCTATGATGCCCTGAAGGCTGATTATAGGCCAAAAATCTACTTAGTTGTGATGGAGCCACATTGATTAGTGATAAGGACTTTGATAGTGTTCTCAATAGATTATCATCATTTGAATACTTTGATAGTGTTCTCAATAGACTGTCATCAATTGATGCTAAAGCCATTGACTATATACCTCAGGTTTTCAGGTTGTTAAAGTCAGTCCCTCTCTAGCCAAACTTCCAACTGAAGAAGAGGTTTTGAATGCTATTAGGCTTCTCTTGTGTGGCAAAGTGCCTGGTGCTGATTCTGTTTCAGCTGAGATATACAAGGCAGGGAGTCTACTGCTCTTACAAAAGTTGACTGAAATCTTCTAGGTTCTACGGCAAGAGGAGGTTATTCCCCAGGAGTTCAAAGATGTCCCCATTGTCCATCTCTATAAAGGAAAAGAAAATAGATTGTCCTATGACAATCACTGGGGTTGGTGAAGGGTCCTCTTTCTTAGTCATTGCTGGAAAGATTCTTGCCAGAGTCCTCATTAATCCTTCACCTGGAAGATAGTAATCTACCTAAAAGCCAGTGTGGCTTTAGAAAGGACAGAAGAACACCTGATAAGGTGTTTGCTACCCGACAACTCCAAGAGAAATACTAGGAGTGGAACAGGGGTCAGTATACAATTTTCATCAATCTGATCAATGCTTTGATACTGTCAGTTGTGAGGGCTTGAAGATCATGGCAAAATTTAGTTGCTGAGAGAACTTCATAAGTATTGTATGCCATTTCCATGATGGCAGGCTTGCATGGATTCTGAATAATGGATAATGCTCTCACATTTCCCCATTCACAAATGAGTAAAGCAGGACTGTGTGCTTGCTCCCATGCTTTTTAACATGTAGTTTTGAGTGATATTGTCAGATGCCTTCAATGAGGATGGAAATAATTATTTAATTTGAAAAGGCTACAAGCCAAGACAAAAGTAAAGGAAGAGTTGGAGTACAATTTTTTTGTTCATAGATGATTGTGCACTTAATGCAGTCTCTGAGGCTGAGATGGAACAAATATGGACCAATTCTTGGTTGTTTGTGCTCATTTTGCCTAACAATTAACACCAAGAAAACAGCTTCTCCACCAGCCAGCACTGCACCATCCATATGTGGAAACATTGGTTATAGCAAATGGAGAAATGTTGAATGCTGTGGATAAGTTTACCTTGACAGTATACTTTCTAGTGATGTACATATACATATACATATATATGTATGTGTGTATGCATGTATGTATATACACACACACATACATATATATGTTGAGGTTGACATATACATTGGTCAGTGTTTGGGATGCTCCAAAGTAAAGTGTGGGAGAGAAGAGGTATTAGACTACCTACCAAACTGAAAGTCTACAGGGCCACGGTGCTAACCTCATTGCTGTATGCCTGTGAAACCAGGAAAGTGTGCCAGCACCATTCTAGGAAACTGAATCATTTCCATTTGAATTGTCTTAGGAAGATTCTGAAGATCACCTGGCAAGGTACTGAACACTGAGGTCCTTTCTTGAGCTGAACTGCCAAGCATTCAAACTACTGTAGAGAGTGCAACTCCAATGGGCTGGCCATATGGTTTAAATGTCAGATGTGTGTATTTTTTTTTAACTAGGTGAAAAGGCCATTTTTTTGCCTCATTTCTTACCTAGCTTTAGTTACTGAATGAGTGTTGCCTCAGACAAACTGAGACCTGGGGAAGATGTTAGTTTAAAAAGGCCAAGGTCTCCCATTGCATCCAGGATCATCTCCAGTCATCCTGATCTATTGTCTTGCACTGGACCCAGATGGCTCTGGAGGAGAAAGTGAGGCTAGTGACTTTGCACAACCCTCCCTCACTTAAATCCAATTCACTTGCATGTCATGGCATCACTCCCTGATGTCCTGCTCCTCTTTGAGAAAGAAGGACAAACAACAAAAACCTTTATATGTTTGCCTAAAGACTATTTTACAGAGAACTCACACAAGGCAAACACTCACATGAAGATTAGACGAAAAGATACAAGGATACTCCCAAAGTCTCTCTGAAGAACTTTGGAATCAATAGTGAGACATGTGAGACCCTTGGCACAGAACTGCCCAGCACGATGTGCCTGCGTCAAAGAAGGTGTTTTGCTCTATAAGCAAAGCAGAATTGCAGTACCTCAAAAAACACATGAAAGAAACATATTTAGAGACATTTTCATTCCAATTGTTCATGAAGACTATTTGTGACTGCCTGTAGTAGAGTCTTGTGGTAAAGTCATGGAAATGTTTTACCTGATTGCACATGTATAAACTATGTCAGATTGCTTATTGTCTCAGGGAGGGGAAAGGGAGGGAGGGATACAATTTAGAAATCAAAACTTTTAAAAATTGTTTAAAATTGTTTTAACATGTAATTGACAAAAAAAATATTATATTAAAAAGTATAGCAGAGCATAGCAGAGAGAAGCTGGCCTTGATGCCAAGATCTTGGTTTAAATTCTGCCTACAGGCCCATTAATACATTGTTGGTAGAGCTGTGAAATGGTACAACCATTTTGGAAAACAATTTGTAATTATGCAAATAAAATGACTAAGATATCCATACCTTTTGAATCATAAACTCCAGTATTGGGTTAATATTAAGGAAGCTATCAATCAGAAAAAAAATCTCCATACACTCCAAAATGTTTATAGTAGCACTTTGCATGATAGTTAAGAAGTTAAAATAAAGTAGATATCTATCAAGTGGGGAATGTCTAAACAAATTGTAGTACATGGATGTAATGGAATATTATTGTGCAATTAGAAATGATGTATGTGATGAATACAAAGCCAAGAAAACAATATACACAGTAACTAAAACAATGTAAATGGGATGAACAAAACACCAAAAAATCAGAAGTACATGTAACAAAATTATAAAGATTAATCCAAACTTGAATGAAGAGATAGGAGAAGATACCTCCAGCTCTATTCATGTTGGTGGGAGGTCCATGGTTGTTACACATTTTATGTTTTCAGAATTTTTCAATGCATCAATCAGTTCTTTTTTTCTCTCTCTAAAAATACTATTTGTCATATGGGATGGATCTTTGGAAGAAATAAGAGGAAGAATACTTGAGATAGCTATGGTCATGTAAGAAATAGAAAATATAAAAAAAAAACCTGCCTTCACCATATACCAGATTTGTGACTCTAGGCACATAATATATCCTCTTAGTATTTTAGAAACTCTGACTATAATTTTGTCACATACTTGATATGTGACTCAGAGTAAGTCATTTAATCTTTCAGTGTTATAGATAATTAAGACTTTAAGTTTCAGAAAAGGTGCCAATATGCTTTGGGAAAGGCAGCTTCCTCATCTTGGATTTCACAAGTTTATTTCCTATTCCTCTGCCCCTCATTATGATGATGAGATTTATCATATTATTCTAATTAAGTAAATGTCATTGTTGAATAAGTACTGAGCATCCATACTATGTTAAGCAAGTCTTTATTATTTGACAACCTTTTTGTCATTTCAATATTTGTTTTGTCTTAGTTTGTTTTCTGGGTAAAATGAATTACTTGGAAATGAGTGGGCAATAGATATTTTTATACCTGAAAGAAAAAAAAATGATCCCAATTATGTGTTACATTACATATTACATAATACCACATTCCTTATATTAACAACCTCAACACATGGAGATTGTTACTAAATTGCATATGACATCAGTTGGTCACTATCAGGAGAAAACTATGATAGAATGTTAAAGCTAGAAGGGACCATACAGATTATCAAACCAACCTCTTTTTCAATTTTGCTGATGAAATAATGGAAGTTGAGAGAGCTTGAATGATCTGTTCAATGCTGTACATTCAGAGATAGTGCAGACAGAATTTAGGCTCAGTATTCCCTTTTTCAGGCCACTGCTCTTTTGGGTTTTCTTTAGATCTGGTTCTTCTATTCACCTAAGTAATCGTAGTTATAGGATCATAAATGTGGAGCTAGAAGGGACCTTAGAGGTCATCTAGCCCAACTCTGTTGCTTCACTTTTTACATGAAACTAGTCCTCAAATTGCTTCAAATTCAGAAGAGTAAAATATAACTGTTTCTCAATTTATGACACTTAAGGAGAAGTTATATTTTATTAGATAATAAAATTTGATATT
The DNA here is from genome assembly GCF_900497805.2 of Vombatus ursinus. Taxonomy (NCBI): domain Eukaryota; kingdom Metazoa; phylum Chordata; class Mammalia; order Diprotodontia; family Vombatidae; genus Vombatus; species Vombatus ursinus. The sequence continues at coordinate 55,026,093 of NW_020954557.1, forward strand.
GTATTCTACTTCTGAAAACCTGCTCTATTACTTTATTCTATTTATCCTATTCTATGGACATTGACCACAAGTCACACAGGGATAACAAATAATTACAGTTCTAAAGAAGGAAAAGGGAGAGAAATAAAGTTTAGAATTTTAGTAACCTAATAATGTCTGTAATTATACAAAGATTTGATGATGAGAAGGATTATGCAGTTAAGTGTCATTTTGCAAATGTACTACCTATTCCTGGGAGAAGTTTCCAGGGCAATAGGAATCCCTGACCTGGTGTCCCACCGTGGAGTTAGAAGAAGTCAGACAATCAGTCAACATCATTAATCAAGCGCCTACTTTGTGTCAAGCATCATGGTAGGGATGGCAGATTAAAAAAAAAGAGTCCTTGCTCTCAAGGTGCTCACAGTCCAATAAGAAGGTACTCTATGAGCAAAGGCAGTCAGAGCTACTAGCAAGATCAATGACCCTAAGGTAATACTGGCACTAACCTTCAAAACTGTCTCCTGGAAGCTTCATGGTTCCCAAAATAGTCAGAACAGAAAGGTCAGAAGGTATGAAAATATATCATTGCAAGGATTGATAGGTCCTTCCCCAAAGAGTTTCTTCCTACTTTGCCCAGTCATTAACATCATTTGAGAAGAAGAGGCAGAGAAACCTGCAGATGTAGTTGTAGACTGGTTAGTTGTCACTTCACATTTGTAAGTGTCCAGTGACAAGGAAATTTTTATCATGTAAGCGCTTAACTATGAATAGGTTAAGTTGAAGAACAGCCTTATCTAATAGCAGAAGGAGCAAGTTTGTTGCAGTAAGGTTTTTTCACACTACTTGGCCTTTGATTCTTCATATAGCCTAGGTTATTAAAGCACCCCAATACCCTCAGAGGATTGATTTCACTCGGATGAAGAGCACAGTTTGTTATACTATGATACAAGCCTCTTATTCTAGGAGTCTGGGTATTTACTCAGTAACAGAGAAGAATGAAAGACAAGCCCTTTACTTACCACCTAAGTAATAATAGACCAAGTAAACATTTTAAAGGGCTTGAAAAAGAAAGAGAGGATTGGCTGTCACTTATTCATTCATTACATTTATTGGATGTTCCTGTCACTACAATGACCCATTTACAGATATAACTGAAGACAAGAGATTTAACATTTAGAGACTTTGTTATAAACCATTCCAAACAACTTTAATCTAAGTATGTCAGAGTGGAATGCCACTGGTGTTCCTGATTATTTGGCAGAAGAGTTTGCAAAGCAGATAATGAGACAACAGGGCCACTTTTTGTATTTGTGGAATCCAGGAAAGACTTTGAACAAATAATACATTAGGAATAATAGCACTAATTTTTGTTTGATTTTTTTTTAATTTTAGGGAATTATGAAGAAACAAGTTAACAAGTACACCTTAGATTAAAATAGAAAGTCATAGAGTAAAGCAAAGGTGAGCCTATCAAAGTTTCTGAAGCACACATTGTGCAGACTGGATGTTTGTTCAAACAGACCAACAGTGACTTATGTAGGTCAAGAAAGAAAGAAAGAAAGAAGGAAAGAAAGAAAGAAAGGAAGGAAGGAAGGAAGGAAGGAAGGAAGGAACGAAGGAAGGAAGGAAGGAAGGAAGGAAGGAAGGAAGGAAGGAAGGAAGGAAG
>NW_020954557.1:55027747-55193781 GCF_900497805.2 Vombatus ursinus
AAGGAAGGAAGGAAGGAAGGAAGGAAGGAAGGAAGGAAGGAAGGAAGAAAAAGAAGGAAAACTTCAAAAGATTTTGTTGCACCAAGAAAAGAAACACTATTCAGTTGCCCATGTACTTAAGCTATTTTAACATCGCTATGTTAAACCATTTTTATAACACCAACAGCCATCTATTTGTTTTGTTTTGTTTTTCTTCTTCCTTGGGCTCAATCATGTCTACCATTTTTCTATTGTTTGAAAAATTCCTCTGAATTAGTATTTGTTGAAGCATCATGTCTCCTTAGGAGCAATTTCAGGTGGTAGGCTTTAAAAAGATACAATTAATTTTTGAAATTATCTTCATAATTTGGATTAACTTAGGGCTTTCTGGCAAAGCCCAGTTTTATGCATTTAACAAACAAATTTAAGATAGATGTTCTATAGATTTTAGGAACTTAAGATATTTGAATTTGTGATCAAAATATCATAGAGGCAAAGAGGAGATGGGTGTATTTCAGAGCTGTGAAGATCAAATGAAATATTTATAAATCGCTAGTGCAATGCTTTTAATATACTAGATGCTATATAAATTCTAGCTATGATTAGAGAATTGCCTAGAGCATTGAGAGCTTCTGTGCCTTGCCCAGAATTACCTTACTACTTGGTATGAGCTAAGATGAATAGAAATCATTTTTTTTAAAAAATATGCCAAGGAAAAGAAAAAGGTGTATCAAAGGCATATTTTATTTAATAATTCTAAAAGTTGGTTCAATGAAGCATTGGAAATCCATAAGTACTGAATCTGGAGTCAGATTCACCTGAATTCTGGTTCTGAAACTTAATAGTCATGTCACCTTGGGCAAGATACTTTGACCTTGATTTCCTCATCTATAAAATTAAAGAGTTGGGTTAGATCACTAACATTTTTCCAGTTGTATCACAGAATTAGAGAATTGGAAAAGATTTCTAAAGAGGGGGGATGTCTAATCTCTAGAGACATTCCACTTTTGGACAGATGTAATTGTTAGGAAGCTTTTCTTGAAATCAAACCTAAATTTGCCTTTTTACAATGTATAATCCTTTCTCTACTTCATAACCCTTCAAATACTTGAAGAGAGATATCATGTCCACCATGAGAGGACTCTTCTGTGGGCTAAACATTCCCAGTTCTTTTAACCTATCCTTATAGGACATATATTAAAGGGCCCTCACTGATTTTCTATTGATACTCTCCAGATTATCAATGTCTTTTTTCAACTGTGATGTCTAGAATCTAATACAGTACCTTAGATGAGGTCTGGGAAGGACAGAGATAGGTGAATCTATCACATACTTATTCCTGGAATTACTGTCCCCCCAATGCAACCCAAGATAACATTAGCTTTTGGGGCTGCTACATCATATGCTGACTCAGTTTAAACTCTCCATCCAATAAAATCTCCAGATATTTTTTCCAGAGCAATTACTGTCTCTTCTTGCCTCCTCTATTTGATATATGGGAAGTTGATTTTTTTTATACCCAAGTACAAGACATATTTATCCCTATTGGATTTAGTCTTACTAGAGTCAGCCTGATACTCTAGTTTTTTAATCTTTTTAGTCACCTAGTAAGTATGCTATGTCCCTACAAGTTTTTTGTCATCTGAAATTTGAATAAATAGACCATCTAGGCTTTTATCTAAGTCATTGATAAAAAATGTTCCTCAGCTTAGAGCCAAGTACAAATGCCTGAAGTCCTCTACTGTCTACCTCCTGAACATGTTGACATTTAACCGTTAGCATCTACTCTAAGTCCAGCTATCCTACCAGTTCTGTGTCTTTCTCTAATCATTTAATCCATATCACTCCATCTTCTTCACAAGAATATTATGGAATAAAGCTTTGCTAAAATATTGGTAACCTATGGCCATACTATTACTCTCATATATTAATTAGTATTCCTATTAAAAAAGGAATTAAGTTTAGTCTGGTATTACCTGTTACTGAGGGAGTCATAGTGGTTCTTTGTAATAACCTATGTGGATATTTTTCAAACACCTCTTTAATGATCTCTTCTAAAAATAGTTTTAATAGGAATTCAGGTGAAACTCATTGACCTATAGCTTGCAGAGTCTATTGTCCTCCTTTTTGCATAAAATTGGGACACCATTTGCCCTTTCCTAATCTTCTGGTACCTACACCATTTTCCAAGATCTTCCAAGTATTACTGATTGTAGACCTGCAATTGCTTCAGCCCATTATTTCAGGGTCTGAGAGTGCAGTTCATATGGGCCAAGTGACTTAAATTCATAAAGGACAGCTAGATCCTATCATACTATCTCTTTGCTTGTATTTGGAATCAATTCTCTGTTTGTGATTTTTCTTCTGTCATTTCTAGGGTCAAGGCCTTAATCATTTGCAGAGAAAGGCATAAGAAGGCTCTGTCTTCTCTCTTGCCAGTCATCACCACTCCATTTACCCCTAGCAAAACTCCCAACTCTTTTTTGATCATCCTTTTGTCTGAAAATATAGCTAAACAAATAAAAATATTCTTTTTGTTGTCCTTAATTTTCTTCATCACCCTCAGCTAATTCTGAGTTTAGCACTCTTGTCACTATTTTACAGGATGATATAAAATTTGTATCATTAGGTGGCCTTATATCTATATTATCTGAATATTTCATCTGGAAATATAAATTTGTTGGTGAGTTCCCTGTGTATCCACATCAGTCTCTTCAAACAAATATCATTTTTTCCCTCCTCACTGGACTTGCTTCCTTTTGTGTCTCTAGAATTTCCTTCCTGAGTCTTTCCCACCCTTTCTAAAGTGACTTCTCTTGAAGCATTTTTCTGTGTGGGATCTGACCTAAATTTCCTCTAAACCTTTTGAAATCTATTCCAAATCTGTAATCATATGAATTATTTGTGAATTAAATTTATAGGAAGTTACTCTTTATATTACTTAGTTTCTCCATTCTGAATAATGTAGAACTAGACATTAATTTAGAAAGATAAAAATCTGCCTTGTCACACACCCAAATACAAAAAAAAAAGTATCAAGTGCCCACCCAATTTCCAAATTTAAAATAATTGATATATTTGTACTGGGGGTATGATGAAAGAGTTAAACAAATAAAAAGAAATAACAAATGAGGAAAGGGGGCTAAAACTAGAACTAGGTAGAAAAAAAAAGAAAATCATTCCATACAGCAGTTGGAAAAAAAAAGTGATGTTTCCTGCATGGGGAATAGAAATTGAAAGAGAAAAGCATTTGCAAAATGGTATGGAGATGGTAATGGTGGATTTGCTTGCTCTTCTGTACTATTCAACAGGGCTTTCAGTACAATTCTTCTGTCTTGACACAGTGCCCTCCCTGTTCTCAGCTTAAGCTCTGTTGCCATGTGTCAACACAGAATATTATATTCATGTCTAGACTCAACAGAGCTCCCATTTGTGCCAGCTCAGGTCCCACAGTTTGGATATCAGGGCATATCCTTTGCTCCTGAGAGACTGCAGTGCCACCAGTCTAATTATGCTTTTTTTTCATCTTGCATTATATTTTGAAAACCCTGCTTAGGTTTTTGTCATGGAAATATCAACTTTAAAGCTTGAAGTTTTATATTTAGCTTCCTCTTTCATTGTTTGAATACCTGAAATGTAGTTAGGAAGCCCACTGGGTGATGTCATTGTTTAACACTATGTTCTATAAACTACCATTCATTATTTGGACTCTTAAGAAATGTTAAATGCAGAGACATATCCTTGTTCACTATCTTTTAAAATGCTCTTACCTCTGACATTCACACAATATTGAGGTGCTTTCACTCTCTATGTAAATTCAGTAGCATTTGTTCAACATTTTTACTTGGTTGCCCACACATCCTTTACTGTGTACCTGTATCAACAGTTGTTTGGCTCAAGTGGCCAGCTCAGAGAACAACTATGTTCATTCTTCATGCCATAAACATTTATAGAGCAACTACTGAGAAAGTGGAATACGTAGAGAATTAAACAGAAATCTTATTATATTATAATATAAGCTCTATATACTATAATCTCCTTGAGGACAGAAACAATTGCATTTTTGAATATTTAACCTCAGCACCCTAATGCAGTACCTAGAACTTAGTATGCCAATTGACTATTTGAGAGCTGAGAAGACAAGGCATGTGTATATGAAATAATTAAAGAACATAAATGAATAAAGGAGAATGTAGACACCTGAATACTGAGGAAGCATATGATAAGGCAGTGGTCAGGACAGGATAAGCATTACTTTTATTCCAAGATGACTTTCAGCTGAATCTTAAAGAAAATGTTGAGGAGTTATTGGTAAAGAGAGAGGAAAAGAAGCATTTTAGGTGGGGGGAATAACATGTGAAAAGGTATAGTGTTTTACATGATGAATCACTAAGTAAATGTATTCTGCACACATAAATGGGGATTTTGACTCAGCTCAAATGTCTTCTCCATAAAGAATTTCCTGCTCCTTCCAAATGGAAATGATCTCTCCCTCATCCGATCTCATAGCACATTATATTCCCTTTACGCGCCAAAATTATTCTAATTTATATTCTAGTTATCTGTGTTCATGCTTTCTCATCTCTACTGGAGTTTTAACTTGAGAGCAAAAATCATGTCATTTCTTTTTCAGGTTTAAGTCGGACTAGATGACCTCTGAAGCCCCTTCTAACTCTGACATTCCATGATTCTGTGATCATTGCATTGACCACCACCAGGCACAACATGTTGCCATCATGGGCGTTTAATATTTTTTTTAATGAGTGACAAAAGTTAACATTAGATAAACAAGTGTGTACATAGGTGTGTGTGTGCGTGATTACTAACTGCTAGGTCTTGGAATTTAGGTTCCATTTGACAAACAATAGGAAGATCCTTAATCAAATCTTTGAGAAAGATGATTATTGCAGCTGTGTGTTGGCTTGAACAAAACAACGAGGTGACTGGACTATAGGAAAATCAGACATGAGGTAATAAAGGGCATGGACTAGGTGTTGCCTGTAAAAATGGAGAGAGAAAACGGTCTGAGAGAGAATGCAGAGGAATCTTAAAGATTTGGTAATGGACTAGTTAACTGTTCTCTCCAGTGCCTCATATAACACGACCAAATACTTAGTGAATGCCTTTGGATGATGATAATGACACATACCTAACAAATGTATATTTTTCAATAATCTATTAAATGAAAATAACATCAGCAAGGCTTCCATTGCAATTAAATGAATTAAAATGTGCTTGCCAAATTTTGACTAGATTTGCCAAAACATTAAGAAAACGAATAGAGAGATGGCAATCCATGTACTTTTATTGAAAGGAGGATGAAAACGATGAAAAGCAAACTGCTATTCCTAAGAGACTGACTCCTAGTGCCATCTTGTGTTCGTGATGCGTTTCTCCTACTTTAACTCTGCTTAGGTTTGTTTTTAAAGATGGATTTTCCTGATGCCAAACTCTAACTCAGAAGGAAATATGGACACATCTGTCAACACTCTAAGCCAAATGAATAGCTCCTATGAAATAAAAAATATTTTTAAATATTTTAAATATCTCCTAGCTGCCTATCCAACATGTTATTTGTAGTCTCTGTGTTCACTCTTTTGCTACTAGTGCATACTGTTTTCTGCCAAAATGTGGTCAACAGCCAAGGGTCATGGGAAGCTGTATTGAGAACAGATGGGCTCTGTGCTGAATTAAGAACAGAACTAAAGAAAGCCTGTTATCTTAAGAGTAGTGGTAGTTGGAGGAGGAGCATGACCGGAGTTTGAGTAGGGGAAAGGAAGTTGTATCTCTAATTATGCTCTGTTCCTAACTTGCTTTGGGCATTGCAAGTTGTATCCATACCCACCCATCTTAAAAAAATGCATATATGTGTATAAATATATATATGTATACAAATACACATACATACACAAATATATGATACACGTGCACACACATTTATGTTGAGAATGAATTTAGCTAAGATATACAAGTCACTAAAGTTAGATTTGGATTTTAAATTATATCATTTTGGTGTATGGGGGTGGAAAATAGTTGATCCCTATTTCTGAAAGGCAGTCAAGCTGTGTCACTTCACACACACACACACACACACACACACACACACACACACACACACACCCCAAAGCAATTAGACCTCCAGCTCAGGAAAGAGAATTGGGGCTAATACATTACCAGTTCTATTTCTAAAGCTATGGAACATATTTTCTAGATCCTTACATATCCAAGGACACTTTAAATTGAAGGCTTTCTCTATTCATAAAAAAAATCACAATTTTACTGTATTAGGAACAAATATGCTTGGATTACCTTTTTGTCCATTCTCCTTTCCTCTCATTGAGGAATTTTTCTCTGAAATGATATATATGTACACAGATACCAGGCCTATCTATGACACGGGTAGGTAGCCCTCCCAATTTTACATACTCAAATCATAATAGCCCTTTATTAATAAAGTCTCAATCATTCCTCAGGAGCCTGGATTGCTAATAACAAAGCCAAATGGACTGAAGTGTTTAGTTCAGCGTGGGCAGTGTCTTTTTTTGAGAAGTCAGTTACTCATAGTAATGAAGTATGCTGATAACTGAAATACATATTCTATACCTTCATTATTATGGTCGACGAACCTCTTTAAGTGTCCAACAATAATTAGTCCATGGGGGAAATCATCTCCTTAATAAGGATGGTTGTTAGATTCTATATAAACTTTAGTATAGGCAGTATCTTTCCCTTCAGCCTTCCAAGTCAATGAAACTTTCATTTCTGGTGAGTTACAGTGTATTAATTAAAATTTCATACCCCTATGACCAATTCAACAATAAGCTTAATTATTGTCAGTAAAAGGAACCTAGCCAGCAATTCCCTCCATAAAAAACACATTTCATATATGACAAACAAGGAATTCATTGCTAGCAATTACTCAAAATGTCATGTCATTTCTTTTAATCATAAGCATCCATTCATCCTTTTGCAGAATACATATTTTGGTTGATTTGAAGTACATTATTGAAGGGAGGGGGAGGGAAGGAGCTAAATAGTAGAACAGAATTCTGGCCAACCAGGGGAGATCTTTACTATAAGCCCGCTACATCTAATTATAAAAGATGAAGGTTTTGAAATTTGCATAATTGCAAGTACTGGTAGAGGTCGGTAACATATTTGCATTATCTACTTATGTTCCATACCAACACTTTTAAGTACCACTTATCAAAAATAAGTCTACTAAGTCAGATGCTTGTAGGTGTCAGAATTCTGTAACCTACAACATTGGCAATGTCTTTTTGTACATCTATCATTAAGGTTTCAATGGCTTTGTAAAATCAATTTATAGGCTTTGGTACATCTCATCTTCTGTGTTTTTGAAAATAAATGCCAGATCAGTGACTACACCCAGGGAGAGAGAGAAATGTATTAGTAGGTCTCAGTCAAGTCCGAAGTAATCATTTATCCCCTTTGCAAATAATCATTCAGTTTGTCATAATTCAGCATGACTAACAACCTTTATAAAGATGACACTTGAGTTTTGAAAGTGCCTGTATACTCAGTGGTAGGAGGAATGTATACTGAAATTGGGGGAAATCATTAATTGACTCATTACTCAAAAGAATATTAAGTGAGACAATTGGTGTTTTGACTAGTAAATAAATGTAAATCATCACTTAAGTCATTTGCTTAATTAAAATATGTTAGGGTTTTTTTTTAATTATAGAAGATAACAAGGTAACAGTGGATAGAGAGCTGGATTCAAAAGCAAGAAGACCTGTGTCCAAGTCTCACCTCTATCTAGCTATATCATCATGAGCAAGGCATAACTTATCAATGCTCTAGGCAACTCTATAAAACTATAATATGCAAAGAAATTGCCAACCTTCACCCAATAATTCCTTATTCCAGTGAAATCATGGGTCTAGTTCAATTCAAGTCTCTATTCTCAAATTAGTTTTACTCACCACAAGTAGGTTGGACAAGTTATAAGACTCTAAAGAAAGTAAAGGTTCACTTCAATCCTATGAATATTTGTTAAACATCTAATTTAGGAATGGTTAGGTATTGAGGATATCAAAACAAAACAAAACAAAACAAAAAATCGCTGGCCCTGCTCTCAAAGAAATTAAATTCTATTTACATTTCAAATGACCCACCCAAAAGTTAGTATATAGATTTTTTTTATTGTTCCTTCCCTTTGTCCTTTCATCTTTCTCATGAATGTCAAGTTATCAGTGGGAGATATTAACTGATTTTAATGACAAGTGCCCTGACTTCATCTAGTCAAAGGAGGAAATGTTTTTCACAAAGAGGATGCTATGGTTTCAGAGGATCAATGATGAACAATTCTCTTCATCTCCTAACAGAGAGGTGATGATCTCAATATTAAGAATAAGACAAATCCTTTTGGTGGTGGCTAATGTAAAAATTTGTTTTACTTGACTCTCTCTCTCTCTCCACATATATGTATATATAATATATACACAAATGTATATACATATATATACAAAAATACATATGTGTGTGTATGTATATAATATACATATATGTATATATGTGACATATATGTGTATATATAATATATATATATACACATATATATGCTATAAGGGTTTCCAAAAGATTTGCAGAAGAGTATTATCTAAGCGAAGGGTTAAACGATAAAGCTAATAGGAGAACTGGACACACACAAACAAATAAACACATACGCGTACATATATATGTTTAGAGAAAGGACATGAGATGCTATGTCAGAAATTATTCTAACAACTATCTGTAATCATAACGCATTGGTCATAGTCATAACTGTTCATTTAAAAGTATTTTGATCAGAATATGTGAAATCACCATTGTACATAGTTTTATCACTAGAAATGCTATAGATTATAGAAAGCATTTGTAGACTTTTGTGAGGGTTATTAGTTATATTAAAGTTAATTTTTAAATTTGCTAATGGAAATATTGGGTTTCAAATAAAAGGAACAGTTTTCTTTCTGAGTATAGCAAAACAGAGCCATAACAGCTGTTAATATGTAAAATCACCAACTTCTAATTCAGAATTTTGTACTACTACTAATAATAATAACTAACATTTATATAATGATTAAGGTTAGCAAAGCACTTTAGAAATACCTCCTTTTATCCCCACAACAACTCTGGCATGGTGCTATTATTATTCACATCTTATAGATGAGCAAACTGGGGCAGATAAATTAAATTATTTGCTCAGGGTTATGTGTAGCCATGTAGCCAAACCACTTTAAGACCATACACTTCATTTGGTGGGGAGAAAAGATGAGGAAGCAGGAGAAAGTGGTCTGGACCTATGATTTCATAACCACAGTGAACTCCCCATGTGTAGACTCCCTCTGTCAAGCTCAATCAACAACTTTCCATAACTTGGAGTTACCTGAGGCACTGAAACATTAACCAGCTCATCCATGTTCACACAGCTAATCGGTGTCAGAGGCAGCACCTGAATCCATGTAAGTCATTTCTCTACTTCACTGCACTATCTCTTGCCTGTTTCATAGAATTTAGTCATATCTAATACTATTTATAAATGCACAATACAACATAGCCTAACAGTTCAAAAGAAACATATTGACATGCTGAGAGTTATTCTAAATAATAATTCCAGAGTGCCACATAGTAGCTTATTAGATCTGAGGACTACTGGGTGCACAAAAACAGTTGCTAGAAATAGCCTTGTTGTCAGAGCCACCAACCTACATTTCATAGAATCATAGAATTTCAGAATTGGAAGGGACCTTAGAGGCCATCTAATCTAACCCACACTTGAACAGGAATCCTCCCCCCCCATAACAGTCCTGCCAAGTGGTTATCCAGGCTTGCTAGAAGACTAGGAAAGAGTAAAGCCAGGCTATTACTGTCCATATTCTAGGCATGATGCCTTTTTAAAATGAAGCCTTGGGTATTTAGCTGTTGCGGGTGTTGTCTGGCACTCTTGCCTCATACTGAGTTTTCAGTCCCATCAACCCCTAAGATCTTTTTTTTTACATGATTTTTGTCGAGTCCTGTTGCCTCAATCGTATATTTGTAAAATTGATTTTTTTAACCCGGGTGAAAGGCTTTGCATTTATCTCTATTCAATTTCATTTTATTAGATTCAGCTCATCATTCCAGCCTGTCAAGATCATTTTGGATCCTGACTTCATCATTGAACATGTGAGCTACCCCTCTCAACTTGTGTCATCTGCAAATCTGATAACATTGTCATTTAGATCTTTTCCCAAAAACAGAGCCTTGGATCCCTAGCACATTTAGGTAGCTCAGGAGATAAACGCTAGACCTGGGGTCAGGAAGACCAGAGTTCAAATCCAGCCTCCAACACTTACTAATTGTGATCCTAGGCAAGTCACTTAAATCTCTATTTGCCTTAATTTCCTCAACTGTAAAATGAGGATAAAACAGCATCTACGTTGCAAGTTATTGTGAAGATCGAATAAGATATTTGAAAGGTGCTTAGTGCCATGCCTGGCACACAGTAGCTGCTATACAAAGATTTATTCCCCTCCCCTTCACTCCACTGGAAATCCCTCCAAGTTTACATTGGACATGTAGTACCTATTCATTTGGTCCAATCATTCAAATAATTCTGGGTCTCTCTAACTCTGCTATCATATAGCTCAGATCTTTTCATTTTGACCACAAGGATAACATGAGAGACTCTGCCAAATTCTTTATGGAAACATAGACAAAGACCGAAAGAGATCTTAGAGGTCAGCTTCTTTTTTACAGATAAGTAAACTGAGGCCAAGAGAAATTGAGTGATTTCCCAGAGGCCATATAGGCTTTAAGTGTCAAATCCAAGATTTGAACTTATATCCCAAGATTCTAAATTCAGTATTCCAAGATCAGTGGGCTTTTTCCCCTACACCAAGGTGCCTTGTGTTCTGTTATTCCTTTGATCTACTAGTGTACTAACCATCAAAAAGAGAACTGACATTTTCTTGGTATAACCTCCTATTGATGAAACCATTCTGGCTTTTTGTAATCACTACATCTTTTTCTAGATGTTCTTAAGACATCCATCTAATAGTGCATTCTAGAATTTTTCCAGTAATTTGTCTCGTAATTTACAGAAGTTTATAGATTACATTCATATTTCTTTCCTTCTTTCATTCTTTCCTTTATTCCTTTGTTCCTATGTTCCTTCCTTCCTTCCTTTTTCCCTCTCTCCCTCCCTCCTTCCTTCCTTGTTTGTACAGTGACTTGAATTAATTAATGGCAGCTTGGCATTTTCTTATCACCTTTTTACGTATTTTGTGTTCTGCCTCCTTTTTTTTTTTTTTTTGCTTTGCCCTTTCCAATCTGAAGATCATTTTACTTGGCATAAAAATACTCAGTATTCAAATGGATCTGTGACCACATCAACTTGAAAGATCCTTCTAATTTTAGATATTGCAAACTATCCCTGTCTATTCATCCTATGCAATTCTAGTCCATGTCCTCCCATAAGTTCACCATAGAGGATCCATCCAACATCTGGAAGCCTTCCTTGCCCTCTCCTGATATCTTGAGGTAGCTGCTCATCTGTTATCCTGCCTCCTTGACACATGATCAGCTCATCTTCTCTTCCTATCAGATGATTGTTTCTTTAAATATATGATTTACTCCTGCTTGTCTTCAAAGTTCCTCTTTGGCAATATCCAGTCATGAGTCTTTTCATTGTCCTTTCTGTCACATTCATTTTTAGTTCTTTAAAGACTGATGTTTTCTAAGTTTTGCTGCCATACAGTATGGGAAAAAGGAAATTTGAAAGTTGAATATTTCTGCCTTCTTTCCATTGCTTGTTAGCGTGCTTTTGTCTACACCAAGTGGCAGTCCTATTCCTTCTTCAAGGATCCTCTTTTTCCCCAACATAGCTTTAAAAAGCCCCAAATTGCAAGTGTCCTCTGTGCAGCTACAGAATGATATAATTATATCCTATCTGACCTTCTATAAGATCACAGATAAATAATTATCTATCTCCTGCTTGAACATACCCAGTTACAGAAGCTCACTACTTTGTTATGAAATTCTCCTTATACCAAGCTGAAATATTCCCACTATCAAACTTTTCTCCAGTGGCCATAGTTCTGTCCTTTTAAACAATTTAGGATATCTGTTCTACATTTCCCTCAACATAAAATCTGCCTGATTTTCCAACTTGAAAACCTAGAATTAGATGATCATAAACTTTCAAAAGGAAGCTTTCCATATCTTTACCTAAGAGAAACAGAGTCTTTCTTTCTATTAGGCACATATTGAGTTGTTCTCCATTAGGATCTTCTCTTTGATGATACATAGAATCAAAGATAGGTCCCTTTGAGGCAATCAAATACAATCATCTCATTTCATATACAGGGAAACGGAGCTTCAAAGAGGTCAAATAACTTATCTAACAGATTATATACATACACACATACACACACACACACATACACACACATATATATGTATATACACACACACACATATATATTATATATATACACATACATATATATACATATATACACACATATATACATATATACATACATATATGTGTGTGTGTATATATATGAGAAAGCGTCATTAATCCTGGACATGTTCTCCGGAACAAAGCAATTTCACCAAAAGTGCCTGATTAGATGACCTAGAGTTTTATTTTTTTTTTTGACATGTGTATATTTGTGCTTCTGGAGTCTATCATTGTCCCTTCATAGTTTAGTGTACATAGGGAGAGGAGCTCAGGCAGGAGATGACAAGGGGCAGATGTTAATTTTCCAGTTCTCAGTTTGGGGCTCTTTCTTCTATGTTATGTTGCCTCTCAATAGTGGTTTCTGACACTGATGATTCAGAATTCTAATTATTCTTAGAATTGGAGTCTTCTTAGTTTGAGAGTTTTGAGCTTTTTTTTTTTAAAGATCATTGTATCAAATATAGACTTAGAAATAAGAGCCCAGAATCTAGTCTAACCCTCTGGTTTCATAGATGGGGAATCTGAGTACCACAGGAGTTGTGACTTGCTAAGGTCATACAGATAATAAGCAAAGAGTTGGGATTTGAACACAAGCCATCTGATTTCAAATCCAAAATTCTTAAGAGAGACAGGTTTTAGAATAGAGAAGAAAGGTTATTTAAGGGATGTGGAATGACCTACTGCAAAGGCTTAGGGTCAGAGAGAAGAGAGTTATTTTTTTTTGAAGGCACAGAAAATGATAAAACATGATGTTAGAGTCCTATAATCAGAAATTTTGGTGGTTTAATAAGATCTAGCTGCTATTCATTTTTGATACATACACATAACTTGAGGTGATTTATTCATTCATAACAAAGGATTACAAAACACCATAGCAGAGGTATACAAATCTAACGTGAATAGAAGATTAATTTCCTCCTAGTTCAATATCTTGAAGTGTATTGGCAGTTTCCAATAATCATTGATGGCACAAGAAGCCTGGTCACTCTTGCTATCTGCAAATCCACACAGTTCACATTTACTGGAAACCTCAATATTTTCACTTTTGATCCCTAGGTTCACTTCAGTTTCTGGCCTCTGGAGGTATCTTTCTAACTCAACATTTGCTGTAACTTGATTCCTCAGAATTTTCCAGGAATAAAAGGTATCCCTGGTCCTCTGTTTATATTGTTAACTCTTAGATAACTGAATAGAGCCATTGCATTATCTGCAATATAATTAGAGAAAATGTAGAATATAATATTGCCTAAATTCATACATTGAGGGTCATTCCCTGTGGTGAGATTCTATGGCTTGCTTTGAGTAAGCACCACACCAACAAAAAACTGTCCACATAGTGGGTTCCCATTAAATGGCTCAACAAATACTATTATAAGAATGGCACAGAATACTATTTCACCACAAAAATATAATTATGAGGAATTCATTAAAACATGGGAAGACTTCTGTGAACTTGTATGGAGTGAAGAAAACAGAATATAGAAAATAATATGCAAAACGAATGCAATGATGCAAATGAAAAGAGTACTAAAATGAAGCTAAACATTTGGTCTCAAAAGAAAAGCTGCAGCACATCCCTCCTTTTTGGCAGAGATGTGGTGGACTATGGCTGTGAAATGTTGCATGTATCGTTAGACAGTGATTATTCCATCTGTTTTTAATTACTTGTTGTTTTTGTTGAAAGTGAAAGCTTTTCTGGTTGACAGGGGGTGGTATATTCAGAAATGATTGTGATGTAAAAACAAAAGACATCACTAAAACAAATTTATTAAATAAAATAAAAATAAATCACAAGCATTATTCCTTTGTGTTCATGTGATGTTCCTTATCTTTCTCTCTTCCTGACATCAAGCAATATGTTTTCAAGGAGTATGGTGCTGCAAAAAAATGTTTCTCTTTCACTGAAGATACTGATTTGATGGTTTTTGAGCTCCTGACAAATTTGGTGACTTGGTTGATTCACTTTATCCCTTCTTTGTTTGGCCATAGTCTTTCCTTCAGAGACATCACTTCCCCATTTTCAGTGACTTGTGAAAGGGTCATTAGACCTGATTTCTCTCAGCCTTCTTACTTCCTCTCTTTTTTCTTTTCGTCTCCACATTGGGCTCTGGGTGTCTTTTGTTTCTCAGGTCCCCTGTAGGTTAAGCCTAAGCTCTCCTCTTCTGCTCTCTTTAACTCACAGTCAGAATTGGCGTCTGTATTTCTTAGCCCACTAGATGAATAAAACAGGTAGAGTTCTTCCAAATCTCAAGCTTTGATTGGACAATCACTTTAAGAACCGGTCTTGTCACAAGATCACATCATGACAAAATAGCTGTGGGCGACCGCAACTTGAAGCATCTATTTGAAGCCTCAACGGAGCAAATTTTAAAGTTTTCTAGGTTCACGTAATCTTTCATTTAATGAAACGTAATAAATATCTGAATCAAAACCAATTACGGACATATATAAGACACTGAGGAACAAAATATGATTCTGTGTATGCGTGGGAATAGTTAGAGGTTCATGCAGCAATATCTCTTCACATAAGGAAAGAGTTTTGAAAAATGTTTTATTAGTGACACTTCTTTTTTACATCATACCTATTTCCTAATATATCTTCCTCTTCCCCACCAACTATTCTCATTAATCCACCACTTTTAACAAAACAAGTAAGAAAGAATGTGTTGTATAGTAAAAAAAAAAAAAAAAAAAAGCACTGGATTTTGAGACAGAGGCTCTTGGATCAAATTCCAACCCTACCATTTACTAACTGTGTGACTTTGGCTAAATCACTTCCCCATTGTGGGCCTCAGTATATCTTCAATTCCAAAATGATGGGATTCCTTTCAGCTTTAAATCTATGGTTCCATGCAAGGATTCTCAAAGATGATCTGAGACTTACCCCTGGCATACCAGTGCACAGGATTTTCCAAAGGAATCATAATTAAATTAATAATGGTAGTTGTAATAAAAATAAAATGATAATAATAATAATTACTAGATTTATATAGCACCTACTATGTGCCAGGCACTGTGCTAAGCATTTTACAAAAGTGATGTCATTTGATATTTATATAGAGATAGGTGCTGTTATTGTCTTCATTTTACAGTTGAGAAAACTGAGGCAGACAGAGGTTAAGTGATTTGCTCTTGAACTCAGCCCTATCTGACTCCAGACCCAGCATTCTGTCTATCTAACTGAGCACTGGGTTGTCCAGAGCACATTTTGGACCCAGTCTCCCACTGGGGGACTGTGCCCCACTGGGACTAGATATCTGACAGCGTATGCAAAAAGAGAAGAAAGGAACATGTTCATCATCCCTTCGATGTGACCAAGATTGATCATCATGCTCATCTTGAGTTTAGCCTCTTTTTAGTACTACTTTCATTTATATTGTTGTAGTCATTATGAATGTCATTTTGGTTCTGCTTTATCCCCTCTAGATCAGTTCATAGTATTCTGAATTTTCCATGTTTATGTTGTGAATAACTCAATAACATAAACATACCAGTATATTCACATATTATTATGTATATACCAGTATATTCACATCAGAGCCAACAAGGTGGCTCAGCACTGGGCCTAGTGAAGGAAGACCTGAGTTCAAATCCAACCTCAGACACTTACTAACTGCATGATTCTGGACAAGTCATTTAATGTCTATTTGCCTCAGCTTCCTCATTTGTAAAAGAGTAATAATGATGGCACCTGCCTCCCAGAGTTGTTGTGAGGATCAAATGAGTTAATAATTATAAAGCATTTAGCGTAGTGACTGGCACATAGTAAGCTCTATAAAGCATTAGCTATTACAATTAGAGGCAGCTAGGTGTCTAAGTGGATAGAGTGTTGTACCTGGAGTCATGAAGACCTAAGTTCAAATTTGGCCTTAGTCACTACTTATTAGCTTAACTTCTGTTTGACTTACTTTCCCAACCATAAAACGGGAATAATAATAACACCTCCTTCATTGTGAGGTGTTGTGAGCATTAAATTTAAAGATGTAAAGTGCTTCCCTCACCTTGCCTTCCCTTCTCTTCCCTTCTTTTCCCACTTATGAAAATTTATTTTATCTTTCTCTAGTCAATCGACCTCTAATTTGTTTCCAGGTTTTTTGTAGCCTCCCAAAATGTCTACCATGAATATTTTGGTATTTCTTTCTGTCTCCTACTTTCTTCGTATCTTTGTGTAGTCGTAGGATTTCTGGATCAAAGGTTATGAATAATTTGGCGATTTGTTTGCATAACTGAGGAAAGATGTTTCATAGAACAGTCTCCATGAGCAGAAAACTCATTTTGTTCTACACTTGTTCCATGATTTTCACTTATCAATGTTAGGTAGGCATTTAAAAATTATTTATTTTATATTTAATTTATGGAGTAAAACAAACATCTCCATAACATACTGTGCTAAAAAAGATGATTGTACATGAAACTGCAAGTCTTTTATATATAACTTGCTAATCCTTTCAATTATATAATAAAGTTATCATGTAAATTTCCTTCTTTATTATTTTTTTAAAAATTATCAAGCATTTTTTTCTCCATCACCTCCCCACTCCCCACTATGTAGGGGGAAAATAAAGAACAAAACCTGAGTAACAAATTAGCATAATCAACAAAAACAAATTCCCATATTGGCCATGTCCAAAAAAAGGACAGAGTACAGTATAACCTTCCTGTTCCAGGAATCTCTGCAGCCCATAATTACATTAGCTTTTTTGGCTGCAACATAAAAACACTAACTCATTCTGAGCTTGCTGTCTATAAATTTCTCCAGATAGCTTTCAGAACAATTGCTGTCTATCTGTGTCCCTCACCTAGCTTATCTGTGTGAAGTTGATTTTTTAATACTCAAATGCAAGACTTTACATTTATCACTATTGAATTCCATCTTATGAGATTCAGCCTGGCAGTTACCCTCAAACTGTTTTAGCCTGTCTGCCAAGACAGTTTCACTGGAGTATGACTGTTGTGCATGCTACAGCTTCTTGGGGCCAGAGGTGAGAGTTGGATAAAAAGTAGACACCAAACCCATCAGTGGGTTAAGGGGATATCTAACCCAAGCATGTGAAGAATTCCACTGGCAGAATTTGCAGATGAGAACAATTTGTTCCAACTGCCATTGCTACAGCAGGAACTGTGGAATTTGGTAAGACATAGAAGACACCAAGGCCATCCACTGGATCCCATGCTATCGCCAGTTGTCCTGATTTTTTTCTTGCCAACGGACTTCAATGACTTAGGAAGAAAGATTGAGGCTAATAACTTTGTGCAACTCTGCCTCATGTAAATCCAATTCATGCACAAGTCAAGATATCACTCCATGATATGACTGGTCCTCTTCAAAAATAAAGGATTGACAACACTAATTAGATTTAGCTCAATGTTCTAGCTTGTGAAAATCTTTCTTTTTTAAATTCAATTTCATTTTATTTTCAGGTCTGCTTTCTGTACCTCCCAACCTCTCCTCCCATTTTCATTGAGAAAGCAAGTAAAACAAGACCAGTTATAAACATGTATAGTCAAGAAAAACAAATTGCTACATTGGCCATGTTCATAATACATGCACACATATGCATATAAACTGATCAGCACAATAATCAAATATATGTATATATACATACACATATGTATATAAATGTACATATGTACATATATATGTATATATGTATATGTATGTGTGGCTATACACACAATATGCCTCAGCCTGTACTCTAAGTCTATCAGCTCAATACTTGGAGTTGGGTAGCATGCTTCATGAGTTCTCTGGAATTATAGTTGATCATTGTTGATCAGAGTTCTTAAGTCTTCCGAAGTTGTAAGTCTTTATGATATTATTGTTATGTAACTTTTTCTTCTGATTCTGTTCATTTTACTCTGCATCAGTTCATATAAATCTTCTCAAGTTTTTCTGAAGCCATTCCCTGTATAATTTCTTATGGTACAATAGTATTCTATTACATTTATGTCTTGTAACATATTAAGCCAATCCCCAATTGGTGAGCATACATTCAAATTCCAATTCTTTGCTACCACAAGAAAAGAGCTGCTATAAATATTTTTGTCCATATGGGGTATTTTCTACTTTCTTATACTGTCTTTGAGTATAGACCTAGTAACAGTATCACTGGATCAAAGGGTATGCACAGTTTAATACCTTTTGTGGAATAATTCCAAATTGCTTCCCAGAATGACTAGACTAGTTCATAGCTCCACCAATAGTGCATTAATATATGTTTTCCTATAGCCTCTCCAACATCTGTCATTTTCATTTTTTTTTTTGGTAATCTTTGCCAATCTGATAGATAAGAGGTAGAACCTCAGAATTTCTTCAATTTATATTTCTCTAATTATTAGTGACAGAGCATTTTAATAAAATAATCATAAGTTGGATTCAACCTCTGAAAACTGCCTGTTCATATTATTTGACCATTTACCTATTGTCTATAATTAATTTATAATCTATTGGAGAATGACTCCTATTCTACTAAATTTAGATCAATTCCTTATGTATTTTGGAAATGAGGTATTTATCAGGGAAACTTGCTGTAAAAGATTTTTCAGTTAACTCTTTCCCTTCTAATCTTAGCAGCTTGTGCTTGAAGGACACCAATCAGTCTGACATTCTTAGATTATTATTGGAGCAATTGTCAAAAGGATGGTGCTGCTTCCACTACCACCTTGACTTGGTCTCTTAAGTGGGCATTTGTTTTTATTTTTTCTTGTATGTTATTTCATTATTTTGTCATAGACATTGTGAACATATCAAACATCACTTAAATATTTCCATTCAATTCAAATTTTTTTTTTTCCGGAAAGCTACACACCTTGAATTGCAGGAAAATGGTACACTAGTTCTTCAGAGGTTTTTTTTTTATTATTATTCAAGTATTCCTGTGTGTAATAAAAATACCTTTCTGAAATACTTTCTTTTGTTTTATCTCTGCTTTGTTCACTCACTGTTCCTTATTTGTTGTTATTTTTAAAACAATTTTATTGATATATTTTGTTTTTGTATTGTGTAAATCTCCTCTTCTACTCTTAGCTCACCCAGATAGCCATATATTATAACAAAGATTGTTTTGAAGAAAAAAAGAAGAGAAAAATGCAAGCAAAACCAACCATTACATAGAAAATGAAAACTGATAAAGTAGGCAGTTACACAACCATAAACCAAACCCCTCAACTCTAAAAAGAATTGAAGTATTTACTCATTTCTCATCTCTGAAACTGAACTTGTTCTTTATAATTTCTCAACACTCACATGTGATTATTTTGAGGATTTTGTCCTTTCCATTTGGCCCTGCTTACTTCATTTTGTATTAGTTTATGTCTCTCCATGTTTCTCTGTATTCATAATGTTCATTGTCATAGCACAATAATATTCCATTACATCCATGTACTACAATTTGTTTACCCATTCCACAACTGCTTGGCAACTACTTTGTTTCCAGTTCAATGCTACCACAAAAAGTGTAGCTATAAATATTTTGGTGAATTTGGAACCTTTGTGGCTGTCAATGACCTTCTTGAGATATATAGTTTGAAGCAGAATCTCTGTATCAACTGTAGTTTTCAAATCATTTTCCAGAAGTTATGATAATTCACAGTTTCACCAATAAGACATTAGTGTAATATCTTACCGTAACCCTTTCAACATTAACTATTACTGTCTTTTGTTATTGTTTAGAATTTGCTGGGTCTGATGTGAAACCTCACTTGTTTTGATTTTCATCTCTCTATTAGTGATTTGGCGCATTCTTTCATATGATTGTAAAGTTTGTAATTCTTTGTTTGAGAAGTGCTCCTTCATATCATTTGCCCATTATTACTGGAATGCCTTTGGGTTTTACATGTTTGTTGTCTATGTATCTAGAATACTGAACTCTTCTCTGAGAAATTGATACAAAGGTTTGTTTTCCTCCCACCATGTTCAACAACATCTTATCCTTCTTATCCTTGATGTGTTGATTTGTATGAAAGCCTTTCAATTTAATGTCATCAAAATTACCAATTTTGTCTTTTGTAGTTGCTATTCTCCCTTGTTCAGTTAAGAATTCATCTTGTTTATCTTAATATAGAGGAACTAAGGGAAATTCTTAGTGCTACTTTCCTGCCTTTCCATCCTTAATATGAAAATGAAAGGGATTAAAATTAAAGGATTAAAGAATCTCTGACTAGAATTTACCAATAGGACACACGCAGTAAAAACACATGACAGCTTGGTGGCTCAAGAAATAGAGCAATGGGCCTGGAGTCAAGAAGAACTGAGTTCAAATCCAGCCTCAGACACTTACTATCTGTGTGACCCTGTACAAGTCATTTGACTTCCATTTGATATAACCCACTGGAGAAGAAAATGGCAAATCACTCCAATATCTTTGTCAAGAAAACCTCATGGACAGTATTTGCATGCTATGGTCCATGGGTCACAAAGAGTCATAAACAATTGAACAACTACAACATTTTACATAATGATATAATACTTGCAGTAAGAGGCAAAGTTGAGATTTGAACTTAAGAACCAGGACTTTTTCTATTGCCCTGTGATGCCATGACTATCTAATGCAAAGGAGGCAGATTAAAATGTGTCAGGCATGGGGGCGGCCCTGAAGTCAGCAGGACCTGAGTTCAAATCCAGCCTCAGACCAAACACTTGACACTTACTAGCTGTGTGACCCTGGGCAAATCACTTAACCCCAATTGCCTAAAGAAAAAAAAAGATGTGTCAGACATCTTTCTTAACTATTGTAAGATAGCATCACCTAGGTGGGATACACCTCTTCACATTATCAAAGTAGCTTTCCTTCTGTAACTTTTTCAGGAAATATGGATTGTTTGGTGCAGTGGATAGAGTACCAGTACTGGAGTCAGGAAGACCAGTGTTCAAATCCAATCTCAGATACTTTCTAGCTCTGTGACCCTAATCAAGTCACTTGACCCTGTTTGTATTAGTTTCCTCACTTATAAAATGATCTGGAGAAGGAAATGACAAACCCCTCCAATATCTTTGCCAAGAATAACCCAAATGGTGTCAGAGTTAGACCCAACTGAAAGAACTTAACAACACATATTGTTCACCATCATTGAAGCAATAGCTTACACATACATAGAGGCAGACTTCATTGACTCCAGACTAAATTTTTTTCATTTTTTTTATTAATTTATTTTGATTTATCAATAATCACTTCCATATGCTTTTGAGTTTAAAATTTTTTCTCCCCCTTCTTCTCCACCACCCTCCCCAAGATGGTGCACAATCTGATATAGGCTATAGATTTACATTCATATTAAACATATTTTCACATTAGTGATGTTGTAAGTAGAAATTAAAACCAAAAGGAGGAACCATCAGAAAGAGGAAACAAAACTCAACAGAAGAGAAAAAAAAATAACAATTCAGCTTCCATAGTTCTTTCTTTGGGTGTGGATAGCATTTTTCCATCACAAGGCCTCTGGAGATGTCCTAGATCCTTGTATTGTTGGGAAGGGTTAAGTTTATCAATATTAGTCATCACACAACATGGCTGTTATTGTGTACAGCGTTCTCTTGGTTCTGTTCACTTCACTCAGCATCAGACCATACAAGTCTTTCCAGATTTTTCTGAAGTCAGCCTTTTCATCATTTCTTATAGCACAATAGTATTCCATCACATTCATATACCACAACTTGCTCAGCCATTCCTAAATTGATGGGCATCCTCTCAATTTCCAATTCTTTGCCACCACAAAAAGAGCTGCTATGAATATTTTTGTACATGTAGGTCCTTTTCCCACGTGTGTGATCTCTTTGGGATATAGCCCTAGAAATGCTATTGCTGGGTCAAAGGGTATGCACATTTTTATAGCCCTTTGGGCATAGTTCCAAATTGCTCTCCAAAATGGTTGGATCATTTCACAACTCCACCAACAATGCATTAGTGTTCCAATTTTACCACATCTTCTCCAACATTTATCATTTTCCTGTTTTATCATGTTGGCCATTCTGATAGGTGTGATGTGGAACCTCAGAGTTGTTTTGATTTGCATTTCTCTAATCAATAGTGATTTAGAGCATTTTTTCATATGACTATAAATGGCTTTAATTTCTTCATCTGAGAACTGTCTGTTCATGTCCTTTGGCCATTTATCAATTGGAGAATGGCTTGTATTCTTACAAATTTGACTTAATTCTCTATATATTTTAGAAATGAGGCCCTTATCAGAGAGACTGGTTGTAAAAATTCTTTCCCAATTTTCTACCTTCCTTCTAATCTTAGTTGCATTGGCTTTGTGCAAAAATTTTTCAATTTAATGTAATCAAAATTATCTATTTTGCTTTTTGTAGTTCTCTATCTCCTGTTTGGTCATGAATTCTTCTGTTCTCCACAGATCTGACAGGTAAACTATTCCTTGCTCTCTCAGTTTGCTTATAGTATCAGCCTTTATAGCTAAATCATGTACCCATTTTGACTTCATTTTGATATATGGTGTGAGATTTTGGTCTATGCCTAGTTTCTGCCATACTCTTTTCCAGTTTTCCCAGCAGTTTTTTTTTTTCAAAGAGTGAGTTCTTATCCCAGAAGCTGGGGTCTTTTGGTTTATCAAATAATATATTACTATAGTCATTGACTACTGTGTCTTACATACTTAACCTATTCCACTGATCCACTATTCTATTTCTTAGTCAGTACCAAGCAGTTTTGATGACTGCTGCTTTATAATACAATTTAAGATCTGGAATGGCTAGGCCACCTTCCCCTGCATTTCTTTTCATTAGTTCTCTTGATATTCTGGACCTTTTGTTCTTCCAAATGAATCTTGTTACTATTTTTCCTAACTCTCTAAAATAATTTTTTGGTAGTTTGATTGGTATGGCACTGAATAAGTAAATTAGCTTAGGTAGAATTGTCATTTTTATTATATTAGCTCGGCCTACCCATGAGCAACTGATCTTTTTCCAATTATTTAGATCTGATTTTATTTGCATGAAAAGTGTTTTATAATTGTGTTCATAGAATTCCTGGGTTTGTTTTGGGAGGTAGACTCCTAAATATTTTATAATGTTTACAGTTAGTTTAAATGGAATTTCTCTTTCTATTTCTTGCTGTTGGGCTTTGTTGGTAATATATAGAAATGCCGATGATTTATGTGGGTTTATTTTATAGCCTGCCACTTTGCTAAAGTTGTTTATTATTTCAAATAGTTTTTTATTTGATTCTCTGGGATTCTCTAAGTATAACATCATGTCATTGGCAAAGAGTGATAGCTTTGTTTCTTCTTTGCCTATTCTAATGCCTTCAATGTCTTTTTCTTCTCTTATTGCTAAAGCTAACATATCCAGTACGATGTTGAATAACAGTGGTGATAATGGACATCCTTGTTTCACCCCCGATCTTACTGGAAATGCTTCTAGCTTGTCCCCATTACACATTATCACATTATGCTTGCTGAAGGTTTTAGATAGATGCTATATATTATTTTAAGGAAGACTCCATTTATACCTATGCTCTCCAGTGTTTTTAATAGGAATGGGTGTTGTATTTTGTCAAAAGCTTTTTCTGCATCTATTGAGATGATCATGAGGTTTCTGTTAGTTTTGGTGTTGATATGATGGATTATGCTGATAGTTTTCCTCATATTGAACCAGCCCTGTATTCCTGGTATAAATCCTACCTGGTCATCGTGTATTATTCTTGTGATAAGTTGCTGTAATCTATTTGCTAATATTTTGTTTAAAATTTTTGCATCTATATTCATTAGAGAAATTGATCTATAATTTTCTTTCTCTGTTTTGACTCTTCCTGGTTTAGGTATCAGCACCATATTTGTATCATAAAAAGAATTTGGTAAGATTCCTTCTGTACCTATTTTACCAAATAGTCTATATAATATTGTAATTAATTGTTCCTTAAATGTTTGATAGAATTCGCATGTAAATCCATCTGGCCCTGGAGATTTTTTCCTAGGGAGTTCATCAATGACTTGTTCAATTTCTTTTTCTGAGATGTGGTTATTTAAGTATTTTACTTCCTCTTCTGTTAATCTGGGAAATTTATATTTTTGTAAATATGTATCCATTTCACTAAGATTGTCCAATTTGTTGGCATATAGTTGGGCAAAATAATTCCTAATTGTTGTTTTAATTTCCTCTTCCTTGGTGGTAGTTTCACCCTTTTCATTCTTGATACTAGTAATTTGGTTTTCTTCTTTCTTTTTTTTAATTAGATTAACCAAAGGTTTATCTATTTTATTGTTTTTTTTTCATAAAAGCAACTCTTAGTTTTATTTATTAGTTCAATAGTTTTCTTAATTTCAATTTTATTAATTTTTCCTTTGGTTTTCAATATTTCTAATTTGGTGTTTAATTGAGGATTTTTAATTTGTTCTTTTTCTAGTTTTTTTAGTTGTATGCCCAATTCATTGATCTCCTCTTTTTCTATTTTATGTAGGTAAGCATTTAGACACATAAAACTTCCCCTAAGAACTGCTTTTGTTGCATCTCATAAGTTTTGGTATGTTGTCTCATTATTGTCATTCTCTTGAATGAAATTATTGATTGTTTCCTATGATTTGTTGTTTGACCCAATCATTTTTTATGATTAGATTATTTAGCTTCCAATTATTTTTTGGTCTATCTTTCCATGGCCCTTTATTACATATAATTTTTATTGCATCATGATCTGAAAAAGACGCATTTAATATTTCTGCCTTTCAGCATTGGATTGTGAGGTTTTTATGCCCTAGTACATTGTCAATTTTTGTGTATGTGCCATGTACCACTGAGAAAAAAGTATATTCCTTTCTATCCCCATTCAGTTTTCTCCACAGGTCTATCATGCCTAACTTTTCTAATGTTCTATTCACCTCCTTAACTTCTTTCTTGTTTTTCTGTGATTAGATTTATCTAGTTCAGAGAGGGGGAGGTTGAGGTCCCCCACTAGTATAGTTTTGCTGTCTATTTCTTCCGGTAACTCCTTGAACTTCTCCTCTAAGTATCTGGGTGCTATACCATTTGGTGCATATATGTTTAGTAATGATATTACTTTATTGTCTATGATGCCTTTTAGGAGGATGTAGTCTCCTTCCTTATCTCTTTTGATAA
This sequence comes from Vombatus ursinus, assembly GCF_900497805.2. Taxonomy (NCBI): domain Eukaryota; kingdom Metazoa; phylum Chordata; class Mammalia; order Diprotodontia; family Vombatidae; genus Vombatus; species Vombatus ursinus. The sequence continues at coordinate 55,053,247 of NW_020954557.1, forward strand.
GATCTATTTTTGCTTTTGTTTTGTCTGAGATCAGGATTGCTACCCCTGCTTTTTTTACTTCAGCTGAAGCATAATATATTTTGTTCCAGCCTTTTACCTTTACCCAGTATGTGTCACTCTTTTTCAAATGTGTTTCCGGTTAACAACATATTGTAGGATGATGGTTTTTAATCCATTCTGCTATACATTTCCATTTTATGGGAGAGTTCTTCCCATTCACATTTACAGTTATGATTACTATCTGTGTCTTTTTCTCCAACCGTCCCCCCTCCCGTTTATTCTTTTCTTTCTCCTTTCTCCTTTCCCCTCCTCACTAGTGTTTTGCTTTTGACCAGCACCTCCTTTGGTCCCACCTCCCTCATATTATCCCTTTCCCTTTTCCTCTCCTTTACCCTTACTGCTTCTTCCCTCCCTTCTATCCCCCCTCCCTATTCTTTCCCCTTTCCCCTCCTACTACTTATAGTGCAAGTTAGATTTCTATACCTGATTATGTTATTCCCTTCTTGAGCCAAATCTGATGAGAGTAAGGTTCAAACAATGCTCATCCCCCTCCCTTCTTTACCTCTAATCTAATAGGTTTTTGTGTCTTTTCCTGTAATGTAATTTACCCTTGTCTGCCTCCTCCTTTCTCAGTACATTTTCTTAGCTCAGACTAATCCACTTACTTGGATCCATTTAACCCACTTGATTAAATTTTTTTTTATCATTACATCAAAGTCAACTTATATCCACCCCCTTTATATATACTCCTTTAACATGGTATAATAACAATACAGTTCTCAAGACTTGCAAGTGTCATCTTTCCTTCTAGGGATGTAAACATTTTGCCCTTATTAACAACATATTGTATCTTTCTGTCCCATTTACCTTTTTATGTCTCTTTTAAATCTTGTACTTGAAGATCAAATTTTTTGTTGAGCTCTGGTCTTTTTATCAGGAATGTTTGGAAGTCCCCTATTTTGTTGAATATCCATCTCCTTCCCTGAAAAATCACACTCATTTTTTCTGGGTAGTTAATCCTTGGCTTCATTCCAAGCTCCTTTGCCTTACAGAATATCATGTTCCATGCCCTACCATCTTTTAATGTAGAGGCTGCAAGGTCCTGTGTAATCCTGACTGTGGTTCCATGATATTTAAATTGTTTTTTTCTGGCTGCTTGCAGTAATTTCTCTTTAATATGGTAATTTTGGAATTTAGCTATTACATTCCTTGGTGTTTTCAATTTGGGATCTCTTTCAGGCAGAGAGCAGTGGATTCTTTCTATAGTTATTTTACCTTCAGGTTCTAGGACTTCAGGGCAGTTTTCCTTTATGATTTCCTAAAGGATATTGTCCAGGCTTTTTTCCATCATGACTTTCAGGTAGGCCTATAAATTTTAAATTGTCTCTCCTGGATCGATTTTCCAGGTCAGCTGTTTTACCCACAAGGTATTTTATGTTTTCTTCTATTTTTTTTTGTTTCTGTTTGACTGATTCTTGCTCTCTCATAGAGTCATTAGTTTCCATTTGTTCAATTCTAATTTTTAACATAATGTTTTCTTCTGTTAGATTTTGTACTTTCTTCTCCAATTGGTCAATTGTATTTTTAAGGGATTTATTTTCTTCAGCGTACTTCCTTTCCAGTTATCCAATTGTATTTTTAAGGGATTTGTTTTCTTCAGTGTACTTTTTTTTTTCCAATTGGCCAATTGTACTTTTAAGGGACTCCTCTACCTCTCTCATTTGACTTTTAAAATCCTTCTTGAGTTCTTCTAAGGAGGCTTTTTGTGCTTCAGACCAGTTCATATTCCCTTTTGATGTTGCAGTTTTGATGACAGTGTTGTCCTCTTCAGAATTTCTGTCTTGATCTTCACTCTTCTCATAATATGAATCTATTGTACATTTCTTTTTACTCATGATGTTTCTTTATTCCCTGGCCTTTAAAGGAATTAAGCTCTCCTGCTGGGGAGCAGAGGGCACTGACCTAAGCTTTTTGTGTTGGGAGCCTAGGTCTTGGTCACTGGCTTTGTGTGCTGGGGCCTCTTATGCTGGCAGTTGGAGGCCGTAGGGTTCTGGCAGCTTATCTGGTGTTGGGCTGGAATCAGCAAGGCTGGAACTTTCAGGCAAATATAGGTTGCCTGCTTTTCCTTTCCTTTAGCTTTGTTTAACTCCTTTTAGATAAGTACTGCCAGGTGTTTATCTGCCTGGGGCCCCTTGCAGTGCTGCCTCCCTTATTTCTGTTGAGGTACTGGGAGACTTCTTTGCTGTAGAATGCCGAGACACCTGGTGGTTTTCTGAGCTGGTTTCCACCAATTACCCCACCCTCACTGAGGCACTCAGAGGTACAGCTGTTGGTGTTTGTCTGCTCAACCACCTGGGCTTCGGGATCTCCTCCTGGTCGGCAGTTGAAGGCTGTAAGGTTCTGACAGCTTACCTGGTGTTGGGCTGGAATCAACAAGGTTGGAACTTTTTGTCACCTCTAGATTGCTTTCTTCAGCTCCTTTCAAATGAATGCTGCTGGGTGTTTATCTGCCTGGGGCCTTTTGTAGTGCTGCTTCCCTTATTTTTGCTGAGGCACTGGGAGACTCGTTTGCTGCAGAATGCTGAGGCACTAGAATCTTCTCCTGGTGTGCTAAAGTGGGTCTTTCCACTAGCTGGCTGGGCGACTCCCAGTTCTGTACTGCTCCCCTTCCCCCAGGGTAAGAGGGACCTTTCCCTTAATCCCTCTAGCTACCTGGGCTACTCCACTGCTGTACTCTGTCTTTCTTCTGGTTCAGCTGTTCCAGGGTTTTTTTCTGGGGTGATATTTTCCAGGTTTTCAGAGGTTGATAGGGGAAGGTGAGAGCGACTACCTTTTTACTCCGCCATCTTGGCTCCCGGAAGCGGAAGTCCCGAGACCAAATTTTTGAAGTTTGTCTGTGATGCCTTTCTGCCTTCTTTTTCTCCATCTTTCTTTCAATTTAAATCCCCCTCCTTATTTTCCTCTTCCCCTAACAGGTATGCTCTACCCTTTGCATCTTTCCTTCTCATTAAAACTTTTCTACAGTATGTATATTCCTTTCCCTTAGGGTTTTGTAAAATAACTAGAAAATGTAAAAGTGTATTAAACCATTAATACCAACAAACTAATTTATGCTAATTAATGGTGCAGTATGCTACTCTTTCCAGGTACATTCATATTTTAAAAGTCAGGAAATGTAATGTTTTAACCCAAAGTAGCTTGTCTCTAATAGTAGGTATTTGGCAGATCACAGACGACCAGTAGTGGTAGGGAAACTTTTTAGAATCAGTGTCTTTGGACAATGCTTTCATAAAAAAGCACACCGGCTAGCACTTACTCTGCTTATTCATAAAGCTGTTTCTAAGTAGAGGGACTAGTGATGAAGCTATATTACTTTTAGTACTAGCAACAGCTCAGAGCCTTGCAAAGTTTGAGTGTTTTATAGCCCTGATGGAATCTCTGACAGCATTCCTGAACCAAGTACCTGAAGATCTGTATTCTGCAATATTTGAAAGTGCCTCTCCAACAGCAACTCCTAAATGTGCTTTTTATTTTGTAATCTAGTCAAATATAGTAGTAATGCTAACATCTCTGCCTTTGAATCTTGAATCTAAGAGCGTTGTAGCAACTTGAATTCCTCAGCATACAAGAATTCTAATGATTTGATAATCTGGATAGTTTTACAGAACAATATCTCTCTCTCTCCCTCTCCATATACATATATATAACAAATTATTTTAGGGGAGTGAAAAATACATAGCAATTCACAAACATTTATTTAAATACTTTATTTGTTATTCTATAAAGCTTATAATCCATTTTTCTTCTTTTTTTTTCTTTTAATTTCCTGAGGTGGTAAAATGGGAAAAATAAAACCAAACAAATTTCCTTGGGAGAGGTTTAAGGTAAGAACAAAGCTTTTCTTAATTTTTTTCCTATTCCTATATCTCTACTTAGTTTTAAGCAAAATTTTAAAATAGGAGACAAAATGTGTTTTCATCATCTTTGAGCTTCTGTGGTGGAAGGCCCATTCTCAGGCCTCCAATGCTCTCAGGCTGTCCCTTAGAGTTCCATACCTAGTTTTGGATGTATTAAATACTATTCCTATCATATATTCCTTCAGAATAGCTTACCTACCCTATTCCCTTAGTCACTGCACACCTCTAGCTGTCAGAAGTAGTAAGGAGATAATCAGATAAATTAGCTAATCCCTTTCCACTTCAGATAATATGCCTTGACCCAATTAAAATTCACATGGTTCCAGGAGTCCCTTAAAAGGTGGAGTGGTAGAAATTTTTGGCCAGTATTGAGAATATTTGAGACCAAGAGGGTTTTTCTGTCCTTCTTAAATAATATCATAAATGCAACTACTTACTTCTATATTCTGTGTTCTTTTCCTTAAGGAAATAGAAAGCTAAGTTTAAAAGTATTCATACGCAGAGATGATTTTGCAGGTAAGCAGAGCCAGAAGGGACATTGGAGATAATTGAGATCAATCTTTTCATTTTGCAGATGAAGAAGTAAGTCATGACATGGTTATAGGGCATGTTGGTGTAATGAAAAGTACCCTGGATTTAGCATCAGGAGAGCCCCAAGTTTAAACACTGGCTGAGAGAGTTACTAACTTGTGTGACTTTATTTAAGTCATTTAATCTCTTCAAGTCTCAGTTTCCTTATCTATAAAACAGGGACCATGATACTTGTTATGCCTATTCACAGAGTTATGAGAAAAGTATTTTAGAAAGTTTAAAGTAGAAAAGAAATGTTATCAAGTGACTTTTTCAAGGTCCTAGGGTTAATAGGAAGTGGAACCAGGAAATGGGTCAATGAATCCTGGCTCCAATACTCAGTCTGCTAAATTATACTGGATATTAATGTAATCACAAAACATTGCTCACCTATCATTGGACTATCTTGAGGCTCTACAGCCAAAGACAATCAATTTCCAGATGGTTCTATATTGACTGCCTTGAAAAAATATTGTACACTTTAAAACTGTTATTTGATTATCAAGAAATGTTTATTGATTGGTGTGAGAGATTAGTGGAAGGGATGAAGGAGGCAATGCTCGATTTCAGAAATATAAATTCTCAGGAAGGATACAGGGGCAAACATTTATACAAGGTTCATGTTCGTTTCTGAGATCTTTTCTCATAGGGATTCAATTCAATTCAATAAAAATTTATGAAGAGAAGGCACCTTAAGACTTCCATTTCCTTCTGGGTTCAGTATGTCCCTTGAAGGAAGGTGGCAAGGGCAGGCCTTCTTGCACCTGCCCCAGAGGAACTATTTCCATATGTACCAGCACAAAGCAACTTCTTCCTGTTGTCATTCATATCCCCCAACCAAAGTATGGAGAACCTCTGGTACAAGGAGGAAAGAAGTTGTCTTTGACCTCAGGCCTTCCTTCTGCTCCTATACACTTTCCTGCCTTATCTCTACCCTTTGGAGGGAAGAGGCGATGTGAAGCAGGACTTCTCATATGATCATCTGACCATGTGCTTCCCCAATTTATACGCCACTTGGAATGTATAGGGTGTTCAGGTAAGAGTAGTACCTCCAGTGTGAGGGTTTGCTGAGCCCTTTTCAGGGCTATTCATCCACCTTTGGTATCCACCTTTAATACAACTCTCAGTTGGTGGCTCCAAGGAGCTGGAGCATACATGGCAGTCACGGTCAAGTGTCTCAGTAGACATGCTAAACCCAACTGAGAGTAACTGACAGACCCATTAGTGAGTTAGCAGGATGCCAACCCCAAGACTGACTGCCTCTGGCAGAATGGGCATATGAGAACAATCTGTTCCAACTGCCATGAAGGTGACTAAAGTAGGTTCTGTGGAACGTCTGGTTAGACATCGAAGATGCCAAGGTCAAACACTGAATCCTGGGATCCTGGGCCATTGCCAGTCATCTTGACTTTTGCCTTGCCACTGGACTTTGAGGACTCGGAAAGAGAGAGATTAAAGACTTTGTGCAACTCTGCCTCATTTAAATCCAATTCATACACAAATCAAGACATCATCCTATGATGTCTTTGGTACTATTAAAAATGAAGGATGAACAACAACTGCACTTGCCTCTAGTGTGATCTTTAGCCTATTTTGGGAAGTAGAGTAGTTGCCTTCACTCAGTGATGAACATTCCCACACCCTTCACATCCCAGTGATTCTATACTCCTAAAGGTCATTATCCAAACAACTTTCCCTACTCCACCTTCTTTTTTTTTTTTATTCTGATTCCCCTCAATTCTCCTACCTCATAATTTCAACAAGATGCCACCCAGGCATTCCGTTATGTTCTGTGGAATACCTGTTCCATAAGCAAAAACACTTCCTTTCTTCCTAAATCATTTCCTCTCCCATTCCTTCCATCTACTAGGGGTTACTAAAATCTGGCTCCTTCTGATGACAGTGTTTCCTTGGCCACCATTTCCTAGCTATTCCATAAAAAAGAAACTTCATATCTAGACTCCTGGCATTTTCTCTGGGTGACTCCCACCTGGAATGCTCTCCCTCCTCAACTCTGTCTATTGACTTTCTTGGCTTCCTTTAAGTCCCAACTGAAATCCCATTATCTATGAGAAGTCTTTCCCAAGTCCCCCTTAATTCTAGTGCCTTGCCTCTCTTAATTATTTCCAATTTTTCCTTTATATAACTTGTTTGTGTATGGTTATTTGCATGTTGTTTCTCCCTTTGGATTGTAAAGTCCTTGAGGGCAAGGACTGTTTTTTGCCTCTTTTTGTATCAACAGCACAGTGCCTGACATATAGTAGGTGCTTAATAAATTGTTGACTGATGGCTTAATTGAAGAGACTACTACTAGAAAATGAAAGAGTACTGAATCAGGAGTCAGAAAAACTGAGGTCAAATTCTGATTCTTACATTTATTACTTCAGTGACTTTGGACCAAGTAACCTCCTTGGGTCTCAGTTTCTTCACCTGTAAAACGAAATACTTGAATATGATGTTCTCTGATATACCTTCTAGCCAACAATGCTAATAATCATATCAATAACAGCTAACATTTATATAGCACCTACTAGGTTCCAGGTACTCTGTTAACCACTTTACAAATATTATCTCATTTAATCCTCCCACCAACTCTACAAGATAGCTGCTGTATTCCCATTTTACAAATGAGGAAATTGAGACAAACAGAGATTAAGTGACTTGCCCAGGGTCACACAGTTGATGAGTGTCTGAAGCTGGATTTGAACTCAGGCCTTCTTGACCTCAGGTCTGGTACTCTATCCATTGTGCTGTGTGTGTGTGTGTGTGTGTGTGTGTGTGTGTGTGTACACACACATACGCAATTGTTCTAGGATAAAGAATAAAAGAACATTTTAAGAATGAAAGAAAAACAAGTGAAAATCAGTACTTACCCTCAAAGAGCTTACATTCTACTGATTATGAAGAAATTAATGCCAGCATCCTGAAAGCTAGAGTAGAATTTTAGTAGGTACCTGCTAGTCTTCCTATTTAGAGAAAAGCTGTGGCATTCCAAAATTATTTAAACAAATTGTTGTACAAGCCTTGGGGTCTTTCAGTGTCACTAAAATATCACAAGAATGCTAGTGGCTCCCCCCCACACCATTTCACTGAGTTTGATATTTGTAGCCCACAAATACATGTTCTCATCTCATTAGGGTTTTTTTTTAATAGCTATCAAAAATCAGCATCTAATGAGGTAGACATGAAAAGCAATACTGTAATTAACTTTGGAAATGAAAAGCCTAATTCAGAGGTGGGCTAGATAGTAGAAATGGTTATATTCCACCATTGTAGGCAAAGCACAAGCCTGTAATTGCAACTATTGGCTTTAAAAGGATCTTGTGCTCTGCAGACTGAAAAGGCCTGTAATAGTGACATCTGGTGGCTCTCAAATAATGTTACATTAGAGTAACTTTTTAAGTTGAAGTTTTTATTTTTTAATTGGGGAGTTGGAGGGAAGAAGAGAGAATTGAATTCCTCCTTTCATATAAATTTGGCTCTTATAAATTATTTTTATTCCTTTACTATGGAATGGTAACACCCAGAACTTGACACACAGTAAATGCTTAATAAATCATCTATCTATCTATCACCAGTCTTGGTGGGGCAGTGGATAGAATGTTGGATCTAGATTCAGGAAGGCCTTAGTTCAAATCTATCCTTAGATACTAACTGTGTGACTCTTGACAAGTCACTTAACCTTACTTTGCCTCACTTTCCTCAACTGTAAAAGGAGGATAACAATAACACCTACCTTGCAAGGTTGTTGTGAGGATCAAATGAGAAAATATTTATAAAAAAGTACTTAGCACAATGCCTGGCATGTTGTGGATTCTACACAAATGCTTATTCCCTTGCTTTCCCTTCCCCCTTCTCTATCTTTCTACCATTTAGATAAGAAAAGCAGTTATTTTCAATGTGTACAAGGATATAATACAGATTTCCTTTGCCTAAGATAGCCTGGGTTTCTGATTTGGGCCTTCTCCTAGCTAGCCTGTGGGCCAAATGGAGAATGGTATTATTATGCCCATGCCAGTTTGGTTCTATTTTCAATGCAGCTCACTTAACAACACTCCTATGGGGAACAAAGGCTTATATACTTTCTTGTCTCTGATAGGAATTACACTTGCACAACATCTATCACTATTCTATCAAGTAGGGTACCATAATCTTCCTGGGTATCCTGTCAAGAAGTCAGACCTTCTTTGAGCATATTTGTATATAAATTCTAAGCTGTTTAGATTTCATACTTAGGAGTTGGCCAGATGTGCTTTTCTATATGTGCAGGTATGCGCTAGACCTGTTTCAAGTTTATGGACACTTTGGGAATCACTGGTATTAGGAAGGAATGTCTTACTGATTTTAAGCATAACTTTCTAATAATACTAAGAGGTCTTCTGTGGCCATCAAGTCAATCTTCAAATTGCAGTCTATTTTCAACATTCCTGCCTTTAACTTGCACAACTTCAATCAACTTCGTGTGATTTTATTAGTAACCTCATTTTCACTCTTACATTGGCAACTGTGTACATTTGTGGCTTTGTACAGCAAAGAAAAACATGACAGGTGTGACGTACAAATTTATATTCACAAAAGGGAGGAAAGTATTTGTAAAAGTGTTCCTGAATCATCTCCAGGAAGTGCTAAGTACTTTCTTACTTAATAAGTAACCTTTCAAGTGGGTGATGAGGGAATTGAAAAAACTGGAAAAGCATTCAAGTTTGTGGGTAAACCCCTGCCCTTTCTCCAGTGCTCCCCAGTGGGGCATTCCTTCTTCTTCCACTACCTGCGCCATTGAGCTCCTGGAGTTGTAGTGGAGCTGCATTGAGTAGTGATGCCTGCCCAAACCTCAAGTAGAGTTTCTAACAAAGGGGTGGGGACTCACCCCAAGACATGTGCTTTTCATTGGGGAACAGTTCAACCAGAAGCAGAAAGAGAGATTAGAGATGGCGGGTTCCCCCTTTCCCATTTTTACCTCAGTGTTCTTCTGACATCACCTTCCCTCCCCGTCTGGCAATGTCTCTCCTCTCCCCTGAATTTTATAAGTTATTTCATGGTTACAGTGTTAGGGAAAGTGCATGTTATCAGAATCAATGGTTTGTCATAAAGAATTGTATGCAGAAAAAGTGTATTTTCAGCAAAGTCCAGCAAAAATTACAGTTTTTAGTGGTCTTGGGAACTCAACCCCCTACTTCCCATAGGTTCAATGTATCAACATTTACATTTTTTACTTTTGCATCTCTGTTTTCTAGAAATGTTACCTCTGCAAAAATTAAGAATTGACTATCAGATTAGTCATGTGCAGAGCTGCACTCAAAAATGTTCAGAAGCTCTCAGCAGACTACAACATAAAGTACAGAAACCTTTATCTGGCATCAAACTTCCTACCCATTTTGGTATCAGCTAGGTAGGCACAATGGATAGTGGACTAGACCATGAATCAGGAAGACTAGAATTCAAATGCAGTTTCATACACTTACTAGTTGTGTGACCCTGGGCAAGTCACTTAACCTCTGTCTACCTCAGTTTCCTCAAATGAAAATGGGGATAATAATAACACCTACCTCATAGGATTGTTGTGAGAATCAAATGAGGTAACATATGTAAAGTGCTTAGTACAGTACCTGCCACAAAATAGGCACTTAGTAAATGCTTTTTCCCTTCCCCATCCCTACTTTTTCAATCTGTTATCATACCACTCCCCCTCCATGTGATCAAAATTCCAATCAAATCAGACCACTCTGTTTCCTGAATTCACCCAGTGCAATTCTACCTTGTGGCTTTTATCCATGCTGTTTTCTAATTCTGAAATGTTTGCTCTCTTCTTCTTTACCTGCTGCTTTCTAGAAATCTTTTAAAGCCCAACTCAAATCAGAAATTATGAAGAGACGTGGGCTAGATCAGTGATGTCAACTCAAAAAGAAATAGAGGTCTGCATGTTGACTTAGAAAACCACAAATTAATATTATCTGTATTACATATAAAAATACAGATATGTAACATATAGATGTATAGATGTATACATATAGATGTATATATGTGTGCGTGTATGTATATGTATATATACACATATATGAGTGTCTGTGTATATATGTGTGTGTATATGTGTGTGTGTGCATACACATTTCCCAATTGCATTTTAATCTGATTCAACCTCACGAGGTGAGTTTTGATACTTCTTAGAAAGATGGTAGCAAAATTACATAGATTTGGAATTGGTTTAATGGCTGGATTTAAAGCATAATCCTTAATGATTCCATATCACCTTGGAATGAGGTCTCCTGTAGAATGGCCCCGGTATCTGTGGTTGGCCCTGTGCTATAAATTATTTTTATCAGTGACTTGGATAAGGATATATAGATAGCACGCTTTTCAAATTTGAAGATGACACAATGCTTGGGGGAGTAACTGAAATGCTAGATGACAGGATCCAAAAAGATCTTTACAGGTCAGAGATATAGGAATACATACAAAGTCTTACACTTGGGTTCAAAGTACTGACTCCCTAATGACAAGATGAGGAAGACATGATTAAACAGCAGTCCATTTGAAAAAGATCTAGGAGTTCTAATGGACCATCCATTTAATATAAGGCTGACAGAGAAGCCAAAAATGTTCATGTGAATTTGGGCTCCATTAAGAGAGACCTAGTTCCCAAGAGTAAGAGATGATAATCCTGCTCTACTTTCCAAGGCCAAATCTGGAATGTTACAATCAGTTCTGAGCTCTGCACTTTAGAAAGATTATTGATAAATGGGCAAGTGTCCAGAGGAGGACAAATTAGTTGAATTGATTAAGGATATTTAGCCTAGAAAAGAGATGAATCAGGAGAATATGATGACTATCTTTAAGTATTTGAAGAGCTATCATGTGGAAAAGAAATTAGAATTATTCTGTTTGCCCACTTTGTGAGCAGAAACAGGATCAAGATTTGCAAGCTGAAAAAAAGTTAGATCAGATGTCAAAGTGAATTTCCTAATAATTAGAGCTATCTATAACAAGATAATTATAATACAAATGATAATAATAACAACAACTGACATTTATATAGGGACTACTGTGTTCCAGGAACTGTGCTGAGTGCTTTACAAATATTATCTCATTTGATCCTCAAAACAACCCTCAAAGGTTGGTGCTATTATCATTCTCATTTTACAGATGAGGAAACTGAAGCAAATAGAGATTTTTTTTAAAGTGACTTGCCCAAGGTCACACAGCTAGTATCGGATGCTACATCCGAACTCAGGTCTTCCTAAGTCCAAGCCCAGTGCTCTATCCAATGCCCCACCAATGGGATAGGCTGCTTTAGAAGGAACTGGGTACCCCTCCTTGGAGGTCTGGAAGCAAAGTTTGGATGGTTATTTGTTAGGTACTGTAGTAGGATTATTTTTCTTATTTTCCAAGGTTTGTACCACATGACTTATAAAATCTCTTCCAATTCTAAAATTCTGTGATTCTATGAGTACCTCTTCTTCCATGAAGCCTTCCTAACATTTTCCTTTGGACCACACATAGCACTTTGTTTTGTCCTGATCATGTGATATTTTGCATGAGTTCCCTAAATTTCTGCCCTGTCCCCTAATTCATAAGTTCTATAACAGCAGTAACTGCATTTTATCTACCCATTCTATATCCCATAGTACTTCCTAAGACTCTCTATGCACATTGTATATGCTTAGAAAAGATTTGTAAACTAAATTAATGAATAATACTAAATAAAGCAACTTTCCATAGCTAGTGACTATATACACATCTATTATTATAGTTGTGTGAGTATATGTGTGTTTGCCTATAGATAGAGTTCACTTCTCCAAATTTGCCAGCAGCTGCTGAGATTGTGTAGAAGAAAATACTGTACCAGTCAGCATCAAGGAATTTGATTCAGTTGAAGAATGGAGCTTGACACTAATTTGGATCAATATGGATGGAAAAAAGAAAGGTAGGAATCATAAGCATGATTTCCAAAACAACTGACAAACTTCTAGACAACTAGAGAGAAATTGTCTAATTATTGTCTAATTGTCTAAATTGGCAATAGCCTAAATGATTGTCTAATTTGTCTAATCCACAAATTTTAGTCAATTATTCTAACCAGTTTTATTTTGAATCTGATGTTCCACTGGATCCCTCAGATTAAGGCTATCTCAAGTAAAACTGAAGTTACTATGACATAGATACATTTTATAAACAGACAAATATCACAGGCTGGGAGGTCATTCTATAATGACAAAGAATAATAGATTGCATGGGTCTTCTAAATAGAATTGACCTACTGTATTTTCAGGGAGAAGACTTTTGTCTCCACTAAAATAATACTTTTCCCACTGGTTGGATCAAATTTCAGAATTAGAGAATAATTTCATTGGTTTTGTTCCTACTGGAGTTCAAATAACCCCAAGAAAGGCAACACATTAAGCCTTATAAGTCATTTGGACCTTAGAAGCTACATGATTCAGGACAAGTCACTTAACTATTCTCAGCCTCAGTTTCCTAATCTGTAAAGCAACAATAATTTATACCACCTACATCACTGGATTTTTTTTCTTTTTTGGAGGATACACAAATATTTATATGCATATATGAATACACATATATCTATATAATGTTTTGCAAATCTTAAAGTACTATATGGACATATATATCATGTTTCTTCCTATATCGAGGCATATCCTTCCAATCCTTACAATTCTGCTCAATATTCAATTATTCCATGAAACCTTTCTAGGAATTTGTCCTCAATTACTACCATAATTCTAAGCATGTCTTAATCCTTCATCCTTTCTGTTCTTGACATTCATGTATCTTTCTATGCTTATGTGCACTTATTTCTGTCTTGAGATTATGTTGGTATATGAGGAGATGGGTGGTTCAATAGATAGGGTTCTGGGCCTGAAGTCAGGAAGACTCATCTTCCTGAGTTCAAATCTGGTCTCTGACACTTACTAGCTGTGTGACCCTGAGTAAGGCACTTAATCCCATTTGCCTCAGATTCCTCATCTGTAAAAAGACCTGGAGAAGGAAATGGCAAATAATTCCAGTATCTTTGCCAAGAAAACCCCAAGTAAGGTCACAGAGTTGGATACGAATGAAATGACTAAATAATAAATTTCGTTTGAAGACATAGAAAGTGATAAAAAGTGAAGAACAACCAGGAAAACAATACGTAGATACAATGACTATAGCAGAATGAACAAAAAAGAGAGAAAAACAATGACAAATAATGAATCCTGTTATAATAACCAAGCTTGGACTCGAAGAAGAGATATGAGATGGTACTTCCTTCCTTTCTTGGTAGAGATGGGAGACTAATGTCAGACATTTTAGATGTGTGATAGAGAACTATTCACACACACACACACACTTTTTCATCTTCATTTTAAGAGATGTTTCTCTGAGAGAGGATACTTTGGGAGCCCAACCAATAAATTTATTTTAAAAACAAGGAAATGAAAATACTAATAGGGGTATGGTTTTTTTGAGCTATAAAACATGGTCAGAGACTATCCCATTAGATTGAGTTAGTGAGCTGCTAAGGTGGGAGAGGGAATGAATGCCAGCTGCTAAAGGAAAATTGAATTGTGAGGAGCATCAAAGCATAGCTGGATAACAGAAAGAATAGCTTATGGAGACCAGAGAAAATGTTCACAAAACTAGTATGATTTGGGAGTGAAGGAAAGTTGAAACAGAAAGGCAGACCACTGACAGGAGTCACAATGGGGAGAAATGCTTGATGACACTAGCAGGGAATGGAGAATAGGAGTAGAAGATGAGGAACCTGGCACAGAGGGGCTATGAAGGTGAATAATATGGAAGGAGAACTCATCCCAGCTGCTTCCAGTTCCAACACTGTTCAGTACAAACTGGAAGTCACAGAGATGGCACACGTATTGTGGTAGAAGTTATTCAGCTTTGGTGTTTAAGTTGGGATCCTACTTCTGTCTCTTTCTACTAAAGTGTAAATAAAACTATTCACTTTAAGCCTTATCAATCAATCATTTGTACCTGAGTGTAAATATTTATCAAAGGTTTTATTAGAAGCAGATTTTTATGGAGGATGAGGGAAAGCACTGGGTAAAGAATGTGGGGATGGATGAAGAAGGAAGTGTCACTGAAGAACAAGGTTCTCCACAGTACAGGTAATTAGTATTGGGTAGAGTCATGTCCTCTGTGGACCCTTCTTGCGAGCCTGTGTGCTTAGAAGGAGGAGTTTGTAGTTACCTTTAGACAATATCAGATAATGAAACTGCCGGATTATCTGGGTGAGAGCAGCCAACCATAGAAGTTAAAGATTCACTGAAGGATACCTCAAACTCTTTCTGCCAGGAGGTAGAATCTGACACAAGGATTACAATATGAATGTTATGCCCCGACAGATGTGTTTGTAAGGCTGTTATTGATAGTTGGTGTCCCCATAGAAACAAATTTTAAAATGGTAATTGGAGGCCCAGACTAGAATACAATAATGAATAGATTACTAAATTATAAAACTGGATACTTTGAATCCTGGCGCAATTATATACTACACTTCTGTCGTTCTAAGACTATTTGGAGAGCTTTGTTGCCAGAGGGTTGGCCTCCATTTGATTCATTTGTTCAACCTAAAAAACTGACAAAGAATGGTAACTAAAGCATAAGGCACATTCCTGGAGAGGGCCTAATATGCACATACATAACAACAAAAAAAAATCACAGAGTCCTGAAGTAATGAAGACTGTTTCAGTTACAAATAGTCATTGTTTGTTATATTACTTCTATGGGGAAATATATTCCACTCTCTAACTTGGGAGTATGGGGAAGGGATGGCGTGAGGCACTGTAACTTGTTAACTGCACTATATCTGCACTTTTAAAAAAGGTAACTTTATTAATTGGGCAGTAAGATGGCACAATGGATAGGAAGACATTTTCCTGAGTTCAAATCTGGCCTCAAATCTGTGACCCTGGGAGAGTCACTTAACCCTGCTTGCCTCAGTTTCCCCATATGTAAAATGAGCCGGAGAAGGAAATGGCAAATAACTCCAGTAATTTTGCCAAGAAAACCCCATATAGGGTCATGAAGAGTAGGACACTATCAAAAACGGAATGAACAACAACTCTTATCAATTACTTCCCAGATTTTTGGACTGAAGGAGGAAAATTAGAGGAGGCAGCAAAGTTATGGAGTTGGGTATTACTGTTTGTTTTTATGTACAAATAATTCCTAAGTCAGTAGTATTGCATGTTGGAATTTTAATATTAAGGGTTTATCATCAGCTATGCAAAATTATCAGAATAATGTAAAGAAAAGCTACACTAAAAGATAGCAGAATTCAGATCAATACAATGACCAGTCTGCACCGAGGAGCACTTATCTCAGTGGAAAGGTGGTGAAAAAGGTAGGAAATCAGGCCTTCGTTGTCCTACGTAGGCAATGCATCAATTTGCTTTACTTAATTGTACTTTTTGGTAACAAGGGAGAATTCTATTTGAGAGAGCATATTATTGAGAAGTGACAGTGATATTTGAAAAATCAATAAAACTTTTAATGAATTAAATAGTTTGTCAATTCAGGTAAAGTAAATCTCAAGAGAATTCCTTGACTGGCTAAATAAAAACAAAAAACCACCGTAAAGAAAAATATAAAAAGGGGAAATAGTAAGAAATGGATTTATTGCTTAGGCATTTTGCAATTATGAAATATTTTAGTTGTTTCTCTTTTTTTTTCTGTTTTTGCTTCTGATTGTATCTCCAAAGCAGATTATAGAATGAATTACCCTGTTTTCTCTGAAGCTCATATTCACATATGATGATATGATTAATTGCACGCGAATAGATGTTATCCTAGAATTGTTAATAACAAGCTATATTTTTTTAAATATCGGCATTACCACCTTTCCCAGCCTAATCTCTTATTGGTATTAAGTTGTGGTTCATTACACAGCCAAAAACAGTAACTAAATGGTGTCATGTCCCATGGAGTTTCATCATGTTAAAATCTTCAAAACTTGGCTCCATATTGGAGAATAAAAGGTGTTTTTAAAAAGTCTGGGCTCTTCCCAAACTATGACAGCATGAAAGGGGCTCCTGCAGAGTAACAGAAGTAAGTGAAAACTCCTGCAGATTTAGCCCACCCATACAAAACTCTAATTGGCTGGCTTCACAGGGAATTTGCTTGTCAGTCAGGTACTGTGTACTCTCACCATTTACAGATTAACTTAAAAAAAGTCAAGCACAACCTACCACTGTAACCATCTCCAAATGAAGTTAACATTCACTGGGTAAAATTTCTCAAGACCTTTCCTTCATAATGTTGGCATTCCTTAATGAAGCATTTGTTCTATATGCATTAATTAGCCATTAATAACACTCTAATTGTTATATAGTATTTTAAGTGTATACTTTAGATCACAGTTCTTCTGAAAATTTGAATGTGTTTTTTATATTTTAATTTTGGGCTTATTGGGTAAGAGTTTTTGTTGTGTTGCTGCTGTTCGTTAAATGTAAAATATTGCAAAGCTCTTACCTATCCCGTGAAATGGAATAGACCAGCGAAAACATTCCCTTGAAATTGGTAAATGTGAAAATGAATTCTATAGCTTTAGAGGATCTCAAGAACTTTGAAATCAACTACTTTAATCTCACCAAACATATCCCTGTGATATCAGTGTCATTTTGAAGACTATGTGAATCACGAACACTCAGAGACAGTAGCAGAGCTCAAAATAGAACCAATGAATCTTGACTCTCAATTTGGAGCTCTAGCTAAGCACATTAACTGGACAATTTTCTTTCATTTGAGTATTATTAATAACATAATATGCTGTGACACAACAGATATAATAGCCTCTATGGAGAATTACCTGAGAGTTATGCGGTCCACATTTTTAAAGAACATGTTCTATGCAGATATATAACTTACAGACTGTCACATAATTAAATAATTACAGGCTATCCAGCTGAGCATTTTTCACTTGAGGTCAGCTCAGTTTTATAAATAGATGCAGGCTACTTACAACAATGGTACTATCTTGACTTTACAAAATAGACTTATTTCAAAGAAACTCAAATGATGTCATAATATCCAGGAAATCCAACAAGAGTGGGGATTAGGATGGATGTAATCTTCATTTAAAGGTAAGGATACTGAGGTGTATGGAGACTGATGAAGTGACTTACTCTGGTAATAGAGCAAATCTGTGGTCAAAAAAGCAAGATCAAGAACCCGGGCTATCAGATTTTTAGATGGATGGTGGCCACAGTGTCATAGACATGAGCTTAGACTTGGAGTCAGGAGGATTTGGATTAGAATCCCACCTCTGTTACTCTTTCAGTGTGGAAAGTCGTTTAAGCTCTCTCAGCCTCTGTTTCCTCATCTGCAAAATAATGATAATATTAAATATCTCCAGAAGTTGTGGTAAGACTCAAATGTATCATAAGTGCATGATTTTGGATATACTTTAAAGCAAAAGTCAAACCATTTAAAAAAATTTCACAACCAAGCAAAAAAAAAAAACAAACTTAATATTTCACAACCAATAAAACAGGCATTAGTCTTGGCCCTTTCAGAAAGGAAGTTCAACTCTGTGTAACAAGCTATAGGTTAATGTGGATAAAGCTTTAGGTACTTGTAAATATGAAGGAAGTACTAATATAATAAAAATTATTTACGATCAAATTGAATTGGATTGGCTATTAATGCTAAATGGTTAGGTTCATGACCTGAGCCTAATGGGTCCTTTTAAAGTTGTAGTGGACAATTCAATGACTCGCTGGTGCAACTGACTTTGAGGAGCAGATTTTTGCCTCCAAGCAGCTTTTAGGATTTAGATTTCACTGTATCATGTTCAAAAAGGTCAGCACTGGCCAGATGACCACTCTGAAGCTACAGATGGCCGTGCTGGTCACCTGACTACTCTGGGTTTCCCCCAACCTGCTGCAGAGGGCTCAAGTTCACTAAAAGGTCACCCATGGCCGTGCATCACTGCTTTGGGAACAACCATTTTTCTGCAACAATTTCTTTACTGCATTATATAAAATAAAGCAAATATAATTTCTGAGCCAGAGGTGTGATAAGGGATCACAGACATAGCAGCTGCAAAGTTGCTGTTCAGATGGAGAGTCCCAATGTGTCAAAACCTCTCTTCTGGTGAATTTCCAAGCTGTCTTTGAATGAAACATTTAAACAATTATTAAAATTAGCTTAGATCTTTCCACTCCTGATAGATATTCCTTTCTACATCTTTTCTGCACTTGCCTCCTGATGTTGTTGTGAGGATGTGAGATGATATTTACAAAGCACTTTGCAAACTTTAAAGCATGAAATAAATGCTAGCTATCATTATTATTATTATTATTATATTTATGATGAAGTTTTTTGTATGAACTTACAGAGAACAAAGAAAAAATATTTCCTGTGTCAGGCAGTACTAATTCAATTTGGGAAAAGGGTGGAAACTTGTTTAATCTCATTGACTAGTTATTTCAAAAAAGCAATGTAAATGTTCATAGCAAACCAACTTGAGAACAACTCTAATTGTTCACTCGCTTATATTTTGTTTCTGTTTCCAACATAAAGGAGTTTATTTTCAGTTTGGCCATTTAATATTTTTCAAAGAAGGATTGGAGATGCACAGGGTAAATATGAAGTATTTGGTTGTCTTTACTAGGAATTATGGTCTTATTCATAACTGTGATACTCTGTGCCCCCCAAACAAGATTAAAACATAATTGGGAAATGTTTAACAAAAATAAATAAGGATATGATACAACATAGATAATGTCAATTTGTGATTTTCTAAGTCCATATGTGGTCCATAGGTAACCATTTCTATTTGAGTTTGACAGCACTGGTCTTATTAACACTTGATCAAACCCAATCAGTTCACAGCTTCATGGATTTAGAACTGGAAGCATCTTTAAGGATCATCTAGTTCTATCCCTTCATTTCATAGATGAGAAAACTGAGGACCTCAGAGGCAATTTCTTTGCCCAAGTTAGACAATTTCTAGCATAACTAGGATTCAAACTCATTTCCTCTGACTTCAAATCCAGGATTCCTTTTCATTAGTAGTATCCCATACTGTTATTTATCAGTAGTAGAGGGAAAAAATGTTGGATTTGGCATCAGTGGATTTGGGTTTAAATTATGGCTCTTCCATTGGCTTCTTATATGATTTTGGTCAAGTCACTTCACATCTCTTTCTCTGAGTTTATCTATTAAGTGTGTTTATAGTGGGGATGAAACAGGGGAATCAGACCAGATGATCTCTATGATCCTTTCCAACCTTAAATCTATGATTCTATGGTAATTGACTGGTATACTGAGTCAGCCAGTCAATCAATATGCATTTATTAAATACTTTGTACCAGGTACTATGCTAAATGCTGAGAATACAAAAAAAAAGAGGTAAAAGACAGTCCCTGCCCTCAAGGAGCTCACAATTTCACCAAATTAATGATTAAGTGCCTGTTCTGTGCATAGAATTACATTAGGCTTTACAACATGGGAGAACCAAGTGAAGAGTATTCTTGAAAATTTCGAATTCTACTATAGCTATTATTGCAATATCTATACTATATCACACTAGGCATAAGGACCACTACTTAGAGATAATTGGATTATGGGCCTGGGTACCCTTCATGGGCAGCTAGATGGCACAGTGGATGAGTGCGGGGCTTGATGTCAGGAAGACTTATCTTCCTGAATTCAAATGTGGCCTCAGACACATACTAGCTGTGTGACTCTGGTCAAGTCACTTAACCCTGTTTGCCTCAGTTCCTCATGTGTAAAATGGGCTGGAAAAGGAAATGGCAAACCCCTCCAGTATCTTTGCCAAGAAAACCCCAAATAAAGTCACAAAGTCAGACAAGACTGAAACAACGGAACAACAGCAAGTACCCTTAACTTCATTGGGTTAACAGAGGGAGAATAAAGTACTTGGCCTACTCTTCTGGGAATGCAGGACACACAGGTGCTGGATTATTTAACCGAGAGCTAGTCTTCTTGGAAAATCACTTAGTAATCATCAGAAATATGCAGCGTCTCATGGTGCCCCACTGACTCTAGGTGACAACCCCCCATATAAAGCAATGATTTCAGCAGAACTTTCGCTACCCAACACATAATTATCTCACAAAACAACACCTACTCCCAGAGAACAGACAATGTCCTGGTTCTGTGTGTTTTACTTAGAGTTTTGTTGTTTTTGTTTTAAAATCAAAAGCAGGATATGAAAGGCACTTCCCTCTAAAAAAAAAAAAAGAAGAAGAAGAAGAAGAAAACATACAGAGAAATTCAGAAAGGTCTAGACTTCAGAATTTGCATTATCCCTTTCTGATTCAGTCCCTATCCTAGCTCCCCTGACAGCTAATGCTAAAAGAACAGAGGTCATCGCCTGCAGCTAAGAGAGAGCTCCCTGAAGGTTCCAGTGAAAACTGGCCCGCAGCACAATAGAAAGGAGTGGCCAAGTTTCATCTTTCAGGCCTGCAGTAGGTTCTGCTCTAGGTTCTGGGAAAGTGTGTGCCTGTGCTTGTTTGCAAGGTTGATGAGGATCAGAGAGAGAGGCTGTGCGCCTTGAGTAAACATTTCTGGTTCTATGGAGCTGAAGAGAAACGGACAATAAATAGATCATCTGTCTCCTAGAAACAGTAAAACTAGAATTTTCCCTTCTATTTATGAAAGCTTTGTGAGACCGAGAATAAAGGACAAATGCAGGGATGGAACACAGTCTTGGAGATGGAAATAGACAGTTGTTGCTATTTCTTTGAAGGGTCTTCTTATAGCATAAGGGCAGGAAGCTTTCAGAATAGTTATGTTCCTTCTAAGACACCTGTTGCCATATTAACTTCTGAGAGATGTGCTCACCCTCATAGATGGATGTTTCTCATAGTTGAGTATTTCAGTCCCAGGTATTATATATCACTACTAATGTGGGCAGAGCGCCCCTTCCTCTCTGCCTGGAGAGACCTGGGTTCCACTTCCTCCTCCCTTCTCCATCAAGCCCACCCAAACACCCTGCCATCTCCTTCAGGCACTACTTCTGTTCACAGCACTACCCATATTGGCCTCATCTACCAGTAACCATTCAATTATTTATCAATGAACTGAATGGTGCTAAATACAACTTAATTTGGAAAATTTGGAAAAAATTAGGAGGGTATGATTTCAGAAACCTTCCCAGTAACTTGTCCCATTTTCTGGAAGCAATTTCCCTTCTTCTATATTAGGAGCATATCTCATGCTACACACAACATAAAAATATGCTGATGCTATGGCTGTCTAAAAAAAAAGTTGTAAAATATATATGTCTTTCATCGTTGTTGTTCAGTCACATGTTACTCTTGGTGAGCATGTGGACCATACTGTCCATGGGGTTTTCTTGGCAAAAATACTGAAGTGGCTTGCCGTTTCCTTCTCCAGTGGATTAAAGTGACTTGCCCAGAGTCATATAGCTAGTAAGTGCATGAGGCCACATTTGAACTCAGGCCTTCCTGACTTCAGGCCCAGCACTCTGTCCACTGAGCCATCTTGCTGCCCTAGAACAGTTTTCATCACCATCAGGCAAATGTCTACTTAAGACTGCTTAACAACATTCAATAGTTCCAAGATGGAAAAAAAATGGTAGCTGTCTGCCTCACTAGCCACTCCCCCCCCAAGTCATCAGTGACACCTCCAATCTTGATGGAAGTCAGAGCAGTCAAAATAAGGCACTGGCTACTGGAAAGAAAAAAAAAAAAAACAAACACTCAAGACACAGTCTAAGAAAGACTGCTGCTGCTCGTTGGATGTTTTTCTCCCTCTGTGCCTGCCATAATCAGCTTCAACATCTGACATAATTTCCTATTTAAGGCCTATCTCCCTCATTTCTCCCCAGAGAGGAGGAGAGGCAAATCTACATCGATGGCTCCAGAGAAGGAGCTTTTGGATTGCCTAGTGAGAGGTTCTGACCGCCTTTTGGAGTATTTCTTCATCTAACATTCCTCTCTTATTTAGCAGTTTCCTATTGTCCCTGACGAGAGGATGATGGTGCTTTGGACCAGCCTAATTTCTAATCATTTCTTTTTCTGAGGTCTCCTCATTTCCAGTTGTAAGGCCTCCCCTGCTGCTCTTCAGAAAGGTAGTAGAATGCGGAGCTACTCTTCCCCATTCCTGGACCTTAGCTGGACATTAGTAGACTTCTTGATTCTGGTGACCATGAACTGGACATTCCATCACCACCTTTGTGCCTGTTTCTACTCATTCTTCATGCCTAGAATGCACTCCCTCTTCACCTCTACTTCTTGGAACTTCTATCTAACTTCAAAGATCAGTTCAGGTGTTACCACTTCCCTGAAACCTTTCTCTATCTCCCTAATTGGTAGTGTTCTCTGCTTCCTTAAATTACCTAGTACACAAAAAATACAGAATACACACACACACACACACTCCTTCTTCCCAGACCCAAATAGCTAATGTACAAAAAATACAACATAGAAATTTAGATATAAATATAGACAAAATAAATATATAGAATACAGATTTATATATATGTGTGTGTATGTACACCCTCATATATAGCTATGTCTGAATTCTTTGTATATTATATGTGTACATTAAGTATATATATGTATGTATGTATGTATGTATGTATGTATGTATTGATTGTTGTCCTTCATTCTTGAAGAGGACCAAAATGACATCACTATGTTAGAATCAAGTTACAGTGTATCTTAACTGTGGCTGAACAGACCGACATAAACTCAGAAAGTCCTACCATAGGTTGGGCACAAATAGTTCATGTACATAAATAAATAGTACATAAAGTATATATGTGTAGATATATATATATATATGCACACACATACATATAGATAGATATAGATAGATACACATAGATGCAGAAGATACAGATATATGAATAGATATACATATACACCTACATACATATTTACACAAGAGGTGAGTGGCAGGATTGTATAGTGGATAGAGAGCTGTTCTTAGATCCAGCAAGATCTGGGTTCAAGTCTTGCCTCTGAAATATACTGAATGTGTGACCTTGGTGCAAGTCATTTATTCACTCCATACTCAGGCCAGCTCTCCAAGACTGCAAGTTACACAGCAGGTGCCCAACTACATTGTTAGAGAGAGTGTCCTCATCAAGAGTTCCCTATATAATGAAATTACTGATCTGGCACCTTCCCTTGTCACCTTTCAAACACACACACACCAACATGTGGATGAGTACACATACATTGAATTCTCACCAGTAGTATATGTTTGTTGAGGGTAACTACATTTTCTATCATCAGCTTTGCTTGGTTTTGACTCTGGGAACATCATGCTTCCATCAGGATAAGCTGATCCCCTGAAATATCACCACCATGCTGATTGACTCAATTTTTGATATGCCATGCCTTCCCAACTCCCTCAGTCTCCTCTCCCTTTTGACTGTAGTGTTGGGGGAAGGGGGTAGAAAATAAATTCCTCCCAAAGCCTTCATTTGTATAAGATTAGAACTTTCCATGTAATTCCCCATTTTCCATCAGCAGCTGTGCTTGGTTTCAATGCTATGGAATATCATACTCCCCAGTGTTCCAATCATGCCCTGCCAGCAACACACACACACACACATACACACACACACACTTTCACATTTTTCCAGTTTCTTTTATGTGTTGTCTTTCCCCACTAAATTGTACGTTCCTTTAGGGAAGGGACTATCTTTTTCTTATTTGTAGCCCTAGCACTTAACACAGTGCTTGGCACATAGTAGCTGCTTAATAAATGCCTATTGAATTGAAGTATTTGCTGAATTGAATTGTCCAACTGAACAAGAATGTCCATCAGACCCATCAGTATCTAAGTAGCATGGTGCCCAGAGGTAGATAGTTTTATATCCTTATTTCAGAATCTCTTTCAAGACTCCTTCTTTCCATACCCCAATAGCTTTCAGATTCTTGAATATATGCAGGTCCAGCAGGGGTCTGATGCTCACTCAGTATCTAATCTCTTTTGTCCCACATCTCAGGGAAATACAAAAACACTTCTCTAAACTGTACCTGAAAGTGTTGACAGTTTCTCAGCAAAAAAAAAAAAAAATCAGTAGTCTCCTATTCAGTATATTGTCCAGTCTAGATGTACCTATGATCTACATTATCTATCGCTGTTCAATTGCAAATGTGTGGACCTATGTCTTAAATACCAGATCAGGAGTTGTCAAAGTGGGGTCCTGGGACTCTTGGGGTTCCACAAGAGTTTTACAGGGAGCCCAAGAGATCAAAACTATTTCCATAATAGTTACTAAGAGGTCCTGAGACCAAAAACTTCGAGAATCATTATACTAATTGAAACTGTCCTAGAAATTCATACCTTTTCCCGCTTCCCCTAGAAAACACATGGGAAAATGATTCCTGGCACCTAAAAGCTCACAGGAATTGAGGATAGGGATGGTGATAGCAAACAGATTGGCAAGAATGGGGTAATTCCCTTGCTCTAAGAGTTTAGTGGCATGTCTATGAAATGGCTGGAGTTATTCCCTTAAGCTTGGTACCATTCCCCCATTCCCTTCAAAATGACACAGTAAGGGGGAGCTACCTCTACAGCAATACTGGTGTGGTCACAAAATTTTCACTTATGGTCATCAATACTCCATGTCTGAGGTTACCCTGTGTGTCTCTTGAGAGCTCTCTTCTGAAAATGACCTAGAAAAGAGTCCAGAAAATACCCAAACCAGAAAAGTGTTATGAGACCAAATCTGGATGATATCCTCTCTACTCAAAATTCTTCCATGTTGGTGGGGGGGGGACAAGAAGGAAAAGGGGAAAGGGGAGGTGACACAAAGACCCAATTCCCATGCACAACATGGATGAGAGGCAATATAGCCTGAAGAACAAAAAGTGAGCTTTTTGGGGGGGGGGGGGTTGGGAGAGATGCAAACTTCTGTTTTCTTCAATGTAGGGAGCTCTCAGTGTGAGTACCAGCAGGTACTTAAAACTTGAAGTGAATTTCAAAGCTTCCTTTAAACCCTAATATTCCATGATTCTATGACCCTATATTATTTTTACATTCACAATATGGCTTATTCTATTCACCTAGAGTTACTGTCTAGTAAGATTTGATTCTTTGAGATAATTACTATCAGTTATGTGACTATTGAGCTGTATTTACAGTCACTGCCAACCAAAAAGAGTCCTGTGATGACTGTGTGCCCCATTGAGCCTTGGATAATATAATAGTACCATTTAGAAATTAGAGGCTTTGAAGATCTACAGGTTGTACATAAAATAGCTATGTACTTATGAAAGGTCAATTTCTAAGCATCATCGCTTTAAATATATTCCCAACACTCCTCATTTCTTCCTCTTTTTAAGTTTCTTCGAGTTCTGTTCTGTGAGTGACAAGAGGAAGATAAATGTCAGTGTATATATCACTGAGATGGCAAGTAGTTAACCAATAGTAAGTGATTTGTTTTGTTAATGCCACTTAACGTTTTTCATGCTGTCAGCCTGCTCCTTATTAGAAGTTGATTTGCACAAACTCTTAATTTGATTAGCTGCAATGCAGTACAGTTTGTCCAAAAATATTCTTTACAAACCAGTCACTGTTGCTTATTTAACTGCATGGAGTAGAGTGACATCTATAGGAGGCTGTCTGTTGTAGCATGAAGCTATAATCAAACTTTGGTGATTTTTGTGGGGTGGCAGGGGGAGGGATCTTTTGTAGGAGAAAAAATGCCCTAAAAACAGGGTAACACAAATTAAATATAAGTCTTCAAGTTGGGTGGAGTCTCCTTAGAGAATAGAATACAACAAGAATGAATTCCCTAAAAGAAATAGCATTGGACAACTATAAAAGCTTATGGAAAAGGAAACAATTGCTATGGTAACCATATAATAGGAATTAAATAGAGAAAAATAGAAGAAAAAATGAGACAGAGACAAGGATTGGGAATAATAATATATCTAGCTTGCAAATGAATGGTGGGTAGGGAGGTGCTTTTTAACTGAAATATTAATTTGAAATGCTATTTCATTCTTTAATAAGATCCAAAATGATATTTTTGATATACATATATGTATATACACATATAGCCATTTGTGTGCATATACAGTTTTCACATTACATATAGATGTATGAAAACTACATGTATAATATAAAATACATAAACATGTATATATATGTATATATACATGTATATATAATATATATATATATATATTTAGCTATCATACTATATAGTAGAGTGTGAGGGCTTGCCAAGCCTCTTTCAGAGCCACTCATTCACTTTTGTTGTCTACCTGTCACCCAACTATCATTTGGGTCTCCAAGAAGCTATAACATGCACAGCAACCACACCCTAGTAAAACCATCTCAGCAACACTAGGCTAAATCAGGTTGAGGATAACTATCTGGCCTCAAACTCATCAGTGGGTTAGGAGGATACCTACCTGAAGCATGTAAAGACTTCCCTGGATGGAATGGGCAGATGAGAACAATTTGTTCCAACTTCTATGAAGGAGGCTGAAGCAAGTACTGTTGAGCACATAGAGGTTGGTCAGACACTGAAGACGCCAGGGTTATCCTCTTCATCCCAGGCCGTCCCCTGCTGGATGTCTTGATTTTTTTCTTGCCACTAGATCTTATGACTGGAAGAGAGAATGAGGCTGGCCACTTTTGAAACTGTCTCACTTAAATCCAATTCACCTGCAAGTCATGATATCATCACCCTATGATGTCATTGGTCCACTTCAAAAAGAGCAACACTTTGACAAACAACAACGATGACAACAACATATAGTAGATATATACTACATATAGTAAAATAATAATATAGTATAATGTAATAACTATATTCTAGTTTTCCTACTATACTATGTAGTACATAGTATGGTGCAAAAATATAGTTTTCACATGATATATCTATATATTCAAATTTAATTATATATTTCATTATAAAGATAGTTTTAATACTATACTATGTAGTACATGGTATATTCATATTATATGTATGGTATGTATTCATATACATATATATGTATGTGTGTGTATATATATATATAGATAGATTTACATATATATATATATATATATATATAGCAGATCAGCTTCCTTCCAGCTCTAAAATGCCATGACTACCATGAATCTCTGATACATATTAGATCACCAAGTGTATCTTGTGCACCTAGTGAATTAAAATCATGCATACGATCAATTAGGGTCCTATACATTGATCTAAAATATCAATTTAGAAATACAAAGTATGTGGATTAAAAGTACCATACACTTAATTGGTATATACTTCCATGTGCTCCAACATATCATATTTTCTAGTTGAATAAAACCAAGCAGTCTGTGATGAACCCTCTAGGAATGATAACTCAATTTCAGAGTAACTACTACATTTTCCCATAACTACAGAGCCCATACTTGCATGTATATGGCATTTAAAAATTTGCAAAGCACTTAAAAATGTAAATAACTTACCTGATCCTGATAGGTAGGTGCTTTTATTATACCCATTTTATAGATAAGAAAACTGAGAGTGATATTAAGTGACTTTCCCAGATCCACACAGCTAATTAGCGTCTAAGATGATTCAAATGCCAGTCTTCCTGACTCCAACACCAACAAGAGACAAGCGTAGCAAAGAAAGCAAGTACCTCCCATCTATGCCCTCAAACCTTAGATCAAGGTTCCCAGCAAGTCTGATATTTGTATGATGGTCTGAAAGAGACCTTCAACTATATTTCATAATATTCCATCCAAAAAATTGGCAAAACCCTCTTAATACCTTGCCTAGCTCTGCTTCGACTGAAGTGTTTATCTAGCTCGTGAGAGTTGACCAAACATTGTTAGACTCAACAAATGTTCAGTGAAATTTCAGTTTTGTGCCATTAATTTGCTGTTTTCAAATGTTATTCCCTCTGCTCTATAGGAAACTCCAGTCTACTACATTTTCTTTGCAATTTACTGAGAAGAGGCACCTTCTGACATTTGAGTTACAGGAGAGGTTAGATTACTCTTTAATAAGAGACATTCCTAGAAAGATAAAGAATAATCCAGATGTCACAAATGTTCTCACACACATTAGAAACGCATACGTATACTTCTTTTTTGATAAAATGAAGACAATGCACAGAAAAGATCTCCTCATAGCTTCTTATAAGTAGTTTTTCTATCTAGAACAAAATCATTAATTCTAATTTATATTACCCTGACTGATAAAGTTTATGGATCTGAGTTTTACATGTAGTAAGCAGTAGTTGATTCATTCGGATTTAAAAGCAAAAACAAACATTATTTTAAAAGACCCAGAACCCTAGTTTTGGTCACATGTGAATGCTTCTCAGTTTTCTATCCTCCGGGAAACACATAATAATAGCTAACATTTATATAGCATTTATTGTGTGTCAGGCACTGTGCTAAGTACTTTACAGATATTATCTCTTTTGATCCTCATATCAACTCTTCAAGGTAGGTGCTGTTATTATCCCATTTTACAGATGAAGAAAATGAGGCAAAGAGAGGTAGAGTGACTTGCTCAGGTTCACGCAGCTAGTAAGTGTCTGAGACTAAATTTTAATTCAGGTCTTTCTGACTCCTGACCCAATGCTGTATCCACTGTGCATATAGGTTGAAATAAATGGAATTTGCATTTGTATGACCAAACTCAGAGGAAGGAACCAAGTGATCATTTGCACGTGTGTTAATTATTGTAGATATTCTTTGTCCTCAGTTGGAAGCAACTAGATGGCTCCGTAGGTAGAGAAGTAGGCCTGGAATCAGGAAGACAGGAGTTCAAATCTGTTATTAAGTACTTACTAAACTGTGTGACCCTAGGCAACTCATTTAACTTCTGTTTGCCTTAATCCACTAGAGAAGGAAATGGCAAACCACTCCAGTGTCTTTGCCAAGAAAATCCTTTGGACAGTATTGGCGTGCTATGGTCCTTAGGGTTACAAAGAGTTGGGCACAATTCAACAACAACAAAATCCTCCATAGAAGATCTATCCAATTTACTGGAGGCATTTTTTTGGTTCTTTTAGTATCACTATTGTCTTTCATTTTACTACATAATCACCCATCTCTTTTACTGATCGTGAAATTGTTACCTTGTAATATGTGGCCAATTCCGGTGCTTAGTACATGACCTAGCACATTAAATGCTTGCTGACTAAGTCACTTAACTTCTATATGGACCTCATTTTTTCTCCTTTGTAAAATAAGAGATTTTGGATTAGATAATATCTAAGGTCCCTTCCAGCTTTCAATTTAAGAACCTGTGATCCTAACAATAACTCTCATGCCCCTTTAATTATCTATATGTGAACTCAAGAAAAAATTCAAGAATCCCTATTTTGTTTTGTTTGGCATTCATTTTTGCCTGCCTCTTTCCTTACTGGATCTATTTCATGCGCATGGTCACAGGATTTCTATATGGAAAGGTCCTTAGAGACCAACTAATCTAAGTACCCTTTTTTTATAGATAAGTATAGTATGGCCTGGAGAGGTGAAATTACTTACCCAAGGTCACACAGGCAGTGTGTGGAGGAGCCAGGAAGTAACTCAAGTTCTCTGACTCTACATTTACTGTTCCTTCCACCTCACTGTACTGTCTTCCTTTCCTTGCCCATATTGTAAGAGGCCACTTTGTGGAGTAATTTTATTAGATAGCTTCAGATTATATTTTGTTTGGAATGTTTCGAACTCATGGCAATTATCTGAAGTAATTCTGGCTTAATTATAAATGAGATGCCTGCTTATCCTTTTTTTTTGTATCTGACACATTTATTAAAAATTAGATGGAGTTTCCATATAATTCTATATAGTACTACTGAATCAGAATTCTTGGTTTGATTCAGCTTTTTCAGCAGTAATAGTGAGTGGTGACCACTGAATCTGATTTCAGTTAAGAATGGAAAAAGTAGCCAGATTGAATTCACAATTGCTTAGTGATTTTTCGACCATTTTTTATTTACAAGTGATCTTAATATTATCGGTTCCATGGCATGGAATGGATACGACCTTAGTTTAACCCTTTCATCTAGTCTTGTACTGCATGAATTTTAGTGACACTATTGTTTGTAGTCATTATGTTAGTTATAGTCCACATCTTGGCAGATGGATAATTTTAGGTTTGTTTTGCAAAATAGCCCTCCTATTACTATTGCTCCATCCGTCTGTTTGTCCATCTGTCTGGCTATCTGCACATACAAAATACGCGCGTGTATTTTAAAACCAATGTGGCCATTTCGGAATTACTGGGACGGCTCACTAACCACAGGTACACACAGCTCCCTCTGATTATCTGACTTTACTGCATTCTCTTACTGCCTCTTCCCTGTTTGTTCCTAGAGCTACCAGTAAATTCAACACCCAGTCCTAGCCCTGGTCTTGGCACCGTATCATCTGATAATTCTGCCTATAAAAAACTTCCAGTGCTGTGTGTTTGCCTCAGGAAAATATAGGAAGTTAGGTTTAGGGAACCAGCTGCCTCATCCATATATGACATTTATTATATATACTCCCTTGGTATTACATTTATGTGTGTACACATCACCTGATTTTCTGCTTTCCCACTTTTCTGTGTGAATTGTTTTCCTCTGGACCTGAGGACATGATTCATAGAGAGAGAGCTTGGCAGATGAATCTCTGATAATCCTGGCATGAGTAGTGGGTGACTGCTTCTCCCCTCATCTTGTTTCTCAGTGTACTTCTTGTTTGAGACAGGGCAAAAGTCAAATGACAGGATAAAGGACCACCATCTGTACTTTACAATGTCTTATTTTCACTTTCTTTTTCTTCCTCTGACCTTGTCATTAGACCTCCAGGAGAGAAGAGAGCTGTTGTCCCTCTTTAGTACATGATTCAAAGATAGGAAGTGGAAACCCCTCTCTGACTTTTCCTTTTTAATTCATAAGTACAAGATGAGAAATGTAGATGCTTTTCACCTTTTCCTTTCTACAATCTATAGGTAGATGTGGTCAGTTTTTCTCCCGGTACACACCTGAAGAGTTTGTTGGAAAACAAGAGGGTGACTAAGTAGAGATTGTTGGTGGCAATTGACTAAATAAAGGGGGACTTTATTTCATGTGCATAAACTACATGTTCACAATATCCCATGTCTCTGAATATATGCTAATTATGAATGCATTGGAAAGTGACCTGAGAAAGTAAAATATCTCAGAAAGGCTCTCAAAGGTAGATCTAGACTAAAGATTTCATATTTCGATATTTTGAGCAATATTCCATTTCACTCCATAGGTTAAATTGGGACCTAGTTAGAAGCTATTTCAACACTATCTGTAAACTAGGTTGAGTGTTACCTAGGGGCTAACTGGGATACTAAAATCTCACAGCAAAGATCAATCTTTGCTGCATTTGCTAGTGAGTAACTACCAAGGCAGGGCAGCTAGATGATGCAGTGGACAGAGGACCAGGTCTGGAGTCAGGAAGTTTTATCTTCCTGAATTCAAATCTGGCCTCAGACACTTACCAGCTATGAGACCCTGGGCAAGTCACTTAACCTTGTTTGTGTCAGTTTCCTCATCTCTAAAATGACGTGGAGAAGAAAATGGCAAACCACTTCAGTATTTTTGCCAAGAAAACTCCAAATGTTGTTACAAAGAGTCAAACATGGCTGAAGTGTCTGAACAACAACAAACTATCAAGGCCTGGACTGGTGGCTCAAGTAGAGTGCCACCTGATGGTAATTCAGATAGTCCATTTATCAACTAAACCATTCTTAACAAGTGCTGTCTTCTTGTAGGCTTAAGGAAAGTAGCACTTAAACCACATAATTTAATGACCCATGTCACATAAAAGTCATAATAGGTGTTTGAACAATATTGAATGAATGCATCAATAAATGAATCCTTGTTAGAGTGGGGAATTAGTGGGTAAAGATTCAAAAGCAGACACTGGACTTACCTTTATCTCTGAAAAGTGGCAACACTGCCAGAAGGGGAAAGAGCTGTATGTCTAGATACAGAAGGTAGCTGCAATGACCTCATACCAACTTTTCTCATGGCCATGTCTGGAGGAAATACAAGTAGACAGAAGTAAGTCTTAGTTAAGTATTTAATTACTAGAACTAGGTATCCTGGATTTTCCAAGAAAGATAATTTCAAAAAGAGAAACTGTATGTTTCATGAGACTCTGCAAAAGGTATATGATAAAATGTTAGAGCTGAAAAACAAGTGAAAAATTATCTGGCTTAGTCTTCTCATTTTATGGATGAGGAAACTGAGGCCCTGAGAAAATGTGACATGCATAGTCATCTGGGTGGCGTAGCAGATAGAGTACTGGACCTGGGGTCAGGAAGACTTCACCTTTAATCCCACCTTAGAAACTTACTTATTAGCTGTGTTGCCCTAGGAAAGTCACTTAATGACTCAGGGCCTCAGTGTCCTTATTGGTAAAATGAGTATAATATTTCCATTAGCAGGAAGCGTGAGGAAAGCCATAGGGAAGTCAAGCACCTTGCTCTCACCAAAAGCGTTGTCATTGATTGGATTGCTTTTCCTAGAGGAGGAATAGCAGCATATAAAAACACAAGGTTGTTGTAAAGACCGAATGAGGTGAGACATGCAAAGTGCTTCGCAAACCTTAAAGTGTTAGATTAATGCTAGATGTAATGATAATTATTATATTGGGCAGCTACCTATGATAATAATTAATAATTAGATTAGGAAGCTAAGTGTTATAGTGAGTAGAGCTATGGGCATTGAGTCAGGAAGACCAGAGTTCAAATCCAGCTTTCAACACTATATGATCTTGGGCAAGTCATTTAACCTGTTTGCTCTGTTTCTTCATCTGTAAAATGGAGACAATAATAACATCTACCTCCCAGGGTTGTTGTGAGGATCAAATGAGATAATAATTGTAGAGTGCTTAGGCCAGCACCTAGACATAGTGGACATTACATAAATGTTACCTATTATTAACATCGCCTTCTTCTTCTTCTTCTTCTTCTTGTTATTATCTATAGTCATACATATAGTGGCAAAACAGAGATTGAAACCCAAGTCCCCCAAATTTGGCTCAGGAAATACTGTCACTATACCCAAAGACAATATTCCCTAACTTGTTTCCTGTGAAGCAAACACTGATAGAGGAAAACAGAAATACTGATTTGAATATTTAAAAAAATAATAAAATACAACCATTGCTTGTTATGCCATTATATTTTAAATGTTCACAAGGTATCAAAGTTTTGACTGCTTTAAGGAATGTAAGCTGGAAATTTGGGGGATAATCAAAGAATCTCTAAAATATTAAATGGGTTTGGAGTGAGAATAAGATCTTCCATGGAGCTCCTAGGGAAAATTAACAAGAGAAAGAAAGGAGTTCCTGAAACACCTGTTAGGTGGCAGGTGTGCTAAGTTATTCCTGATAGAGTAGAACCATTATTAGGGCCATGTCAAGGTAAGAGGCCTAGGACAACAATCTGACAGATTAAAAAGGATGTACAGGCTGGAAAATAGGTACAGAAAAGCCGTTAAGTATAATTAAAACAGATTAAATGTTTATAACTGGAGCAGGGAAAGCGACAAACTCTTGTACTCTCCAATTCAGATACTCTGCAGTAGATCTTTTGATCTAGAACAGCCAGAAGATTTCTGGTCCTAAGATACATTCTGAGTAAGTCTATAATACCCCCTTCTGAGAAATACCAAACTTTATAGGTCTAAATAGCAAATGAAAACAGGTGATAGTTATAGAAAGTATAATAAGATTTTTAAGATTTAAGTTTCTTTTAGAATCTTGATCCAGTGCATATTGTTCATTGTCATTATTTGTTATACTGTTTTATGCTATAATTTAATGAACTGTGGAGAACAGTTTATCTTAGAGGGACGCTGCTAACCTGAGGTCCAGAACTCTTATTTTTTAAATTTAGATAACTATTTCAATATCATTGGTTTCTTTTGTAAATCTGTGTATTTTATTTTATGCATTTAGAAAATATTTTTCTGAGAAGAGGTCCATAGACTTTACTAGGGATTCCAAAGGGGTCCATGACCCAAAAAAGGTTAAAACCTTCTAGTCTAGAAGCACCATTGGTCATGCCTGAAGAAAATTCTTTATCACTTGAATTTCATTCCATACTAGGCCTTTCACTACCATCTGGTTGCAGTTATATGAACTGCAGGCAGTAGTCCTAGAAAAAGCCAAACAATGTCAAAGGGATCATTCCTGGTCAATTTAACTCTAATTTGGTAATAACTATGTCACAAGTTGTTTTCCTTTTGGAATGAACACCCCCAAAATGGTAAACATTTTTAATGCAGGTTCATGATTTTTTTAAAAAGAAAAAAATAATTTTATAGCTTTTTTATGGGATAAGTTATTTTCAACAAGTTTAGTGCATATAGGATATGGGATTTCATCAGTGTACCTACACAATATAACTTAGCAAGATAAGGAGGTTTTTGCTCATGGTCTGTTGTCAGGGGCAGGATTTGAATGAATGAATGAAACACAGAAAACTTGCTGGGTGCTGGAAATATGAATACAAAGTTAAAAAAATGCTCATTGATTGTTAATTTCAGCGTAACAATTTACACTACAAAGTATGGCAAACTACAAATCAGGGTTTGATTGGTTGTTTTGTAGATTGTCTAGATTTAAGAAAGTAATGGACAATATGTATATATATACATATATATTAATTTTTATATTAAATTAATTTTTTGTTCCATTTTAAGTTCTAAACTGTCTCCCTCCCTCCCCACTTTACACTTGAGGTCACCTTTAACACAGATATGCATATGTGTGTATACATACATATACATATATATATAATACATATATATGTATTACATATACATATATACCATACTATGCATATTTCTATTTATCAATTCTTTCTCTAGAGGTGGATAGAATCTTCCTTCCTAGGTCTTTCATAGTCGTTCTGAGTATTGTAAATACTCAAATTGACTTTGTTGTTCACAGTTATTCTTTGAACAATATTGCTGTTATTGTATACGATGTTGTCTTGGTTCTGCTCATTCACTCTTCATTATTTCACACAAGTCCTTCCATGTTTTTTTTCCCTAAAATTAACATGCTCATCATTTCTTAAAGCACAGTAGTATTCTATCATAATCATATACAACAACTTTTTTATCCATTCCCCAATTGATGGGCACTGCCCTCAATTTCCAGTTCTTTGCCACCACAAAAAGAGCTGCTATAAATATTTTAGAACATATAGGTTCTTTTCCTTTATCCCTGATAATATTGGTAAATAGACCTAATATTTGGGTCAAAGTTAATGATTCGGATTAAATTTAGAAATCTATTTTTTTTTCTATAGAATGCCAGGCTGACAAACATCTCTATCCATGCCCACTAGACATTTACATTCAAATGGAGCTAAACAATATATATAGGGAATTGGAGGCCAGGGAAGGGAGTTAAAAAGGCCCAGGGAGTCACAGGAATGGGAAGCAAAGCTGTAAGCTAGCCAACCACCATGATCTTATCAAAATATATTTTATTGGTTGGATTACTGTTTTCAGAGCCAGAAGTGGAAGGGTTAGGGCACACAGTAAAAGGGCCTCTATGGCAATATGTCTGGGGTATATAGCTAGATGGGATTTGATCCTAAGACATAAGAGATTCTAAATACTACAGTTAATCCACTATACCATACTGAATAACTTGAGCTGAAATTTTATTCATTGCAAAAAAAAAGTATGTGCAAAGATATCTCTACAATGAAAATGATGATACCTTGAGAAAGAGATAGAAGACTATGAAGAGGCAACATCTTTTTTTTTAATCCCTATTCAACAAAAAAACCCTTATTATTTACAAGATAAATAGATGTGCTTGATTACATTGAAATGAAATAATATACTGCAAAAATATATGCAAAATAAAACAATTTAACAAATTAGAGGAAATATTTATGGTAACCATGACAGACAAAATAGAAGCAATGGGCTGTAGTAGTTGAGTACTGTTCTTGGAGTCAATATAGGAACATAGTTTTAGAATTGGAAGAAACCTTGGTGTGCGTTTAGTATAACCCCTCTTTATGCCCAGGAAAGTCTGGTGACCTGATCAAGGTTACATTGGTAGTAAGCATCAGAAGTGGGCTTTGAATCCAAGATTTTTGATTCCAGAGTAAGTACTGTGAAAAATTCTGCCTTTTACCTAACTGTGTGATCTTGAAAAAGCCATTTAACTCTGTGTCTAAGATAACTACTTTGAATGTATCTCCTGAGTAGATTTGGTATATGTGGGTGTAGTTCTCATAACTAGAGTTCTTAATTCTGAGGAAATTATAGATCCTTCCCATATTCAAGTATTTGTATATAACAAATAAAAAACTTGACGTGTGAAATATAAAAGGAGCTCATAGTATTTATAAAGAGACAGTTAAAGGCCTACCCAGTTAAAGGCCTCAGAAAAAGGAAGGCTTTGTTTTGAGTACTACCCCTAAAAAATGCTGGATGTGGGACCTTTAACAAGTTATTGAGCTTTTTGCTATTTTAGGCAATCTCTATTGCCTAAAATTATAAAATGAGAACTTGAATAAATCAACAAAAGGACTTCATTCCCCCAGGAGGTTCCTAAACCAGTTAAATGACAAATCCAGGCTCTGTTCCTGTATTGTTTATAATCAATACTAAATTTACAAAGCACCTGCTCTATACCACACATTGTGCTAAGTGTACAAAGAAAGATAAAATAGCCCATTCTATTAAAAAATTTACAGTCTAACTGGGGAGACAAACAACTGTGTTCAAGAGATTTATACGGGATAAACTGGAGATAATCAATAATGGGAAATCACAGTATTAAGATCAGGAAAGACTTTTCATAAAACTTGCAATTTTAGCTGGGTCTTAAAGAAAGCCAGGAAAGTCTAGAGGTAGAGATTAGGAGAGAAAGAATTCCCAACATGGACAACAGCTGGTAAAAATGGCCAGAGATGGGAGGAGCATCTAGTGTGAGAAACAGGAAGGAAACCAATGTCACTAGATGGCAGAGTATGTGGTGGAGTGTAAGGTGTAAGAAGACTAGAAAGGTAGGAAAGATCAGGTTGTAAAAGGCTTTGAATACCAAAGAGAGGATTTTATATATTATCCTGGAGGTGATGAGGAGCCATTGTAGTTTATTAAATAGGAAATGGCATGGTGAGATCTCTGCTTTAGGAAGATTAATTTGACAGCTGAATGGAGGATGGATTGCAATGAGGAGAAAAGGAGGCCAACCAGAAGGCTATTGCAATAGTCCAAATGTATGGTGATGAAGGCCTGCACCATGGGGACAGTAATTGCAGAAGAAAAAAAAGGAGGCCTATATGAGAGATGTTATTAAGGCAAAATCAATAGAGCTTGGTAAAATATTAGATATGAGGGTGGTGAGAAAGAGTGAGGAATCAAGACATTTGAAAGGGGGAGAGGTTAGAGAGGAAGATATGTTTCAAATATGTTCAGTTTAAGATGCCTACAGGACATCCAGTCTAAGATGTTTAATAGGCAATTGGAGATGCAAGTCAATATTTTGGGGGAAAAAGTCAGGACTAGAAAAATAGATTAAAAGCTGTTGGAGAAATATGGAATGATAGACAGTTGGGATGAATAAATCAAGTAAGATTTTTTTTTAATATGGGGAAGACATGAACATGTCTGTAGGCAATAAAGAAACATCTAGTAGACAAGGAGAGATTGAATATTAGTGAGAGGAGATCACAGAGGTGGTAACTTGTTGGAGAATATGGGATGGAATGAGATCACCTGGGCATGCATTAAAAAAAAAGTTACCTTTGGAAAGGAAAAGGATCACCACTTCATGTGAGACAAATGAAGGACCATTAATGGCAGAGACACCCGGGTGATATGAGATGAAGAGAGGAGAAAAGGGAACTCTTGTTGAATGATACCAATTTTGGTAGTAAAATGTGAGGCAAGGTTTCCTGCTAAAAGTGTGGGGGAAAGAAAGTTATGAAGAGGTTTGAGGAGGGGTGAAAAATTAGGAAGGGCTGCTATGGTGATTGAGATAGTGAATCATTTAGGGAGATGTAAAAGAACTGCCTGCCTTGTCTCAGTGAGGGCCCAATTGAGTTTATGTACATAAATTTGTTACATAAATTTGATGACCCACTTAGCATAATTCTCTTCTTCCTTGTTCAGCAGGATGTGAGGAGTGAAGGCAAATGGTGGGAGTATTCCAAAACTGAGTCTTGGCAGGGCAATGTCAAAAGGTGGCAAGGGACTCAAGAGAAAAAGACAGTATCAAGTTCAATTGCTTTACCAAGGTATCAAGATGGGGAAGGGAGGAGAGTATAGTTAGTACAGAGGTGATAACCCAGGAAAGAATGAAGGGATTTAGGGATCAATGGTCATGGTAAGACTGAAGAAGTAGTTTTGAGATTTCCAGGCAGAGGGAAGGGTCAGATGACAACAGATTATGATTGTATAAGGGGATTTCAGAGTACATGAACGTGAAAGTGGTGCATTTATGGATGATGGCTAGATCAAAGGTATGACCATCTCTGCATATGACTGAGGTGGGGTGGAGGAGTAGTCATGAGAAATGAGTAGGTTGAGAAACTATAAAATTAGAGTGTTTGATGTATGTACAATGAAGTCCCATATTGTTAGTACAAGAGCTGAAGAGGAGAGAAAACCTGGGAGCCATGAATTTAACTCATTTAGGAAAGAATTCTAAAACTTCCTCTGTAATATAAATAGTAATAACCACTAATACTAATAGCTTAAAACCCCACTAAGATTTTGAATGCTTTATATATAACTAGATGTTTTTATTTACAAAGTTCTTTATATGTGTGCATATATATATGTATATGTACATACATATCATTTGAACTTCACGACAATCAAATCTAACCTAATAAACATTTGTTAAATGCCTATTATCTTCATAGTATAGTAGGCATTAGGAATATAAAAACACAGTAAAAATGGACTTTCTCTCCAATGAGTTTACATTCTAATAGAGTAAAAACAACATATAAGCAGAAATAAACATTATAAAATATTTGGGAAGGGAGAAAACACAAACAGAGAGAAACAGTATTTCTTCCTATAGGATGTGGCACATGAGCTAAAATTTGAATGGGACTGGAGATTCTGAAAGGTAATTGTGAAGATGGAGTACATTCCAGGAAATGGTAGAGGACCTGTGCAAAGGCAAGGAGGTTGAAGGTGGATTGCTAATTTTGAGAAATATCATGTAGGCTGATATATATGGACCATAAAGCACAGGAAGAAGAATAATGTAAAAGAAGGCTAGAACAAAATAATGAAGGACTTTAAGCATCAAGCAAAGGAGTTTAGATTTTTATCCTAGAGACAATTGAGAGTCATTGAAGGTTCTTGGACCAAGAAGAAACATGGTTCAACTCTTCTTTAAGAATATTATTTTGGCAAGTGGGGAGAGATGTATTGGAGAGCAGAGAAGCTGGAAGCAAGGGGATGGATGTAATTAGGAAGCCTTACCTATAGTTTAGGCAAAAAGAGATAAGGGCCTGAACTGACAGTGGCTATGTGAGTAGAGAAATGGAAACAGATAGGAGATATGTCATGGAGAGGCAGACTCAACAAGAATCAGTAACTAATTGGATGTGGAAGATGAAGGTGAGGGAGGACTTTATGATTATTCTAAGGTAACTGAAATGGATGACTGGTATGAGAGCAGTACCTTCAAGAGAAACAGGGAAAGTTAACAGTTACCTTCTTTTTTAAGCAAAGAAGATAATGATTTTGTTTGAGACTGGTTGAGTTTGAGCTGTTGGAAATTCATTTGGAGATATCCAAGGCAAGTGGACTGGAGTTTGATAAAAAGATTTGGAGTAATATGCATAGATATCATGACTAAGCCCATATAAATTAATGAGATCACTGAAAGAGGGTAAAGAGAGAGAAATCTACAGAGCCCAGACCACAGCCCAGGGGGGAGGACAGGGAAGGGTTTGTCCAATTTAGGGATGATGATCCAGCAAAAGAGACCGAGGAGAAATGTTCAGATGGATGGGAAGAAAACCAAGAGAAAAATGTCATAAAAACTCAGGGAATAGAAAATGTTCAGGAGGACATGAGCAACACTGCCACATGCTACAGAGAGGTCAACAACGATGAGGACTGAGAATAGGCCATGAGCTCTAACAATTCAGAGGCAGGTCAGTAGTTTCAATTGTTTTTGGAAGTCAGACGCCAGATTTTAATGAATGCGAACCAAATAGGAGAAGAGTTAGAGGCAAGGAGTATAGCTGTCTTTTTTC
The DNA here is from genome assembly GCF_900497805.2 of Vombatus ursinus. NCBI lineage: Eukaryota > Metazoa > Chordata > Mammalia > Diprotodontia > Vombatidae > Vombatus > Vombatus ursinus. The sequence goes on from NW_020954557.1 coordinate 55,093,936, forward strand.
AAAGACGTGTGAAAGGGACTAGCTCTAAGGGGATAGCTTAAGGAAATTACAGGTTCAAGTGAGAGATTTTTAATGATGGGATTCACCTGGTTACGTTTTATGGCAGTAGGGAATAAACCAGTGCATATAGACAGGTTGAAAATTAGAGAAGGAATGGGGTAGGGAGATGAATTGAAGGTAAATTTCCCAAAAGGAGATGAGAACAAGGACACAAGAAGAAGTGCTAGCCTTGGTGAAGAGAATGGTCATTCCTTCACTGGAGATTGGAGCAAAAAAGGTGTGACTTCCCTGTGAGCTAGGTATTATATTTTATAAATGAGGAATCTGTGTCTCAGAGAGATTAAATAGTATGCATGATTATACAACTAATACATGCCAGAGGCAATATTGGAATCCAGATCTATTTGAATTGAGTTCCTGATTCCAAATCTAGCACCTTTTCTAACTACATAGGTCCAATTAAGACATTTCCCACCATGTGATCCAGTAAATGCTACAAGTAAGACAGGAGGAAAATAATGGTGAGAAGATGTTTAGAATTAGATATGTTTCTCTGAAGTTTTTTTTTAATTCATTGACATTTTTTAAAAAAGATTTTTGTGTTGTCTATAAAGAATAAGGCAGGAAAAAGTCAATGGATAAAATTGGGCAATGAAAAACAAGGTAAAGAGAAGCTACTAGCAGGGTAGAAGATTGGAAAAAAGAAAGAAAAAAAAAACTAGAGAAAGCCAACAAACTGTAGGTAGGAAGCAGTATGGTATAATGTGTGGAATAGGGGACAAAAATAAATGAATAAATGGATAGATGGATGAAAGAACAAATAAAAAATATTTATTAAGCAGTTTCTGTGTACCAGGTACTGTGCTAAGCATTGGACAAACTAATATAAAAAGAAAGACAGTCTCTGCACTCAAGGAACTTTTATTCTCATAGAAGAAGGTGTGTGTGTGTGTGTGTGTGTGTGTGTGTGTGTGTGTGTGTGGTGGCTAAGGAAGGAAACTTTGGTTTGGGGAGTCACAGAGATGGTGAGTTAATGTATATGACATATTTGACATAGTCTTTACAGAAGTAATGGTGCTATTGGTTTGATCACTGTGCCCTGTGCAAGAGCTGGAGGGATATAGAGGTGGAAGCTCCAGAAATGATATATATTCCTGCAGAATACAGATAGTGAAATGGCATTGATTGGGGAGGATGTGAAGTTGAAGTATGATCTGTTGTCTAGGCCAGTCAGTAGATACAGTAGGCTAGATGAGCTAGTTGGTACTTCCTCAGTCACTAATCAACTAGTTTGGGCCCTAGGGTGGGACCTCCAAAGAAGAGTGGATTAATTTCTCTAGAGGTTGGAGACTTGGATTCTGGAGATCCAGGTCTCTTGTGGCAGGTAATGTGTAGATAGAAGCAGGGTTGGAATTATGGGCTATGATAAGATAGCCTTGGAGGAAGGCTGGGAAGTTGAAAGACCAAATGAGATGTGAAGTGATAAAAAAACCAACATAATTTCTGTCCTCAAACCTCAGCAATGAGGACACATGAAACACTGAGCAAAAAACACTTTACCTCTCTGAGACCCAGGTTCATCATCTGAAAAAATGAAAATTCGATTTGCCTTGCTTACCCCCGAGGGTTGTTGTATGGCTGAAATGAGGTAATCTATATCAAAGAATATTGAAAACTCTGAAGTTCTTAATAATAGAATCCCTCATGTTCTCAACTACCACCCTTTTACTTATATTTTAGATATTTCAATAAGCCTGGTTATCTGATTTCCCAGTTCTCAGGAGACCAAAAGCATTAAGTTAGAAGGAAGAATGAGTAGGAGCTCCTAGAGACAGCCTGTGATAAGTGACAAATGACAGAGACAGAAAAAAAGACTTTCAAAAAGTGTTATCCTTTCCCTTTCCCCTAATTAAGAAAATCCTTGCAATCTGGTGTGATTTAGGATATGGTCAGATAGTTCTCCATACCTCAAAATCCCCTATGGTTTAACACAGTACATTAATGAATTCTATAATAAAGTAATCATTAGAGGATCTTCAATTATCAAGAAAAATCTAAATTGTACACGATATACACTGTTTGTAATAAGGATATATTCAGTACTTTAGTTAGAATCACATCAAAAAAGTTTAAAATTTATAAAAAAGTGTTACTGTATAAGGGATTCTGTTAATTTATATTTTTTTCTACTAATCAGTAGAAAATCAAGGTTGATACTCCCTCCAAGGATATAGATCATAACCATGCAAAGTTTTGTCATTCTGTGTAATTCTTATCTGTCTCTTCCATAAGGGAGCTCAATATGGATAAAGCTACATCTCTCACTTGGAGCAACTAGATGGTACAGTGATGAGAGCACCAGGCCTAGAGTTAGAAAGATCTGAGTTCAAATCTGGCCTCAGAAAATTACTGGCTGTGTGACCCTGGGCAAGTCACTTAACCTTTATTTGCCTCAGTTTCTCATATAAAAAGGCCTGGAGTTAGAAAGATCTGAGTTCAAATCTGGCCTCAGAAAATTACTGGCTGTGTGACCCTGGGCAAGTCACTTAACCTTTATTTGCCTCAGTTTCTCATATAAAACACACTAGAGAAGAAAATGGCAAACCCTTCCAATATCTTTGCCAGGAAAACCTCATGGACAAAATGCATGAAAGTCAAGTAGAGTTGGACACAACTGAATGACTGAACAACAACAACACCCCTAACTCATCTCTTTTTCTAGTTATAGATGTCTTTGATTTTATCTCTTTTATTTCTGCATTTTTTTCCTTTGATAATATGTTGCAATTTATTTGTACTCATCATACATGCTTCCATTGTTTTTTGAGTGGTCTGAAATTCTGATTCTTCAGAAATTGACATAGTCCCTGGATTGATTCACTAGAAGAATAATGTTATTAAAAAGATGCAGTTAAGTGGATAGAGTTCTGGTCTTGGAGTCTAAGAGACCTAAATTCAATCTGGATACAGATACTTCTAGCTGTGTGAGCCTGGACAACTCAAAATCTCTGTCTGCCTCATTCTCCTCTTCTATAAATTGAGGATAATAAAAGCATCTACTTCCCAGGGTGTTTCTGAGGATCAAATGATATAATTCTTGAAAAGTGCTTAGCACAGTGCCTAGCACATAGTAGATATTATGTAAATGCTAGTTATTATTACTATTAATTATGTGGATTTTTAATTTCAGGAAGTAGTTTGAGGCTTCTATCATCCTTCTATTATCCTTCTCTTCAACTTTGGACCCATTTCATTGTCTGCCCATATTGTGTTTCCCCAATATATATGCTGATGGATCAGTTCAATAGACTGCCCCATCTGGCTGTATATGATAGTCTATAATTTTTTTTTTAAAAATCCACTTGGTTATTCCTATGTGATTTGGCTGAATTCTTTTATGTGTCCATGGGTCTTATTTTAACGGGCTTCCTGCTGTTACAGGCTGTGATACAACCTGCAAAACATCTTGTTAAGCAGGATCATCTGGAAGAATCCATTATCTACAGGGAATCCCTCGTCTGTGTGTCTTTACTCTGGATATCCTTCATTAAAATGGCAAACACCTTTGGCAAGCACACATTTCTCTGTTTTGCATCTCTGTCTACACAGCTTTATGTTTTGCCTGACTTAATAGAGGATCTTCTAACAAAATTGTGTGATATAGCTTTAAAGGAACCTTGTAAGATTTTAACATTTGTAGAAGAAAATGCAACCAAATCTGGACAGCAAGGTGGTGACACAGTGGAGAACACGGGGCCTGGAGACATGAAGACCTGAGTTCAAATATGACATTTACTAGCTGTGTGACCTGGGCAAGAGACTTAATCCTGTTTGCCTCAGTTTTCTCATTTGTAAAATGAATTGGAGAAGGAAATGGCAAAGCACTCTAGTATCTTTGCCAAGAAAACTCCAAGTGGGGTCACAAAGAGTCAAACGTGATTGAAATGACTGAACTACAACAACAAAAAATGCAGCAAAAGTCACTGTAATTGCCCACTAGATACAAAAGACCCACATTATTTTTTTTCTGGCAGGGGAGAAAGGAAGCACAAAAGTAATTTTCCTCTTTACTTAAGACCCAAAGAAATCCAAGGAAAATATCCTAAGTAGAGATCTCAACGTACTTGCAACAATTTCAGACTTATAAACATGCTGGCCATAATTTATTTTTAAAAGCTTTATTAATATATTTAGAATTATTAAATATTTTTAAATAGGACCTCAGGCTAAGGACCTCTGTTCTAAGAACAGAGCAGATCTGAATTGATAGAGGGGCTTTTCTCATCAAAAGTGCCCTATACCAGTGAAATCACATTTACCTTAAGGTTGTGAATCTATTCAAAAAAGGTCAAACAAAAAAGAGAAGGGAAGAAGATTAATTATTTTGACTATGGAATAGTTGACTTATTGGTACCAAGAAGGCGCAACCAGTTTGCTACATGGAGATAGAGCTTTTTCTTAAATTACACGGGGGTAAAAATGCTATAATCATGAAGAAATGTGTGTTGATGCCATTTCATTTTCTGTCTCAAATATTTTACTTATTCATTGTTGTTTCCTTTTCATGGGTCTGTTAGCATGATGTACAACTGATGTCATAACTGAAATCACTTCAGTTGTTCCAAATAATTTTCTAACTAAATAAAGATATATGCCCCCAGAAAATAGGTTGCACATTGGTTAGAGCACTGTGCCTAGAGTTAGGAAGACCTGACTTCAAATTCGACCTCAAACATTTAATAGATGTGTGACCCTGGGCAAGTCACTTAAGCCCTGTTTTTCTCCATTTCCTCAGCTCTAAAATGGGGATAATAAAAGCAGCTACCTCACAAACTTGTTGTGAGGATTAAATGAGATAAAATTTGTAAATTGCTTAGCACCGAGTCTAGCATGTGGTGGGCATTTAATAAATATTGCCTTCCTTCCTTTTTCCCTCTTGACCTTCTTCACTCTTTCCTCTTTCTTCTTTTTTTCCTCCTCTTATAAATTCTTCCTTTCTTTTCTCCCTTCCATCCTGATAGGTAAATTACTATTAAAAATTCCCAAGATTCAAACCTATATGGGCCCACCTGGTGGGACTTGATGGTCTACATGAGAAATTTCAGGAATCTGAGGATAGGAAGCATAGTGGAGAGAATTTGAGTGAATGTTAATAAGAGAAGCAAGAATGATATAAAATGTAATGAGATACCTCAGTATATTGTAGGTTCCTCCTAACCAGAGACCAGCAAACACCGACTATGTGTGAAAGTGTTGGGATCTTAAGAAAAGGTTTATAGATTAGATCTGGTAGAAACTTTGGCAGTCATCTAGTTTGCCACTTCCAAAGATTTTTTAAATGAGGAAAATTAAGCTCAGAGTTGGGGGGAGGAGTTGCCTTACCCAAGGCCACACAAGTTAGTTAAGTATAGGAGCCAGAATTTAAATCCAGGTTCTCTGACTTCAAATCCAGGTCTCTTTCTTCTACACTACAATCTCTACAGCATTCCTGTTCAGGTATGGGTTTATTAGATTGTCTCTCAGTTCGCTTGCAACTTCAAGATTCTGTATTTATATAATAAGCAAATGAAAATCAGTGAATGTTTTACACTATTCTCCAGATTTCCAAAATCCATCAATCAGTGTCAACCTCAAATCCCAATATAAAGTTTCCTCTCATATTAAGGTTTCTAGTTGGGTACATCATTATCCCTCTTTCATGAGTTCATTTACCTTAGCAGTATGCTTTCTAGAGATGTACACATTGATAATGAGATTGAGGCACACGTTGCCAAAACTAGCTCAGTGTTTGGAAGGCTCTGAAGGAATGTGTGGGAGAGAAGAGGTATTAGGCTGACTACCAAACTGGTGGTCTACAGAGCGGTTGTGCTGACCTCATTGTTCTATACCTGTGAAACCTGGACAGTATCCCAGTGCCATGCCAGGGAACTGAATCACTTCCATTTGAATTTTCTTAGGAAGAATCTGAAGATCACCTGGAAGGATAAGATATCAGACACCGAGGTCCTTTCTCAAACTAAACTGCCAAGCATTCAAACTCTACTGCAGAGAGCACAACTATGATGAGCTGGTCACGTTGTTCGAATACTAAACACATGCTTGTCTAAAAGACTGTTTTATGGAAAACTCACAGGACAAGCACTCACATGGTGGTCAGAAGAAGTGATACAAGGATACTTTCAAGGTTTCTCTTAAGAACTTTGGAATTGATTGTGTGACATGGGATACACTGGTATGGGACCACCCAGCATGGCATACTCACATAAGAGGTGTGTTGTATGAGCAAAGCAAAATTGAAGTAGCTCACAAGAAATGTGAGATGTGTAAATTCAGTGAATCCACCCCAAATGCTCACATGGACTATTTGTGCCTGACCTGTGGTAGAGCATTTTGAGCTCATATTGGTCTGATCAGCCATAGTCAGACACAGTGTACCTTGACTCTAACATAGTGATATCATTTTGGTCCTCTTGGAGAATGAAGGACAACAACCATCCCTCTTTCATGAATTCAACTATGGCTCTCTGTTGTCCAACTGGCAAATTCTCTTCATTGCTCTCTGTAAATATTTTAGCTATGCCTCTGTGTGTGTCCACTCCCATTATTCACTCCATGTTTTTCTGTAGGTATATGTACCTTCCATTAAGCCACACGCTCTGTACCCTTATAGTAACGCGACCAATAAAAGGAGCTTAATATCACCTTGGGGTAGTAATATTTCTCTTGTCTCCTCTGATCCAGCTACCTGAAAAATTCAACCTATATTCTAGTTACAAAGGAGATAGGGAGAGGGAGGTAAGGATTGAAGCTATGATTTCACTAATATAGGAAATTCTCATATTGCAAAAATCTATCGATGCAGGTCCACAATTTCCATCTTTTTGTGTAAGTCAACAACTTCTCTGCAATAAAGTCTGAGTTGTCAGGAATACCCAGATTTTACCCCAGATATTCCTATATCTGAGGTCTATTCTTTATCACAAAAGAGTGTAGACATGAAAAATACATATTACTAATACGAGAGATGGATATCTCTTCTTGCTCAAAGAAATACTTCCTTCTAGTTCAGAGGATGGCAAAAAACACTCTCATTGTTTTTCAGCATAGTCTTCTTAAACACTTCATGTGAATTATTTCAATTATACAAGGCTTTGAGTTACATGTACCTAAACTCAAGGAAGGAGGTGAGGTTTTAGCAGTGTATGAAACACATATGCCCTCAGGATGTTATCATTCTTCTGTATCAATTGGTAGATTCTGGAAAGAGGCAGAAAGATCTAAGGTTATAATGAAATAGTTAATAATTTGAATGTCATCAAGTTACAGTAGAAAGAACATTGATGTTAGAGTTGGATTGAGTCATGGTTCTGACATGTATTAGTGTGCAACCTGGACAAGTCACTTTCCTTCTCTGGAACTCAGTTTCCTCATCTGTAAATTGGGGAAGGGTGGATCGAATCCCTGCTTAAGTTGCCTTCATTTCTATTATATGAACATAATCTATGAAATTCCAACAAGATGACATAAAATCTTTGCTTGTGGGTCTCTAGTGAGGTTACCCATTACCCAATGAGGCAGGCCATTTCATTTTATGCCTCTTCTGTTGATCTTCAGTCAAATTTTGTTATTGTTAAAAAAAAGGGAATAATAAAATTTGTACTACTTTTTTATAGGGTCATTTTATTTTTAGAAAATTGCTTTATGAACTTTAAATGTTATATAAAAATGGGTATTTACATAGTATAAGAACATACCTTGTGTATAAAGTATTTGTGATGCTACTATAGATATGTATATACGTATATGTGTATATATGTATATATATACACATATAAGTGCACACATGCATGTATGTGTCACACATTTACACGTAACCATAATAGGATTAAGGCAGAGAAAACTCCTTTTTCAAAATATTTATTAAATAGTCTCTAAATTTAACTCAGATAAATGGAAACAAGGACTTCATATTAATGGTGATTTCCACACATCAATATGAAATATATACCATCATATCCTGGTACTTTTTCAACCTAATCATTCTTGGCAGAGCGTTTTCCATATTTATCCTTCTCCTTGACCTCCCCAACTTACAAATAAAAATGAATGTTTGTTGGGTCCTTAGAAAAGAGAGAAACCAGCTTAAATAAACTAAAATTCAAAAAGTGAGAATTTTCTAAGAAATATATGTATGACCTAGATGGAAAGTTCTCTTTATAAAAGGAACATGCCCACATTCTTATGTTCTATTAACACTCTGCATTTCTATAAAAAGTCAGACTCACAAAATCTCAGAGGAATATGTACAATGTGGCAGTTGCTAAGGTAACACTTTAAAAAAAAAAGCTAAATGGCAGAAAAAAAGTTATTTAAAAAATACATTCTTTGGGGGCACATACATAAGACTGCCCCAAGGCATTCTAATGGGTTTTTATGCGGTATCAGTAAAAGATTTTAAGGAAAAAAATAGTCTAGAGCTGCTCCTTTTAGTCAGCTAGAGATACATAATTCACTAATGTAATTAAATTTAAAAGTGGCATATGGCTTAGGAGCCCTAAAGTCCACTTTAGAACCCCATAGTTAGGAAGATCACCACGGAGAAAAACTAAACAAAGAGGATGTTAAATTACATTGTCTCTTCTCCCCACAGAGAGAGTAAGTGACACGGAAGATGGGAAAAGTTTGTGTAATGTACAGCTCATCCTTCTAAAATATGCATCTTTTTTTTTTTTTGTCTTAGAGGAGGGAGGGCAAAGTTTCTCCTCTGAAACACAGTCTATAAGCCCCTCCAGTAACACAAAGAATAAATTTCTGGTGGAAAGAGTTTTCACATTCCACACGAGATACAGCTGCTATCAAAGCAGACATTATTCAAGTACATAGCCACTGGATGTCATTGTTATTCCATAGAAACCAAACTTCATGAGTAAAATCAAAGAAGCAGATAGAGAGAAAGGAAATGGTTCACATTCAGGAATCATAGCTAAATCTGCCCTTTTTTACACTGATATAAAAGGTTTGCCTTCAACTTCATATTTGAACATTGGTTCCTTGGATGTTGTGGTTAATAGTTAACTGCTTTTGGTTAATTCTTCCTTGACTTAGGTGATGGTCAGAGATTTATTTTGTAATCCATTTTAAAAATAAATGGTTCTGCTTTCTGGTGCCTTGCAGTGATCTCAGAGTCAAATAGGCATGTTTTAGAGGTAGGGAAAGAATCTAGCAGGTTACAAGGTAATTTGCTGGCAACAGTGGGTTTGGGGTGGAAGGAATGAGATGACCTAAAAAAAATCAAAGTGGGTCGAAGCACTTGAACTATAGAATGCACTGGATTCCATGTAATGGAGGTTATCTATTTAGAGGTAATTGATGTCTGCTCAGCAGTGCCTCACACAGCACACTAGTGCTTAAGACAATAATAGAGGGAAAAAGTACAGTCAAATTTGTGGACCCTCCAGCCCAACAGTTTGTTTTTAACAAGGACACCATGGTTGGTTTTGAGGAGGGATCATTCTCTTCTTCAAACTAAATTCCAAACATTGAAGATCATAGCTTCAAATAACAATACTTTATTTTAACATATTATGACCATATCCATTTCCATTACATCCCACAAACATTTATTCAGTAACTACCAAGGCAATTCACTATGCTTGGTGCTGGCCCTGCAAAGGTAGGGATAAATAGTCAATCCTATCCACAAATCATTTTCTAGCTTATTTTATATTTAAGGTTACCGAACCTGAATTATAACAGAATTCCCAAAGCTTACTACCCACTATACAAAGAAACATTTTCTCTAATTTGCCCAAACACCACTTTCTTTTGAGCTTTAAAAGGTTAGTTTAAGTTACTAGATCTAGTATTTTGCAGGAGCCAAGCAACAAGCATTTGATACATGCATACTATGTGCCAGACATGGAATTAGGCAATGAGAATACTAATACAATGAATGAAATTGATTTGATCATATACTCCAACCCCTCATTTTATAGATGAGAAAACTACAGCTGAAAGTGTCATTCAAGTTTATACTGGAAGAATGAAGGGAAACAGGATTCAAACCCAGGTTCTCTAACTTCAGAGCCTTTTTCTATGTTCATTCTGCTTTGCTATACTACCTCTCTTTCAAAACCTATTATATGAGTTCACTTTAACTCTATTCTCTTCATGATCTTATAAATATTGATTGTTGTTCTGCTTAGCTCCACCAGGCAGACTTTGGAGGAATTCATTTCATTTCATTTGGATAAGTATCTACTAAACACTTAAAATATACAAGTCACTATGTTGAAGGTTGCAAAAGAGCAGATTTTAGTTTGAAACAAAGTTAAACTTAATAATTAGACCTATCCAAAAATGAATGGGTTGTCTAAGTAGGTTTTGGATTTATTTCCACTAGAAATCTTCAACCAAAGCCTGGAAGACCATTGGTAAGGTATTACGTTGAGGAGATTCTTCTTTAAGTATTGAGTTAGACTAGATTGTCTTTGAGGTCACTTCCATCTCAGAAATTCTGTGAATAACCTTCTTATTCTTTTATTTCCAGTACAACAGGTGTTTATAATGTCACCCAAAAGTTGACTGGGGGAAATACATCAGTAAGACAGGAAGGAAGGAAAAAATGTATGGCCACTAGAAATCCACTAGAAATGTATGGCTACTTTGACTGATGTTAGTCTACCAACAGTAGGAGACTTCCCCAAAATGGAATGGACATAGGACCCAACATAATGTTTCTATAATCATTTTATTTCAGAGCAATGTTCCATTTTCTTGCTTAAATATGATCAGCACCTGCATCACAAATCTCTGAGTGGTTAAAGGAAGTAGAGTCTAAGATCTGGCCAACTGAGTACTCTTTGGTAGCAGTGAAAACACTATGGCCTTTCAGAAAGTCAATCATGTACACTGAATACCCATTAATGAAGCCACTTGAACGATAACTTTAGCATCATGCTGTCTGGTGACCACATTATGTATTGCATTTCCTAGCTGACTGACAGCCTGCCTTTTTGTCAGATGTATACATCAGGGAAATCAGGGAAATGAATCAGGTGTGGGCCATAGGGGATATCACGATATCAAGGACACCCATTTAGTTTGCATGTCATCCCCCTCAATCTGTTGAGCTAGATTAAGTGCTTGTAATATAGTTTTCTGCTACTGGGGGTTTGGGTGGGTGGCACAGGAGAGTCCCTGGAGAGAATAAGAAACTTTTTTTGTGTTTCCCCTAGACTGTTTTCACAATCTCATAGAGCAAGTAATCTTCTTTGAGGGGAAAAATAGCAACAGCTTGCACTATGCAGAACTCCATCAAGCACTTTTCTCACAACCATCCCATAAGACCTATAGACACTATAGGTAGCATTGTCCCTATTTCACAAATAAACAAAATAAGACTCAATGAAGTTAAAAGACTTGTACAGGGTTACAAGACTAGTGAGTAATAAAGCCAGGGTTTGTTCCCGGGACTCTGGGATCTCTACAACATAAATTCACAACAGTAGCCTAAGGAGAAGAGTGAGATTTTGTTGTGAACGGATATACCTAATAATGATCAATGTTGATCCGGGGGACTGGAAGGAAATGGCATTGCCTCATCAATTAGCTTTTGCTTTGGCTCTTTATTTAGTTTTCATGCTAGTTATAGAGATTCTTGGAAATGAGCCAGTCAGTTTACTAGTAATTATTAAGGGTCTATTATGTGCCAGGCACTGTGCTAAGCACTGGGGATACAAGGAAAGGCAAATAACAAAACAAAACAATCCATTCTATCAGGAGACTCATAAACTAATCAGGGAGACAATATGTAAACAACTATCCACAAATGAGAGAGAGAGAGAGAAAGATAAGAAGGGGGGGGATTGGTGGTGGACTAAAAAGGAAGGCACTAAGATTAAGGAGGACTAAGAAAGGCTCTTGCAGAAAGTAAGAATTTAGCTGAGATTTGAAAGAACACAGCAAAGCTTAGAGACAGAAATAGGGAGTAAGAGAGTTCCAGGCATGGAGGACAGTATATGAAAAGGCCCAAAATTCAGGGGTGGGGAACTGTGGCCTTGAGGCCACATGTGGCCCTTAAGGTCCTCAGGTGTGGACCTTTGACTGAATCCAAACTTCACAGAACAAATCCCCTTAATAAAAGGATTTGTTCTATAAAACTTGGACTCAGTCAAAAGGCCTCACCCAAGGATTTAGAAAGTCACATGTGGCCTCAAGGCCGCGGGTTCCCCACCCTTGGCCCCGATTAATGTTTGGGAAATAGCAAGAAAGTTAACATTACTGGATCTCACAGTATGTTGATAAAAGTAAGGTATAAACAGACTGGCACAGTAGAAAGGGCCAGGTTAGGAGGGGATTTGAAAGCCAAACAGAGGATTTTTATTTGATCATGGAGGTAATAGGGAGACACCAGAGTATATTGAATGGGTAGATTACCCGGTCAGAACTGTGTTTTAGAAAGATCAGTCTGACAGCTGAGTGGAGGATGGAATGAAGTGGGGAGAAACTCAAGACAAGGAGACAAAGAAACAAGCTTTTTCAATAGTTCAGGAGGGAGATGGTGAAGGCCCTGCCTCAAAGACCCCAGCTGCTATGCTAAAAGGTGTGAAGAAAATGTATAATTAACTAGCTAGACCAAGATGGCAGAATACAAGCAGAAATTCACTCAACTCTCTCAACATGCCCTACCAAAAAATTTTAAAGTAATGCCTCAAATCAAATTCTGGAATGGCAGAGTCAACAAAAGTTCAGGGTAAAACAATTTTCCAGCCCAAGACAAATTAGGAGATCAGCAAGGAAGGTCATTCAGTCACTTTGGCATGGTGGTTGGCTCCAGAGTACAAGGCAGGCCATGTAAGGCAAGAACAGCAGCAGGCCTTGGAGGTAGATGCAACAGTGGTAGCAACAACTTTGTAACTCTGTCTACAAAAATTAAAGGGGTTGGACAACTTGTCAAAAAGAGATGACGGGGACCTTTGACTGATACTTGGTTCAAGACCTTATTTCGTTGCCCTTATGCAGTTCTGTTTTACAGTTGTGTGGAGAACTAGCACAGAGGTGAAGGGACACTGGTCATAGTTCCAAGGTGGAGAAAAGTGCTTTTGGTTGTTTGCAAAGGAGTAGGGGTTCTGGTCTCAGTTTCAAGGCAAAAGGAGCATTAGCACTTGTTGCTGCAGGAGACCACAGGCCTGAGTTATAGTCCCAGGGTCAAAAGCGATGATAGCACACAAATAAATGCAGAAAGTCAGAAATATGAAATATATCATTTCAGACCATAATACAATAAAAATTATATTTGATAAAGGGGCATGGAACTATAGATTAAAAATTAATTGAAAACAAAATAATCCTAAAAAATGAGTGGAAAAAATCATAGAAACAATCTGTAATTTAATTAAAGAGAATGAAAACAATGAGACAACATATTAAAATTTTGAGATACAGTCAAAGAGGGGGAAATGTATATCTCTAAACCTTACATCAATAAAAGAGAGAGAGAGCAAATCAAAGCATGCAATAAAAACTAGAAAAAGAACAAATTTTAAATACCCAATTAAACACCAAATTGGAAATCCTGAAAATCAAAGGAGAAATTAATAAAATTGAAAATAAGGAAATCAGTGAAACCAAAGCAGGAGCTGGTTCTATGAAAAAGAAAATTAGATAAACCATTGGTTAATTTGATTTTTAAAAAGGAAGAAAACCAAATTACCAATATCAAAACACACTTAAATAATTAACATTTCTATACATTACCAACAAAGTCCAGCTAGAAGAAATAAAGAAATTCCATTAAAAATAAGTACAGATGATATAAAATATTTCAGAGTCTACTCACCAAGATAAACCAGGAACTATATGAACACAATTACAAAACACTTTTTTATGCAAACAAAATCAGATTGATCTAAACAATTGGAGAAATATTAATTGATCGTGGATAAGTAGAACCAATATAATCAAAATGACAATTCTACTGAATTTACTTTTTTAGTGTTATACCAATAAAACTAGCAAAAATTATGGAGCTAGAAAAAATAGTAACAAAATTCATCTGGAAGGATAAAAAATCAAGGTATCAAGAGAATCAATGAAAAAAAAGGTTAAGGAAGGTGTACTAGCAGTTACTGTTATTGGGTGGTTTTAGTCATTTGGGGTTTTCTTGGTAAAGACACTAGTGTGATTTACTGTTTCCTTCTTTAGCTCATGTTTTATATGAGGAACTGAGGCAAACAAGGGTAAGTGACTTGCCCAGGGTCACATAGCTAATAAGTATCTCATTGCAGATTTGAATCCAGGAAGATAAGTCTTTTTAACTCCAGGCCAAGCACTCTATCCACTGAACCACCCAGCTGTCCCAGTCTAGTGGTATCAGATTTCAACTGTGTTATAAAGTGGTAATCATCAAAACAATCTGGTACTGACTAAGAAATAGAATGCTGGATCAGGAGAATACGTTAGGTACACAATAACGCAATAGTAATTGACCATAGTAACTTCATATTTGATAAACCCAAATATCCAAGCTGATGGGACAAAAACACACTATTTGACAAAAATTACTGAGAAAACTGGAAAACAGTTTGGCAGAAACTAGGTATAGAACATCTTACACCAAAAACTAAGATAGGTCAAAATGTATAAGAATTTTGACTTAAAGAATTATACTATAAGCAAATTAAGGGAAGGTGGAATATCTTATCTCTACTATGGATAAGACAAGAATGTATGAGCAAACAAGAGATAGAGAGCATTATGAGATACAAAATTAATAATTTTGATTACATTAAAGTAAAAAGGTTTTGCATTAACAAAATCAATGCTGCAAATATTAGAAGGAAAACAGGAAACCGGGGGGGATTTTATATCAAATATCTCTGATATAGGCCTCATTTCTCAAAATATAGAGAACTAAGTAAAATTTATAAGAATATAAGTCATTACCCAATTGATAAATGATTGAAGTATGTAAGTCAGCTTTTAGAAGAAATCAAAGTTGTCTATAGTCATGTGAAAAAATGCTCTAAATCACTATTGATTAGAGAAATGCAAATTAAAACAACTCTGAGGTACCACCACACACATTTCAGATTGGTTAATATGAAAGAAAAGAAAAATGACAAATATTGAAGGTATGTGGAAAAATTAGGACACTAATGTACTGTTGGGGAAGTTATAAAACTGATTCAACCATTCGGAGAGAGCAATTTGGAACAACACCGAAGCAATCAAACCATGAATACTCTTCAACTTAGCAATACCACTACTAGGTCTTTACTCCAAAGACTCCAAAGACTTATACGTACAAAATATCTATAACAGCTCTTTTTGTGGTTGAAAAGAATTGGAAATTGAGGGGATGTCCATCACTTGGGGAATGGCTGAATAAGTTGTGGTTTATGATTGTGATGGAATACTACTGAGCTATAAGAAATGATGAGCAGGATGGTTTCAGAAAAACCTGGGAAGAATTATGTGAAGTGATGCAAAGTGAAGTGAGCAGAACTAGGAAAACACCGTATACAATAAAAACAATAGAGTAAGATGATCAACCGTGAATGATAGACATTCTGATCAATACAATGATCCAAGGCAATTTTGAAGGACTTATGATGAACAATGTTATCTACCTCCAGAGAGAGAACTGATGGAGTCTAAATGGACAGTCAGTTTTTCTTGATGGTTTTTTTGTCTGTTTTCTTATTGCAATGTAGCTAATATGGAAATATCTTTTGCATGACTTTACATGTATAACCTATATCAAATTACTTCCTTTCTCAAAGAGGGAGCAAGAGAGTGAATTTGAAACACAAAAAAATTTGAAAAAACAAGTGTTATTTATTTAAATGTAATTGAGAAATATTTAATGAAATAAATAAAAATATGTTGGGGAAAAAAGAAAATGTACAATATCATTCTATGAATGCACTTTTATGCCTGTCTCAAAAGCACAAAAATGTCTATAGTGTGTTATCACTAAATAAGTCATACTCCTATGAATACCATAAGTAGCTGCATCAGTAGAATTTATATTATAAATAGATTTTTCAGTAATGTAAAGGCATTTATTCTAAATAATTCTATTACCAGTCACAGAGAGAAGTTATATATGCCATCCTTCATATATAAAATAATGTTATAGGGGCAGCTAGGTGGCGCAGTGGATAGAGCACAGGCCCTGAAATCAGGGGGACCTGAGTTCAAATCTGGCCTCAGAAAAAACACTTGACACTTACCAGCTGTGTGACCCTGGACAAGTCACTTAACCCCAATTGCCTAAAAAAAACATAATAATGTTATTGATGGGTATGATCAACATGACATGGAATATATATATACATATATATCTGCATATACATGTTTATGTATGTATATATATATACATATACACATATTATAGATGTGAATGCATATATCAGATGTGCAATATCTATGGGTATATATTGATATGTGTATATATGTGTATATGTATTGTATATATTAAAAGTATGTATATATAGCCATAGTTCAAAGAACTGTCATTTCATTATTTTGAATGCTCCCTTCTATGGTGCAAATCATGAAGCTTCACTAAGCATGAGTAAAATTCTAAGTTAATTTTGTGCCTATGGATAAAAAAAGGCTGGTGATTAACCAATTAAACTTGATTTTGTATTTCTCTAAACTTAGCCAGGCTGGCCCTTGGGTGATAGATGTACAGGACCCCCATTTATATATGGGAATTATACATGAAATCTTTCCAGCTTTGTGAAGTACATGCCAGAGTTTACTTTGAGAACCCAGGTTGATATTAAATTTATAATATAGCACAGAATTGGATTTCTGTAGAAAACAGAAATTAGACATATATTGTAATGATTCAGTTGATCTGTAATTTCATCATTGTTTATATTCCTTCTATCACTTTAGATTATGAAGTATCTACAACTCATATTTTGAGACTTTTACCCTTGTTCTTTCATATACAATATGCTACATGAGGGATATACCAAACATGTTGGAAGCATTCCTCCTTTTATTTTTATATTTCATGAGTGCTATAGTGATATATGGATATTATATTCCTCATTCTCCTTACAAGAGTATCATGCAGGTGTGTGCTGGTAAATATTTATCAACTGGGTTTCTGGAAAAAATGTATATATAACATACTTTTAAGTTTAATCTATATTATTAACACTTTCTCCATTTTCTTAAGTTTAAACCATCAACAGAAGAATAAATCAATTCTTGATTTGTAACATTTGCCAATTTCCAAGATTTAAATGCTCACACAGAAGATAAATAGTTGGCTCTCACAAGTCAGTTAGACCTGGCTTTAGGACACTCCTGCTAACATATCTTCTTTTCTTTTTTTTTCTTTAAATTTAAATTCACTTTATTTTTTAAAAATAAAGTTCCAAATTCTCTCCCTTCCTTCTGCCCCTCCCCAACCCATTGAGAAGGCAAACAATATGATATGAATTATACATTTGAAGTCATGCAAAACATAGTTCCAAGTTAGCCCTACTGTGGGAGAAAAGCAAGAAACAAAGAAAGTGAAAAAGTATGCTTCATTCTGCACTCAATTCATCAGTTCTCTCTCTGGAGGCAGATAACATTTTTAATCATGGGTCCTTTGGAATTGGCTTGGATTGTCTTGATCAGAGTAGCTAAGTCTTTCACAGTTAATTACTGCTATAATATTTCGGTTATTGTGTGTGCAATGTTCTCCTCATTCTGCTCACTTAACATTAGTTCATATAAGTCTTTCTAGGTCTTTCTGAAACCATGCTGCTTACCATTCCATCATGATCATATACCAAAGCTTGTTCAGCCATTCCCCAATTAATGGGCACCCCCTCACTTTGCAAATCTTTGCTATATAAAAAGAGCTGCTATAAATATTTTTTGTACAAATAGGTCCTTTTCTTTTTTTTTTAAATCTCTTTGGGATATTTTAGGGGGCGCAGCCAAGATGGCAGAGGGAAAGTAGTGACTTGTTTGAGCTCTCTCCCCAAACCCCTCCAAATACCTATAAAAAATGGCTCTAAACAAATTCTAAAACAGCAGAACCCACAAAAAGACAGAGTGAAACAAATTTCCAGCCCAAGACAACCTGGACGGTTGATCAGAAAGGTATATTGCACTGGACTGGGAGAGGAGCACAGTTTGACATGGGTGTGCAGGCCGCAGTGACCCTGCAGCAGGCCTCAGAGGACTGAATTGTGGTCAGCTGTGGCAATTTCCAGACTTCTCAACCCACGAACGCCAAAGACAACTTGGAAGGTCAGTGGGAAAAGTCTGTGACTGCGGTGAGAGAAGGAGCTAGGTCTCAGCCGCCTCTGGGGCCGTGGCTGTTTACTGAGCTTCTGGCCCACAGACAGAGGGGGAATTGAGTGGCTGATCAGAGGGGGATTGCAGGGATCTCTTTGCCAGTACTGAGGCAGGAATCTCTTGCTTTACCAGTGCTTTTTCTTTGGCTGAAAAAAAAAAGAAAGGATTTCCATGATGATGGCCTATGGGCAAGAGGTATGATTGAGGAAATAGCTTATCAGGAAAAGATGTACATTCAGGAGAATAATTTGGGACTATGCCTAAAGGGCAATAAAATTGCATACCCTTTGACCCAGAAATACCACTAATAGGTCCATATTCCAAAGAGATTTATTTTTTTATGATAATTTTTGTTTATTTTTTTTTTGTTTTCAACATTTACTTCCACAAGATTTTGAGTTCCAAATTTTCACCCCAACTTATCTCAAGGATAATACACTATGACCAGGTAGGATTTATACCAGGAATGCAAGGCTGGTTCAATATTAGGTGAACTATCAGCATAATTGACTATATCAACAATGAAACTAACAGAAATCACATGATTATCTCAAGAGATAAAAAAATTAAATCTATAGTTATATGAAAATGCTCTAAACAATTATTGATTAGAAAAATACAAATCAAAACAATTCTGAGGCACCACATCACACCTATCAGATTGGCTAACATGACAAAACAGTAAAATGATAAATGTTAGAGAAAATGTAGGAAAATTGGAACACTAATGCATTGTTGGTGGAGTTGTGAACTGATCCAACCATTCTGGAGAGCAATTTGGTGCTATGCCCAAAGGGCTATAAAATTGTGCATACCCTTTGACCCAGCAATCCCACTTCTACCTCTGTATCCCAAAGAGATCATAAAAATGGGAAAAGGACTCACATGTACAAAAATATTTATAGCAGCTCTTTTTGTGGTGGCAAAGAATTGGGAATTGGGGGAATGTCCATCAATTAGGGAATGGCTGAACAATTTGTGGGATATGAATGTAATGGAATACTATTGTGCTATAAGAAATAATTAGCAGGCAGACTTCAAAAAACTTGGAAAGACTTACATGAACTGATGCTGAGTGAAATGAGCAGCACCAGGAGAACATTGTACACAATAAGAGCCACATTGTGCGATGACTGATTTTGATAGACTCAGTTCTTCTCAGCAATGCAAGGATCTAAGACAACTTCAAAAGACTCATGATGGAAAATGCTACATCCAGAGAAAGAACTTTGAGGTCTGAATGCAGATGGAAGCATACTATTTGCTCTTCTTTTCTTTTGTTGTTTTGTTTTGTTTTGTTTCTTCTTTCTCGTGGTTTCTCCCATTAGTTCTAATTCTTCTTTACATTGTGACCAATGTGAAAATATGCTTAATATGAATGTATAAGTAGAGCCTATATCAAATTACATGCTGTCTTGGGGAGGGGAGAGGAGAGGGAAAGGGAGAAAATTGAAAACTCAAAATCTTATGGAAGTGTATGTAGAAAACTAAAAATAAATTAATTAATAAAAAAGCAAAGAAACTAGAAGGTCAAACTAACTTTTTTTGTAAATGTAGTTCAGCCTTCTCTCTTCTTCCTATTCAATTATAGACCTAGTTAATTTTCTGTTTCCAATGCCTATCCCAGAAATATGTAATAATTCATTAATTTAGTGAACTGGCCTTCCAACTATATATTATAGACTACCCCACAGATTCTTAACCTGATGTTATGGGGTTCTTAATTGTTGAGATTCTGTGAACTTAGATTAGAAGAAAATACATTATTATTTTCACTAACTGAAATTTAGCACTTACTTCAATAATCAATGTAGTCAACAAAATATTCTAAGAAGGGGTCCACAGGCTTCACCATACTATCAAAGGGGTCCATGATATAAACATGGTTAAGAACCCCAAGTCTAGACAATAGATATTTTTATTCATTTAGTTTTACTGGTATAGGCTCTTAAAGTGTGCTCATTTCATTTGAACAATTTTTTAAAAAGGGCCTGTATATAATAGGGGCTGATGCATTAATCATCTCATATGTAAACAGAATCATCTCTAAGATTTTTCCATCTATTTTGTAGATAATTCTTCTATCAAGACTTTGAATAAGAATATCTTCATGATAGCTAGTATATGCTTATTAAAACATCCTTGCTTGGTGCTAATAATCATTATCTCTCTGGTTACACTTATAAGGAATTTTATATATCTTGGTATATACATAAGAATCTTCTTATCAAAATATTTTTGAGCATGCATTTTGTCTACCACATCATTTAAAAAATAAAGCTGTAAATGCAGTGTATTTGATGTACTTTTCAGTCAACTGTGTGACTTTAATAACAATAATGATTGAAATTTGTATTATGTTGTAACATTTCTAAAATACTTTTTTGTATATTATCTCATCTGATGCTCAAAATCATACCATGAAATGAATATTAGTAACATTTAATAGATATTACTATTACTGTTTTCCAAGTAAAGAAATTGAGTATCAGAGAAGATAAATGGATTTTCCTTAGTTACATATTTGTAAGCATATGAGGTGAAATTTAAACCCAAATATTCCTGACTCCAAATCCAGAATCCTATCCACTACATCAAGTTGACTTTAAAGATGTAGCTGTGTGAAAGAAATTGTTTATGAAAGTCTGCCTCCTCCCTTGTCATATTTTCACCAAGGGCACCCTCAATCTGTATATAGTTCATTCTCATAAAGATTTTATAAAGATGAGAAAGTAATGGATCAGTAAGTATTGATTTTCCCTTCCATTGTATTTTTAAGTAGTAATATAATCAGCAATTTTTCTATTATTTTGCTATCTTCTCTTCCCTAAGACAATGTGTAAGATGATCTCTCAAAGCTTTCAAAATCATTTTGCTTCAGCCTGGATCTCCCTGTAGTGTACTTGGTCTGATCCAATGATTTTTTCCAACTTTACTTTAGGTACTATGTCTACTTCTTCATTCAGCACATGAGGGACTAAAGTGTTAAGAGTCCAGATGAGGTAGTTTCACTGTCACTGATGATAATAATAGATCATTATAGAAACACTGACAGATTTATTTCATTTTACCTCTATTTGTTCTCCTCCTGATTTCATCTATGTATACTCTCGGGACAATGTGATACATTTGAATCTTATACCAAGCTTCCTGTAGACTTATTTTTGTATCTCCTGCATTTTGCTGGTTTTCCTTTTTGAGGTGATAATGCTTATGATCTTTGGCAATCTTCCTATATACTATTTTACAAAAGAATTTATATTCTAAATCAATATTGCCATGATCTTCTACAACACTTCCATTAGCAAGGAGAAAAACTTTTGGTTAACCGAGGTGGTTTGTGGGATTTGGGGGTCTCCTTAATGCCACAATGCCTAATATTAATTTTTTATATTTTTTTTGCTTTATTACTTTTGTCTCTTACTAAGTACAATGACTTGTACATATAAAATGGGGATATAAAAAACTTTTTTACTTGAATTGAATAAGTGGAGTGAGGTGACCCTAAAATCCCTTCAAGTTCTGAAATTCATTGAATTAAAATTTTGTTACTTTCCTTTTTCCTTTTCTATATTTCATTTCATTAAATAGTTCCTAATTACATTAAATTTTTTAACATTTTCTTTAAAAAATGAGTTCCAAATGTTCTCCCTTTTTAATATTTTATTTTTCCCAATTACATATAATAACAATTTTTAAAAATTCATTTAAAAAAGTTTTAAATTCCAAATTTTTTCCCTTTTGCCCTCAACTCCCCCCTCCCTAAGATGGTAGCAATTTGATATAGGTTATATGTGTGCAATCAGGTAAAACATTAGTCATGTTGTGAGAGAAAAAACAGAACAGAAAAAAGACATAAAAAATAAAGTGAAAAATGGTATGCTTCAATCTTCATTCAAACTCCATTCATTCTTTCTCTGGATGTGAATATTTTTCATCATGAGTCCTTTAGAATCTTCCTAGATCACTGTTTTGCTAAGAAAGATGTCATTCATAGTTGATCCTTGCAAATGTTGTTGTTACTGTATACAATGTTCTCCTGGTTCTGCTCATTTCACTCAGCATCCGTTAATATAAGTCTTTCCAGGATTTTCTGGTCTGCCTGCTCATTATTTCCAATAGCGCAATAGTATTCCATTACAATCATATACCACAATTTGTTCAGTCATTTCCCAACTCATGGACATCCTTTCAATTCCCAATTCTTTGCCACCACAAAGAGAGCTGCTATAGATTTTTTGTACAAATAGGTCATTTTCCCTTTCTTCAAAAATCACTTTAAGATACAGACCAGCTAGTGGTACTGCCAGATCAAACGGTATGCACAGTTTTATAGCCCTTTGGGCATAGCCCCAAATTGCTCTCCAAAATGGTTGGATCTGTTTATAACTCCACCAACTATGCATTGGTGTCCAAATTTCCCCATGTCCCTTCTAACATTTATCATTTTCCTTTTCTATCATATTAGTCAATCTGATAGAGGTGAGGTGACATCTCAGACTGGTTTTAATTTTCATTTCTGCAATCACTAGGGATTTGAGCATTTTTTCCATATAATTATAGCTATAATTTTCCATAATTATAGCTTTAATTTCTTCTTCTGAAAATTGACTATTCTATACTTTGACCATTTATCAATTGGGGAATGAGTTGGATTCTTATAAATTTGACTTTAGTTCTGTATATATTTTAGAAATAAGGCCTTTATCAGAGACACTTGCTATTAAGATTGTTTCCCAGCTTTCTGTTTTCTTTCTAATCTTAGTTGCATTGGTTTTGTTCATGCAAAACCTTTTTTATTTAATGTAATTTAAATTATCCATTTTATATCTTGTAATACTCTCTTTCTCTTATTTGGTCACAAATTTTTCCCCTCTCCATGTATATGATAGGTAAACAATTCCTTGCTCTCTTAATTCGCTTATGGTTTCACCCTTCATGTCTAAATCAAGTACCCATTTTGACCTTATCTTGGCATATAATATAAGATGTTGGTCTTTCCTAGTTTCTACCATACTATTTTCTAGCTTTCCCAGCAGTTTTTGTCAAATAGTGAGTTATTGTCCCAAAATCTGGGGTCTTTGGGCTTATCAAACACTAAATCATTTACTACAGTGTCTTGTGTACCTAATCTATTCCACTGATCAACTACTCCATTTCTTAGTCAATACCAGATAGTTTTGATGATTACCACTTACCACTTTATAGTATAGTTCAAGATGTGATATGACTGGACCACATTCCTTCACATTTTTTTCAACAATTCCCTTGATATTCTTGACCTTTTGTTCTTCCAGATGAATTTTATTATTTTTTTTTCTAATTCTGTAAGGTAATTTTTGATAGTTTGATTGGTATGGCACAGAATATGTAAATTAGTTTAGGTAGAATTGTCATTTTTATTATGTTGGCTCAGCCTACCCGTGAGCAATTGATATTTTCCCACTTGTTTAGATATGACTTTAATCATGTAAAAAGTGTTTTGAAATTGTTTTCATATAGTTCCTGAGTTTGTCTTGGCAGGTAGGCTACCAAGTATTTTATATTGTCTACAATTATTTTAAATGGAATTTCTCTATCTCATTGCTGGGCTTTGTTGGTATTATTACACTAAACTTTTTAAAGAAATGTTGAAAACCAAGATCAATATATTTACCTTTTCTCATTTCTCGTTTTTCAGTATCAAGGGCTCATTTGATTAGGTCAAGTTAAACTATTGTACATTATGTCTTCTCACCTTTTTCCTTCTAATTTGAATTTAATTTTGACATTTGTTCTTATTTCTGTTCATCTTTTTGGAATTCTTCACTGGTTTACATGTTGCCATCTGCTCACATCAACCACTCACCTCTCCATTGCCCTCTATATGAAATTAATTTTTAGTTCTTCAGAGGCAATGTTGTTCCATAACTCAGTGCCATGTAGCAACATTACTAAATGTCCATATTTAAATGATGAGCCCCTGTTTTCATGGCTCATTTTGTGTCAGTCATTAAAAGAGTTTTGCAGTTTCTTAAAAACAACCCACCCACTCTCATCTGTTCAGCTCAGCCTGACTTACTGTCCATTGTAA
Organism: Vombatus ursinus; assembly: GCF_900497805.2. Lineage (NCBI taxonomy): Eukaryota > Metazoa > Chordata > Mammalia > Diprotodontia > Vombatidae > Vombatus > Vombatus ursinus. The sequence continues at coordinate 55,118,327 of NW_020954557.1, forward strand.
TGTCTATCCTCATACATACAGCTGGACAAACTCTTAAGTGTGTCTATATGAATGCATATTGAGATCTGGGCAAAAGTTGTCCTTTCTCCACTTGGTATTTCCATTATGGATGGATGGATCAAACTCTTTTGAGTTATTAGATTTCTTCCATGAAGTTCTGAAATATTCTGGGACTTGATGCAATCAACACAATATAATCCACAAAAAAGAGCATCTGGAGGAATTTACCATCCTCAGGGAATCCCTCTTCATCCTGTACCCAGGATGGATTTAATCCATCACAGTAGCAAATACCTTTGGTGAACAGACATATCACAGTTTTATTCTTTGGTTGATATTTGTTATAAAAAGACTTCAGAACAAGGTTATTTCTCTTTTCCATGTGAATTATGTGCATATATAAGTGGGAGATATCTTATTAAAAAGGGGTATATATGGTGGCTTTTTCTTGTAATGAAGCAAATAGTTTTTGGTAGTCAACAATCAAACAGTGGAATCATGAATTGTTTATATATTGCAGTTTATTGTGAAATGATAAAAACATAGACTATTGTTGAATATAATTTGTGAAAGTCCACTTGCTCTTCACTAATATCATCATCAAGTATGACTCACAAAGATTTCATATAGATGAGAGTATAGGCATATATCAATAGTTAATTAAGCAATCAATTAATAAGCACTAATTAAGCACTTACTCTGTACCAGACATACTGGTAGATATTCCAGGAACACATATACACACACACACATGCACACACACACACACACACACACACACACTAAAAGAATCCCTATTCTCAAGAAGTTTACATTCTAATGTAATGCTAATACAGTAAATACATACATAAATATATAAAAAAGAAGTATAGGAAGAAGAAATGTGAAGTTGTTAGGAAGAAGTCATGGGAATCATGAAGGAGGATTCTTGAGCCATGTTTTGAATGAAGAGAGGGATTTTATGAGGCAGAGGTGAGGAAGCTGTGTATTCCTGTCATGGGACATGGTTACTGCAAAAATATGGAGATAGGGGACAGGTAGGTGGCACAGTGGATAGAGCACCAGCCCTGCAGTCAGAAAGACCTGAGTTCAAATCCAGCCTCAGACCAAACACTTGATACTTACTAGCTGTGTGACCCTGGGCAAGTCACTTAACCCCAATTGCCTAAAAAAAAAATATGGAGATGGGAGATTGAATGTCATATGTGAAGAAGAGAGAGGTGGCTAGTTTGTGAGGATCATAGAACAAAAGAAGGAAACTAATGTCCAATAAACTAAAAATTTAGGTTGGGGCCAGGTTGTAAAGATAGAATGCTGAACTTGTAGTCAGGAAGACTTGTAGTCAGTTTGAATCCTGCATCAGAAACTTACTACTTTTGTGATTCTGGAAAGCTTACTTGGCAGTTTTCAGCATCAGTTTACTCATCAATGAAATGGGATTATAATAGCATGCATCCCACAGGGTTGTAATAAGGACCAAATGAAATAACATATGTAAAGCACTTTGCAAACCCTAAAAATGATGTGTAAATGCTAGCTATTATTATATTTATCTTTAATCTTAGAGACAATAGAGATCAACTGGAGTTTATTGAGTAAGGTAGTTACATGGTCATACCAATGCTTAAGGAAAATTATTTTGATGTTGGTACAGAGGATACACTAGAATGGGGACAGAGAAGGCAGACAAGTCAATTAGGAGTATGTTGTAGTAATCTAAGTTAGATGATGAAGGTTTTAACTAAAGTGGTAGTTATGTCAGTAAAGACAAAGGAGAGATGTTATGGAGGAATAAATAGAAAATTTTAACAGTTGAATGAATACCGTAAGTTTTTGTTTTCTCAATCACCAGTAACCTTTATGTGATATTAATAAGTTACAAGATGTTTTTCCATGTCTTTGATACGTTCCCGTCTCCCACAGTTGCATCTCCTCCCTCATAAATCTCCTCTATAAATCTCCTCTATAAATGCTTGATATTATCCAGTAGCTTTTCCCATCTTTGTTCTCTTTGATGCCATTTCTGAAATTTCTATAAGCACATCTGGGCCAAAATATTAAGGTCCAAGCATAGTTGTTGCACTATCTTTGGTGGGAAAAAATTTGTTTTCAATATTTTCCTTTTTTCTAATGATTTTCAGATGATATTTTCAGTTGGATATCTTGCCAATTTTCCTTTGAATTGGCTTTACCATCCACTGTTTCTCTCTGTTTTATCAAGTAATGCTACTCATAATCTTCCATTACCTTTCTTAATAAGACTTTATAAATATTATCTCTTATATTCTAATTTACTGTTGACTTTGGCAACTATCTCTCCATCTGGCAAGTGAATCAGATGTTTGGTAAATAAGGTGATTTCTGAGTTCTTTTGCTCTCCTTTCTGTGATATTTTATATATATATATATAAATTGATTTATATATGTATATATAATAGTGTGTATGTATATATATGTGTGTGTATGTATATGTGTGTGTGTGTGTGTGTGTGTATAATGATTGAACTTACCTCTGAAGAGTCAGTGGTTTGACTCTGCAGAGACAGCTCAATCAAGGATAACTCCCACATCATTAGCAAATTTTTCTCTGTCTGTATCATGATTTTTTTCTAGAATGTAAGTTCCTTGAGAGCAGGGGTTGTTTCATTCTTTTGGTTTGTATTCCTAGTACCTCACACAATGATGGGTTTAGGTGCTTAATAAATATTTTTGATTGATTTATCATATTTAGGGTTTGCCATGGATGGTACCTAAAGCTTCATTCTCTCTCTCTCTCTTTCTCTCTCTCTCTCAACCACACGCACACACACACACACACACACACACACACACACTGAAAGTGTTCATGATTTAAAGGCATGAGCTTCTATATAAGCTCCAAGTTGTTCCACTGTTTATTCCTTCTTCCTGAATCATGCTTTCTCATGTTTCTCCCTATTTTAATTTTCCTCAACTTTGCATTGAAATCACCAAAATCAGTGTATTTTGATCTGATTGGTGGGGATGTCTTATCAAATTATTGTTTTTTGACTTTTTGTTTTGTTTATGATAAAATTTTTCTACCTCTTTATTCTCAGCAACTAATATACATTCATTAGCCATGATTTTTTTCATTGTAGTAACTTTGCAGACTTTTTGTCATTGGTTTTATGAAAAGTTTTGACCAAATAACACATGAAATAAAATTTCTTGTTACCACTGTTTATAAAATAATACCCACTCCCCCAGCACTTTTCTTTTCTGAGGAGCACTTCTGAGACTTGATTCTGTTAAACTATAACTTCTTTCTTTCTTCTGGTTTCATTTATGTCAAGTATGTCAAGATTGAAATGGTTCAACTCCTCCTAGACCATGCCTCCTCATTGGTCATTAGACAAGGATATCATATTTAGAGTATGAACAGTCAAGTCAGAATTTCTTGGTGTTCTAAAAAACATATCATCCTTAGTACCAATTGTCTCCTTTCTCACTATTTTGCCACCATCATTACAAAAGTAACTGAGGTCTACAAAGAACAAAGGGACATTTTTTTCTTTGTTTCATGAGTTGCCATGACAAAAATAGTTCATTTTCAGGTGGTCTTTCAATAATTAGCTGGGTTGATCTTTAGAATACAGATGTAGGCTGTTACCATGACTATATTCTTTTCTGGTTCCATTGAAGTACCAACAATTATTATTATTATTGTATATATGCCATGTGTGTTTCTATGTATTGCATTTTGGCATGTGATAAAACAAACTTTGCCTACTCCTTTGTTTTCCTTTTCAAAGAGATCCCGGGAACCAAACTACAACTCTTTTTATTTTCTTTCCTGTCTTACATTATTGTGAAAATATAAATATTGATGTAGTTCAATTCTTCCATAATGTCAGTTAATTGGTCACTGGAAAACTATCATTTGTAGAGTACCAACAATGAAATTAATATTTATAGATGGTATAAAAACTATAATTCTTAGTATCTTTTGCTTCCTTTTCCCACAACTCCTCCCATGTTACTGTGGGAGTAGAGAAGTCTGAACAGAAAAAAGGGACATTTAAAATTTTTTCATTTGTTTCATGAGGTGCCATGACTGATAAATTCTTTAGCTTTGTCCAACCTACAGATGATGAGCTTCTCCATACTTATCTGACTTAGTCCTTGGATAGGAAGCTCTATCTGCTGCAAGAAAAATATACATATGAATATAGTATCATTATTTAAAGATGATATAAAGGGGATAATATTAGACTTATTAACACCCCCAATTATCAGTAAGACATAAAACCTTCCCTGATTATGCTTTTGTTGGTTGGTCTGACATGATTTATCCCCTCTTACCTAATATCTGTGATCCAGTAGTAAGGAGAAAAATAAAAATTAATTAAAACCTATAATGAATTTTTTAACAGGCCATAAGAGCTAAAGCTTATAGTGAAAGACAGGTTTTGTTAATCACTGTGAGACATTCACAAACTGGAGAGAGATCCACACATTGTTGAAGCAATATAATAAAGATGGCTATCCAAATTATTGCTGTATTTAATACAACACTAATGGAATAATTTATTGGATTAGATAAAATAACAACTTATTTAGTTAAATAATTCAATGCTGAGGTCATAAACCAGAGTGCAAAAGACTAAGTAAGGAGTAGGAGGTGAAAAAATGGAAGGAATGAGTTTGCATGGTTGTATGACTTTCTTTAGCATCATTCAGCTGTATATGAGTAGGAGTAGAGAAAGATAATGGTTGGGGCAATTCAGGGCTTAGCATTAACAAGGCATGACTGGTTGTAGAGCAAGGGGGCAAAAGATTCAAGAAGAGCTAAGAGTGTATAGTCAAAATGATCAACCATACAGTCAATACTATAAATGAAGAAAAGGGAAACCAAAGTACTGATGAAAGACTAACAGAATCAGCTTTCTGGGTCCAATCATATCATAAGCTTTTTAGAGTAACCTCAGAATCAACAGCAAATCAGAAAAATAAGAAGAAGAAGAAGAAGAAGATGTAGCATTCAATTATAATAGTTTCAACCTCACCCCTTCAATCTATTGAACACTAGGTCAAGGGGTTTGCTTAATTTTGTATTTTGTGTACCGTTCCTTTGAAAGAATCCTACTTTTCCACCAGTTCCAAATCATTTGATGATTACTGTTTTGTAATACAGTTTAAGATCAGTACTTACAGAACCCTTGCCTTTCCACTTGTTTTATAATTACTCTTCAGATTCTTGGTCTTGTGTTCTTCCATATGAATTTGGTATTTTTTTCTCATTCTATGAAATGTTTTTTTTTTGGTAGTTTGGTATAGTATTGAATAAGTTAATTTAGGTAGTTCTACAATTTTTTTTAAAAAAATTATTGGCTCAACCTACCCATGAGCAATTAATATTTCTCCAATTATTTAGGTCTGTATTTCTGCAAAGAGTATTTTATAGTTGGATTTTCATATAGTTCCTGGGAGTGTCTTGATAGATAAATTCAAATATTTTATAACTTCTGTAGTTACTTAAATGTAGTTTCTCTTTCTAGTTTGTCCTACTAAGTTTTGTTGCTAGCATACAAGAATGCTGAATATTTATGTAGATTTATTTTATATCCTGCAGCTTTGCTGAATGTATTGTTTCAATGAATTTTTGGTTAAAACTTTATAGTTGTCTAAGTAAATAATCATATCATCTACAAAAATTATAAATTCATTTTCTCTTTGCCCATGTGTTTGTTCTTAATTTTCCTTTCTTATCATTGATTTAATTAGCATTTCCACTATTTGCAAATATTATATTTAAAATTTATGCATCAATGTTCCTTAGAGATACTGGTCTAGTTTTCTTTTTCTGCTTTGTATTTCCCTGCTTTTAGTATCAAGAACATATTCAGAATATTGAAAGAGATTGAAAGGATGCCTTCTTTTCTTATTACAAATAGCTTATGTAATATCGCAACTAGTTATTCTTCGAATGTTTGATAGAATTCATGCATAAATCCATCTTTTTTTGGACATTTTAATTGCTTGTTCAATTTCTTTTACTGGCATTAGATCTATTTCTTCTTTGTTAATCTGAGTCTTTTATAATTTTGTAAGTATTCATCCATTTCCTCTGTTATCAACTTAGCACATAATTGGACCAAATAATGTCTGAAAATTTCCTTTATTTCCTTTTCAGTTGTTGTGTTTTCCTTTTTTTAACTTTCATATGAACAATTTGGTTTTACTCTCTCCTTTAAAAATTAGATTAGCTTATTATCTATTATATATTTTTTCAATCTCAATATTATTTATTCATTTAATTGTGTTTTGTTTTCAATTTTATCAATTTCTCCTTTAATTTTCAAAATGTCAACTATATTCCCTAATTGGGAATTTTTTTTGTTGTTGTTCAAATTTAATTATTTTTAATTATTGTGTACCTAAGTTTTAATGTTTTTCCTTCTTTCTTTTATTCCAAGGCATATTTTCATCTCATCATGGTTTTAGCTGCATCCCATAAGTTTTGATGTGTTATATTATTATTGTAAATATCTTTGGTAAAATTTTCTATTGGTTTTATAATTGAGTTCTTGGCTCACCAGTTCTTTAGAATTATGTCAGTTTTAATATCAATGTGCTTTTTAATACTCTCTTTAAAGGCTTTTTATTTAATATTATTTCATAACACTGCAAGCAAGATTTAAAGAAATTTGTAAATGAGCTGAATTGTAATGTAGTGAACACTTCATCATTGAAAATTATCAAATAGCAATTGGATGATCATCTTCCAATTTGTTGTAGAGGGCATTCCTGTATTAAAATGTTATGTGTACCATAAGTCCCCTCTGTTTTCTTTCAAATGAGAAATTCCATAATTCTAAATGAATCATTGTGTTATTAATTAATTAAGCCTGTGTTAATAGTTCATCTACCAATGTATATGTGTGGCCAGAATTCTAAATAAATTCAAGTGTTTTCAGTTTAAAAACAGTAGGGAGTTGACCTCTGATTTAATTTGAGGAACACCAACAAAAAAGGCCAATTTATCCATATCTTGGCTACAAACTGAAGCTAAAATGTCTTAAAAATAAAAGTTAAAAATGACCCTTCTTCTCTGAAAAGAAAGAATATGGTCTTCATCTGAGCATCGATAAGCCCAGGAAGTAGGCTCTGTTGTCTTACAATACCTTGCCCCTGGTAGCTTACTCTTTCTACATTTTCTCTTAGTCTATGCTCAGGGGCTTAGAAGCTTCTTTGTGGAACTTCTATAACAGGAAACATCTTGCCTGCAAAAGGGAATCCAACAATGATGGACAGTCCAATTCAATCTAATTTTGTAAGCATTTATTAAGTGCCTGTGGTATACACCTCTTTCTTCAAAATGCAATACAAGCAAAACCTGCCACTTGAAGTCTTTTCCTGATCCTCACAACAGCTAGTGCCATGCCACTCAAACTACCTTGTAGTTAACTGCTTTATATTTATTTGCATTTTTCTATTTATACTTATTCAGTATATATTTATAGACATGCTGTTGCTTCCCCTTTAGAACGTAAATTCTTCATGATTAGGGATTATTTCATTCTTTATATTTGTGTCCCCCACTTCTAGCATAGTGCCTGGAACATTATAAGAGATTAATAAATGCTTGTAGATTGATTGATTGCAGGTAGGTGTAGGGATCAAAACAGGATTTAGATAAGATATAATCCTTATCCTTATAGAATTACTGTCCAGTAAATGTGCCTTACAGAAAGAAAAGGGACCCAAGAGTTAAGATAAAAATAATCCCTGAAGCACACTGGGGATTTGCAGCCTGCCATCAAGCTGAACAGAGGAAAACAGTGGAGAGGTTTGAGATATATCTATCATAAAAGAGAAGTCATGCAAAGTCAGGTAGAAGACATAGAAAATAAGAGATGATTATTCCAGGAGACAGAGGTGGCTACAAAGGAGGATGAAAAGGCCCATGACCAATTTTTGAATGAGGAGGAGGGAAGATCACCAGAATATAAACTTAAAGTCCTGGACCTGGGTGCTGCCCAAGTATTCATTTTATACCTGATCTCCTAAAGCCAAATTTTAATGTAGGGATGTAGAATCTCCTGCAGTGCATGCAAGCGGTGTTCAGTGGTTCATTACTCCTTCTCACTTCTCCCTTGCTCACCCTTATCTTCAGAGGTGTAAATTAGAGAGGCAGATGTACAATCTGGGAATTTTTCCAGCTACATTTTTAGAAAATGAAGCGTTCGGCACCATGGGCACTGAGCAGAGTTCCTCAGTCTGTCGCAAAGTCACCAACCATGCCAAGGAGACCCTATGAGTAGCCCTTGAATGCTTACATACTTAGGCAGTGGACAGCAGCCTTTATCAGGACAGTCCACAGTTTGGCCCTTTTTCTCATTTTATAACAAAAGACTCATATCCCAGCATGCTTACACTGTTGTACCCAACATATAGGGAAAGAAGAGTAAAAACACTGAGAGTAAAGATTTGTCTTGCTAATTGATTTGAATTAGGAGGAGGATTTAAAGGTTTTACAATATGGGAGATAGAAAATTGGACTTCGAGTCAGAAGACCTGTAACCCTTACTTGTTCTGATCTTCCTCCTGGTTTCCATGGCTTTCCTTCAGGACTTGGCTCAGATCCCATGTTCTGCAGTAAACCTTTCCACCAGCTTATAGTGCCCTACTCTCTGAGCTTACCTGCCATCTACCATATGTCTCCTATATCTACCCACTTATTTACATGTTGTTACTTCTGTTAGAATATGAGCTCCTTGAGAGAAGAGGCTGTTTTTGCCTTTCTTCGTATTCCCAGGCTTAACACAATTTCTGTCATAGTGTTTAATACATGTTTGTTTACTGACTAACATGGTGACAAGAAACAACTGAGCCAAAGTTTACTAATGTGGAAAACAGGGATAAATACTGGTACTATCTGTTCCATGGGGTTGTTGTGAGGAAATATTTAATAAACTTTAAAATGATCTGGAAATGAAATGAAAATGAGATGGAATGAATGAATGAATAAATTGTTCCTTAGTTTTGTAGAAGGTTGAAGTGATTATAAACTATTAACAGACAGAAAGTGAAACTTTTCTTTTCTGGGGTGGGGAGGGGACTTCTGTCGAATGTCTACTATGGTTCCATGACATGAGAGTATCAATAATATGATCTGAAAACTTTCGGGGATGCTAAACTACCTCTACTTATCTATCCTCCAAACAACTAGAGTGGAAGGCTATCCCAAGAAGAATAAAACATTCAAGAAGGGATGAAGTACATCTATTCTGAGAATGGAGCAAGTTGGGAAATCTTTTCTGTGGCTCGGTGAGTAGTGACCTGCTTTTGCCTTCATCAGACCAGCCTGATTTCTCCAAGCACAGAAGGGTTGATAGCGCTTCAGGCTTTCATTCTGCTCCACACGAAACAATTGAAAACAAAGTTATTCCTGCTATGGAGAAAATGAAAGACAATATCCTTAGAGTCCTAGTACACGAATATGGAACTGTAAAACATCCTGGTATATTCATCTTTTTTTAGCTTCAGGTGCCTCCTTTTCATTTCCTATTTTAATTCTACAAGCTTTTTAAGCAGGGACCCAGGTTTATACCTCCCTCAGCCCCTAGCACAGTAGGTTGCATATTGTAGCCATTTAATGAATAGGCAAAGGAGTCTATATCCTGCTAGTTTCTTCCTTCTTCCCTTTCTTTGCCTACTTTTCCCTCTCATTTATTTTTTCTTTCACTGTTTTCCTCTCTTTTTATTTCATGTATTTCTATGTTCTCTGCCATATTAATCTACCCCTTTCTTTTACAGACTCAAATGAATGAAAAAGTATTTATTGCAAATGTGCAAAGATACAAATAGAATAGTAAGACAGTCCTTGCTCTCAGGGAACTCACATTCAAATGAAAGCAGACCACGTATATTGGGGATTTCAGCTGTGGTCAGATGGAAAAGTCCAGTTGTTTTTAAGGTGCAGTGGCAAAGCAGATGATAATTCATCTTCTTTAGCATCATTTCCATTGGAAAAACCATATTTATTGGACTATTTGATAGTTCTAGGGCTTCAGTGGTGAGAATCTTGTTTTCTGATTCTTCAGAAGCTGTAGCTACTGAGGAGACTGTGGCTGTTGCCAGATTGAATTTAAAGGTGCACAATTTCCAGATGTCACAGCCCCATCATTTGTATGACACATCTGAGGTATCAAAAAGATAAATATAAGATAAATATATTATATTTATAGTAGAATGTACTTAATCTTATGCTATTCATTTGTTTTCTTTTCGTCTCTGGTAAAAGATACATTACCTTACTCCGGGGTGTATAACTTGTGGCCTCGAGAGCATATGTGGCGATCTAGGTCCTCAAGTGTGGCACTTTGACCAAATCCAAACAAATTTGTTCTGTGAAGTTTGGATTCAGTCGAAGGGCCACACTCGAGGACCTAGAGGGCCACATGTGGTCTTAAGGTTGCAGATACACAGTGAGTTAGTGATAGGGAACATGCCAGTCCTGGTCATTTGTCTGAGACAAATTTTTTTCTTTCATGATGGTGGTTGAAAGTTCTTATAGATTCTGGGCTTAATTCCTTTGAAAGTCTGTTGTAAATTGAAAGAAACATGTCACCTATATACCTAGAAAAATGACTCATTGGAGAAGACCCTAATTCATAACACCTGCTGAGAGATGTTCCCCAGCCACTTGGACCAACATGCAATATGAAGTGGGAATAACACTGACTTTGGAGTCAGAGAAGCTTTTTCACTTGCTCCTTCTGTGACATTTAGCACATCGCTTGTTCTCTCTGGGTTTCAGGTTCTATCTTTGTAAAATGTAGGAGTTGAACTAGGTGACTTCTAAGGTCTCTTCTGTCCTGTGGATGTAAAGAAAGTTTTGTTTTTGTTTTTGTTTTTGTTTTTGTTTAAGAGGAGAACTCTGTCATGCTGACAACCAATTAAAAATTTCTGCTGAGTGTAGCACAGTATATTTTCTTTAAAAAATATGTAGTCAAATATTATATACTCAATTATATAAAATTAGATACTCCAGGAAGGTTGGCTGTAAAAGAAAATGCTATAATAGTCTGGTAGAGTTGAGGCAATGGAGGTTAAAAAAAAAAAAGGTGGTATGGTAGAAGGCAGGGAGCAGGCAGAGTGAAAAGCACAGTAGTTCTGGAATTAAGAGGACCTAGGTTCAAATCCTACCTCTGATATATTAACCTGGGTGACCTGCGGAAAGTCACTTAACCTCTCTGAACTCAGTTTGCTTATCTGTAAAATGACAGGATGTGACTAGATGGCCTCTAAGGGCCTTTCAGCTGCAAATCTACGAGACAATGAAACAGTGCAGGACTTGGAATGAGGAAGACTTAGAATCAAGGTCCAGTTCAAGCATCTGTCAGCTATGTGACCCTGGGCAATTCACTTTTTTTTTTTTAAAATCATTCATTTTATTCTGAACTTAAGAAAAAAAATAAACATTTCCATAACATAGTAGAATAGGAAAAAAGATTATTCTATACGAAACTGCAAATATATTATGTACAACTTGCTATATTCCTTTTGAATATATAATAAAGTTATCATGTATTTTCTTTTTTTGCCTTTGTTTCTCCTCTCCCCCCTAGAGATGGCTACCATTAGACACAAATGTATACACGTATCTATCTTTCTAAATATCTGTCTATACTTTATGTGTGTGTGTGTGTGTGTGCAGGCAAAATCATTCTATACATCTATTTATAAGTTCTTTCACTAGTTACAGATTGCGTTTTATTTCATATGTCCTTTACAGTTAATTTGGGCATTTAGAATAGTCAAAATGACTTATGCGTGCAGCTGTTTTGTTTATTAACTTATTTATTTTTAGTTTTTACCATTCAGTTCTATAAGATTTTGAGTTTTAAATTTTCTCTCCCTTTCTCACTTCTCCTCCCCCAAGACAGTGTATGATCTGATATAGGCTCTGCATATACATTCATGTTAAGCATATTTTCCCATTAGTCATGATGTAAAGAACAATTAGAACTAATGGGAGGAACCATGAGAGTGAAGCAATGAAACAAAATGACACAGGAAAAGGAGAGCAAATATTACGCTTCCATCTGCATTCAGACCCCATATTTCTTTCTCTGGGTGTGAATAGCAATTTCCATTGTAAGTCTTTCGGAGTCGTCTTAGATTCTTGTGTTTCTGTGAAGAGCCAAGTCTATCATCCCATAATGTGGCTGTAACTGTGTACAATGTTCTCCTGGTCCTGCTCATTTCACTCTGCATCAGTTCATCATTCTTATAGCACAGTAGTATTCTATCAAGATCATATGCCACAATTTATTCCTCAATCTCCTCATGTGTAAAATAGAGGTAATATGCCACCTAAAAGCTAGGTGGCATAATGTATAGCACATTGGACCCAGAGTCAAGAAGTTCTAAGTTCAGATCCTAACTCAGATACTTAATATACGACCCTGGGGAAATAACTTTTGTCAGCCTCGGTTTCCTCATATTTAAAATGGGGATATGAATAGCATATACCTCCTAGGTACCTCAAATGAGATAATATATCTAAGTCATTTTGAACTTTTAAAGCACTATATACATGTTATCTATTAGTAACACCTATCAAAAAGGATTGTAATAAGGATGAAATGAAAGAATGAATGTAAAGCATTTTTAAGCCTTAAGGCACTTGATAAATATGACCCATTATTGTTATTAGGGTCTCTTCAGTCCTTATGTGCCAGAGCAGTGCTGGATTGAGCCTGGTTTTAGGAATTTCCACAAAGGTTGGGGACATGGGTTTTGCTGAGGCATCAGGCAATCTCATTTTTTTTTTTTTTTGTTGAATGGTCTGATGCCTGGAGTTTTGATATTACACAGTTACTAGAGTAGGAAGAAAATGATGGTTGCTACATTAAACTTCCTCTAAGAGGATCCATGAAGTCTCTGTAACCCTAGATGTTCATATTCACTTCCTGAATTATCAATTTTCCATAACATTTTAAAACTGCACAGGTGGTTGTGATATATAGGATTATTATAAAACCATGGAGTTAGAGATGAAAAAAGGCATTATTCCAGTTGGATTCATTTTGCAGATGAAGAAACTGAGGCCCAGAGAAGCAAATTGACTTGTCTACAGTCATACAGGTCATTAAGTGACGGAGCCAGGATTTGAACCTAGGTCATCTCACTCCAAATCCAGCATCCTTTCCACTATCCCATGGATTCTTATACATATCTGCTAAAACAAAATCTTCAGTGCCAAGAAAACTGAAACCACTGAAGCATTTTCAAGAGAAATAGACTTCCCAGCCACTGCAGCTTAATGACTGAACAAAACAGATTAGTGCAGGAAACAAATAAATGATGCATGCTTCCAAAGTTGGACAGGAAATAAAATGGGTGACAGACTGAGTTTAGATTTCCTTGCTCCCACCACATCCCAAAATTACATAACATACCTCTGAGAGTAATATTATTTCCATCTCTTCTAATTAGGCTTTACTTAAGAAAAGAAAGACAGAAAAAAAGGATGAAGAGAAGGAATGAAAGAAAGAGAAGAGGGAGGAAGAGAAGGAAGGAACAGGAGGAAAAAGAATGAATGAAAGAGAGAAAGAGAAAGAAAGAAAGAAAGGAAGAAAAGAAAAGACACTCATCTCCTTAGAACGTTTCTTCCAGTGTAGACACAGCATCAAGGCAGATTCTATTTTCAATTATGTGGGCCCCCAACTGAGGACTCCACTAATTGGGCCTATTCTACTTTTACCAAAACATACACTTTCCAAGATTCGGTCTCCCTTTGATATTTCAGACCCACGAGCCACTTATCTAGAATGCCATAGACATCCCCGAGTAGACTTTGAATTTGCCAGGCAGCAGTCTCTGCATAGCATTTTTTCTGATGGAGACCCACATCCCAGCTCTTTTGCCTCTGCTCACTGACTGGTTCTCTGCAGCATTGCTTCCTACACTAAGGTGTTTTACCCTTTAGACCTACAGACTAATGCCTCTACCTTTAGAACCTGGCTACCTCAACATGTTTGCCATTAACTCCCTTTCTATCTTCATCGAATCTAGGTAAATGGTGAGTTGAATAAAGGTATTTTTCCCTACTCTAAGTTTGGTACTTACTCATTCAATAGTCAAATCTTTTACAATTTTGAGTATAGTTCAGTATTGGATGAGACACGTTGTCATCTTTCAAGGGATGTTATCTTATTTTACGTTTTGAAGAACTATCGTAAACTTTCCATGGAATAGTTCAAATCAAGTAAGAAAAAAATAGCAAATGTTGGTAAAGGATTATTTATGAACAATAGCATAGCCTAGGATTCAAGAGACCTGGGTTCTAATCCCTGCTCTGCCATTTTTTTGTTGTGTGACCTTAGGTAAATCACTTCACTTAGGGCCTCATTTTCCTCAGCTGTAAAATGATAGGATAGGATAGGCTTAGAAATGATCTCTAAATTACTTTCAGTCCTGTCTATATAGAGAAACATTTGGAACTTGAATTATCCCTTATCCCCCACCATCTGAAGTAACGTTAGGAAGTAGGTGGATAGGATAGCCCTTGGGTACTGAAATGTATTCCTAAGATAGAGTCAGGATACTAGGTACCAATTATGGAGTGAACTATATTGTTTCCTCTTGGCCTTTCCTTCATTGATCATCTACTCTCTCTCATCTTCATCCTGTTCTCCCCTAACAGCTCCTTCCTTTCTGCTATGATAGTATAGTTTATATTTCTATAGTGATTTAAGGTTTGAAAAAACACTTTCTTCAAAGTAAGACAAGTAGTATAAGTATTATTATCTCTGATATACAGTAATACACATTAGATATTGGGAGAGATTGTTGGATTTAGAATCAGAGAAGCTGAATTCATAACCAGATTCTCTCAACTCACCATGCTTGCTTTTGGCCTAGTCCTTATAGTTTTAATCCAGTGAAGAAACTCTTATGGAAAAGAGGCCAGCCATCCCCTATAACTTCCAACCAACTACTAATCAAATCAAATCACCACCACTATCTTAATCATCATCTTCCCTGATACCCTGATAGAGACAGATTAGGACCCTGAAGCAAGAGTGTCGGAAATAGCAGCATTCCCCAAAATGCCGCCTTTTTCTTTAAAGGCTAAGTAAGCCTCTTTTTTTTTTTTAGGCAATTGGGGTTAAGTGACTTGCCCAGAGTCGCACAGCTAGTAAGTGTCAAGTGTTTGGTCTGAGGCCAGATTTGAACTCAGGTCCTTCTGACTTCAGGGCCAGTGCTCTATCCACTGCACCACCTAGCTGACCCAAAACTCCACTTTTTTCTAGCCCAACCCCTGCACAGCAATCACTGAGGGGAGAAATCTTTCTGGAAAAGGAGCTACCTTCCTCACCACCACCACAGCTGCTGACCAATGACTACCATTAGGGTGATAAGCACATGAGCCTTGGAATGCTAGCACCTCCATTTACCTCCCACCAGATTTATCACCCTGCTTCTATCACAGCCCCTACAGTCATCACATAGAAAAGCAACTGCTATGGAAAAGGATCAGCCATCTTTACCAACTGCCAACTGTCACATAAAGTGTAACTAAGCCAGCATAGTTGAAGCATCAAGGCATCCTGGGGAAGAAAAAGGAGGCCTCATGTGCAAGTCAATCCACCACTACCACCTAGACTACCATTTCCTTTTGGATCACAGTGGAGACAGACCAGCATCCTAAATCCATGAGCTTTATGAATATTAATGTTTTGAGCCCACTGCTCACAAGCCATTTCCCCGGGAAGCAACCTCTATGGAAATGTAACCTGGCAACTGCTCCCATAGGTGCTACGACCACAGTTGAAGACCAAGAAAAGAAAATTCTTGCCACCCAAGTCTTTGGCACTGTTAAATGGGGCAACATTAGAAACCAATATGATTTTATCCCTGAAAATGACATTAAAGATGAGGCATTCCCTTCTCCTTGCTGTTGCACCCTAAGCACGATGCGACTTGCACCTTAATTCTTCCATATGTGTGCAATACTCCATCAGAATGTGAACTTGAGAAAAAGAACTGTCTTACTTTTCTATTTGTATCTCTAACACTTAGTACAGTGTTTTGTATATATTAAACACTCGATACATGTTTTTCATTCATTCATTACAATATAAAGATGATGAACTGGGGAACATGGAGAGGCAGAAGGTCTGGAGCTCACATTGAGGATGAAGAAGAGATTGAGGGAGACTAGAGCAGAAAAAGAGGATTGAATATGCAGTGAGGGCCAAGAAAGAATTTCAAAGATCTGTATCATGGAAGCAGAACAATTGTGGGTAATGGTCAGATCAAAGACATGATCATTCTTTTATTTGGTTGAGGTAGAGTGATGATGAAGGCCATCAAAGTTTTATGCATAGAACAATTAACAATTCTTTGAGTACTGGCATTCAAATGGTTCTGAATCTATTTGGTTGTATCATGATCTGATTTTTATCTCTCCTCCTTTTCTACAAGAATAATGTAAGACACATTATCTAGAGCTTTGCTAAAATCTAGGTAAACTAGATCCACAGCTTTCTTTTTAGCTTCTAATTGATAATCCTATCAAAAAAGGAAATGAGGTTAGCCTGATAGGTTCTGTCCTTGTAGAACCATACTGGCCCTTTGTAACCAAGTCTTCTCTTTCTAGATAATCATCAAGTATCTTTTTAGTGATCTTTTCAAGAATTTTCCTAAGAATTGAAGTCAAGTTCACGGGTCTCTACTTTCTAGACTATTCCCTTCTCTCTCTCTTTTTTTTTTAAAGTTGGGTCAGTATTTGCCCTTCTCCAATTTCATGATGCCTCTGCCATTTTTCATGACCTTCCTTTCTAATACCACAGACAATGGATCCATAATCATATCTTCCAGTTCTTTTGGGGACTGAGGATATAGTTTATCTGGGGTAATTCAGAATTCATCAAGGACAATTAATAACAACTCTCTTACTATCCACTTACTTCTCTTGAGCATTAACTCCTTGTTAATCTGTTTTGTACTATCATTTCCAATCTAAAGGTTATTCTCATTTTCAGGAAGACAAAAACAAAAGAAGATTTGAGCTCACCCACCTCTGTCATCAGTTGCTGCTTGCCTTCTGTCTGTTGTCAACTCTCATCATCCCATATGGGCCAAGCAAAGGTACAATCTCTTCTTTGATCCTCCTTTTTCTCTCAACATAACGAGTAAAATCATTGTGGATGTCCTTAGCTTCTCTTGTCAGCCTAAGCTCTTTCTGAGCTTTAGCATTCCTGCTATCATTTTTACAAGACCATGTCCTACATTTGTATTCTTTTACCTGGCCTTGCTTCCATCTTCTATACATACATACATACATACATATATATATATATATATATACATGAATATGTATTAAACATAAGTTTTGGGGGTTTTGTTTGTTTTTTTGGTGTAGTCCTTGTGTAACCCCCTTGGTATCTTCACACAAAACTCAGTTTTCCCAATTTTTCCTCCTCATTGGCTTTGTTTCCCTTTATGTGTTCAGAATTTCTTTCTTGAGCATCTTCCATCTCTCCTAGGCTGACTTTTCCAGAAGTCATGGGATCCTACCTATGTTTCCTTTGAATTCATTGAAATCTGCTCATCTCTGATCAGAAATTCCCTATACAATATCACTCAAAACTGCTTTCTCAACCTTTGATTTAATACCTTAAAACTGTGAACTACTTCCTGAGGCAGTCTATTATTATGCATTTTTTTCTTTACTTGAAACTGAAATTTACTCTTCTGCAACTTCAAACCATTATGGCTAGTTCTGTTCCCTGGGGTTCAGCAGAACAAATCTAATTCCTCTTTCACCATTAACCCTTCAAATACTTGAATATTGTTCCCATGTGACCAGGTCCCTCACCTCCAATTTTCTCTATCTCTGCTTCTCTAGGGTAAATAAGCTACATTCCTTTCAGTGATTTCTGTTAAGGGATATTTGCCATTTACATGGAATGACAAATCTTCATTTAATTCTGTAGCTAAATGTAACATTATAACATTATTTTTATTAGATTGATTTATCTAGAATTATAAATTAAAGAATTGTTTTATTATAAAATGTTTGTTGAATTACAGAAGACGTTAGGAGGGATCATAGAAATTGTCTCATCTTGTGGACTGTTTTATTATAAAACCCAGAGGAGTAAAGTATCTTGTTCAAATTAGTTAGTTAGTGACATAGTTGGGCTTTCTGACGCCCAGATCAGGGTTTTCTTCCACAGCTACATGCAGTAGTCCTGGCAAAGTGCCTACCCTGGTGGAGTTAAAAGATACAGATAAAATGAGATCCTCATGAGGAGAAAAACCCTCATGGTCTTATTTCTGTAGGCTATGGACTTCTTGGCTTTGAGGTTTATATTCAGAACTCTAGTAATTGTCAGTAGTTTTTCACTCAGGTGCAAAAAAATAATCACATGTAGCTCAATTTGCTATTTTTTAAAGTTACCACTAGATGGTATGCAAATACTCTTTCTTCAGAATCGATAAAAAAAAAATAGACTTCTGGAATATGGAATGGACCTCATTGCTTTATGCAGCATTTCTATTTTATTTGTATTGCTGTCTGTGGGATATTGCAACCAAGGTAGAAAAATACCTCCGTGAAAACAAAATTAGATTCTCCGATATCCTATTATAATGCATTCATGTCACTGTAGAACAGTGGTTTTTGAAGTGTGCTATGAGGACTCTTGGGTGTCTCTAAGACCTGTTCTTTCAGAGGTTCACAAAGTTGAAACTATTTTCAAAATAATAATAATAATAAGATATTACTTGTCTATTAAAATACTTCTCCCTTTTCCAACTGCCTATCTCTGTGAGGCTGGATTTTCTTCATATACTTCAACAGAAACAACATATAACAATAGAATGCAAAAGCAGATATGAGAATCCAGCTGTCTTTTATTAAGCCATACATTAAAGAGATTTGCAAAAATATGTAAAGTAATCTATTTTTCTCATTGATGTTTTTGGTTTGTATAATCTTGTTATTTTCATAAAATACGTTGTTTATGTTAATATGTGGGAATATTAATTGGTTTTCATTAATTCATACTTTAAATTTTTATCACTTTTAATTTCTAATATGGCAGCTATTGATAGATATAATCTACATGAATCTTTGGGGATCTCAATAATTTTTAAGAGTGCAAAATGGTTCTAAGGACAAAAAGTCTGAGAATTGTTGCTGTAGGAGATGGTTACATTTTTTGGGGAAAAAACTTTCATAATAATTTACCCCAAAAGTAAGAAAAATTTTACCCTTCATATTAAATTGCTTCTGCTATTAGAAAATGTGTTTCCTATCCATAGCCCATTGTTCTCTTATTTAAAATAGCTTTAGATTTGAATATCTATAATGAATATGTTTATATAACATATTTTAACAATTTTAAGAGCTCATATATCCACAAGTCTAAAAAATGGAACAAAAAACATTCAGCACATAAATCTCATATAGACTTCTGGCTTCAAAATTCTTACAAAATGACAATTCATTCATTCCCTTTAAACACATTTTCTTTAACCTAGATGAAAATTGTGCTAATGACTCACTCTTTGTAAGACATATATTTTGATTAATTCTCCCATTAAATTTTGCTTGAAGGTTATTCAGTTGAATTCAGCAACATTTATTAAGTATCACTATTCAGGGACCAGTTACTTTTCACTCAAGATAACTTTTACAGAGTAGGTGGTAAGTAAATATTTGTTGAATTGCATTCTTGCCAGCCACTAAACTACAAAGACCACTCCTCTTTTCTCACCCTGTCATTGGTGGTTCTTCATATTCTAGTCCTCCAATCAATTTAGTTCAACTCAAAGACCATTTAATAAGTACCTACTATGTGTCAGATGCTATGCTACTCACCAGAAATACCAAGATGAAAGGAAGACAATTCCTGGCCATCAGCACCATTAGAATGGTGAGTTATAATAAACTGAAAGAAAACAACATACTCATAGATAAATAAATACAAGATAGATAAAAAAATAAATATTAGGCAATGGAGAAGTTGAAATCAAGAAAAGTTCTGTGGAGGAGAGGCTGCAGTTCATCAGCATTCATTCCTTGGTCATTCCTTGGCAACATTCCAACATCCATTCCTTGGCAAAAGCATTTAGCTCATCCATTCTCATGGATTCACCAATCACCTCTCTGCTGATGACGCCCAAATCTCCTTTTTTGTCTCATCACTCAAACTTCAGTGACATTTACCCAAATACCCATTAGACATTTCTACTTGGATACTTCACTTTCACCTCAAACTCGATGTGTCTTAAACTGAGAGTGTCATTATTTGCCCAAATTAGGTCTCTTTCCCAACTTGTCTATTTCAATGGAAGCACTGTCATTTTCCTAGGAATTGAGGTTAAACATCTAAGAGGAATCTTTTATTCATCTTTCCCCATAGTTTTCACATCCTGTAAATAATGGAATTGACATTTTTTGCTTCCAAATGTCTTTTGTACATGCTTTTTTGTTGGCAGCTAGATGGTGCAGTGGATAGAGCACTGAATATAGAATCAGGAAATTGTTCACTCATTTCAGTCATTTCTGACTCTTTGTGACCCTATCTGGAGTTTTCTTGTCAAAGATACTGCGGTAGTTTGTCATTTTCTTCTCCAGCTCATTTTACAGATGAAAAAAAAACTGAGTCAAACAGAGTTAATATCCAGGGTCACATAGCTAGTTTCCGAGGCCAGATTTGAAGACTGGCCTTCCTGACTCCCGGCCTGACATTCTATCCACAGGGCCACCTAGTTGCTCATTGACTTGACTTCAAATCTAGCCTAAGACACTATCTATGTGACCATGAGAAAGTCAATCTGCCTCAGGTTCCTCTTTTGTAAAATCTACATCTTAGATTTGTTGTCAAGACAAAAGGAGATATTTGTAAAGTACTTTGCAAACCTTAAAATGTTATATAAATTCTTTCTATTATTACTCACTTCTTTGCCAGTGTTGGCAGAGGCCATAGCAACTTTGGATTCATGTAAGCAGTCACTTACATGACTTCCCTTAGTCCAGACCCTTCTCTAGCCCATATATCATATTACTGCCGGGCTGATCTTGACTCAAACACTGTCATTTTTAATTGCCATTTACCTCTTCAGGTATACCCTACTCCTACCATAGCTGGACCATCTCCAGTCATCCTGATAAATATCTGACCACTGCACCCAGATGACTCTGGAGGAGAAAATAAGACTGGTGACCTTGAGTGAAGTGACTCTCACTCAAATCAAAGTCAATTGCAAGTCATGTCATCACCTCTCTGGTGTCATGGTCCTCTTTGAGAACGAAGGACAAGCACACCAGCTCCTACCGTGTCAAGTTCAAACTCTTCTCTCTGACTTTCAAGGTTCTCGATCATCTGGCCACATATCGTCTATCCAAACTTACTTCCTCCAGAATACACCTTGATTCCATTTATGTGTATGTTTCTTGTCTCCCTTCATAGGGTTTGTAGGCAGGAACTATTCTTACAGTTATCTAGTACAATGCTATAATCAGAGAAAGCACTTTAATTGATTCTTCTATGTGCCATGTTTTACATGACCACTGGGGGTGGGGGAACAAGGAAACTAGATCTTTTGAACAACCATGAGCCTGTTGCTATAGATACCACATCTTTCTCTGGATTTCTAACTTGACTTTATAGCAAGTAAAATTATTTTGATCACAGCTTTTCTTCAACTAGACTTAGAAAAGTGGACAAAATTTTCAAGATATTTCTGATGATGTAATTACTTAAGCAGAAAGTTCTTTAAATTCAAATTATATGATTGTGTATTACCATAATGACTATTTATTTTCACATTTTATTGCAAATGACATTTATGGCTTCTGCTGAAAAGTAGATACTATATATTTTAACTGAATTTATTTGCCAATTACAGATAAAGAAGGCAAGTCTAAGCATCTCTTCCTTTAGGTAGACAACATGTTTCTGACAAATTTATATCTTTGAGGACAAGCAGCATGCTGATTCTATTCAGTGCTCAGAACACTGCTTCTACTTGTTAAAGTCTTGCTCTTATTTTTGAAAATAATAAGATGTGAGGGACAGGATCATATTCATGTAAAATAACTGGATTGGCTAAGAACTAATTGATTTCTCTTTTCTGGTCATTTCCATAATTGATTATGCAGTAATTGATTGACAATCCCTGTCAAGATCTATTCTAATTATTTAATCATGCCTCTGCCCTGTACTATTTTGATTGGATACATTCAAAATTGTATAATCTTTTAAGTCACGTATTAATCATTATACCTTCATAAATGAATCATTTTTCTGTCCTTTATGGGAACCAAATAACTTATACTTACAATAAGACCCCAATAGTACACTATGTGAAAACAAAGCAACTAATTAAGCTAGTTAGGGAAGGCCCAAGTAGTTATTTAGTTTTGGTAATAATAGCTCATATTTATGTAGCATTTCAAGGCTTTCAAAACACTTTATATACATAATCTCATTCTGTCTTCCCAACAACCCTATGAGATGCATGCTATTATCCCCAATTTACATGCAAGTAAGGTGATACTGAACAAGTTTAAATGACTTGTCCAGTGTCAGAAACCTAGTAAATATCTTAAACGAGATTCATACCTGGGTCTTACTGACTTACATCCCTGGGTCTTACCACTGTGACATGGTTGCTTTCTAATTGTTAAATGAATGAGAATGGGGGGAAAGAAAGGGTATTTTAAAGCATCTGGCTAGGAAATTAGGATGAATTCAGTTCTCTTCCTTATTTTTCATCTCTAAGTGGGTGAAAATTGTAGACAGGCAAATTTGGTTTTGGCAGGTAGGTAGTACAGTGGATAAAATGCCAGGCCTGGAGTCAGGCAGACTCATCTTCCTGAGTTCAAATCTGGCCTTGGACACTTACTAGCTATGTGAGCATGGGCAAATCACTTTACCCATTTGCTTCAGTTTCCTTATCTGTGAAATGAGCTAGAGAAGGAAATGGCAAACCACTCTAGTATCTTTGCCAAGAAAACCCCAAATGGGGTCATGAAAAGTCAGAAATGACTGAAAAATCACTCAACAACAAGATTTGGTTCCATGTATGGAAAATCTTCCTAACAATCAGAAAAACTGAATGGGCTGCCTTTGGAATGAATAGATGAATATATGAATTAATTTTGAAATTACTAAACACTTGTGCCATGCATTGAGCTAAATGTTGTAGATACAAATAGAAAAGCAACAGTATGTGCTCACAAGGAACTCACATACTAATAGGGAATGAACAAAATAATACATGTCGAAATGCTCAGCTTCAGGGTTAATGGAAAGGTCCAGTGGTCCATAAGGTACATGGATAAATAGTAATGAAGTAATGGGTTCTCCACCAGTAGAATATTTCTTGTGAAGACTAGATGAACACTTACTAGAGATTTTGTGGGAGGAATTCTTGATCAGGTATGGCTTGAAATAGTTGGCCTATAAAGTCCCTTCCACCTCTGAGATTCTCTAAAGACCTCCAGCTGGAGAAAGAAGGTTCACTTTGGTCATGGCCTTGAACAGAATGACAAATAAAAATAGCTCTTCTAGTGTAGATATTTGCTGATCCATTGGAATTATTTCATGGTTTTATTTTCAGAATTATTTCATACTACAGGATAATACAAAATATTTCAAATACCATCTCCTATCTAACTTCTGAAATCAGTAATGAACTTTCTTTTGAATGGACTTTCTGGTGTCCTTACAGCAATATATGGGAATGAATGGGTTTCCTTTAACAATAGGGTAAACTATTGAAATATATTTCCTCTGACATATGGGCCTAAACATCATTTGCCCTATTTTGGACTTCTATGTGGTAGAGGGGGAAGGATTTAGGAAATATTTCCTCATTTAGTATGTCCAGAGGGGAATCTTTTTTTTTTTTACACTGTCACTGTTATCTAGTACAGTCTTTAGAGCAATGGTTAAAAATTAATGGGCCACAAAGTTTTTAAAAACAAATGTTAAAAATTTGTTTCATATGCAACTGGGAAATAAGATATACAGGCAATAGGGTATAGAAATCTATCGTGCCCTCAGGAAAATAGAATGGGAAGGGGATAAGAGAAGAGGGGGTGATAGAAGGGAGGGCAGATTAGGGGA
Source organism: Vombatus ursinus (assembly GCF_900497805.2). Classification (NCBI taxonomy): domain Eukaryota; kingdom Metazoa; phylum Chordata; class Mammalia; order Diprotodontia; family Vombatidae; genus Vombatus; species Vombatus ursinus. The sequence goes on from NW_020954557.1 coordinate 55,142,452, forward strand.
AGGGGTATTCAGAATACTGTATTGAGGTGGAGGAGGGGTGAAATGGGGAGAAAATTTGGAACTCAAAATCTTGTGGAAGTGAATGTTGAAAACTAAAAATAAATAAATTATAAGATAAAGTTTAAAAAAAAAGAAAAAAATTATGGGCCATAGTATGACCCTCAAAGTTGTATGATTAACTAATTAGAGTGTAGAAGATAGGCAGTATCTACTCTCCCCAATCATGGGCTTCTCTCCAAAACAAATATAATACACTTGTCAGTCATTAACAGTCAGTACTCCACCACTCTGTGTTCTCTCAGCCCTGCCCTCCCATGGGCTATGCCAGGGCTTGGCTCCTGAGTACAGTTACAATCTCACCTTGATTCAAGGATATGCCATAGTTGTATAATCAAAATTCCATGTTCCCTCCAGTATCTTCACATCCTCTCACTCCCACCCCTAAGATCATGTTGTGACTGCTTCAGGCACTACTTGGCAACCAAGTTGTTTTATTTGAGGCAATGACCCATGAGCAAGGAAATGGGCCCCCCTTCATTTTCTGTGGAACATTGTAAGTTTCACAGGAAGAGGATGGATTGCCATTTTCAATAAAGATTTCATTACATATCTTCCTCCTAAAACCTACCCCTCTTTTAATCTTGCTTATATATATGTTGTGGATACCACCATCCTTATAGGCACCCAGGTTTACAACCTTGCATTCTAGACTCCTCACTTTTCCCTATTTCACATGTCCAGTTGGTTGCCAAGTCTTGTTATTTCTATTACTACAATATTTCTCACATTATTTCTTTCTCTTCAATCCTATTACTACCACTCTTATTCAGACCCATATCACTTCTTACTTGCTCTATTGAAATAGCCTACTAATTGGTCTCCCTCCTTCAAGTCTCTCCTTGAACTCCTATTGATCCTCCACAAAGCTGCCAAATTGATATTCCTAATGCACGAATCTGACCATAATACTCCCTGATTCAATAAACTCCAGGGGCTCCCTATTGACTGTAGGATCAAATATTATTTCACCTTTATCTCATCTTTTTTTATTTCAAGTTTGAGTTATTTTTAAGATACATAATTATTAGTACAATAGTATACATATATAATTTATTAATAAGTAAATATTCCTATGTCAAGGACGTGTGCTCAAAATTTGTTTGCTAATAGAGATTTAGAATCAAAAATATTTTGAAGATAATTACCCTAGAATAAAGAAAGATTTTTGTCTTATTGTAATGAAATTTGGTGGAGAATTGCTATGGTTCTAGAATTCTACCATGTAGCAGAAGAAGGGAGCTTTTTTTTTTTTTTTTTTTAGTTTTCAACATTTACTTCCACAAGATTTTGAGTTCCAAATTTTCACCCCATCTCGCACCTTCCCCCACCCCAAGATGGCATGCATTCTGAATACCCCTTCCCCTGGTCTGCTTTCCCTTCTATCTCTCCCCCTCTTCTCTTATCCCTTCCCCTTCTATTTTCCTGTAGAGCAGGATAGATTTCTGTACCCCATTTCCTGTATTTCTTATTTCCCAGTTGCATGTGAAAACATTTTTTTAAACATGTGTTTTTTAAACTTTGGGTTCCAAATTTTCTCCCTTCCTCCCTCCCCACCCACACTCATTGAAAAGGCAAGCAACTCAATATAGGCTATACATGTGCAGTTATGCAAAAGACTTCCATAGTAGACATGCTGTGAAAAACTAACTCTGTTTCCCTTAATCCTATCCCTTTCCCCCCCATTTATTCTATTCTTTCTTTTGACCCTGTCCCTCCTCAGAAGCATTTGCTTCTGATTACCATCTTTCCCAATCTGCCCTCCTCTCTATCATCCCCCTACTCTCTTGTCCCCTTTCCCTCCTATTTCCTGTAGGGTAAGACAGATTTCCATACCCAATTGAGTGTGTATGTTATAACCTCCTTAAGTCAAATCCTATGAGAATAAGATTCACTCATTTCCTCTCACCTTCCCCCAGTTCCCCTCCACTGTAAGAGCCTTTTCTTTTCTGGTTTTTTTTGTGAGATAATTTACCCCATTCTACCTTTCCCTTTCTCCTTCTCCTAGTATAATCCTCTCTCACCCCTTTATTTTATTCTCCAGATATGACCCCTTCATCTTCAACTCACCTTGTGCCCTCTGTCTGTCTGTCTGTCTGTCTGTCTGTCTGTCTGTCTGTCTCTCTCTCTCTCTCTGTCTCTGTCTCTCTCTGTCTCTCTCTCTCTCTCTCTCTCTCTCTCTCTATATATATATATATATATATATATATATATATACACATACATATAATTTTTCCCTCCAGCTACCCTAATACTGACAAAGGTCTCATGAGTTACAAATATCACCTTTTCATGAAGGAATGTAAACAGTTCAAGCTTAATAAATCTCTTATGATTTCTCTTTCCTGTTTACCTCTTCATGCTCCACTTGAGTCTTGTATTGGAAAGTCAATTTTTCTATTCAGCTCTGGTCTATTCATCAAGAATGCTTGAAAGTCCTCTATTTCACTGAATGACCATTTTTTCCCCTGAAGAATTATACTCAGTTTTGCTGGGTAGATTATTCTTGGTTGTAATCCTATCTCCTTTGCCCTCTAGAATATTATATTCCATGCCCTGTGGTCCCTTAATGTAGAAGCAGCTAAATCTTGTGTTATCCTGATTGTGTTTCCACAATACTTGAATTGTTTCTTTCTCACTGCTTGTAATATTTTCTCCTTGACCTGGGAACTCTGGAATTTGGCTACCATATTCCTAGGAGTTTTCCTTTGGGGATCTCTTTCAGGAGGAGATCGGTGGATTCTTTCAATTTCTATTTGGCCTCTGGTTCTAAAATATCAGGGCAGTTTTCCTTGATAATTTCTTGAAAGATGATTTCTAGGCTCTTTTTTTGATCATGGCTTTCAGATAGTCCAATAATTTTTAAATTCTCTCTCCTGGATCTATTTTTTAAGTCAGTTGTTTTTCCAATGAGATATTTCACATTGTTTTCTAATTTTTCATTCTTTTGGATTTGTTTTACAGTGTCTTGATTTCTCATAAAGTCACTAGCTTCCAATTGCTCTATTCTAATTTTTAAGGAAGTATTTTCTTCAGTAATCTTTTAGACTTCTTTTTCCATTTGTCCAATTTTGCTCTTTAGGGCATTCTTTTCTTCATTGGCTTTTTGGACCTCTTTTGCCATTTGGGTTAGGCTATTTTTTAAGGTGTTATTTTCTTCAGCATTTTTTGGGGGGTCTCCTTTAGCAAGCTGTTAACTTGCTTTTCATGATTTTCTTGCATCACTCTCATTTCTTTTCTGAGTTTTTCCTCTACTTCTCTTACTTGCTTCTCAAAATTCCTTTGGAGCTCTTCCAAAGCCTGGGACTGACTCATATTTTTCTTGGAAATTTTGGATGTAGGAGATTTGACTTTGTTTTCTTCTTCTGGTTGTATGTTTTGATCTTCTTTGTCACCAAAGTAAGATAATATAGTCTGACTCTTTTTGCGCTGCTTGCTCATGATCCCAACCAATTAGTTGAGTTTTAAACTCTTTGTTAAGGTAAGAGTCTGTTTCCAATGTGGAGAATGTACTGTCCCAAGCTTTGGGGGTTTGTACAGCTGTTTTCAGAGATACTTCTAGGGACCTGAAAAGTGTCAGTTCTTCCAAGGTACTATGATAAAGGGCGAGGTATTTCCTCTCCACAGCCACAACAAGCTCCACCACACCAGCACTCCTCCTCGCCCCAGGACTGCCCCTCAGAACTGTGACCCAGATCCAAGCACAGGCAAAGCAAGAGATTCCTGCCTCAGCCCTGGCAAAGAGATCCTTGCAATCCCCCTCTAATCAGCCACTTGATTCCCCCTCAGTCTGTGGGCCAGAAGCTCAGAAGCCAGCCGCTGCCCTTGTGGTGGCTGAGATCTAGCTTCTTCTCTAACTGCAGTCACAGACTTTTCCCATTGACCTAAGTTGTCTTAGGTGTTCGTGGGTTGTGAAGTCTGGAAACTGCCAGAGCTGTCCGTGATTCAGTCCTCTGAGGCCTGCTCCAGGGTTGCTGCAGCCTGCACACCCATGCCAAACTGTGCTCCTCTCCCAGCCCGGCGTGATATACCTTTCCGATCAGTCATCCAGCCTGTCTTGGGCTGGAAATTTGTTTTACTCTGTTTTTTTTTGCCGGTTCGGCTGCTTTAGAATTGGTTTAGAGCCATTTTTTTGTAGGTATTTGGTGAGGTTTGGGGGAGAGCTCTAGCAAATCACTGCTTTCCCTCTGCCATCTTGGCTCTGCCCCCAGACAGGAGCTTTGATATCATAGTTCAACCCTTTTGTTTTATAGCTGAAGACACAAGCACAATGACTTTTCCAAGGACCCATAGCTAATAACTAAAAGAACCAGGGCTTAAGTCCAGGAATTTTGTGTCTCAGCCCCAAATTCATGGTTCTTTTTACTACACCATGAAAGATCTTTGAACCCATTCTCCTTTTATTCATGAACTTCCATATAATTTGAATATCCCCATGCTGGAATTCATTAGATGACTTAGAGATAACCATACCTAAGAGAGCTAGTGTACATAACATCTCCAACAGTGTGTCATCAAACCTTTGGAAAGAAAGAACCAAACATTTATTAAGTGTTCACTAAGTGCCAGGCACCATGCTAAATTCTGGAGATATAAATAAAGTAAAAAGAAAGACAATCCCTGCCTTCAAGGAACACAAATTCTAATTGGGAAAGAAAGCACACAAAAAAAGAGCTGACAAACTAGGGGTCAGGGTTAAGAAAGGAGGGCATGAAGGTACCCAATCCAGGGTCATCATTCTGAAATCTAGGTCAGGAGCAGTGCTGAGAACTGAATGAAGGCAGATGGGCATGGATTCCTCCATAAAAATGGAGGCTTCAGAAGGAATATACCAGTGGGAAAAGGAAGGAAGGCCTTGCAGAGGTATATTCTAGGGTGAGCAGGCAACATAGATAATAGGGTAATTATCAGGTAGTAGTAAGTTTTTGTTAAACATTCCTAATGTTGTGGAACTATAATCTCTCAAGGCAGGCCATTTCCTTTCTTAGACAGCTCTAAATGTGCAAAGTTTGGGGGGCTTTTCTCTTACATTATACTTAGATGCTGAGATGGAGGCATGACCTCATTGGTATATATATATATATATATATATATATTCCTTTCACCATTGTAGTTGGAAAAAACCCTCTTTGACTTCTCTCCCCTGTATAATTTGTGTGTATATCTTTACATGAATGTTTTATCAAAGATCCACCCAATATATTGAGGGCCTTCCTCTGGTTCTTTTAATATCTCAATATTACAAGCACAGCACTTAAGCAAGTGGACAGTCAGAAAGTGAGAGTGAAGAATTGCAGGTCCATCTAGCTGTAGTCACTCACTCTCATTTTAAGACTGGCCACTTCTTTTTCTGCTTTGTGTGTCCTTGATCTGATTTCTTAGGTAATTATTCACATGCAAAGTATTATTCATTATATGCTATAAAACACTGTGCATTTTCTGTTACCCTTTGGGTTACCTGAAACTTAAATTATTCTTACCTCAAGATGTGTCATGTTACTTAGCCTTACAGTCACCTGGATAATAGTGGTATTAAATATATGATTTTTGTGACAACGAGCTACCTTCAGTTATTGGATACACAGATGCTGTCAGGAGAGAGATCATTAAGTAAAGATTAGAGGAAAAAGAGACAAGTAGTAATTTTTATTATATAATGTCATACCATATATAATAACAATAGAAGCTGTCATTTATATAAAAAAATTGGGGCTTATAAAGTGCTTTATATAAATTATCTTATTTGACCCTCACAAAACAACTGTTAATTTGGTTATTTCATTTTCTCAATCTTAAAGGTGAAGAAACTGAGTTTTAGTGGTTAGGTTACTTTCCCATTGTCAATACGATATTGAATGTCCCAAACTAAAGCATTTTATATTGGATCCTGGATATTATTTGGAGCTACTAGAGTTTAATGAGTATTCATGCTGTACTTTAAAAAAAAAAACTTTTCCAGTTGAGTGGAATATGTATCAAATTGGAAAGAAATAAGGGGAGGGAGACCAATTTGAAGGCTATTGCAATAGTCCAGGTGTGAGGTGATAAGGGCCTTTACAAGTCTAGTGGCTAGTGTCACTGAAGAGGTAGGGAAATTTAAATAAGATGTTGTAAAGGTCAAAAAGGACAAGTTCTGACAACACTGTGGGGACAAGGGATGAGATAATGTCATAAGAAGAATGAGACTGAGGTTATGAGCCTGGATGACTGTGAGGGCGATGATGCCCTTGATAGAAATCAGCAAATTGTGAAGAGATGAGGATTTTTGGAGAGAAATAATGTATTCTCTCTTGGAAACATTGAATCTGAGATTCTTATGGGACATTCAATTTGAGATATCCAGGAGGCAGTGGGTACAGCAAGACTGGTACTTAGGAGAGAGAATAAAGCCAAAGATATAGACCTGGGAATTCTGTATATAAGGTTAATAGTTGAACACATGAGAATTCATAAAATCACCAAGTGATAATATACAGAGGGAAAAGAGAAGAAAGTCCAGCCCAGTCATAGGGGATGCCTATATTTAGTCAGCTTGAGCTGGATGAAAATCCAGTAGTGGAAACTTAGAAGGATCATTCATACGGGTAGGAGGAAAAAAAGTAGAGAATGGTAGAACAAAAACTTAAAGAGTAGAAACTATCCAGGAAGTAGAATAAAATTATTAATTAAACTTTGCCAAAGGATACAAAGAGGTTAAAAAAGATGAGGTTTAGAAAAATCCATTACATTTTTTTACTAAAAGATCATTGGTGACTTTGAAGAAAAGTTTCAATTACATGATGATGCCAGAAGCCAGATTGTAGAAGGTTTGAAAAGGACCAAGAATATAAGTGAAGGAACCTAGAGTTGACAGCTTTTTCAAGGAATTTACCTGAGAACGGAAGGAAAGAAGTGTTGTCATTACTGTGTTAATAGATCTTGGGGAATATCCTTAGTGAATTACCTCACATATCTCTTCTTGGCCCTATACTGTTCAAAATTTATATTAGTTGCTTAAACGAAGGTATAAATAAAATACTTAGCAAATTATCAGGTGCCTCAGAGCTGGAAGTAGAATGTCTCACACAATGTTGAAGTAATTAGGATTCAAAAAGGTCTTTATAGGCCAGTACAATAAGCCAAATCATATAAGCCAAAATTTAATAAGGATAAAGGCAAATTCCTATACAGGTTCAAAAAAAAAAACAAAACTTCACGAGTACAAGAAAGGGGAAGTATGTATGGTTAGCAATAGGGTTTCTATGGAAAAGATTGGTAGTCTTAGTGAAATACAAACTCAGTGAGTTAGCAGTGTGTCATGGTAGCCAAAAGAGCTAATATGATCTTAGGATATATTGATTTTTAGGTTGTTACATGACCATAAATAAAAAAAAAATCTCTTATATTCCGACCTTGTAACACAAATCTAACGTATTATATTTCATTTGAGGTGCCTCATTTTTGGCAAATCATAGTATATTCAGAAGAGAGTCATTAAGACAGTAAGGGAAGATGGAACTATGCCATTTAGTAATCAATCAGTGGGAGGAACTGGGTTAGTTAGCCTGGAGAGGAAGAGGCTTGGCAATGGAGACTGTGATGGCTGCTTCCTGTCTTAGTTGCTTTCTAATGAAATGTAAAAAAACAAACAAACAAAAAAAAACAACAACAACACCATTTTATATTTCTTCTGATTAGCCCCAGAAGGCAGAAAGAGGAGTGATGAGTAGAATTTTCATAGTCAGAATTTAGATATGTACAAAGCGGGAATGGAGGATGACCTCAAGAGGCACTAAGCTTCTAATGGCCAAAAGTCCTCAACTAGAGTCCATTGACCATTTACCAGGAATCTTGTGGAGAGAAATTCTGTTCGTGTCTGGATTGGAGTAGATGAAATTTTAGGTCCCTTCCTCTTCTGATAGTCTATAATTTATAGTCATAAAAATGATAAATATGAAACCAGAGGAAAATATCTGAATCTGTGTGAGGTAACGTAGGTCAAAATTAACAGAATATATTCACATTGACAGGGGCAGAAATAGAATAATAGAAGTAGAGTAGAAAGGGTCCTTAATAAGCACCTAATCCAAACATCTTATTTTACAAATGATAAAGTTAAGGCCAAGAGAGGTTAAGGGACTTGCCCAGGGTCACACAGGTAGCAAGTGTCAGAGCTAAAACTCAAATCCAGGTCTTCTGATTTCAAATGTAGTGTTCTGTCCGCTGAAGTACGGAGAAGGAAAGAAATGCAGCCAAAGGTGGTAGAATTTTGGAAAGACCTAGAATGAAGAACTTTTAAAGCATCTATTTGTTTGTTTATTAACTAGTTTGATTCTTCCTTGTCAAAGGCTTTGGGATTTGGGTGAGATTTTACCCTGTATTGCTTTTGTTGATGGATTGCTTATAATTTTTGAGAGACCTAAAGTCCAGCACTAGGAAGATGATAGTCCCACTGGACTATTCCTATATTACATCTTGAGTATTTTGTTCACGTCTGAGTGCCACATTATAGGGGGAAAAAACATTAATAAGCTGGAAAACATCCATAGGAGAGCGAAGATGAAAGTTCAGAAAAGTGAAAGGCTCTAATGTCATATGAAGATTAGTTAAAGTAACTTGAAATGTTTAACCCAGAGAATATGTTTTTAGCAGGCGTATGACTGTTGTCTTCAAGTATAAAATGGGATGTCCTAGGGAAGAAGACTAGACTTACTTTTCATTAGAGAGCAGAACTGGGAGCAAAGCCCGGCAGTTACTTTACTTCCCTGGAGGACATCAAATAAAGGCTAGTTCACCATTTACCATGAATGTGTTTGCGTGATTACCATTCACATATGGGTTGGATTAAACAGTATCTTCCGTCTCTTCTAGATATGAGCTAGATTGTTTTTTGGATATCAAGTGACATTTCACAGAATCACAGAATCTCTGTTTTTTTTCCCCTTTTCAATTCTGAGCACAGGCCATTGTCTATATAAAATGAATTGACTTGATGGACAGGCCCGTCCAAAAACATGCCATATCTTAGACAGTATGTCTTTTCATCTACTTTTCCCATTCCCACAACACTGTCATCTGCTAGTGTGGATGGCTAGGAAAATCTCTTTCAAATTATTATGGATTTAATTGAGGAAACTCTGTAGTGTCATAGAATTTGATGTAATTAGTTCAATACCCTCTCCAAATAAGAGCATTTGGTGGACTTTGCATTTGTTAGGAAATTTTCACATTTGGACTGTACATAAGGCATTTCCCCTAATATTGGTGAATATTCTACATAAAAATATATATCCTGCTTCATGTCAAAATTCAAGGGATCATTGTAATGATAACCATAAAGTCAAATCTGTCAAGGCATTCTGTATGGTTAACAGATGGATGGAAGATGTCTTGTTTGAAGAGATCTTGAAAAGGTTTTTTTTGCTCCATCTGATCAAATGCTGTTTCGAAACTAGGAAAAGAGGACCATAAGTTCTCTATACCTCTCAGTTTTATGACTATGAGTTGAAAAATGTCTATGAAATACTGCTGATTCTATTCTCATATTTTCATCGAGGGTACTTTATGTTTTAAAAGTACTATCTGATCTTTTCTATTATTTTATAATTATGATAAATCACATTTATATTACACTTTCAGCTTTACAGAGTGTTCCTTTATAATAAATTTGTGCGGTAGGTAGTGCAACTATTTTTTATAGTGTACATATATATATATGAAGAAACTGAGGTTTAGAAAGTTTAAGTGACATGCTTATGGTTACAAAAATGGCAAGTGTCAGAGTCCAATGAGTTTATTCAATTGTGCATTTAATCATTGTCTACATCTTTATTTCATCTATTAATGCACTCTGGATAACCATAGTTAACTAAATTTCATACTAACGTTTCTGTAGGTTCATTTTACCTTCAATTGTTTGCTGCTGTTTGAGGCAATGTTATTCATGTTTCACACTCCATCCTTGGCTTCCATGTTTTGCCACTTGGCAAGAATATTTTTCTTGACAAAGTATTTGTTCTCTCAGCTTGAGTGACTTGCTGTTGTTATGACTAGTTTACAACAACAACAAGAAAAAAGTTCTGTAAGAAACGCTGATAATCAAAATCAATATCTTTGCTCTTACTCTTCCAAATTTGATCAATTGGGGAGTGGCTCTTATTTTTATAAATTTGACTCAGTTCTATTCTCATTATGTAGTTGAGAAATGAGACATTTATGAGATAAATTTACTACATTTTTAAAATTTTATTTCATTGTCTATCATACCTTTTAGCAACATGTAGTTTCCTTGATTATCCCTTTTAATTAGGTCTATTTTTGCTTTTGCTTTGTTTGAGATCATGATTGCTACCCCTGCCTCTTTTTTTTAACTTCAGATGATGCATGCTCTAGTCCTTTTAACTCTTTCTCTGTGTTTGTTTCAAGTGTGTCTCTATAAACAACATATTGTTGGATTATAATTTCTCAACCATTCTGCTATCTGCTTTCCATTTTATGGGTAAACTCATCCCATTCACATTCACAATATGAGTATTAACTGTGAATTTCTCTCCATCCCATTTTCTTTTCTCTTTATCCCATCCCTCTTCAAAAGTCTACCACTATCTGACTTAATCCACTCTCCCTTTTATCAACCTCCCCTTTCCTCTTATCCCTTTCCCTGCCTGTTTCCTTATTTCTTAGGCTAGATTTCTATACATAAATGAGTGTGTGTATATATTCTTCCCTCTTTGAGCAATTTTTTATGAAAGTGAGGTGCAAGCATTGCCCATTACCCCTCCCATTTCCCCCTTTCCTGTGAATGCTCTTCCTTGCATTCCTCTTTTATGTGAGAAAACTTTCCCTATCCTAGCTCTCCCTTTCACCGTCTCCCAGTATATCCTTTTTTCTCATCCCTTCATTTTTTGGGGGAGATCATTCCAACATAACTGACTCACATCCATGTCCTCTGTCTATGTAAACTCTTTTTAACTGCTTGATTTATAATAAAGTTCTCAGGAGTTACATTTATCATCTTCCCATAAAGGAATGTAAACAGTTTAACTTTACTGATTCCCTTATGGTTATCCTTTGATGTTTAGTTTTTTTTTTTTTTTTTAATGCTTCTCTTGAGTCTTGTTTGAATGTTAAATTTTCTATTCAGCTCTGATCTTTTCGTGAAGGGTGCTTGAAAGTCCTCTATTTCATTAAAGATTATGCTTAGTTTGCTGAGTAGATTATTTTTGCTTGCAATCCTAGCTCCTTTGATATATAGTCGAGGGAGTTTTGATTTTGGGATCACTTCCAGGAGATGAAAAGTGGATTCTTTCAATTTTTATTTTACCCTTTGGATCTAAGATATTTGGGCAGTTTTCCTTAATAATTTCTTAAAATATGATGTCCAGGCTCTTTCTTCAATAATGGCTTTCATGTAGTCCAACAATTCTTATATTATCTTTTTCAATGTCTTTTCCAGGTTAGTAGTTTTTCCAATAAGCTATTTCCCATTACTTCTATTTTTTTAATTCTTTTTACTTTATTTTATTGTTTCTTAATGTCTCATAGAGGCATTAGATTACACTTGCCTAATTCTAATTTTTAATAAATTATTTTCTTCAGTGAGCTTTTGTACCTCATTTTCCATTTGGCCTATTCTGTTTTTTAGGAATTCTTTTCTTCAGTGAATTTTTTGCCTCATTAATAGACAATTCTCTATAGAAAGACACTATTATCTTCAGTATCTTTGTACCTTTTTTAACCAAACTGTTTATAATTTTCTTTTCCTAATTTTCTTGTATCACTTTCATTTCTCTTCCCAATTTTTCTTCTACTATGCTTATCTCTTTCTTTAATTCTTCAAGGAATTCTTGTTGGACTTGGGTCCAATTAGCATTTTTCTTTGAGGCTTTGTCATAGCTATTTTCACATTGCTATCTTTCTCTGAGTTTTTCTCTGGGTCTTCCCTGAAAACATAGTAGCTTTTGATGATCACTTTATTTTTTGGTTGTTTGCTCATTTTTCCAGCCTATTTCTTGACTTTGAACTTAAAATTAAAACCAGGCTCTGCTCACCTGGGTATGGGGAGGTACTATCCCAAGCTTCAGGCTTTTTCATTATTCTGTTTTCAGAAGCAGTTCTGGAGGTCTACAAATTTTTGGTGTTAATAATGTGATCCTCAGAGAATTATGGCCAATGCTCTCTTGGTCTGCACTATATTCTTTACCCAAAAAGGGCACTTGGTCCCCCCAATCCACAAGAACTCACGTTCCTCTTCACCTTGGAACTAAGACCAGAGCCTCTGCTTCCTTGTGACTAAACAGAAGTGCTCCTCTCTGCCTGGAAATTGTGACCCAGAAGTGCTTAATGGCAATAGAATTGCCAATCAGCACCAGCTACACCTGATGCTAGCAAAGGATCCCCTGTACTCTCTTTCTGACCACTTGTCCCACCAACTTACCATCTCCAGGCTGAGATCTCCTGAAGTTGCTGCTGCTAACAGCTACCTGTAAGGCCCATGGTTGGTGCTACAGTGCTATGCTTTGGTGTCACAAATCTCTCCTGTGGACATCATAAGCTTTTTATAGGCTGGAAATATCTCACCTTGATTTTTTGTTGGCTCAGTCACTCCAAAATTTTATTTGAGGCATTATTTTAATGTTGTTTGTAGGGGAATGTTGAGAGAGTTTATCTGTGTTGCTGTCTTTAATCCACCATCTTGGCTCTACCACAACATCAATAAAGTTCAAAATACATTTTGACTTAATTTGAAATATCTTGTTAGATTTTTCACATAAATTCTATATTTATTCCTCTCAAATAGATGTTGGTATATAATGCAATTATCTTCATGGTGGTCTGTTTTCAAATGTCCATCAGGAATACTGTTTGTTGAGATAGCTTGGTGTCATTATGAAAGAGTATTTTTGTTGTTGCTTTTTGATATAAGAAGAAACTGACTCTGCCAAGTCTTTTATTTGATTCTATGATGATAACCTGTGAGTGATCATTCCATTTAGCTATGACAACTTTATATTTTCTGGTTTCCTTTTTTAGCTAGAATAAGAACATAAATGCAATGCATTTGTTCCAGTATTATCTCAACATATTGGACATTATTGATTATTTATTATCATTATATTATTAATTGTTACTAATGATGATTATGATAACTATTAATAAAGCATGTTAATAATAACCAAGGTTAAATTCATGTTTTTAGCCTGTATGAGAACTATGTGTTCTTAATACCCTCTATCCCTTTTCTATTACTGAGCCACTGTCACAGAAAAAAAAAAATAGAGATTTTTAGTTACATTACCATTATGAAAAATTATAGAGAATCCCAGTTTTCCTATATGTTCTCCAACTAAGATCTAAAAAGAACATCAGGTCAAGTGTCATGGTAAATATTTGCAATCCCTGTGACTGGGGAAGCTGAGGCTTATGGATTGTTTGAGTTCAGGAGTTCTGAGCAACATTAGATCTAAAGTAAATCAGGTTTCTACACTAAATCCAGCACCAATATGGTAAGCCCAATGTAGTGGAAGGTCACCAGGCTGCCCAAGAAGTAAATTATTAGCCCACGTAGAAACAGAGATCGGTCCATGCTGATCAATAATAGAATTAGCCCATGAGTGGCTACTACACTTCCAGCTTGGGAAAGCTGGGGATCCCAGTCTCAAACATAAACAAATAGAACAAACCAAAATAAAATAAAAAGGTCACCAGACCAAATAATGATTTAAAAAAATACAAAAATAACCTACAGTAAGTACCTTCATCCACACCAGGACTGTACAAAGAGATAGCCAAAAGCCTGCCACCATAAGGAAAATGGCCCCACTAGGAAATCCGGTGTGAATATAGGTAAATGATTAAAAAGCCTTTAAAAGTTTAGACAAGAGACACTTGAGAGATCCCTGATACTTGTAACCTTCCTTATGTGAGAAGACAGGAAGCTGAGAGTGCACAGATAAAAAAGATCCAGGGACCCAGAGACCCCGAGACCCAGAGACCCAGAGACCCAGAGACTCAGAGACCCAGGGACCCAGAGACTCAGAGACCCAGGGACCCAGAGACTCAGAGATCCAAGGACCCAGAGACCCAGAGACGCAGGGAAATCCTCAGTGCTCCGAAAGCAATCAAAGGGACAAAAGCCAGCAAGGTATGGTGTTGTCAATGGAAAAGCAGGTTTCAGTAAGTGCTAGTAGATGAAAGGAGTAGGAAAGAAAAAGATTTAAGATGAAGGGAAATTTGTTGCCTATGGAAGAACCATTCTAGAGGGCATAGTGGAAGGACTTGGTAGTGTTTGGTTGTAACTTTAGGGTGGGAGGATTGAGGGGGATGGGAATGTGGAATCAGGTGCTGGGGGTAGGAATGGGATTTTGGTGATGATCTATAGGAATTCAGAGTCACTGGTGTATGAAGAGTTTAACCAGGAATGAGAATGTTCATTAATTGAACCTACCCTCAAAGGATAGGTGCAGCAGGAATCTAAAATCAAAGAGAACATTGTTCTTCTTTGTGGGCTTGCAGCATGAGATAGAAATTGTCTTTTACTGACATAGATGGAAGTGGTTGCTTTGGGGCAGATGGAAGATGCCTGGACTTACACCGTTGTAGCCTTTACTCAAGGCATGGGATGTGCCCAGCAGGAGAGGGAAGACAAAGGCACTAATGCGTGGTCTGAGGTTTACTCTCTTGTGGTGATTTACACCCTTCCAGTCATAGAGAAATACTTCTTCATAAGGCAGCCTATTCTATTTGTAGACACTTCTGCTTATTACAGAATTTTTTTCCTTATGTTGAGCCAAAATATACCTCTCAGTAGCTTTTACCCAGTGGCCTTATTTCTGCTTTTTGAGCCATAAGAAATAAGCCTTATTCCGGTTTCAAAGACCATTTCTTCAAATATTTGAAGACAGGCATATATCTTTGCTATGTAAGGCATGGTTACAGTCACACTTGCACAGTGTTTTCAAAAGGAGATTGTTTAAGTTAAAATCCAAAACATCATAGCACTATGGGGTCTTAATGCTTTTTATTTTCCTATGTTACATGCCTTTGAGTGTGTGAGTTACAATATGAAATATATGGTAATATCAAAACCCAAAATGTTTCTGCTTCTGTAAAGAAAATGTCAGTTTGTAGTGTGTCAGATGCTTATTCTTTTTTTCCTCTGAGTTAGTTCTACTTGGGGAAATTGGAAGGGTGGGACAGATGACAGGGAACTTACTCTTGAATTGGAGAAGGTCTGGCACAAAGAGATTAGATTTTTCAATCTCCTCCAAAATTCTATCATCCATTACAGAGTAAGTCAAGCAATACAGTCCATAATGGTCTAAGAATATGACTGAAAAACAATTTCAATTAAATTCACATCATATTTTATTGACCATGCCACTTGGTGCATTGGATGATATAACCCTGGATTATAATTCATGTTCCATTACTTATTAATTCAACAAGTATTTATTGCCCCTCTACTATATAGCAATGATTTCTTGACTTCCTGATATCAAAACCTTAGTAAGTTTCTTTAATTATTCCACTATCAGGTCTCTGTTGGAAATCACAATGCTTCCATGGTCTGAGGATTTAACAAGTAATTATAATTGTTTTTCTGGCCTTTCCTTCCAACTTAGCACTCAATTTGCTTGGGAAATATTAGTTGCTTTAAAAAATGCTATTTCAAAATTCATGAAGAAAAAGAACCACATTTCTTCAGTCTTCACAGCTGTCAAAATCCAGGATTTATTAATGGCAGGATGGGCCAGATTTGTGTTTTTTCAGACCTGAAGTCTTTGGGGAAGATCTGAGTTAGAGAAAGTCCTAGTAGAGAACGATAAAAAATGCAGACATTCAGGAAGTTGGCATCAGAATAGGTGAGCAGTAAGTGGTAATTGATCTTGGCAGGAAGTTGGGGCATGCAATTTGGAGAATCTGGCAATAGGGGAAGGATGGAAGTCCAATCAGGCAGAAACATTTGGAGCATAGCGTTAGGGGAGATTGGCAAGAGAAAGACAAAGTCACAGGTTCCAGAAGGTGATGGATGCTGGAGAGTCCTAGAAGCAACAATCAAGTCATGGAGACTGGAATTCTGGACCAGATTCCAATCCCTTGGAGAACTGGATAAACCAGAGAGGATACCAGTTCCAAAGGAACTGGAATACTAGGCAGGAAACCTAGGTATCCACTCAGACATTTTAAGAGAGGCAACTTTTTTATTAAAACTGAATACTAGTTGAAGAACTGATCATGAAAATAAGCTAAGAATCCAGTTCAATTCAATTGAAAATAAAAATAAAGTTTCTACTGTGTATAAGTTACTGGCATATTGATAGATAAACAGAAAATATAACAGTTCCTGCTTTCCAGAAATTTATATTTCCCTGGAGCAAGGGTATACTATGCACCATAAACACAAATAAGTAAATATACTTATTACTATACAGAAAGTTCTACTCAAGAGAATGAAAATGCTAGACACTGAAGAAACCAGTAAAGGTTTGAGGAAAATGTGGCACCTAGGGATGCTAAAAAGGTAAAGAGGTTTCAGATGTGGAATAATAGCTAGCAACACTGTTACCGAAAAAAATTGCTGATTAATAGAACTGACTTGATGTTCAACATGTGGGCTATGGAATCAGGGTGTTTTTTATTTCCCTTGCCTAGAGGCCAGATTATTTCTACACAGTAGGGTGGAACTGAGCCTATCAATTGAGTGTCCCCAGTACTGAAACACTCTCTTCCCTTCATTCTGCCTACTGACCTTCCTGACTTCTTAACTAAAATCCCATTTGTTTACTGTAAGCCTTCTCTAACTGTTCTTAATTCCAGTACCTCCCCTCTGTTAATTATTTCCTATTTATCCTGCATATAGCTTGCTTTATGTGTACTTGGTTTCATACTATGTCTCCCATTAGATTTTTTTCTTATTTAGTATTTTATTTTCCCCCAGTTATATGTAAAAACAATTTTAACATTCATTTTTAAAACTTAGATTTCCAAATTCTCTTCTTTACTCCCTCCCCACCCCATCCCCACTGAAAAGGCAAGAAATTCCATATAGTATATACATGTGGAGTCATGCAAAACATTTCCATAATAGTCATGTTGTAAAAGAAAACATAGACCAAAAGAGAGGAGAAAGCCTCAAGAAAAATAAAGCAAGTAAAAAAAAAGTGTGCTTCAATCTGCATTCAGACGTGATCAGTTCTTTCTCTGGGGATGGATAGCATTTTTCATCATATGTCCTTCACAGTTGTCTTCAATCATTGTATTGCTGAGAATATCTAAGTCATTCACAGCTGATCATCTTACAATATTGCTGTTACTTTGTACACGGTATATTTCACTTTGCATCAGCTCATGTAAGCTCATGTCCAAGTTTTTTGGAGAGTGTCCTGTTCATCATTTCTTATACCACAATAGTATTCCAACATAATCACATACCATAATTTGTTCAACCATTTTCCAATTGATGGGTGTCCTCTAAATTCTAATTCTTTGCCCACAGAAAAGAGCTGCTACAAATATCTTCGTACATATAGGTCCTTTCCCCTTTATTTTCTCTTAGGATACAGATCAAGTGGTGGTATTGGTAGCTCAAAGGGTAAGCATGATTTTATAACCTTTTGGGCAAAGTTCCAAAGTGCCCTACAGAATGGTTGAATCAGTTCACAATTCTACCAACAGAGCATTAATGTCTCATTTTTCCCACATCCCCTCCACCACTTGTCATTTTCCTTTTCTATCCTATTAGTCAATATAATAGCTATGAGATATTAGCTCATTAGCTGTTTTAATTTGCATTTTTCCAATCAACAGTGAGTTAGAACATTTTTCATATGGCTATAGGTAGCTCTGATTACTTCATCTGAAAACTATTCATATCTTTTGATCATTTATCAATTGGAAAATGGCTCTTATTTTTATAAATTTGAGTCAGTTCTGTATATGTTTGAGAAATGAGGTTGTCATCACAGAAACTTCTTTCAATTTTTTTTTTCAGGGGCAGCTAGGTGGTGCCTATGTTAAATGGATAGATCACTGGCCTTGGAGTCAGGAGGACCTGAGTTCAAATCCAGCCTCAGATACTTGACACTTACCAGCTGTGTGACCCAGGGCACTTAATCCTGATTGCCTCACCAAAAAGAAAAAAACAAACAATTTTTTTTCACAGTTTACTATTGCTAACTGTATTTCTCTCCATCCAATTCCTCATCTTTTATTCTATTCTCTTTCTTCTTTCGCCCTGCCCCTCCTCATAAGTATTTTGCTTTTAACTACCCCTTCCCCAATCTGCCTTCACTTCTATCACCCTCCCCACCTACACTTATCCCCCCTCCTCCTATTTTCCTATAGGTAAGATAGATTTCTATACCCAATTGAGTATATGTTATTCCCTCTTTGCGTCAATTTTAATGAGAGTAAGGTTCACTCACTCCTCTCCCCACAGCCCCCATTTTCCCCTCCCCTGTAATTTACCTCATTATACCTCCCCCTTTACCTTTCTCCCAGGACATTCTTCTCTCATACCTTAATATTTTTTTTAGATATCAATCCTTCATATTCAACTCTCACCTGTGCCCTCCTTCTGTCTACCCTAATAATGAGAAAGTTCTTATGAGTTATAAGCATCATCTTCCTATGTAGGAATGTAAACAGTTTAACCTTATTAAGTTTCTTATGATTGCCCTTTCCCATTTACCTTTTCATGCTTCTCTTGAGTCTTGTGTTTGAAAGTCAAATTTTCTATTCAGCTTTGGTCTTTTCATCAAAAATGCTTGAAAGTCCTCTATTTCATTGAATGCCCATTTTTCCCCTGAAGGATTATACTCAGTTTTGCTGAGTAGGTGATGCTTGGTTGTAATCCTATCTCCTTTGACCTCCAGAATATCATATTTCAAGACCTCTGGTTCTTTAATATAGAAGCTGATAAATCTTGTTTTATCCTGACTGTGGCTCCATGATACTTTAATTATTTCTTTCTGGCTGCTAGCAATATTTTCTCCTTGACCTGGGAACTCTGGAATTTGGCTATAATATTCCTGGAAGTTTTCCTTTTGGGATCTCTTTCAGAAGGTGATTGGTGGATTCTTTCAATTTCTATTTTATCCTCTGGTTCTAGAATATCAGGGCAATTTTCCTTGATAATTTCTTGAAAGATGATGTGGAGGCCCTTTTTTTGATCATGGCTTTCGGGGAGTCCAATGATTTTTAAATGATCTCTCCTAGATCTATTTTCCAGGTCAGTTGTTTTACAATGAGATATTTCACATTGTCTTCTATTTTTTTTCATTCTTTTGATTTTATTTTATTGTTTCTTGATTTCTCATAAAGCCATTAGCTTCCATTTGCTCCATTCTAATTTTTAAAGAATTATTTTCTTCAAGGAACTTTTGTATCTCCTTTTCCATTTGGCCAATTCTACTTTTTAAGGACATTTTTTTTTTTTATTCAGTGAATTTTTCTGCCTCTTTTTCCATTCAGTCAATTCTACTTGTTAAGGCATTCTTTTCTTCATTGGCTCTTTGGACCCCTTTAACCATTTGGCCTAGTCTGTTTTATAAGGTGTTATTTTCTTCAGTTTGTGTGTGTGTGTGTGTGTGTGTGTGTGTGTGTCCCTTGCCAAGTTGTTGACTTGTTTTTCATGATTTTCTCACGTCACTCTCATTTCTCTTCCCAATTTTTCTCAAAATCCTTTTTGAGCCCTTCCATGGCCTAAGACCAATTCATATTTTTATTGGAGCCTTTGGATATAGGAGCTTTGACTTTGTTATCTTCTTCTGAGTGTGTGTTTTGATCTTCGTTGTCACCATAATAACTTTCTATGGTCAGAATTTTTTTGTTGTTTGCTCATTTTCTGAGTCTATTACTTGTCTTTTAACTCTTTCTTAAAGTAGGTCTCTGCTTCCAGTGTGAAAGGTGTACTGCCCCAAGCTTCAGGAGTTTTGTGCAGCTGTTTTCAGAGATACTTCTAAGGGCCTATAAGTTTTCAGATCTTCCAAGGTGGTATGGTCTAAGGAAAGGTGTCTTTACTCCCTCCTGGCCTATGCTCTGATCTGTTAGTGACCACAAGCACTCTTTTCTGCCTTGAAAATGTAAGGAAGTGCCCCCTCCACTGTGGCCCCAACCTCTGGTGTTCTAGTGCTCCTCCTTCCCCTGGGATTGCCACCCAGGTGTGCAACCCAGTATGGGCAAGAATGGGCAAAGTAGCAGAGTCCTGCCTCCGTGTTAGCAAAAAGAGCCCTTCTCTGTAATCTCTGGCATAATCTCCTTCTAGTTGTTTAACCCCCTTACCATCTGTGGGCTTGGTGCTCTGGAAGCAGGTGCCATAGCTACTGATTCAGTAGCTCTCAAGGTCTGCTCCTGCTTTGCCGGGGCCAAGGTTGTCCTGGAGCAGTCTATACTGGACTGGGCTCCACTCCCACCCAGCTGCAACAGACTTTTCCTGCTGACCTTCTGAGTTGTCTTTGGTGTGTGTGGGCTGAGAGGTCTGGAAACCACCACTGGTCCTACTGATTCAGGATCCCTCAAGGCCTGCTCCAGGTTTGCTAGGCCTGGTCTGTGCTGGCACAGGCTGTGCTGGATTGTACTCCTCTCTCATTCTGGTGCAGCAGACCTTTCCTACCAAGCTTCTAAGTTCTCTTGGGCTGGAAAACTATTTCTTTCCATCTTTTTATGGGTTTTGAAGTTACATAATTTGTTTAGAGTCATTATTTAAAGCTATTTGGAAGGGTTTGGGGGAGAACTCAGGCTAATCCCTGCCTTTACTCTGCCATCTTGGCTCTGCCTTCTCCCCCATTAGATTGTAAGATCCTTGAGGGCAGGGGCTGTGTTTTACCTCTTTTTGTATCCCCAGTGCTTAGCACTTAGCCTGACACATAGTAGGAACTTAATAAATGTTTATTGATTATACCAATCAAACTACTGAAAAATTATTTTATAGAGCTAGAAAAAAGAATAACAAGATTCATTTGGAATAACAACAGGTCCAGAATATCAAGGGAACTAATGAAAAGAAATGCAGGGGAAGGTGGCCTAGCTGTTCCAGATCTTAAATTGTATAATAAAGTAGCAATCATCAAAACTACTTGGTAGTTTTGACTAAGTTTTGACTAAGAAACTAAGAAATAGAGTGATGGATCAGTGGAATAGGTTAGGTATGTAAGACACAGTCAATGACTATAGTAATCTACTATTTGATAAACCCAAAGACCCTAGCTTCTGGGATAAGAACTCACTATTTGACAAAAACTGCTGGGAAAACTGGAAAAGAGTATGGCAGAAACTAGGCATAGACCAAAATCTCACACCATATACCAAAATAAAGTCAAAATGGGTTCATGATTTAGATGTAAAGGCTGATACTATAAGCAAACTGGAATGGTTTACCTATCAGATTTATGGAGAACAGAAGAATTCATGACTAAACAGGAGACAGAGAATATTATGAAATGCAAAATGGATCATTTTGATTACGTTAAATTGAAAAGATTTTGCACAAACAAAGCCAATGCAACCAAGATTAGAAGGAAAGTAGAAAATTGGGAAAGAATTTTTACAGCCAGGGTCTCTGATAAGGGCCTCATTTCTAAAATATATAAAGAATTAAGTCAAATTTATAAGAATGCAAGTCATTCCTCATTTGAAAAATGGTCAAATAATATGAACAGGCAGTTCTCAGATGAAGAAATTAAAGCCATCTGTATGTATAAAAATATTTATAGCAGCCCTTTTTGTGGTGGCAAATAACTGGAAATTAAGAGGTTGCCCATCAATTGGGGAATGGCTGAACAAGTTGTGGTATATGAATGTAATGGCATACTATTATGCTATAAGAAAAGATGAGTAGGGGGACTTCAGAAAAACCTGGAAAGACTTGTATGGACTTATGCTGAGTAAAGTGAGCAGAACCAGGAGAATATTGTACACAGTTACAGCCACGTTGTGCATTGACTAACTTTGATAGATTTAGCCCTTCTCAGCAATGCAAGGATCTGAGACATCTCTCAAGGTCTCATGATGGAAAATGCTATCCACATCCAAAGAAAGAACTATAGAGTGTGAATGCAGATTGAAGCATACTATTTGCTATTTTTTTTCTTCTGTTGAGTTTTGTTTCTTCTTTCTGGTGGTTCCTCCTATATGTTTAATAGGAATGTATAGGTATAGCCTATATCAGATTGTGTGCCGTTTTGGAATGAGGGGGAAGGGAGGGGGAGAAAAATTTAAAACTTAAAAGCTTATGGAAGTGATTGTTGATAAATCTAAATAAATTAATAAAAAATATTGATTGATCAATTGACTGAATTGGAATTGAATAATATCATTTGTGAGAACTTGTAGGCTATAGAAGTCAAAACCTAGGATGTTCATTACCGTAGTTTATTTTGGCCAAGGTCAAAAGAACTGGATGATAAATTTCTTAAGGGAAAGTATCAAGCATGTCTTCCATTTCATTAGACTGGGAGTTCCTTGAAAGCCTAGGCTGTCTTTTGCTTTTCTTTGTATCCTCAGCACTTCACACACTTTCCGGCAATTAGTGGGTACTTAAAAATGTTCATTGACTTTTCTGTTATGGAGGCAAACTAAAGCACTACCCCCTCTTTACAAATATTAAGAAAGGATTTTAAAATTATCCCACTCTGAAGCCTTTAGAATAATCTGAAAGAGAATCATTATCAGTCTTCTTTGAATTAATTTTGAAATAATGTTCTGCTTCCCTTTTCCCAAACTAGCCCAAAAAATGTAAGAGCAAGGGCTTTTGATTCATTCACCTTAGAATAACACCCTTTTCTGCATGCCTAAAAAGGCATTAGTGTAATGATCAAAAGGGAGAATTCACTATAATTATTTCAATTGTTGTCATTATTTCTTTGTGTTTACCTTTGTCCAACTGGAAAGATGGAGAGATGGGTTAAGAGATAGCATATATAGTCAATAAGCAAGTCAGTCAATCAACAAGCAAATATTAAACACTATTCGCCAATTGGACCTTTGCTAAGTGGTAGAGACACAAAGACAAAAAACAGTCCCTGCCTTCAAATGGTGTACGTTCTAATGGGGGAGATAATATATAAATAACTAGGTACTTACAAAGAATATATGGTTGCAAGGTTATCTAAAAGAGGAAAGCATTAAGAGCTGGAGGAGAGAGAGAGATAAAGACTGGAAAAGCTTCCCAGGAAAACCAAGAGACAAATGTCAAGGGACAAAGACATGGGGACCAGACTATATTTATCTGAAAGGCCCATAACCCCTAAATTATCTTTTGCATCCTAGCTTCAGTTTCAATATCCTTATTCAGTAAAGCTCTTATGTGTTCTTCCAAGCTTGGATTTATTTTTTTTATAGTATTTTTCCTTCTTTATGCATTTTTGTATTCTACTTCTGTTATCTTCTTTTTCAAAAAATCTACTGATATGGAGGATATTTCCTTTTGTTTTCTAATTTCTCTATTCTCTGGTTAGGCTTACTGATTTCTTCCTTAAGAGCTCTAAGTTCTGTACTAATTTATTTGACATTTCCACTTAATTCTTTGATTATTCTGAACTATTCTGGGATTTGTTGCAGTTGTTCCATTTTCATTTCAGGGGTCCTTGCAGAATTTATTGTACTATTTTCACAACTTCCTCGGGGGATCTTGTTTCAATTTCCTTTGCTGCAAAATACTTTCTATTGGCTTTGGTCTTTTCTTCTAATGGTTGCTCATTTATCCTCCCTAGTCAAATTGTTTCTGTCTCAATCACTCTGCTTTGTTTTTTAATGACATTCTCACAAAAAAAAACTGCTTAATGCCAACCCCTTTCTTTCCAAAGGCCCAACACTAGTGTTCCTCTACTACAGACTTGGTGCTATTCACTGATCTTTTTGACGCCCAACATTGGATGAGCTCTGTCTTTCTTAGGAGTAAGGGTGGCCATTTGGGCACTGCTGCAAGGAAACTCCTAGTGGTCACTGCAGTAAGACCTATTTTTCATCTTTATCAGTCCCACTTTTCTGGGTTCCACTGGCCTTTCTGGAATTGCATTGGATCGACTTGGACAGTGTGATTGACACAGGAATTGGGGATATTCCTTAGGACCTCAGGATGGGGGTGGAAGTGCTCAGATAAAGTTTAGCACTTGGGACAATTCTACTTTTTCTTTCTTTTGACTGCCTGTTTTCTCCTGAGTTAAGTACTTGGAGGAATATTTATGTTCTACTCCTTCTTCTACATTACTGTCCCTTGGGCCTCCACTCACTTTTTTTCTCCTAAAAATTCATTTATTGGCTGATTCATGGATTTCAACTTGCACTTTTGAAGGGGTTCCAGGCTCATTTTTGTAGATTTAGCAACAAAAGCTTCAAATTACAAAGACCACATGAGTTTTAGGGTTAGCCCAAGCAAGCTCACAGGCCTCTAGAGTGATTAGAGAGGGGGCTGAAAATGATGCACAGTTTCTGGGCAAGCCTTTGCTCCCCCTGGGAGTAAGGCCACTCTAAAAACCTGGAGAGGGTTAAACTTTGATAGAAGGTACCTGAAATGACATTGCTTTATGACTATAAGGAGGGGAAGATTTATAAGGAATTCTGCAAACTGGATTCTCCATCACTCCATCATCTCCATCACTTGCAACAATCCATATGATCTGGGATACTCTTTTCTTACCCACTGTTAAAATTCCTCACTTCCATCAGAGCTCAGCTCATGTGTCACCTTCTCATGTGGCTTTCTTAATGTTTCCATTTGTTCTCTCTTCAAATTGCCTTACATTTCCTTATCTGTATACAAACAAATAAATTGTCTTAAACTGTCTCCTCCTAGTAGTATGTAACCTCCTTGAGAGCAGTGACTATTACCAGCATTTAGTACAGTATCTTTTCAAAAAATAATTCTTTGGTAAATGTGCGCTAAATCTTTTGACTTAAGCACTTCAAATTATTCAGATAGTTTTTTTAATGATGAATAGTTAGTTAATAGTTCTACATGCTTTGCTAGGGGCACAGTTTTGCATTTCTATTTAGAGTTATTAGGGAGAATTCAACTCCCATAAAGTATGTCTTGATATTCTTAAATGAAATCTCATGGCATCTCTAGCCTGTGCTAATTCTGAAGAGATTCTTAATAAATACAATTTATAAGCCTAAGATTTAGAATCATAGTTGAAGGGAATTTAGATATTACATAAATTCAGTTCCTTCACTTTTCAATGATAAGGAAATTTAGGTCCAGAGAGGTGGAGTGAGTAGCTTAGGTAGTTATTACAAGTGGATCAGAAGGTAACTTAGTCATACCCTATGCTTGCTGTGGTTTGGCAAAGGAAGACTTTTTTGAGTTTGTTTGTTTTTTTGTTTGTTTGTTTTGTTTTTTACAGATTTCATGTCCATTTTATATATTGATTGACCTCAAGCTAAATGATGATACAGACTTGAATAGTGCAAATTCAGCAGAAATAAGAGATTGCTGTGCATATGAAAGTAAACACTATTTTGTCTATCTGTCGCCCTGTCTGTCTCTGTCTGCATCTGTCTCTGTCTGTCTTTCTCTCTGCTATCTCCCTCTTATCATTTTTAGGATCTAAACCAGGCTTGAAGATAAGTACACAGTGCTTATTTGGCTCCAGTTATTTTTCCAAAACCACAAAATTGGCAACATGTGTTTAATCCTCCTAATCAGAACCATAACTATGACGTATCTGATTCTAGGACGGTAATGAATGACCTGAAGGATAATGTCAATAGCACTGAGCTATATTTCAATTTTTATTCACTACCCAGTCAACCTACATTTATTAAAGCCCTCCTATGTACCAGGCACATAAATACTAGACACAGGAAATAGCAATGCAACTAGAAATAAATACAGATGATGCAAGAATCCATATTCTCAAGAAGCTTACAATTAATAAGAAAAAAAAACATTGAATCATTCCTGAACACACAGTGAATGTTACATTAAAAACCAATGTGATTATATAGAAGAATTAGTAGACTGGTAGTGAGAGAACTGGGCTTGGGTACCAGAACTACAGCTAATTCACTATATCTCCTAACCTCTCCAGGCCTCTGTTTTCTCATATGCAATTAAGGGCTGATCTTTCTTTATTTTTATTTTTATTTTTCATCCCATTTACTTAACCTCATTTTCAAATCTAACTGTTCCTTTAAGTTCTAACTCCTTAAATAGCAAGTCAGCTTCCCATGGCCTCCTAGAGGTGTGGTGAGTGTGACTGCTGTTTGTTAGGTAAGCTTTCTTCCAGATGGGCTTTTCCAAGTTAATTCACTTCAAAGAATCCTGTGACCTGAGTGCCTATTTGGCTTCCGCTTTTTCAGCAATATAATTGTACCATTACACTGACTGTAACATGTTCCAGGCAGGGAATAGAAGCTTTTTCTGAAAATCCTTAGTCCAACCCATAAATCAAAAGGCCATAGGTTTGTACAAAGGAGTCCTCTGCAGAGCTTCTGCATGATTTCTGTTACTAGGAAACTATTGCCTTAAAGTCTCTTTCAAAGTTTACATTATATGTGTACATGTGTATATATAGGTGTACATATGTATTGGTCTAGATGTATGATTTCATGAGGAAATCCCAAAGTAGAAACCCTCTCCACTATCTACTCTAACACAAAGTTTTAGAGAGTTTCTTGCAGCACAGAGATGTTAATAACTTGCCCAGGTCCACGTATCTGAGGTTTGAGACTGGAACCTAGATCTTTCTAATTCAGGCTAGCCATTTATCCTCTATGCCACATTATCTCTTACTGTGCTTGACTTGTCCTTTCTATATACATTTACACATATACATGTATGCAAGCTTCTTTTGTGACCATGGGCAAGGTCCATAATTTCTGTATCCCAGGTAACTCTGTAAGAACGGATTACAGACAAATTGTTGGTCTATATTCAAGGAAAGAATTTCTATACCAAGAGTTCACCATGCTGGTACATCACAAGTTTGGACCAAAAATGCATAAGGTATGCATACACGCATATACATGCATATTTACACATCTATATTCATGTATGTGCATGTGTATTGCAAAGGTACATTGCATATGTATACACATTTTGTAGGTTGCAGCACATGCATATACATATGTATAGATGCATGTTCACGTGTGTATGCATATATGACAGTGTATAGTGTGTAGATGATGGTGTATATGTGTATTATTTATATGGTATCTACTACCTAAACTTTTAATATGTGCAAAAAACAAATTATAAAGGAAAGTATTCTGATACATAAAACATGATGTCTATAAATATAACTCCCCAGAAAAGGAAGCCATCTGAAATGCAAGAGCTAAATTAAAGAAAAAAAGACTTAAGGTTAACCTCAGGCTCTTGATCACTATGTTTAGAAAGACACTGAAGATTACTTTTAAGAGAACAACCAAACTTGTCCAGGTTTATGACCTTTCTGTACTGACACTATAGTTTTGGATTGTAGGGCAGTGGTGGGAGGGGAACCTAGTTACATTGTTAGATCTCTTTTCTGAAATTACAGTTTCCATACATTTTTTCCTTAGCCAAAAAGTCTAAAGATGCATATATTTCTTTGACCAGATTTTTCTCAAAATTTAAAATGTATTGTAAACTTCTCAACTATAGAAACAATGTAGTATAGAACCTGTAAAGGCAGAATCTAGAAGGTAATACTTTTTAATCACTTTTCTGGGAACCAAGGAGTATCACTGTCTGGCCTGGGGCAAGTCGCTTAACTTGTCTGAGCCCCAATTTCTCTATCTGTAATGTGAAAGATTTGTATCATATGTTCTCTAAAGTTGGTTCCAACTTTAAGAGTAACTACCCCAACCTGCCCCACTTCATACAACCTCTACTCTTTCATTTCTCATTTTCCTTTGCATTTTGACACTGTAGGATAGCTACCTTTGCTCCCAAACTTCCAATTCCTCCCAGATTCTCCTCATCCATCCCCTGAGCTATTCATTCTAAAAGAGAACAGGGGTTCTTTCCTTGTTTTGTATTTTGTGATCCCAGCACCTAGCACAAATTCTGGCACATTGTGGGTACTAAGTGTTTGTTGATAAATTGATTAATATTTTATTTTCATGTGTGTTTTTGTGAGACAAAGAGAAGGGAAATGAGAGAGAGAGGGAGAGGAGAAAGAATGAGAATAAGAATGAATTGAAATTCACTTAAGCATATGTGTTTGTATATGTGTATCTATTTCATATGTATACATATAGAAATGTATATAAACATATATGTATGCATCTGCATATATGCATGCATCTGTGTATGTATTTTCAGATTAACCTGAGCCACCACCAAGTTCCCTGTAAATAAGAAAGCTGCTACCAAATATAGTAGAATTATGGTTTGGCATAGTACCTACACATAAGAAAAGCTAGAGTGCCATAGATCCTTAAGTAAACTAATCCTTAACATAATAGACTATAGTGAGAACCATTGGCATAGTTTGAAAATTCAAGGGAAGAACTTCCTGCAAAAAAAAAACAAAAAAATCTCAGCTCTCTTCCTCTCCTTGCTGACACATATACTTTGAGGATGGTTCATTTCACTGATTCACTGCAAGGTAGAACCTGGGAAGCTCTGAGACTAATACTCTTCTAAAGATATCCCTCTCTGATTCCCTCTATAAGCATTTAGAATCACAAGGCCCAAGACATAAAATAGTTTTATTAACGCATTGAAAGATACCAAAAGGATAAAAACTTGAATCCATAGGGGGTTGAAACCACCCTTCCACCCCTAACCTCCTACCACACAAACACATTCCTGAGCAGACCCTCATTCCAGTCTTTGTAACTTCAATTACTTCCATGCATGGTGCTCCAGCAGTGTGTTGCTCCACATTGGTTATCTTCACCAAGGACCCTTGTTCATGCCACATAAATCAATAACCAAAGATGAATTTGAAAAGGCCATAAATGAACTTGCCCCAATCCCTTTCCCTCAAAAACCTATGGCAATACTTAAATTCACAAGTGAATCCTGTCAAATATTCAAAAACCATTATCACAATACTTCAAAAACTGTTTGCAATATTAATACAAGTATGGTTATGATACAGAAGCAAAAAAGTTACTGATTAATATTCCATAATTAATGCTGATACAAAATAAGTAAAATATTATCATGTAGACTACAGCAATACATTAGAAAGACCATTTTGGGTTTACATCAGAAATGCAGTGTTGAATCATATTGATACTACAAATAATATAATAATAAAACAATAAAAATATAATAATAAAATGATTATATAAATGATGTTGAAATTTTCACAAAATCCAACATACATTTTAATTAATAACTCTAGAAAGCATAGAATTAATTTGAACATTTCTTTACAAAGTTGCTGTTACTTATTTTAATCGAAGAGCAAGCATTATATATAATTGAGAAAAATTAGAGACCTTTCCAGTAAGATCAGCGGTAAAACAAGGATATCCATTATCACCACTACTACTTAAGATAGTGCTAGAAATGTTAACTACAGGAATAAGTTAAGAAAAGAAAGTGAGGAAATAAGCAAAGAGACACTGGACAAACAAAATTATTGCTTTTTGAAAATGGTATAATGTACTTAGAGAACCTTTAAAGTCTACTAAAAATGATTCAAAAAAATTAATAATCTCAGCAAAGTTGAAAGATAGAAGAAAAATCAAAATATAACCATCATTCCTATATTTAACCAACAAGACCTGGCAAAAAGAGCTAGAAAGAGAAATTCCATTCAAAATAACTAAACATGTTATAAGATACTTAAGACTAGTATTTAATCAGTATTTAATAAGGCACTTTATAAATCTAACTATAAAATACTTTTTGCAGAAATAAACATATACCTAAGTAACTGGAGAAATGTTAATTGCTTATGGGTAGATAAAGCTAATACTTAATTAGCTTAAGTAAATTTATTCTGTACTATACTAAACTGCAATACTTAATTTACTACTTAAGTTAATTTATTTATTCTATACTATACTAAACTCCAAAAAATGTTTTATAG
This sequence comes from Vombatus ursinus, assembly GCF_900497805.2. NCBI lineage: Eukaryota > Metazoa > Chordata > Mammalia > Diprotodontia > Vombatidae > Vombatus > Vombatus ursinus. Next base: position 55,172,463 of record NW_020954557.1, read on the forward strand.
ACCTAGAAAAAATAAAAATGCAATTCATATAGAGGAACAAAAGGTCAAGAATCTCAATGATAATAAGTCTATAATAATGTCTATTAGTACCAGATATCAAAATGTATAACAAAGCAGTAATCATTAAAATCAGTAGGGAAATTTTTTTAAGGAGAAATTAATCGGTACAATAGATTAAGCATGCAACATCCAGAACATGCTGTTTGTCACAACACAGTAACATAGTCTTTGAGAAACCAGATGACCTCATTTACAGAGGGAAGGATTCACCATTTCACAAACTTCTGGAAAAACTAGACAGAAGCCTGGCAGAAATGGTATGTATGTATGTATGTATGTGTGTATGTATGTGTGTATATGTATGTATTCATACATGCACATACATACATACACAGACTCACATGCATACATATATAATATATACACATGTGCATGTGTGTAATACCTCTATATATGAGTGTGTATATATGTACATATGTATGTGTATATGTATGTGTCTGTGTATATACCATAGATAGATATAGATAGATACCATATATAGATATATAGATATAGATATAGATATAGATATCACTATATATAATACTCTCTATGTATAAATATCAGCACATATATACCAGTCTGTATATATGTATATGCATACACATATCATTTATATACATGTATGTATATATATATATCTCCATGTATATATGTATATATACAGTGTGTATATGTATATCAAAATAAGCTCCAAAATTACAAATGACCTAGATTTTTAAAATTACATAAAAAACAAACTAAAAGAACAAAATTACCTTTTGGGTCTATGGATAGAACTCACAATTAAAGTAACAGAGAAAGTCATACAAATTATGTTGAACAATATTTGTTATATTATTTTTTCTCACAGATTTAATGTAGTAAAAAGTAAAAAGGAAGTATGTTGGGGGGGAGGATTTGCAACAAATTTCTTTGATAAAAGTCTCATTTCCAAGATACATAAGGAACTGATTCAAATTTGTAAGAATAGTTGCCAATCCCCAGTAGACAGATAGTCAAAAGACATGAACAACAGTATTCAAATGAAGCTATCTAAGCAATTGACCACTATATGTGAAAATGCTCCAAATAATAATTAGAGAAAAGAAAATTAAAACAAATTTGAGGCTTTACCTCACACCTATCAGACTAAGGAAAATGACAAAAGAGGAAAATGACAAAATCTGGAGGGTTTATGGGAATACATGTAACTCTAATAAACTATTGGTGGAGTTATTGCAGAAAGCAATTTCAAACTCTTCCCTGAAAGTTATCAAACTGTGCATACCCTTTGACCCAGCTATACTACCAGTAGGCTTAGATCTCAAAGAAATGAAATAAAGAAAAAAATGGTCTATAGGTATAAAAATACTTATAGAACCTTTTTTTAATGGTACCCTCAAACTGGAAACTAAGGTACTACTGAGAAATTACTAAACTAATTATGATATAAGAATATAATGGAATATTATTGTACCATAAGATGTGATAAAAATGTTTAAGAGAAAACTGGGAGGATTTCTATAAATTGATACAGAAAGAAATGTGTTGAACTAGGGGAACAATTTATATGATGTTAACAACAATATAGAGTAAAATCAATTCTGAAAGGCTTTAGGACTCGTCAATGCAATGATAAATCATGAGTCCAAAAGAATAAAGATGAAACAAACCACTCACCTTCTGATAAAAAGGTGATGAATTTAAAATGAAGAAAGAGAAATGTTTTCCTGACATGGCTAATGTAGGGATTTTTTTGCTGGATTATGTAGTTATGTATTTGGGTTTTTGTTTGTTTGTTTTTGATTTGTTCATTGTGCATGTGAAAGAGAGGTTTTCAGAGGAGATTAAATTGTTTTAAAAATACTTATTAAAAAATTCCCCCAAAAGGGAAGAGGAAAATGGCAGAGATGACCTACTCTTGGATCAGATGTCTGCAGTGGAGAGGAAAATGCAAATTTACTGGATACACATTTTTTTTTTGTAGTCTGGTCTGTATTTTGATCAACTTCTAAGCATCATTTATATAATATTCAAAATTTCTGTAACATAGAATAGATGAAATCCTAGTCTGGTCTAATTTAAATGTTCTTTTTAGTAGTCACTTATCCAAACTGCCTGGATATGTATAATTAGGCAGAAGATGTGCTAAGTTCTTTGTATTTAGGTAATGAGGACTAGAAAAGATGGCAAATCCCTCCATGTTTAGCCTAACTCCGTAAAAGCTAACATAGTATACAAAATTATGAACAAGATAAATAAGTCGCCATTTGAAAAAAAATATCTTATCTATACAGATTTCATTGTTTTTCCTCTCTGCCCAACTAGATTGCAAACTCCTGGAGGGTGAGAGAAGTATAGCTTTTATCACTCAGCAGTTAATACACAATTCTGCATATAAAAATGTTTTGTAAATGTTGGATGAATTGAATCAAAATATTAACTTATTGTGAAGGTTTATATGGACTTGTGAAGCTCAGTGTTTTAAAACAGAGGTTTCAAACATATAGCCCACATGCTGGATGGGGCCCACAACACTACCAAGTGTGCTCCAAACCAGATTAAAACATAATTGGGAATTTTTAACAAAAGCAATGAATGCACAACAAGACATAGAATAAATTACATTTTAAAATTAAATCAATATATGTACCTTCCAGAGATCCTTATGTATGGATTAGTGGCTCTGAATTCTGTTTTTGTTTGACTAAAACAATGGTGTACTAAAAGTGTGTAATTAGACATTCACTACAAGACATTGTCAGTGTTTGGATTTGCTTATCTGTAGTTCTTTGTTCCAAGAGAAGATTCTAGAGGGTAGAAAACAGATTTTAAGTAATTAATATTTTTTTAATCAATAAAATTAAGATTTTTTTAAAAAGGTCTTACTTTTCTAGAAGATTGTAGCACTTGTTGATAAATAAAAGGATGGTATTTCTCCCCAGATGATAAAAATTGTTCAAATGGCATTTTATAAATGGAAGGAAGCTGATGGCATAGAGCACACTTAAAACCTAATATTGCACTTGCTTCTCTTTCTCTGTAATGCACTCAGCACCAGATGCTCATTAACAAGAGAAGTGGAATTGTAAGAGAGTAGACTCTTGGAATTCTGGGTGTTGATCCTGGCCACCTCTGTGGTACTCTCTCAGCTTTCATTGCTAATAGCAGTAGAGGTGATAGGCAACCCAGAAGAGAGAAGGAGTAGCTTAGGAATAGCATAAAAAGAATCAGTGGTGACACAGAGAGTGACTTGACCCTCAGCCTAATTCCATTTTTAGGCTGATGGCCAAGGGGATCATTGGTGTCACTTCCTCATCTCATGGGCATTTGACTTTGCCCGAGATTAACTGACTTTTTGGGGGAAATAGCTATAAAATGTGGGATTCCAATTCCATGTACCACTCACACCTACCATGATTATTTCACACAAATCTAATTGTGTTCAGCCATTTCTGGAGGGGAGGTTGTAATTCTTTGTAGATGTGGATTGCATGAGGGTATGTATAATGATGAAAGGGCTAGTAGATAAGGAGTCGAACTAAAAGTTAGAAAGAACATGGTTCAAGTCCTGCTTCTGGCATATCCTGGCTATGTTACCTTGGGTAAGTCACTTAATTTCTTACTACCAGCAATTCTCTAAGGGTAGAAACTGCAGATCAGGAACTAATCAGTATTGGTACAGGAATTCTTTATAGCAATGAAATAAGAAGTCATAGAATAATTGAACTGGAAAGAAGCTTAAAGATAATCTAGTCCAACACCCTTACTTTATAGTGAAGTAAAATGAGGAATGGAAAGGATAAGTAATTTGCCCAAAGTGACACAGGTAATAATTAACACACAGGATTTGAACCTAGGTGATCTGACTCCAAACCCAGCATTCTTTCCATTTCTCCATGCAGTGGACCTTCCTCCTCCCAAACTCCTTGTCAAAAACAAATAAATATGCCTACATGCCTAATGGCACTTAGAGTCATCAGATGTCAAAATTAGAAGGGACTTTAAAGCTCAGCTACTCCAACCATTTGTTGTCATAAACAAGGAAATTAAAATTCTGAACAGTAAAAATGCTTGCTGAGGTCACAGAGCTGAGTAATGGCAATTAAGACTAGAATCTAGGGTTCTTGGTGTACGGTTCAGTGTTCTTTTCATTTGTTCATATAGATTTACAAACCAAAGCCTCAGACATCTATATACCTGTTAAAGTTTGTTTAAAAAAATCAAATCGTATTATTGCTATTAAGTCATAGATAATTCAATTGTTTTGGAAATATTTGTGTATGAAAGCACAAAGATTGTTTGTGAAAGATAATTAGCTCTCATTGCATATTGTAGAAAGCTCAGACCAGGGTTTGTACTTCTCTATTTGTGCTCAGGCAGCTGGCCAGACTCTACCGAATCAGTAACATGCTATTATTTTTTTTCATTTTCATTTTAATTTAATTAAGTGTTAGGAAAGCAAAAATAACTCTATTTTCTCTCTATTTTCCTTAGGCATATGCCCCACACCCTCCTACCATCAAGATAATCCCTCCTGCCCAGTAAAGTCACCCTACATTAATTATCACTGTATCTCTTTCAGTCTGTACAAGCCGGAAGACTGCAGTGACTGCTGGCTGCCTGCCAATGGACACTGTCTTTCTTTCTTTTCTCATTCGCCTTCATTCTTCCCTCATTAACTGCCTGTGAAATTGTCACATGTATTTTGTAAGCCACTTTTCTTCATGAGATCCTAATTCATTTAAAATTATACCCAGCTTGAAACACTAGGGATCACATGCTCTTTTGTATTTCGAGAAACTTTATTTTTAGTCAGGTTTTCTTTTCGAGCTTTGTCAGCATGTCCTACTCTACTCTCTGGGCTTAGAGGACCTGCTTAACAGAAAAGTTCGAATGGTAAAAAGAGAGAAAAAAAAAAAAAAAAAAAAAGAAAAGAGTCCATCTTTTGGCCAGAAAGCCTCACACCAAGCCACATATTTATCTTGCCAAATTGCAAGCTATACTAGCTATTGTTCCATTTGTGTTCTCTCCATTGACAGTAGAGGAAATCATCTCCTTTCTGGGCTTCCGATTAAACAATAAGATCAGAAAACCCCATTTTTGTTTCTATTTCCCCTTCTTTCTTCTTCACACAAAAGGATAGCTATAGAGTCCAGAATTAAGCAGTGAAGTTGCTGAATACATGTGTTGCCAAAGAGTTCTCTAGTCATAAACCAATCCACAATGTCAGAATATTATGAGGTAGGATATACCCTTGAAATGAAGATGGATCACATTGATCCCTTCCAGCAGGAGATGTAGCATTACTTATGGATTTTCTTAAAATGGAATGACAAGGGAAAGAGTGAGGTGAATGGGAAATCACCTCCTCTGATCCTAGCCAAGACCTAAGATTTCAGGATAGATCCTATAAGATATGGGGTTTCCAGTCTTTTGTGGCTTCTGGTTACCACAGGACAGAATTTCAATCAGTTCTACAGGTTTTGTATATTTAGGGTTTCATTTTGATGTGGGACTGAATATACTATCAGAAAGAAATGTAAATTGTAATTCAATTCATAACTCCAACTTAACATGCATTAAGGTGCCCCAGTGTTAAAGTCAACCTTCCAGTGCTACAAAGAAATTTCCACCTTAATTGGGAGGGTCTGCATGAGTAGGAAACTGGGCAAGGATCATAATAACACTAGTGTGTTTAACTTGGAAGATGCCAATGCTTTAGCTAGAAGCCTTCTACCCCATAATAACCTCAAACTGCTGATTAGGTGGTGAGGGAGATAGTAAGCAGCAGTCTGAGGCTTTGGTAATGTCTGCTCCTCCAAAGTTTATGGAGTAGTAGTAATATTAAATTCTCTTGAATCCTCAGATTACTATCCAGGGTTATTCTTGTGTAGAATCAGTGAAGGGGAAGGAAAGGACTGTTAGCATCTCTATGACCCCTGTCATTTGCTGGGTGACCTGTCAATCACCATCCATCCATCCATCCACTATCTATTTATCTATCTACCTATCTACCTACCCACCTACCTATCCACCTACTACCTATCTATCTGCATGGAGTCAGAGAGGGGAAGACAGGACACTCATTGCTATACATGGTCCTTTAAGGTCAAGGCTTCATGCACAGCTTTAACTAATAAGCTTTGAATTTGCCTTTTTACTCTTTCTTTCCTCCCCCTCCCCAAATATTCTCAGCTCCTTTCTTCTCCCTTATTATTCAGTAATTTCAGTTGTGCCTGACTCTTCACGTCCCCATTTGGGGTTTTCTTGGCAAAGAAACCAGAATGGTTTGACATTTCCTTCTCCAGCTCATTTTATAGGTGAGGAACTGAGGCAAACAGGGTTAAGTGACTTGCCCAGGGTCACTCGGGAAGATGAGTCTTCCTGAATTATTCTTTGCCCACTCCACACAAACTCACTTCTCCTGAGTTGCTATTCCCACTTTGTATCAAGCCAAGAATTATCCAACCACAAGAGTTGTTCTCACACTGCTCTTTCAAACTCACACTATTCATCTCATATTTACACTACTGTTCCCTCTTTTTAAGCATATATTAATTTTACTACTATTTGTTAACTCTCTCTTCTACTTCCCTCTACCCTCATTTTTTTTTACAAAAGGGGAAAGAGGAAAAACCTCATAACAAATACGAATGACAGTTCAGCTAAATAAATTGCCACACTAACCACGTCCCAAAATGTATGTCTCATTATGCATTTTCTGTTCCTAACCTCTCTGGCAGGAGGTGAGCTGAATCACACTACTCTTTCTTACACTACTACTATTACCTCATTCTACTTAGACTGCAAATCCTAGTTGCCATTCTATTTCTCCCTTCACATCCTCTAAGCCAAATCCCCCAAAGCTAGTTCCTGATTTCCATAAATAGAGGTGGGAAATAGCAGGCAGCTCAAGGTCCCTAAAGTCACTGACAAAAGGCCAGGCCTCCTTTGCCAGCATCCTTAAGATATGACAGATTTATGTGGTTTATACCATTTATCTGCCACTTGGTGCTATATTATTTTGTAAGGAAAAAATATCTGACCAAAAGTTCACCAAGTTCATAGCTGTGGGGACCCAAATATAACAGGTCTGCTAAATTCATTCTGGAATTTAAAGCCCTTTACAACCTAGATCACACCTATCTTTCCAGTTTTATTTCCAATCTTACCAATTCCCTCTACACACTCTCCATGTAAGTCAAACTGGCCTACCCTCTATATGATGTTACATTTCCCATATTCCCTTAAGGGGGTCCACAATATTTGGAAAGCATTACCTGTACATCTCAGCTTCTTAAAATTCCTACCTTCCTTCTAAGCACAGTTAAAGTTTCCTCCCGGCAAAAGCCCTTTCCTGATCTTTCCAGTTATTAATGCTTTCTGTCTTTAAACTACTTTTTTAATTACTTTCCACATATTTTGCCTTTACTAACATGTGCATAGGTTTTATCCCCTCCAGTAGAATATAAGGTCAGGTCACCGAGGGTAGAGACTGTTTTGTTTTGTATTTGTATCTGTAGTATCTAGAACAGTGCCTGGCACATAGAAAGGGTTTGATAAAAGTTTGCTTCGTTGAATTGAATTGAAGTAGGCAACTATTAAAACTAAATTGTCTGGAGCCAATCAGTCTTGATCATGTAATTGGAAAACCAACTCGATACCACATAGCTATGTGCAATTTATTGTAAACAGTTAAGGTAGTTTGCTCCTGAATAAAACATGGACAATGCGACACGCAGACTATATCCTCCTTTCAATTGAATCTCATATGTACACAATATCAAAATGATGCAAAAAATATATTCTTTATTGTATAGTATTAACAGGTCTTACCTAGGCCATTCCCTTGACTTAGAGGCACATAATCCATGACTCAATCTTTACTAGAAGTTGTTCAATTTTGATGGGCTGTGCCAGAGTTGTTTGTTGGCATAGACTTAAAGAACCCAGTAATGTCTCAGCATTCTCCTAACGTATAAAAGGAGACACTGACTACCTATGTGACCTTGGGTAAGTTACTTAACTTTTCTAGGTCTCAGTCTCCTCTTCTGTAAAATGAGAGTGTTGGACTAGTGAGTGACCTCTGAGATCCCTCCCACCTCTGGATTTATGAGAATTTGGAGGAGGTCTTAATTGTCTCTGTGAAAAGAAAGTAAAACCTCTTAACTTTTACTGCTTAGGATAAATGGATTTCAATACACTGGTTTAAAAATCCCCTAAGGTTCATGCAAACTGTATGGTAGCTTCTGAGTTTGTTTTGCGTAGGCTTAATAATCAAGGGACTGTGGTCAGTTACTATCACCATTCAAACAATGAGACTAGCCTCTTCAAAATGATTGGAGAAATTTAATGAAATTGTGAATCTGTGAAGAAAGTCTTAAAAGAAGAATGTATACTATATATTAAATCCATAAATGTGTAAATCACATATTATCTATGATTCTTTAAAAAATAGCATCTATCAGGTGGTTTCCAACGTGCACAGGTCTATCTTTCCCTTATACTGGTAAACTAGTTATTTTGATCCCTTTAGTTCTTTTCCTAGGATAACATTTTAAACATTTTTCATACTTTGATGCTGTTAGTGATTTATTTCTCAAGACACATTTCAGTATATGTATAACAGGCGTTTTGTCAACAGTGGATACGATATGTTGGAGTTGATGGCTGCCAGACAAGAAATCTTTTAAATGTCAAAAGTGTAAGAAACAGCTCAATTTCTTCCCCTTTCTCACATAGCACAAGTGTGTTATCATCTTGTTAATGAACCAATATTCTATTCCATTGGGCATAACAGCAATGATTTAAGGTTATATTAGTGTTGTGGGGACAACTTTTACCCTGCTGTCATTTTAAGGCATTACCTTGGCAGTACTGCAATTTGCTTGTCACATTTTACATGAACTGATGTTAATCTCTGATGATTGCTCAATGTTAGTGTTGTTTCAAATTGGCCATTTGAATGTAGTTTACATCAGAGGCACTTCAGACAACATAAGCAAAATGGCAGGCCACTCAAATACAAATAAAGGGCACTGTGCTCATTTGACAGTGAAAAATACAGTGAGAGACCCAACAAATAAGCATATTGTGGAGTTAAAGGGAGGGAGAGGGTCACTCTCAGTTTAAGATTTTTTTCACATCACAAATTATTTTTAAATATTGTTGGCTCCAGAAAAATTCCAAATACATTTTAATTAAATTTCTTTTAATTAAAGAAAATAAAACTTTCATATTATAAAAAGATTAATCTGCACATGTATCACTTGGCTTGAATGCCCCCCAAAAATACCATGATGAGTACTAAGAATTTTTTAGAAGATCTCATTAAGTATTTAGGACAATGTCCTTTCAAACTATTTTAAAAGACCTCTCCCCCCAAAAAAATCCTTCCAAAAGGTTTGTCAGTGATACGTGGTTTGGAAGGCCTCAAAACCCTGAGAAAAGTTGTGATATCACCAACAGTTATACTTCTTATAAGCCTTAATTACTCCTCAAAATATGATTTAATGCAATCTTTGAGGAGACCAGGACAAAGGAAATACAATATGATCATGTTGTGAATTTTCACAGTGGAAGCAAAGTCAAATGTCACCTTGCTAGAGGGGAATAAACTCTCAGGGAATTCTGCTGCAATTCAGGCCCAAGGAGAGTCAGGTCTTAAATAGTAAACATTCAAGAGCTTGCGAGTTGGTGTTTCATGTCATGATTGAGACTGCACAGTGGATGTGGCATGTGGGGTCAGAACAAACACTCTGGAAATCAGGTCCAGAGTTCTCACATCACATTACAGGGTTAGGTAGTTAGGTGAAGGAAAAAAAAAACTGGGAAGAAGTAAACCTGTTGGCTCCTCTTTTACTCAGCTGAATTTTGCTACGTCATATGTTTGTTCACATCCTTAAAATGAGACGTGCTATTCAGAGATTTATACTTAAATTTTTTTTTAAAAGATTACACAAGGGAACAAACATTATCTAGTACTTGTTTCCCTCTCAACACACAAAAGGAAAAAGTGAACTGAGATCCCATGAGTTTTCCATCAATCAAATGCCCAAGAGTATAGAAGAAAAGCCTCTGCAAAAGTTAGTTTGTGCTAGGTCGAGTTTTTCCACCCCTGGAGCTGCTAAGAAAACAAATCACCAACCTGGTGACTGTTTGCAGCTGCCATCAACATAGGGATATAATACTGACTGTGAAATTTGCACGGCTTTTTTGGGAGAAGACAATCTGTAACATGAAAGTACTATATGCAGGTATACAATCTGGAAGCAATTCCCTTAGTGGTGCTAAGGGGAAAACTGAACTACTAAGAAAGAAATCAAAAAGGTTGAAATCATATATTTCATTCTGCTACATAATTCTCTTACATTTTTTAGACAGTGTCCCAAAAAGAAAGAAAAAAAGAATTGTTTTGGACTTGCCTATGTCATTAGAGTTGGAATACCAGCATAAATACCTAACTGAACATCTTTTGGGCCACATTTTCCTAAAACCCAAGTCTTTTTACATTCAACATCTTTGGAAAGAACATTAACTCTTTCAAGTCAATGAGATATTATCAAATGTGATGCAGCCCTTTATTACGTATCACCACCAACATATTCTTTACAGTATCTAGGCCTTAGAAGTTGGGAGATTGCTATAAACAAAATTACTATCTGATCCTCCTCCTTTCCCTTGTTTCATTTGTCTTGATTTCCCATCTTTATGTGAACCAATCAACATGTATTTTTTTAAGTGTCAATTATACACCAGGAACTGTACTAGGTGTTGGAGATATAAATAGAATAAATGAAAAAAGTCTTATTCAGAAGGAGCTTACATCTGAATGGGATAAGGAAGTAGGAAAACAACTTCTCTTTTCTCTAGATGTGTTCATATTATTTGTATAAATAAAACTTACATAAACATCTGGAATGTTAGACCTGGAAGGGTCCTTAGGAGACCATTTAGTCCAGCCCACTCATTTTATAGATGACAATACTGAGGCAGCACAGAATTACTAAGTAACTCTCCTGAGATCCCACAGCTGTGTGGCATTGCCAGAATTAAAACCCTAGATCTCAATGATTTTGTATTCAGAAAATCTGATGTCACATCTCACCTCAGTCACTCTCTCTGTGACCACAAGTAATGTATGCAACCTCTTCCATGTAATGTCCCCATCTACAAAATGAAGGGTTTGGACTAATAATAATAGCTAATATTCGTATAGAACTTTAAAGTTTTCAAAATGCTCTAAAATCTTATCTCACTTTATTCCTACCACAACCCTGGGAGTTAAGTACAATTATTATCCCCATTTTACCGATTAGGAAACTAAGGCAGACAGAGGTTAAGTGACTTGTTCACGGTCACACAGCTGGTATGTTTGAGGCTGGATTTGAACTGGGCCCTCTGATTCTAGGTTGAATATTCTATTCACTAGGTCACCTAGCTGCCCCACTACATGTCCTTTGAGATCTAAGTCTGTGATTATATGGTTGTTCCAGGTCCGTGTTTTCATTAGTATGGGGGATATCCTTCCCAGTTTGCAAATTTCCTTCACCACAGCAAATCAGTAATTGCTGTAAAATTCAGTCTTAAAGAATTGCCTGGAGGGCTTGAGAATTTTTCTTTTGTCTGTGATCACACGTTTAGTATATATCAAAGGCATACTTTTAAACAAGGTCTTCCTGACTCCAAGGCCAACCCTTGCTCCAATATGTCATACCATCATAAAACCTTTCAGCTTTAAATATTGCTTATGCTTGTGAATTACATTTAATGGTATCTCTTCAAAATTCAAAATAATTTGGGTCATGCAAGGGCAAAAAAAAATTACTAAAAAATGTAGCCCTCAGTTTCTTTTGTCCTTGATAGAGAAAAAAATAGGTTCTCCACACTTTTTATAGGGTGAGTCATGGTTGTTAAAAGGGTAAGAAATGGCATAAAACAAGAAATCTTTATTTTTTAACCCCATCTACATTTTTATATTTTGAAAAAACTCCGCAAAAAAGTAATTTCATGCCTACACAGCTTTCATCACACATCTAACATGTGTACTTCCATATGTCTGCTTATATATCATGAATTAAAATTATTTATGTGCCTTTGTCACTGTCAACTATTTCCAAAACCACGGGCAATGAGATTATCTGTAAACTCAGTTGGAAAAGAAAATGAACACAGAGCAACAGCTAGAGAGATTGTTGTTGGTATGCTGGCCCCACTTGCAAGTATCTTCATGAATCTACTACAAGCTTCAAGTCTGCCTTCTATTAAAAGTTAAAGTACAGATTTAAGCCATGAATTGATATGACAATTAAATAAGAATAGACTTTAAAATCTTCCTTACTGAATTATTCCAAGACACTTCAAGGGAAATTCTAATTGGAAAAGATTTTTGGCTTCATATTTAAGTGAGAGCAGAGAATTTCGTTGATGTAATAGCTTGTCTATCTGTTTCTCAAGTACTTTGTAGTTATCCTTCTTGTCCTAGAATAATTTCCGGATGCCTCATTTCCAAAAGGGAATAAAGATCCTTGTGTCATATGTTCTCAGTTTAAATATCCACAAAACTACTTCAGTTGGCTCTCTTTATCGCCTTCTGCTTTGTCTTCATCAATTACATGCATGATTTTGTGACATGGGTTAGATGAAGTTGAAAACAAATAGCATTCAATCAGATTAATTCTACAAACACTTATTAAGCACCTACTACATGCAAGACATTGTGCTAGGTGCTTAGGATACAAAGGCAAAAGCAAATCCCTTTCCATCCTAGAAGACCTTCTGTTGTTGGAGCTAGAGGAAGGAGAAGGCAGGGAGTTGTGGAGGGTATGGGCTACAGCATGTGCACTAATAAGAAAATAGAAGGTATATCACACAGGATGGAAGAATCATAGGTGGGGGCAGTTAGGTGGTGCAGTGGGTAGAGCTCCAGCCTTGGAGTCAGGAGGACCTGAGTTCAAATCTGCCCTCAGACACTTGACTTACTATATGTGACCCTGGACAAGTCACTTAACCCCAATTGCCTAAGCAAAAAAAAAAAAAAAAAAAAAAGGATCACAAGTCTAGAGGTGAAAGGGAGCTCAAAGACCAGCCAGTCCAGGCTTCTTATTTTACAGACATGTAAACTGAGGCCCAAGATCACAAAAAGCAGTCATGGGGATGAGATTTGAATTCAGACTCCAGAGACAGTGCTCTAAAGTAATATGAAATAATTTCAAGGCAGAAAAAGCACTAACAAGAAGGATATTGACCAAAGCCTTTTTTAGGATATTATGCACCTGAGTTGTACTTTAAAGGAAACTAAGAGGCCCACATGAAGAGGGAGGACATTCCAAGCAAAGAGGATGACCTATGCAAAGGGAACAAGACAGGAGGTTAAATATTACATCCCCCATGCCTGGAATGCTCCTCTTCCCACTGACTTCCTTGGATTCCTTCAAGACTCATCTCAAATCCCACCCTATACAGGAAGCCTTACCAGATTACCTCATTGTATCTCTTTTCTTTGTTCATAATTGTTTGCATGTTATCTGCCCCAGGTTAGCAACTTGATGACAGAGGCCATGATTTTTTAAAATTCTTTTTCTCATTTCTTTATATCCCATGTGTTAAGTATATTGCCTGGAACAAAGTAAGTACTTGATAAATGCTTGTTGACTGACCAATCTACCAAAACGGGTAGTAAGCCAATTTGAGTCGCAACAAAAAGTCCACCAAGAGGAATGAGATGAAATCATATTGGAAAGATAGTTGGGAGCCAGATTACAGGCTGAGGATCTTGTATTTGTTTTTATCCTAAAGGTAATAATATTTTACTGGAATATTAAACAATAATGATCAAAGTTATCCAAACGTTGTGTGCAGAGATGTCAAACTCAAATAGAAATGGCGGCCAATAGCCATACATAAGGATCCCTGCAGGCTGCATATTGCCTTAGAAAACCACATATTACTATTTTCTATGTTTTATTGTATTTTCATTTGTTGTGTTAAATATTTCCCAATTACATTTCAGTCTGGTTTGGGCTGCACTTGGGAGTGCTGTGAGCTGCATGTTTTATGCTTGACACCTCTGGTTTAGAGAATCACTTTTTTGGTCTCAATTTTATGTCAGGCACTCTACTAGGCATGGAAGAGATAAGATTAAAACATAACAGTTTTTCCTTCTAAAACCTTGCATTTTCCTGAGGGTATTCCTTAGTTCTACAACTACACAAAGAAAAACTGTTTCACCTATATTAAGCCAGAGGACAATCAGTTAATCAATAAACATTTATTATTAAGTGTCTACTATGCAGCAGGCATTGAGTTAAGTACTGGGGGTAACAAAGGAGGCAAAAGGCAGTCCCTGCCCTCAGGGAGCTCACAATCTACTGTAAGACAACAATCAAACAAATATGCACAAACAAGCTATATACAGACTAAATAGTGGGGGGATCAAAAGAGTAGAATTAAGAGGGTTTGGGAAAGGCTGAGATTTTTGTTGGGTAGTAACAGATTCCAGGAGGCAGAGATGAAGATGGAGAGCATCTCAGACCTCAGGGACAGCCAGAAAAATCAACCAAGAAATGGAGTGTCACATTTATTTAGTGTTTACAATGTACCAGGCACTAGAGATAGAAGGAACAGCAAAAAACATGGTCCATGCCCTCAAGGAACTCACAGTCAAATGAAAGAAACAACATGCAAACAACCATGTACATACAAGATATATATATACAGTATAAATGAGAGCTAATATGAGATGGAAGGTATTAGCAGATGGGTGGGAGTAGGGGGATCTAGAAGGACCTAAATGAATTGGGCAGATTGATAACAAAGGCACAGTGCCTGAGTATTGTCACCTTTGTAAGTCGCACCAAAGTTCCAACAGAAATTGAGACTAAGCAACATCAACATTCAGGTCTTAATTGGCAAGTTGCCAAGTCCAGCCTGGGACCAAGAGATAAGACGAACTGGAAAGGCTTCTCAGCGTAGGAATTAGAAAATTAATTGCTCTGGGAAGACTTTTCAAGTTCGGAAACTGTACAATTAATAGATATGACTGTGGGATCAAAAGACTTTTTTCTGTTTTCCTATTGTTCTAGTACTAGCCATTCCTAGGAATTCCCACGTGTAAATATTAAGAGTACACGGACAATATGCCTAGATCTTTTCAGATGAACACATGGGGATAAATACTAAATGGAAGATGAAGCAAAATTAGTAGAATGAAGGAAAGTTAACTAGAGTTGTTAGATCTGTGCTTGTGCCACCTTTAGGGAAAAACCAGACTTACATGGCACATTTCCTCTATAGAGTTCAAGGTGTTTCAAACTCATTATCTCTTTTTTCCTTACAATAGTTCACTGTAGAAGGCATAGGCAGGATAGTTTCTTTGTTTCCACTCTAACTCTCTCATTGTACAAATGAGAAAACAGAGGCCTAGAGAAGTTAGATGATTTGCCCAAGATCACACACGTAGTAAATAACAGCGATGAGATCTGAACTCAGGTCCTAGCACAATGCTGACTCTGGATTCCTAAGACCTGTGTTCAAATCCTACCTCAGATATTTGCTATCAGAGTGACCCCTCCCCAAGGGAGTCACTTAAGTCTCAGCTTCCTCTTCTACAAAATGAGGGGGTTAGCCTAGATGGACTCTGATGGCCCTTCAGGCTGTAGACCAGTGATCTATCATCCTCTGACTTTGAAAGGAGCACTCTTTCCACTTTACCACATTACTTTTCAGTCTAGACGTCTGAAAAGGATGTTAAAATGCTGTGCTTAATGGAAAAGAAAATGAAATTATATATTTGAATACATTCTATTTAGTTATTTTCACTAATGCTAATGAGGAATTTGTAAATTAGATGGCATGCCGATTGAAATTGCCCCATGAGCCACCCAGTTTCAGGAGTCTATGTCAGGAAGCCTCTGAATATAACAATAAGCATGTATTATCTATCTATCTATCTATCTATCTATCTATCCAGGAACTAGCTAAATATTCATCTATCCATCTCTCTATACAATGCATATGTACTGCTAAATGTATGCAATATATGCATTACATATACATAGGTGCACATATATGTAAATATTTAGATGCATATAGATATCTATATATCCGTATCTATCTATATATGTGTGTGTATGTGTTTGTGTGCATATGTGTGTAACATACGCACAAAGGAATTGACATTTCAGAAAAAAAACTAATTGGTACATCTGGGAATGGCTCTATAAGAAGACTAGTTGATATATGGACATAAACAATTAGGGAAACCAGGACAGGAGCTTTGTGAGTTCCCTACTCTTCTTTGCCGATGGACCTTTCCTAATGCCACACACACCTATCCCCTCTTGACCTCATAAGGAGCCCCATGATTTCAAGGCATGCCTCAGGTGATGGACTTGCTAGTGCTGTTTATTAGATGAATTCTGAGTCCTGAAATATGCTGCCATCTGTTCTTCCCAAGGCCTTGTGTCACTTCCTGTTAGTAAGTTAGGCACTTGGGGGTTGGGGGACGTTAGTTTAACACTTCCAAGGCCACAAGACTTCTGTGACGTTCCCTGAAGCAGTAATATACAAAATGGCTTCCCTATGTCCTGAAAGAGTTCATCTAAATTATTGCCAATAAGCCAGAGATGGCAGCAGAGCTTTTAGAGGGAAAGGCAATAAATTAGACTGTTAGACTTTAAAGTTATTTCCTGTTGAAAGGCTAAATTATAACATTTTGTATACATTCCTCTTTACCAGTCTCAAAGTACTCAAAATGCATTTTTAAAAGATAGCTCAGACAAAATGATTTGGTTGTTTTATAATTCCTGTAGAAGAGAAGTTTCTTGAGTGCAGAAAGTATTTGTTAGATTTGCCTTCAAATACACAGTACCTAGCACATAACAGGTATTTATTTAATGTATAATAAATTGAATCCCAGAATGATTCCAAACCTTTGCTGTTCAATTTTTACATTTTATTTTTGTACCATACAGAAGAAATTTTTTTTTGTTCATCTTGTTTACTGACAGGACGTTTTTGTACTTCCAAAGCACGTTAGCACAATGCCTTTTACCAGTTCATTTTGTGCTTCTATTGAAGGAGAAAGAGGTAATGAACTGAGGGTTTCTTCAGAAAGTTTTTTAGATGCTCTTTAAAGCCCGTAGGAATTTGCTGACCTCTAGTTTGTGGTGAAGTCCAATCCTTTCAGTCTTGCAAAGCCGTTGCAGTTCTTTTATTGGATAACGAGAAACAGGTGGACATGAGTCAAAGCTCATTAAGGTGAATTGCAAAGGCTTATATTTCTTTGTGGAACATTTAACTAGATATATTCATTCAAGGGAGCTATTAATGCTTAATGTGTCGGCAAATTATGGTTAATTATAAATTGATCCTGATAACTTAATGATAATAATCTTAGTGACTTTAAAATCTATAAACTGCAGTCTTAATGAACTCAACAGCCACACCAATCATTTAATACACATAGCACAGTGGTCCATCTACCCCATGGCATTCCCAGCAAAATGTAAAAGATAACTAGCCCAGATGCTCACAAATCACTTTTAATAGCAATCAGTCAGTGTTTTGCATTGTTTGCTATCTTTAATGTGGCATGATTCTGTGCAGAAGCTCAATGTTTCACATTCAGTCCTTCACAAAATATAAAACAAATTGATAATGACTTCAGGGCTTGATCTGATTAGAACAATGAGGAACTTAGGTAAACACACCTGGTATAAAAAGGATTTTTTTTTGTTTTTGGCAAAAATATTTAAGTGCTTCTTTAAATTTGGATATATTGAATATTGCACCTGAAAGCAAGTCAACAGGTATTCTTGCTTTGACCAGTCTTCAACAACATAATCAGATTGATCATCTCCAGTTAATCTTCCTCTGATTATATTATTACCCTGTTCAAAAACTTTTAGTGATTCTCCATTGCCCCAGTAGCTAAGATCCCAAATCACTTAAACTATTTACTACTGGCCTATTCTATCTCCCAAACTCCCTCTATCAAATCATCTAATGCTGTTGCAACAACCAGGTGGCTTTTAGAGGAGAACTGGATTTAGAAGTAGAGAAGTAAAGAACCTGTCACAAACAAGACTAACTTAGAGTAATAGCTATAACTGGAGGCAAAAACCTAGGCCTGCCCTCAAATATTTTCCTCTTCAGACTGAATTTTTTATTCCATATACTGTTTAAATCACTACTAGTCATAGATTTATCTAGGCCTAAAAGTATCTTCTTTTAAAAATGCAAATACTATTCTGGGCACTTAGAATATATTTTCCCATTAAAAAAAAACAATTTTATAAATAGGTTCACAGAGAGCCTATTTAACTCATAACTCCTAGTACACCCTCAAATCCCTTGCTCCCTTGCTCTTTTAACTTTTATCACTTGCCAAACATTGATCCTATGGTACTCCCACAATCTTCCCATTCCTCTCCTACCCCCATGCTGCTGAATGGGGCTGGAGAAAGTCTCTGAGTGCTGATGACTGGTAACATTACAAATTCAGGCAAACCAACTTCAACTGGTCCTTCACCAAAGCAAAGTAGTCCTTTTATTCTTTCCTAATTGATTCTGTATATCACTTCCCGGAGAAACTCTTGAGGCTCTCCTTAAGCTTCCGCTACCACTCCTTCGGCTGCTCTTAGCTAAGGACTACACTTCTTACTTTACCAAGAAAACTTGGGTCATTTAATGTGTTCTCCCATTCTCATCATCTTAAAATCCTTTGACAATATCTGCCTCTGACAATGAAGTAGTTCTCTTTAGTTCTTGACAGAACCAATCCCCCTAGATGTTCCCTTGATTCTAACCTCAAGATTCTTCTCCATCATATTTCAACCTCAATCATACCTCTGTCTTTTAAATCTTCAGCCTCTAACTCTATGGCTTTCTCCCCTGCTGTGCTCTAAATAGGCCCAAGTCTCCAAAAACAAAAACAAAGCAAAACAAACAAACAAAAAAAAACAAAACTTCATTAAAGTCTACCATTTCCTTAAGCTAGCATCCTAAATCTCTCTTTCCTTTCTTATTCAAATCACTAGAGAAAGAGGGAAATTCATGCTGCCTCCATTTTATCTCCTTTTTCACTTCTCAAACCATTGTAATCTGGTTTCTGACTTTATCACTCAGACAACTAATACTATTATTCCCAAAGCTGCCAAGGATCTCTTAATTGTTAATTGATGGCCTTTTCTCAGTTCTTTCTTTTCAACCTCTTGGATACAGTTTCCTCTATGAGTTTTAATGACCCTACCTTCTCCTGGTTCTCTTCCTCTCCTCTGCTTTTCTCCTCTCTTTTTCTCCTCAGCTCTCCTCCTTCTCCTCCTCTCCCCTCCTCCCATGAGTTTGTCACATCTATGCTGATAGCTCATAGATCTATATAACTAGCTCACATAACTATATAACTTCCTCTGATCTTCAATCCTGCCTCACCAGCTGCCTATGGAACATTTTAAACTGAATGTACTGGAAAAAATCTCCAACTCAAAATATTCAAAATAGAACATATCTCTCTCCTTGAACTCACTCCTCTCAGAAACCTTCCTATTTCTAGCAAAGGCTCCACTATTCTTCCTATTGTCAAGGTTCCTAATTTCCATATTAAGTTCAAATTCTAGTTCTTCCACACCACACAAACCAAACCAATCATTAGCCGTATCTTGCTGCTTCTACCTCCATGATACTTTTGTATCCGACCCTTTCTCTCTGCTCAGACAGCTACCACCTTAGTCCAAGCCCTCTCTATCTCTTGCTTAAAGTGTTACAACAGCCTCTTAATTGGTTTCTCTGCTTCAGGTCTCTACTCATTCCACTTCATCATTCACACTACTGTTAAAATGATATTTCTTAAGCATAGATCTGATTGAGTTCCTCCCTACACAATCAACTTCGTTGACTCCCCATGGTCTCTAGAATCAAATACAAATTCACAACCTGACCACAACCTATGTTTTCAGGTACTCTTCAGGCACTTTCATTTAACCAATATAACCTTCAATTCTCTTTATTCCACAAACATGACACTCTATCTCCTGCATCCATGATTTTGCAATGGCCATCTTCCATGGGTGGAATGAACTGTCTTTATTTCTACCTCCTAGCATCCCTTGCTTTCTTCAAGAGTCACTTCAAGCAACACATTCAAACATTCAACCTTTCCTGATTCTCCCCTCTCCCCCTCCCAATTGTTGCCACTCTACCTCCCAAACTACTTTGTATTTATTTGGATTATTGTCTTCATATTAAGACAGCCTGCTACAGGGTATTAAAAACAGGCTTTGGAGATAAGAAGGCCTGGGGTTAAATCCTGTCTCTGACACTTACTGGCTGTGTGACTATAGGTAAATCATGTGACTTTTCTAGGTAATTTAGGGAGAAATTGTGATGGGTTTTAAAATTAATCAAAGAAGTTTATAGGCTCTAGGTAATTAAGATAGTATTTTCAGAGAAGGTGCTGACCTGCATTGATAGAGTAAATCTCTTCATCAATGAAATCACAGATCTAGTCCCAATCCTATCCTATTTATATTTAATGTGTGTGTGTGCGCAAACATGCTCATGCAGGCACCCATGTGACTTTTTCCTTCCCCATTGAAATGTAAGTTTCTTGAGAGTAAGCACCATTTTATTCCTTATATTTATGTCCCCAGAGCCCAGCAGACTGTCTGGCCCATAGTAGGCACTTAATGAATGCTTGTTGATGATATAAGTAAATTATTGTATTAACCAGAACTGTAACTAGCAATTGTGCTATCTTGGGCAAACAACAACCAAAAAAAAAAAAAAAATACTGCAGTAAGATCAACTTTGCGATTTGTTGCAAAAACAGTGACTAAGTCACTTTACCGGGAAAGTAGACCATGGGACACTGGACACAGGCTCTACAGGGTGGAGAGATGCCAAGACACATGGTAGAGAGAGTGGGCAGTGAATTTATTTGTTTGAAAATTGGCAATAAAGTAAATTACAACTAGAGTAAAGGTCAGAAGACCAGTCCTGTCTCAAAGTGATGTGGCTTGGAGATACGATAAGACTTGGAATAGGCCTGTGACAGTGGAAATGGAAGGGAAAGGGTAGAAAACATTACTATTTAGTGACTAACTAGAGGTGCTAAGAGAAGTTTAGTGTGGATCTGACTATATCACTCCCCTACTCAAGGAATCCAATGCTCTTTGTTGCCTATAAACTTCTTTGATTAATTTCAAAACCCATCACAATTTCTCCCTAAACTACCTAATTAAAAGAGATAAAGGAAACTACATCTTGCTAAAAGGTACCACAGATAATAAAGCAAACC
>NW_020954557.1:55193791-55337538 GCF_900497805.2 Vombatus ursinus
ATCCAACCAAAAAAATAAACAAGAAAGAAACTAAGGAGGTAAATGGAATATTAGAAAACTTAGATATGACAGTACTTTGGAGACAATTGAATGGGAAGAGAAACGAACGTACCTTTTTCTCAGTAGCACATGGCACCTACACAAAAATTGACCATGTAATAGGGCACAAAATTCCTTTTGAAGTATACCCATCTCCTTTTCACAATCCGTGGAAAAATTGGCATGGTTTTGCCATCAATAACTTCATTAGGTAGCAATTTTGGAGTTTTTATTAATTCTAGATTTATTTCAGTTTTTCTCTTTATGTTTAATTACATAATTTCATATTTAAATGAATTCAATTAATTTTAAAAACACATATTTAACTACAAAATTTCCAAAGACATCATCTTATCTGAGTTAAATTGAATTTGTTTTTTTTTAATTGCCCTCCATTGATCTGCAATATTCTATAATATAACTTGAAGCTAAGGATATCATTAGGAAGAAAAAAAAAAGGTCAGTATGAAATCTTTGACCCATTATTATATATTGGCACACGATAAAGGCATTTATAGCTTCAGTTCATTGCATGTCTCTTGTGGTTTGTCTGCTTTACTTTTTAACACTACATCAGGTGGGGTTTTGGTATTTCTGATTTGCTCCTGTGTGTCATCCCATTTTGTGATACTAGAATACAAAAAAATGCCACTTGTTCCACTGTCTTCTATGTCAAACTCAAAATCATGGCAGTTTCAGATAAGACAAAGCTATGCATTCACAGGTATAGTTTCATTTTATGGACAAATGTGTAACTTAGTAGTATCACTATAGGCCAATTGACTTATTCCATGGTTTCTGAGAGTCCTTCACAGCTATCATAACTGTTGCAGGATATATAGACCCCGCTTATGTAGA
The DNA here is from genome assembly GCF_900497805.2 of Vombatus ursinus. Classification (NCBI taxonomy): domain Eukaryota; kingdom Metazoa; phylum Chordata; class Mammalia; order Diprotodontia; family Vombatidae; genus Vombatus; species Vombatus ursinus. The sequence goes on from NW_020954557.1 coordinate 55,194,689, forward strand.
CACATATAGATAGCTGGCCTTTTCTTAATTTGATGTTCTCCTTCCTCACCCCTCACCCCATTGCATGGATGATAGATTGAACTTTAAAGGGTCATTTTGTTGTTGTTTTATCATCATCATCATCATCATTAAAGTCTTATGTTTCAACAAAATTTGTATATTTATTTCCTGAACACAATATGTGAATTTCTGACTTTATCCCCATTATTCTCCCTACTCCAAATTCCTTTCTCTTTTCTCTTGGATTTTCTAAGTCATGTTTATCCTTCAAAGTCTAGCTCAATCCCTAACTTCAACCAATCAATCAACAAGCAGTTATTTATTGAATGCTTTCTATGGCTAGGCACCATACTAGGTTTTGTGAATATAAGTTATATCTCCATCTTCAAAAAGCCTTTCCTGACTAACCCCTAGTCCTATAGCACTGAATATATATGTGCTACTCATTTAGAACTTCTTTTGTATTACCTTGAGTTATGACTTATAATATGTAAATATATCTATGAATACATTATACAAATATTCAGAAGAAGTGTGATTTTTGTCACCATAGAGAACCATGACTTGGACTTCCCTACATCAGTTCAAATGTCAATACATCTCCATCATATTAGATAAGTCTTAGGGAGTTGCCTGAAATACACAGAAGTTAAATGACTTGTCCAGAGTCACATGGCCAGTAGGTTTCTGTACTGGGTGGCTTTTAATAATCATCTGGTACCTTAATCTGTATGATATCACCCACCTCAGGGTTCAAAGTACTAACGATATATGTTTCCATTTATAAAAGTGAGTTACGTGATGAGTCATGTTATTATGATTATTGTTGTCATTCATAATAATGATACCTAGTATTTGTATCACATTTTAATTTTGTTAAATGATTTGCAGCTGATATCTTATTTTATCCTTATTACCATCACAGTTGTATGTTATCTTATTTAATATTACTGGCCATTGTTGTTGTTGTTACATCTTATCTAGTGAAAATGTAAGTGCAAAATCCCTGTTCAGAGAGTATTTTCCAAAATAAAAGAAATGTTTTTATTAAGTTCAATTTATTGTAATTCATTTAGCTTGCATGTTAAATTTCCTTTGAATCACAGCCTATTATAGATCAAAAATTGACATGCCCATAGTTCAGGGTTTTTTCTTTTTTCTTCTCCTTATAACTTTGCAAGTATCCTTGCCTCATTAGGATAACAGCAGCTTCTCTTAAGATTTTCTTAAAGATAATTATCAGTAGCCAAACTAAGCAAACTACACACTCTAAGATAGCCTCCACTTCCCAGTGCCACTGACTGATTATTATCCTTGAATTATTTATGAGCACAAGTCCATCATAGAATTCTTCTCTGCCTACAGGGGCCTACATCTGAGGCCACTGAATGTCTTGACTGTGTGTTAAGAATGAGTTGCCCCAAAGACCAATCATGCTTGCACAAAATACTGTCTATAAGCTTGGGCACATGTACCCTAGCTAATTAAGGTTTCTTAATCTTAAATAAAACTTGAAAACCAGGAACTTACTGATAAGGAGTGATGTTAGAAGGGGATGTCATTCCTCAATAAAAGCAATGGCAATCCAACTTCAATTTGTATTGCTCCCAAAGATTCATCCTGTGATCTTCACATATATGCTGGTAATTTTTTGGTGAGAAAAAGGCTTGCAGACAAATAAGAATCCAAAAGATGTAGGAGAGTATGTCCCTTATCAGGAAGTACCCAAGGGGCTTTTATAGCTTTTGTATACCTTGGACCCAATTTTCATCTGATCACAATTCAAGCCCTTTAATAAATCCCACTGGAATATATATTAGCTTATGCTCTGGATTTTGATTTCAAATTTTAGAGGCTAAAAGGAAAGTTTCACATATAACTATTCATTTAAGGAGTATTTGCTGAAAAATGTTGATGAATTGATCAGAAAATTATATTCACCTTTCCAACTGGTTTAGCCTCAGAAAGTTAGAACAGAGTATAAGTGTGGTTTAATAATAGGTTTCCTTGACTCTAAGTCCAACATTCTTGACTAATATGCCAAATTTCCTTTTGAATATATTTTGAATATATGTAAATTGTGCATGGACACATACTCTCTCACACATATAAGCTTCTCAAGGTCTAGATTCTATCCTATATATATATACATATATATGTTAAACCTATATATTTTTAATTTATTGAGCATCTAGTGTTTTTAAGGTTAGGTTTAACAGAGATATATAAGGCAGAATCTAGACCTTGAGAAGCTTATAATATGCGTGAGAGAGTATGTGTCCATGCACAATTTACATATATTCAAAATATATTTATTATAGCATAATTTAGGATTTCTTTGAGTTAGAAGGTACTTGAATTTACAATGGCTTAGAATGATCATTATAATTATGAACAGTAAACACTTAATACATGCATGTTGATTGATTTGTATAGATCTATAAAAAAATCTGATTATTTTAAATTCATCACTATATTGTGGATTTGCAAAAGTTTATTTTTTTTAGTATCACACAGAAAAATTGACTCTGATTTTAAAAATTTATATGTCAGCTTGCGTCTATGTTTAAATACCTTTGGTGCTTTGAATTTAAAAGCTCAAATAAGCAAAGTCTATGAATTGTCATTTTTAACAGAAATTATCTATTGACATCTTTCTCATTCATCTAAAAGTTGGAACGTATTAGTTTAAACTTTCTTTTGAGAGAATTAAATGAATCTCAGTTAAATATAGAGTTTTAGTTCATTGGATTCTACAGAGCCTCATCTATCTTTCTGGAATATGCAGCCATTTATTTTTCTTGAAAAAAAATGGTCATAATACGTGTTTCTCGATACATTTAAATTACTGTGACAAAACATCATACACTCAACATTGTTCAGCTAATATGGTAAGAAACAAACCTGATGTAAATGCAAAGGGCTACAGAGATATAGGAATAACTTGAATTCCCAAAATGCAGATTAGAAAATGTAATTTGGAGTATGAAACGGCACATTTTGCCAGCGTTAGAAAAACATACGAAAAGCTGCCTGATTGCATCTATTTTGGTTTCTAGACTACATTTTTTATTTATATGCCAATGGCACTAAATTTAGTAATTCTCTCTCCTCTGTTACCAGCTGTAAACCAATACTGTTGGGACAGAAAATGAGCTTCTTATTGTAGATTGCTTAATATGCATTATTAATTTCAGTTCTGTCATGTAGTTAGATATAAGATGACTTATTTAACCTCTTCACTCCTGAACTTACTTAAAAATGGTGATTAATATATTAAGTCAGCTGATGACTTGCTCATGTTGTTGCTTTACACTTTTTGTTTTGGACTTAAAAAAACCAAGCTTGGTCCCAAAAAAATAGATATGAAAAGATCCTTTCTCTTGCTCCTTTAAAGAGGTGGGAGTCTATGAGCACAAACATTGCTGTGACATTAGACTTTCTCAATGTGTTGATTGGTTTTGTTGAATTATTTTTTCCTTCACACTTTAAAAAACTGTTATAAGGGATGGCTCTATGGGAGAGTAGAAAGAAGGGACATATGGAAATGTAGGTGATAAAAAAATAACAATAAAAGTCTATTTTTAAGAATTATTTGAGAAGTGTTATCTGGTGAGAAGGGCCACTTCTTTGGCGGAGACCAGAGGAAAACAAGTGAGAAAAAGCATTAACATTAGGAGAACTTTGTCAAGGTCACCTCACTCTTCCCAGTCTCTGTCCGACCCAGATCGCTAATCTAGAAATAATCTGTCTTCCTGATCACTTTTGAGAAAGCAGCTATCCTAGTCTTGATCCAGAAATGACAAAGCAAGGACAAATCAACCAATTTTATTCACACATACACACATGCATGTATGTTTTACTGATGTACATATGTGTTTTACTGATTCCTTTTCTATTTCACACAAAGGTTATTAGCTTATATAGCAGTTATATGTTTTTTTCCTCCCCCTTCACCTTATCCTCTGCTATCTCCTTTCTATATAACAAGGGAAAATAGTTATACAAAAGCTAAAGATGAATGTGTCCATGTTTTAGTGTTATTTTAATTTACAGCATTATTACTATTATGTATGTCATTCTCCCAGTCTTGCTTATTTCATTCTGCTACAATTTTGTAGGTCTTCCTATTTTTATTCAAATTTTCTCATATTTGTCATTTCCTACAACATAATAGCATCTCGTTATATTCATATACCATATTTTTGATTCCTTCCCCAAACAATTGGTTCCTATTTTTTTCCATATTATTGAAACCATTAAAGTGCTACTATGAATAGGACTAGGATCTAGACCTGTGATTACACGATATGAAGAACTCCCAGTTAAGGAAATTCCTTCTATCGCTATCAGTAGATACTTTCTCTACTATTCATCGATCTAGAGCAGGGTTTTTCAATGTTTTGTCTTGACCTAGACCCCTTTGGCAGTCTGGAGAAGCCAGTGGATCTCTTCTTAGATTATCTTAAATAATTTAAAGAAGTGTTAAGTTTCAGTTAGAAGTAAGGGGAAATAAAGATGAAATTTTTCCCATCCAAGTTCATAGATCTTCTGAATCTATCCACAAGCCCGCAGTGTCTGTGAACCCCAGGTTAAGAACCCCTATTCTAGACAGTTGCCTGTGGGAATAAGTCATTAATTGTTTTGCCTAAGGACACACTACAGCCAGTATGTGTCAAAGGCTGGAGAATCCAGGTCTTCCTGATTTTCAGGTCCCTTCTCTCTTCACTACACTATTCTACCTTCTTCTACTATGTGGGTTGACCAAAAAGAGAATATTAGCCAATGTCTTAATTAGGAGAAAACAATTAGTACATGGTTGACTGTACTAATCTGAGCCATTTATTTATTTTATAAGATGTCCTGGTTTAATTAAGCCTATTGGTAGCCATAAGAAAATGAAATGTTTTGATTTGGTCAATCATTTCCCACTCTTTGTTGACCCCATTTGGAATTTTCTTGGCTAAGATCCTAGAGTGACTTGCCATTTCTTTCTCCCACTCATTTTAGAGATGAGGAAACTGAAGTAAACAGGGTTAAGTGACTTGCCCAGGGTCACAGAGCTAGTAAATGTCTAAGGCTGGATTTGAACTCAGGTCTTCCTCACTCCACTCCTGGCACTCAATTCACTGTACCATCTAGCTGAACTATTTTATAATTTTGACTTTTTGACTTGTACTTGTATTTTTTTCTTCTCTTTTAAGACTTGGTTTCCTTATCTCCCCTAGATTGGAAGTACAGCATTTTTTTTTTCTACAAACAGGGAGCCACAGAATGTTTTCAAGTAGCAGTCAAACTAATGAATTAGGACAATTACTTTGATGGCTGTGTGAAGGATAGATTGAAGAAGGTAGACATTAGAGAGGCAGTAAGACAAACCAAGAGGCTGTACTGATAGTCTATATAAGAGATGGGGAAGGCCTGAGTAGGTGGCAGAATTAAGTATTGAAGAAGAATAAAAGTTAGAGATATTGATGACTAACTAGATGAGATAGGTAAAGGAAAGAAAAATTAAAGATAACTCCAAGGTTTTGAGCCTGGGAGGCTAAGAGATAGGGGGAAAATTAGCAGAAATTTATAGAAATTTGAGGTAGAACTAGGTTTAATTCAAGCTAATCTGTTTAGATTTGGACATTCTGAGTTTGAGATGTCAATTCAGCATCCAGGTGAACATATCTAACAAGGAGTTAGAGAGGTAAGAATAGGGTTTAAGAATAGGGCTAACTTGAGCTGTCTGGGCTGGATATACAGATTGGGAAATTATCTGTAAAAAGGTTACAACAGTACACAGAGGTTCAACTCAAACTATCAACTTTTTAAAAGGTGTTCTTCTAGGCATTGGGGCCTTAAAACCAAATTTAAAAAAAAAAAAGTCACTACCCTCAAGGCATTTTCCCCTTCTAATGGAGAAAATGACAAGGATGGTTAAAAAAAAAAAAAGCATGGGATTGGTTGACATTGCTAAGAGAGACTATAGAGAGCAGAGGTTAGAGGTTAAGAAATTTACCTAAAGCTAAAAATCTATCAGCATAGACAGGAATAGTACTCTTTTTGTTCCTATCATGTGTTGGCCAAATGCCTGTGACAGTTTCTCACCATAAGAATAGAAAATTAATCATAAATTCAGTTTGTGGAAGCTTTGAATTTTCAAGTTCCATAAGTAGAATACTATTTTCACAGCATCTGTTCCTTCCCACATCATCTTCTGGTTCTTTCTCTTCTTAAGCACGAGGAAGCGGGTGACTGGAGACATTCAGCTGTGCTGCTTTGTGCTACCATCCCTCCAGACTCAAAGGTCTTACAGTGAAAATACTATGAAACCTTCATTTTTTAAATAAGGAGCCAATTATCCATAAACTAAGAGAAATAGTTCAATACAAAAAAGTTTAATACCAAGTTAGTTAACTTTTCTCTTAGGGGTTTTAAAAATAGAATATTAAATTCAGAAAAAGTATCACATGTGCTAACATTATATCAGTGTTAATTGGTGCAATACATATATTGGTATATTTGTTTTTTAATCACCAAGTGTTGCTTGTTTGCCAAATATTCAGGCTGCTCATTTCCATGTTTTCCTTTTTACATTTTGCTTATATTTAAATTGTATACACCAGATTGTGTAGCCTTCACACATATTTGCCATCCCTCACTTCAAGAAACAACTCCAAAGACCTTGACTCAAAATAATTTCTAATTTATATACTACAAGACTTCAAGGATCTACGTTTTCATCAGTGTTGATACATCTTTCACCAAAACAAATTGCAGACTTCTGACACCTTAGTGGGTAGTCTTCATGAGTTGTCATAGCCACCCCCCCCCAAAATCATCACTAAATGGCCATACTTTTTTTCTTAAGAGTATTTTATTTTTCCGAATTATATGTAAAGATAGTTTTCAGGGGCAGCTAGGTGGTGCAGTGGTTACTGCACTGGCCTTGAAGTCAGGAAGACCTGAGTTCAAATCCAACCTCAGACCAAGCAGTTGGCACTTACTAGCTGTGTGACTCTGGGCAAGTCACTTAACCCCAATTGCCTAAAAAAAAAGATAGTTTTCAACATGCATTATTTTGTGAAATTTTAAGTTCCAAATTTTTCTCGCTCCCTTCCCTTCTCCTCCCCAAGACATCAAGTAATCTTATATAGGTTAAAAATGTACGGTCATGTTAAACCTATTTCCATATTAGTCATGTTGTGAAAGAAGAATCAGAACAAAAGGGAAAACTCACGAGAAAGAAAAAAAAGTGAAAATAGTATCTGAATTCATACTCCATAGTTCTTTCTCTGAATGTGGTTAGCATTTTCTATCACGAATCTTTTGGAATTGTCTTGAATCATGATATTGCTGAGAAGAGCTAAGTCTATCATAGTTAATCATTGCACAATGTTGTTGTTGCTTTATATAATGGTCTCCTGGATTCTGCTCACTTCACTCAGCATCAGTTCATGTAAGTATTTCCAGTTTTTTTTTTCTGAAATCCACCTGCTTATCATTTCTTATAAAACAATAGTATTCCATTACATTCATATATGACAATTTGTTCAGCCATTCCACAAGTGATGAGCATCCCCTCAATTTCTAATTCTTTGCCACCACAAAAAGAGCTGCTATAAATATTTTTGTACATGTGGGTCCTTTGCCCTTTTTTATGCTCTCTTCAGGATACAGCCCTAATAGTGCTATTGCTGGGTCAAAGGGTATGCATATTTTTATAGCCCTTGGGGCATACTTGCAAATTGTTTTCCAGAATGGTTGGATTAATTCACAACTCCATCAACAATGCATTAATGTTCCAATTTTCCCACATCTTCTCCAACATTTATCATTTTTCTTTTCTGAATGGCCATCCTTCTGATGATGATCCTCTTATCTAGGCTTGCCATCAGATGATAAAAATAAAGTCAATCTCCAGACCTTCTTTTGAAACCTTTAGAACATGACAGGACCTGCCAGAGATTTGTACTCAGCCAGCAGAGTCTCAGAGAATAATAAGCCATGATTCATATAGCACTTTAAGGTTTGAAAAGTACTTGACAAATACAGGGTGTATCAAACATCTTAGTGCATTCAGAGTTTTAGGACATCCTCTCTAATCTTCTTTGATACTCAAAACAACCCTAGGAGGAAGATGCTATTAATATTTCCATTCTATTGATGAATAAACCAAAGCAGGCAGAGGTTTAGTGACTGCCCATGGTCCCACAGATAAGGAAGTGTCTGAGGCTGGATCTGAATTCAGGCTCAGGAGATAGAGTGCCAGGTCTGGAGTCAGGAAGAATCATCTTCCTGAGTTCAAATACAGCTTCATACACTTATTAGCTATGTAACCCTGGGCAAGTTACTTAATCCCATTTGCCTCAGTTCCTCATCTATAAAGTGAGCTGGAGAAAGAATTGGCAAACCATTTCAGTATCTTTGCCAAGAAAATTCCAAATGGGGTCATAAAGAGTCAGACATTACTGAAATGACTGAACATCTTGACTCCAGGTCAAGCTTTCTATCCATTATACCATCTAGTTCCCCCAAGAAACTGTGGCCACATCACATCACCCCAAGTATTAGCTCAATGCTTTAGTGAAAGATGGTTGACATACACCAGTACTCAAATGCACCAATGCATCAATGAACTTGTGATGTGAATTTTCACTCCAACAATACAGATCACAAACCATCCATGCTTTCTCATCCTATGTAACTATCATCTATGGTCTCCTATAAATTCCTTGCAAGGGGTCCATCCAACATGTTGGGAGCTATTCTGGCATTATCTTGACATTTTGTGAACACCAGTGGACCACATAGGCTATATATTAGTTGTCCCTTGCCTATTGCTTTTTGTTTTGTTTTATTTCCTAACTATCTCTTTTTCTGGTAACATTCTTTGCACCAGTTCTCCCATGTAATTTCTTATAATATTCTGCCACCTACGCCATGCCCACCCTAGATGTTTCCATTGTAATTTGCATGATCTTCTATGCCTATTGTCATTTGGTTGGGCCTGACATTAATTTTAGATACTCAGATCATAGTTTCACAGAATGATGATAGAGTTGGAATGAGATCATAGAGTTAGAGCTGAAAGATAACTTACAGGCCATCCAATACAACCTCGTTTATTTTACAGATGAAGAAACTGATAAACCTGGAGTGTGTGAACTTTTCCCCTCATCTTTTGGTGTATCTCAATATGATTACCTCCCTTTGTAATCTCATGCATCTTATTTTATGAATTTAAAACATTCTTTTGGCTGAGAAGTGATTCATGGTCTTCATTAGACTGCCAAAAAGAGTCCATGATACAAAAAAGGTTAAGAACCCCTGTATTATACAATGCTGTCCTCACCATTCAAATGAACTCTCTCTCTCTCTAGCTGTGTCTCTGTCTCTCTGTCTCTGTCTCTGTTTCTCTCTGTTTCTCTCTCTCTCTGTCTGTCTGTCTCTCTCTCACACAACAGGTTGTGGAATAAATACTTTTGAGCTACTTATTTTCTGCTTTTCTATGCATATGTGTCAAAGGAACAGGGTGAACTCATCAGAGCCTTGGCCACAGCAGAAGAGACAGATGAGGGACTTACCTGTAAAGTCTCATCCCTACTTGCTGCTCATTATATGTTTCTATGGCAGTAGAAAGATCATGGAGAGCTTGGGAATTACAAGGCCAGATACAGAAATCTAATTATAGCACAGGTTACAGATGGATGGATTGTTGCAGGGAGGAAGGGACATGGGACTCAAACTAACAATGCAGCTAGGACAGGGCTTAAATAAATACAAATACCTGCCAGTGAATGAATGATGGGGAGCTGTTCAGGAAGAGCATCTTTTGCATTTTTTTCCAAAACAAACATGAAATGAATAAATGTCACACTATCCAACAGAGTTGTTTCCCACCCTTTAGTTACTTTGTGGGATAACAAAATAGAAAGTTTTAATGATTTTCTTAATGTCAAAGGTAAAAAATCTTGGTAATGATAATAGTAGCTAATATTCATAAAACATTTTAAAGTTTCCAAAGTGCTTTACATTTATCTCATTTGATCCTCTCAGCAACCCAGTGAGGTAGATACTATTATAATCCCCATTTTATAGGTGAAGGATTGACCAGAGTCCCACAGTTAAGTAAGTAACTAAGGCAGGATTTGAACTTAGGTCTTCTTGACTTCTAGTCCAACACTCTACTCACTGGCTGCCCTAGGTTTGCCTAAGGTTTTAAATGGAGTAAAGAGCCAGGTTTTTCAATCTATTTGGATGACTATATCTTTACCTTTTCATTTCAACAACCAACAATTCAACGAATGCTTACTTAGTGTTAACTAGGTACAAAGTGACTGATTAGGGTATTGGTCTTAGAGTCAGGGAGCCCTGGATTCAAATTCTGTTATGGAGTCCTAATAGTTTTTGGTCATGTATGAGTTACTTAACTTCTCAATACTCCCCAAGCAAGTTCTCTAAATTCCTAAGTTGTACCCAAGCTGCTGGTCTATATCAGTTTTCTGCAACTTGATTTCTCCACATTGGTGAAATCACAGTTCTGTTTTGTTTTGTTTTTTGCGGTTTTTTTTGGTGAGGCAATTGGGGTTAAGTGACTTGCCCAGGGTCACACAGCTAGTAAGTGTCAAGTGTCTGAGGTCAGATTTGAACTTGGAATCCTTCTGATTCCAAAGCCAGAGCTCTGTCTACTGTGCCACCTAGCTGCCCCAAAATCACAGTTCTGAACCCCACTCCTTTTCCCAAAAAAAATATTGTAAGACATTGTATTAGGAGTTGACTATGTAAAGGTAGAAAATTACATTCATTTGAATGAAGTCAATTCTCTGACTTCAAAGAGCTTGCAACTGAAATAGGAGATATGACATATACACAATTATGTATGATGTAAGGCAGAATTTGATAAAGAATAATCCAGACAAATGTTCTATGAAAGTTGAGGAATGAGGGATCACTTTCACTTGAGAGGATGAAAGAAAATTTTATGGAAGAGTTGGCATCTGAACTGGGCCTGGAAAGCAGTGAAATGTTTCAAAAGAAGAAATAAGGAGGAGGTGGATTCCAGACACAGGTATGGCCTAAATGAATACGTAGAGATGGGGACCACAGGACAAACTGAGAAACATTAGCCTTATTTTGCTAGAATCTAGAGTTTATGAAAGAGAACAGCATGAAATAAGGCTGAAAAGTTAGATTAGAGAAAGATTAGGTGGAGGGCTTTCAATGCCACGCTCAAGCATTTGCTTTTTTCCCTTGAGACGATAGAGAGAAACTAAAGATTTTTGAGAAGAGTGACATGACAGACTTTTGCATGAAGAAACTTATTTTGCCAATTGTGGAAAGGCTTCGTTGAACATAAGAGATCAATTGTGAGACTTTTAACTCTAATCCTGGTAATGACAACCTAAACTAGATAGCAGCAATATAGGTAAAGAGAAGCAAATGGATATTCCTGAGAACATGGAAGGAGAATTGACATAAATGAATATTTAGAGTGAGGAGGAAGAAAATCAGAAATGATTGGCAGGTTTCAGGCTTGTGGGACTGAGAAAATGAGTGGGTCCTCAAGAAAAATAGACAAGTTAGGAAATGATAAATTAATATACAAACATATTGAATTTGTTCTACTACTGAAACATTTGAGAAGAGATTTTCAGCGGAGAGTTGTTGATGTGGGAATGGAACTCAAGGGAAATGATAGTTACATATATAAATTTGAGACCTAACTGCTTACAGGTGATAATTGAAGCCATAGGAACAAAAGTAATTGTCAATAGAATATAGGGAAAGAGCCTCAGGACTTATTCTTTGGGGTCACTCACCCATAATGGACAGGAGGAGAATCATGAAACAATGAAGGAAATAAGGAACAGAAGAGGAACAGTCAGAAATATAGGAAGAAAACTAGGAGAAATAATTATCATGGAAGCCAAAGGAGAAGTCTTCCAAAAAAGAAGGTGATCAACAATCTCAAATGCTGTCTAAAGGTTAAGAATGAAAGATGATAAATGACATTTGGATTGGGCAATAGAAAATTAGTGGGCTTGGAATAAGCAGTTTGAAACCGAGTAGTGGAGTCAAAGGCAAGATTGCAAGTGGCTGAGGTGTGATATTTCAGAGAATGAGTGATTGGTGAGGAAGTAAAGCATATATAAATCAGCACTCTTTTTAGAAGGTTAGCAGTTTAGGGAAGGGAAAATATTAGATGATAACTTGATAGGGTGGTAGGATCTAAGGAAGGTATTTTTGAAATAAAGTTCAGCTAACCCTGTTTGTAGACTGTGGGAAAGCAGTGGAGAAGGAGAGATGTAATGTGATAGGGAGAGAAAGGAGGAATCAGTATAGCTTGATCTAGAAAGTGCATGAATTAGAGTGGGTATAGAGGAGGACTTTGTCATGAGACTGGGGAATGAGAAGAAAGGATCAGTAAAAGCATAGCAATTATTCAGTGTGGACTATGGAGTTTAAGAGCTCAAAATAGATGGTTTCATTCTTTTCACTGGTGTAGGATAACAGGTTATCTACTGATACTAAAGTGGAGTGGGAGTGGATGGGAAATAAGGAAAGTCTGGAAAAAATTAATGTGAGAAGCATAATATGGAGTCAGCCAGAAATTTATGAAATGATAGCTATGCAGTCCAGTTGAGTTTAGATCATATAGAAATTGGGATATTAAAGAAATCCAAGGATGTCTTTTCCCTCTGTTCTTCACTTCTTAGGGTATGTACCTAGTAGTGGTATTGATGGATCCGGGGGTATATGCAATTTAGTTATTTTTCTAGTATAATTCTACAGCATTGTCCAGAATGATTGGACCAATTCATAGCTCCATCAACAATGCATTAGTATTCCTTTTCTAATTGCCTCTCTAACTTTCTACTTTTACCTTTTGTCATCTTTGTCAAACTTATGGGCGTGGGAATGGATAGAAATCTCAGAGTTACTTTATTTGAATTTCTTGAATTATTAATGGTTTGGAACATTTTTGAATATGTTTATTGATAACTCTCATTTCTTTTTTTTTAACTACCTCTTTGTAATCTTTGATCACTCACCTATTGGGAAAATCTTTTTTTGTTGTTGTTATTTGTATTTTTTCAAATATATTTGTATTGGGACTGAATCATGGGCAGATGTGGTGGTTTCCTGACTTCTCAACCAACAAATGCCAAAGACAACTTAGAAGGTCAGTAGGAAAAGTCTGTGACTGTGGTGAGAGAGAAGCACAGTCCCAGCCCCAGTCTCTGAGCATGGCTCTAGGGCAGTGGCTGCTTCCTGAGTTTCTGGTCCACAGACTGATGGGTAATTGAGTGACTGATCAGAGGGGGATTTCAGGGATCTCTTTGCTGGTGCAGGATTCTCTTGCTTTGCCCTGCTTGGATCTGGGTCACAGTTCTGGGTGGTGATCCTGGGGCAAGGAGGAGTGCTGACATGGTGAAGCTTGTAGTGGCAGTGGAAAGTGAATCCTCCTCACAATTTCAAGGCAAAAACAATGCTTGTGGTCACTCATAGACCAGAGCACAGGTCAGGAAAGGAGTAAACACTTCACCCTTGATCATACCACCTTGGAAGAACTGAAAATTTACAGATCCCTAGAAGTATTTCTGAAAACAGCTACACAAAACCCCCAAAGCTTGGGATAGTATATTCTCCACACTGGAAGCAGACCCCTACCTTAACAAAGAGTTTATAACCTAAGTAATTGGCTGGGATCATGAACAAACTGTGCAAAAAGTCAGACCATAGAATCTTTCTTTGATGACAAAGATCAAAACATACAACCAGAAGAAGACAACAAAGTCAAAGCTCCTACATCCAAAGCCTCCAAGAAAAAATATGAATTGGTCCCAGGCCATGGAAGAGCTCAAAAAGGATTTTGAGAAACAAGTAAGAGAAATAGAGGAAAAACTGGGAATAGAAATGAGAGCGATGAAAGAAATCATGAAAAACAAGTCAACAGCTTGCTAAAGGAGATCCAAAAAATACTGAAGAAAATAATACCTTAAAAAATGCCCTAACCCAAATGGTAAAAGAGGTCCAAAAAGCCAATGAGAAGAATGCCCTAAAAAGCAAAATTGGTCAAATGGAAAAGGAAGTCCAAAAACTTCCTGAAGAAAATACTTCCTTAAAAATTAGAATGGAGCAATTAGAAGCTAGTGACTTTATGAGGAATCAAGACACTGTAAAACAAATCTAAAAGAATGAAAAAAATAGAAAACAATGTGAAATATCTCATTGGAAAAACAACTGACCTGTAACACAGATCCAGGAGAGATCATTTAAAAATTATTGGACTATCTGAAAGCCATGGTCAAAAAAAGAGCTTAGACATCATCTTTCAAGAAATTATCAAGGAAAACTACCCTGATATTCTAGAACCAGAGGGCAAAATAGAAATTGAAAGAATCCACTGATCACCTCCTAAAAGAGATCCCCAAAGGAAAACTAGGAATATTATAGCCAAATTTCCAGAGTTCCCAGGTCAAGGAGAAAACATTGAAAGCAGCCAGAAAGAAACAATTCAAGTATTGTGGAATCATAATCAGGATACACAAGATTTAGCAGCTTCTACATTAAGGGACCACAGGGCTTGAAATATAATATTCTGGAGGGCAAAGGAGATAGGATTACAACCAAGAATCACCTACCCAGCAAAACTGAGTATAATCCTTCATGGGATAAAATTGACATTCAGTGAAATAGAAGACTTTCCAGCACTCTTGATGAAAAGACCAGAGCTGAATAGAAAATTTGACTTTCAAATACAAGACTCAAGTGAAACATGAAGAGGTAAACAGGAAAGACAAATCATAAGAGACTTACTAGGTTGAACTGTTTACATTCTTGCATGGAAAAATGATATTTGTAATTCATGAGACCTTTGTCAGTATTAGGGAAGTTGGAGAGAAACAATTATATGTATGTAGATAGATAGATAGATAGATAGATAGATAGATAGATAGATAGATAGATAGAGGGCACAGGGTGAGTTGAAGATGAAGGGGTGATATCTGGAGAATAAAGTTAAGGGGTGTGAGAGGATTGTATGGAGAGAAGGAGAAAGGGAGAGGTAGAATGGGGTAAATTATCACAGACAATAAAAGGCTTTTACAGTGGAGGGGAAATGGGAAGGTGAGAGGAAATGAGTGAATCTTATTCTCATCAGATTTGGCTTAAGGAAGGAATAACATACACACTCAATTGGGGATGGAAATCTATATTACCCTACAGGAAAAAAGGAGGGGAAGGAGACAAGAGAGCAGGGAGATGATAGAGGGAAGGGGTTATGTTGTTATATTATGTTATGCTATGCTATGCTATGTTATGTTATGTTATGTTGTATTATATTACATTATGTTATATTACATTACACTATATTATATCATATTATATGCAACAAGGACTATATTAGACTTCCCCCTATATAGACTTCAGCCATCCTCCCTCTACCTTGTCTAAATAGGGAAAGGAATCTAGAATCTATTCATCAGTAAAGGGTGTGGCTACTTGATAGGTCTTGTGACATCACCCAATACTCTAAATAAATGGGCCATTTTATGCACTTAGGTGATTAAGAAGACTGGTTAATTCAGCCAGAGACTACCAGAAATGGAGGCACAGCTTCAGTCTTAGCCCCTGGGCCAATCAAATCTCAGAGAGATTTCTCTTACCTTTTAAAGAAATATTAGCTTAATTTGTATAGAGGGAGCAAAGTCCCAGGGGAGGGATTTTAGTATATCTCTTTGTTATTCAGGGATGAATTTTCTAGGGTATGATTATAGGGTATAGCCTTTTCTGCTCCTACACCCTTTTAGCATCTACTTTTTCAATATCTGACTTCTCAAGGACGTATCTCTTCTACAGTTGCAAGAACAGAAAGATGGAATTGAGCACCTGATCAGTTTTGCCTTTTGGCAGATTCAGTAGAAATCTGTGCTTAGGGAAGAGATGAAAGCACACTTTTATATTTAAGAGTTTGCATTTTTCCATACATTTCCTAGCCCCTACCATTACAAATAAATGGGTCTGCTACTTTGTCTTTTATCCTAGTATAAAATCAAGAAGCACACTTTAAGAAGGAGAAGAAAACTTAGTTCATCAGTCCAGCTCTATTTTTTTTATACATTAGAAAAGTAAGGTCAACATCATGACTTTAATCTTAAATGGTCATTCATTCTGACTGTCCGCTCTAAATGAAAGAGTCATCAATGTGTTGAGGTGTTGCCAAAGAACTTAACTTAATATCAGAGATGTATAAAAAAGACTAAAGTCTGTGGCCACCATGAAATCACCTTTGCCTCATAGCCATCATTAACCAGGCTTTAGCTGGATTACTTTCTTCAGTTTAAATTTAACCAATTTGAAAGAGATGGAAAATGTGAAGAAGGTCAAATGAAGAACAGTGAACAAAAAGGCTTTAAAGTATTGAAAAGCTGAGTGGAAATAGGGTTATTTTGATAAGAAATATAGACTGTTGAAGGGTAACCTAAGTCTTTTTTATGAAAGGATATGATGGAGAAAGGTCAGAAACTGTTTTATGTTTCCACTGAAAACAGAACAAAAAGAAAGTATATTAAATTGCAGAAAGGGGGACTTAGGGATGAAGCAAAATTTTTAAAAAAAGAATTTACTGAATGCAAGGGTTGTAGTACACAGAAATCAATTATAGAGGAGAATTGTATAATCTCCTTCCCTAGTGAATTTCAAGTATGCGATAGGATATAATTCATTCATTTATTCAACAAACATTTTTGTTACCTATATAGTATATAGAGTCCTACAATAGGCAATGGAGGAGATGCGAAGCTTAAATAAAACAAGGTCCCTGTCTTCATGTGCCTTTCCAACTAGTAAAGGAAATAACATAAATGTAGATTATTATAATTCATTTAGAATGTAACATTAGAATATAAAATAGTTGCAAAGTAAAATGCTAAATAAGATCTATAGGGTAAGTCTGTTACTATCTAAGAGAATCAAGAAAGGCTTCATGGAGGAGATGGCATTTAAGATATGATGAATACAAATTAAATAAACAAAGGGTGAGTCGAAGCCATCATAGACATGAGGAATAGTGTGAATAAAAGTATCGAAGCAGAAGAGTTTGGGAGGCAGAGTAGAACAGTATTGTACACTACTATTGGCTGGAGTGCATAATGTATAAAGGGGAATAACATAAGATAAGGCTGGAAAGGTAGCATGTCACCTGATTGTACAAGGCCTTAAATGTCAAGCAAAAAGGTTATTCAGGAGATAATAGAGATCCTGAAGATGTTTGCATAGAGAAGTAGCATGAACAAACTTATGAGTTTAAAAAAAAAATTGTTGAAACATAAAAAACAGGTGGGAGGAGGTATAGAAATGTAGAGATGAGAAGACCTATTAGGAGATTACTTCAAGAGTTGAAAAAGCTGGAAGCCCTAGCCATGGCTTCAAAGTCAAGAAGAGAGCTGAAAGTTGAGCCCTGGGACAGATCTCAGAAAGTCACACAAAGAACGACTTGAGACATGGGACATTATTCCCTATACCTCAGGACTAGAACTTGATTACATTAATAGCTGCTAAAATGAATGAATGAATGAATGAGTAAATAAACAAATAAATAAATAAATAAAAATGAGTAAGCAAAGGAGAAAGAACCCAAACATAGATAGCTACTATATGATAGAGAAGATGTGGGTTAATCTTCAGAGGTAGATAATGGAGCTAAAAAAAAAAGCCACTGCTTTTTCAATTAGAAACATCAAATGGTCCCAAATACAAAAAGAGTTCTTGGAAGAACTTAAAAAGGACTTTAAACCCTTAGATAGCTACTATGGGGTTAGAGAAGATGTGGGTTCATTTTCAGAGGTAGATAATGGAGCTAAAAAAAAGCCACTCCTTTTTCAATTAGAAACATCAAATGGTCTCAAATACAAAAAGACTTCTTGGAAGAACTTAAAAAGGTCTTTAAAAATCAAATAAGAGAGTTTGAGGGAAAATTAGAAAAAAAAAAGCAGTCCCAGAAAATCAAGAAAATTATGAAAAGAAAGTCAACCAACTTGAAATTGGAAATCAAAAACTTAAAGAAGAAAATAATTCCTTGAAAACTAGAATTAGGCAAAGGGAAGCTAATGATGTTCTAAGACAAAGAAATAATAAAACAAAATCAAAAGAGTAAAAAAAAATTGAAGAAAATATGAGACATCTCATCAGAAAAACAACTGATTTGGAGAGCAGAAAGAGGAGAAATAGTATAAAAATAGTTGCACTACCTAAAATTTTTTATTAAAAAAAAGAATCCTGATACGTTACGAGAAATTATCAAGTAAAATTGCCTAGAAGTTCCAGAACAAGAAGGCAAAGGAGAAATAGAAAAAATCAACCAATCACTCCCTGAAATAGATCCCAGGAGGAAAATTTACATGAGTATCATAGCCAAGTTTCAAAGTTCCCAGGTTAAAGAGAATATATTGGAAGCAACAAGAAAAAAAAGTATATAGATAGATAGATAGATAGATAGATACACATATATATGTACATATATATATATATGTATGTATATATAAAACACGGTACTACAATAAGAATTACACAAGACCTGGTAGCTACTACATTGAAGTGCTATAGGTACTGGAATGCTATATTTCATAGAGCAAAAGAGCTGGGGCCATGAGCAAGGGTAACTTACCCAGCAAAGTTAAGTACAATCCTGAATGAAAAGAACAATGGACATTTAACAAACTGAAAGACTTTCTTTCAGGTATTTGTGACAAAAAAAAAGCAGAATTTAAAAGAAAATTTGACATATAGCATCCAGGAGAAATACAAGGTAAGCATTAAAGACCAATTATAAGGGACTCAATAAGGTCAAATTGTTTACTTCTTATATGTAAAAATATTATCAGTATTTTTATGACTGTCAGAATTATTTGAGTAGTTTGAAGAAAAGGCTTGGGCTGAGCTGAGTGTGATGGGGTGATTCTTAAAAAAATAAAACTATATAGGGAGAGATAAAAAAGACTAATTACCTCACACAAGTGAGTCATAAAAAAATTGACACAGAAGAAGCTAATGGGGGGGGAGGGTAGGTGGTGCTGGAGCCATACTCTCATTGGGAATGGGTTAAAAATGGAACAACATATATACCTAGAAAGGTATAAAAGTCTTCTAAATTCAGAAAGAAATAAGAGGGCAAGGGGATAGGGCATGGGGTGGGGAGGATAAGAGAGGGACTCTTGGAATAGGAGGGCAAGGTAGTGGGTAGGAATAAAGCAGAGGATTAAGGAGGGATAGGAATAGGGTGTACAGGATATGAGGAAAAATAGGATGGAGGAAAATACACAAGTAATTACAGTTAACATGTGAATGGGGTGAATTTACCCATAAAATGGAAACTGATAGCAGATTAAAAATGTGAATTCAATAATATGTTACTTTCAGGAAATGCTATAAAAAATGTGAGACACAAAGATAAAATAAAGGTCAGGAGTAGGATTTATTATGTAAAAAAAGCAGGGATAGTAATGATCTCAGACAAAGTTAAAGTAAAAATAGATTTAATCGAAAGAGAAAATTAGGGTAACTATACTATGTATTAGCAATATTATTCTATATTGTTTTGGAACATTTAAAATAATTAGACAGTATAAAATATCTCAGAGTATACCTGCCAAGACAGACACAGGAAGTATTTGAACATAAATATAAAACACTTTTTGTACAAATAAAGTCAAATCTAAATAATTGAAGTAATGTTTACTGTTCATGGGTGAGTAAAGCCAATGTAAAACAAAATGACAATTTTACCTAACTAATCTATTTATTTAATGCCATCTCAATTACATTACTAAAAATTATCTTGCTGAGTTAGAAAAAACAGTAACAGTTCATTTGGAAGAACAAAAGGTCAGGAGTTTCAAAGAAACCAGAAGAAAAGATGTAAAGGAAGCAGATTCAGTAGTATCAGACCTTAAACTATATTTTAACGTGAGAGCATTGTTGAAGTATAAAATGGATAATTATGATTACTTTAAATTTTTCTTGTATAAATACAACCTGTGCAGCCAAGAAGGGAAAGAATGCAGACGATTAGGGAAGTTTCATAGACAATCTCTCAGAATGTTACTGATTTGGAGCTGGTTGATTTAAAAAAAGACCTGGACTTATGAAGGAAGACGCTATCCATCTTCATAGAAACAAATGACAGGTGGAATTAAGTACAGGATGGTCTTACATAAACATGTATGAACATATATGTGTATTTATGTGTGTATAGATATCTATGTATATGGATATATCTGCATTGTAGACTTCTTTGGGGGGTAGAGTGAAAATAAAGTAAAAAGTACACAGCAGAGAACAAAAGAAAACCTACAAGGAAGCAAAGAAAAGCTGAGCAGTTTTGAAAACAGTGTGTAGAATTTATTATATAAATTTTCCTGAAATGGAAATTTATTGCTTTATATTGAATCCTCCCTTATGTTCTGCTGTGTACATGGCAATGTCTTTTTTTTTCTTTTCTCATTTTCTATTTGTTTAAAATAAATTTTTAAAATCCCCCCCCCAAAAAAAGAGTTAAAGCAGTAATAAGTGTGGCTACTAGGGGAGTGGCAGCAGGAATGAATAAGGAGTATTGATGAGAGATATACAGAAAGTAGAAATAACAGGATTTGTCAACTAATAGGGTATAAGAGGTGAAAGAGAGAGAATTAAAGATAACAACAATGTTATGACTATGGGAGACTGAATAAGACATGATGGTGCTGATACAAATATCAAAGTCACATGGGTGAACCTGATTGAGTTTTATACATGTTGGGTTTAGATTTTGGTGGGATATCCAGAAAGGTAGGGATATCCTTAGTTCTTGGCTCTTTGTGATTTTTTTTATTGAAGAAGAATACAACTAGTACCCAAGAGGCATCAGCAAGAGAAGACTTTAGATTCCTTTTAGGCATTTTTTTCACAATTGTAGTCACAAAATAATTCTGAATTGAAGTGATAATTCTTTTGTGTGACTTTAATTCATAGATGATACTTTAGAATCTAATCTGTTGCATAGTTCTGGATGCCTGTGCATGAAAATGTAAGCATTTTTCCTTGTGAGCAAGGGGAAAAAACTGGCACAAAGGTGTGACTGAATATACTACAGTAGTCATTTACCAAAGTGTAACCAGGTGGCCTGAAACATTAACTAATTTCCCTCTGTGCCATCCTGATAATCAGGGAGCAGTTAACTTATCCACAGTAGTTCATCCTATTGGAGAGAGGAGAAAGTTCTCGAACCTAATTTTAAGGAAAAAGTTATATATGGTTCCATCATAAAAATCAAAACCACACATACACACCCCCCCATCTTATACCTAGTCCTGTCCCCAAAAAAATCACTCCAGAAATGGTTTAGGTTTCACAGGATTATATATTACAAATTTCATATCTAGATGGGATCTTGGAAGTGTCATAATCCAACCCCACATTTTACCGATGAAGAAAATAAGAGAGGATGAAATGAACTGATCAAGGGTGACCCAGGTAGCAAGGGGCAAAGTCAGGTTTTGAAACCAGGCCCTTTGACTCCAAATTCAGCAAAGTTCTACTCTGGAAAGGATGTACAGGTCATCTAGTCCATCCCTTTATTTGACAGGAGAATTAATGAAATTGGAAGTCTAAGAATGTGAAATGGCTTGTCCAAGGTCACAAATGAAGGGAGAGATTGAACTAGAATTCTACCCCAAGTACTCTAGTTGAAAAGTAATTAAAAAAAATGTTTCATAGCATGCCACACAGCTATATTCAATATGCATAAGCCAGCAGTGGTTTTTATTTTCTAGACTGAGAGCCACTCCTGGAGAGGTGATGGGTGGTTTCAATATCACTACGTTTCCACAAAGCAAGAAGCCAATAGGGAGTCATGAAAAGAAGTCTCAGTTAGTTACAGCTATACATTCAGCTGAATCTGCCATATTAACCCAAATGAGTAGAAATGCTGGATGTATCTAGCAGAAGCAGCTTGTTCCCACTTCTGTCCAAGGTTCTTTTCTATAAAAGGAAGAAAATGACAGCATTAAGAGCTAAAGAGAAGGTGAAGGCTTTATATATTGAGTGGAGTAGTGTAAGTAAGGCCACCTAAGGTTTAACCTTAGTTCTGACGTTAACTTCTTCTGTGGTTGGGAAAGACCATAAAACAGAACTAATGGCACTCTTCTTTCAGACTTGTGATAGGCGATTAATGTTGAGGCTGTAAAATGGCTAAGTACAGCATTTTCATTAGACTGCCTCCTGATTTGGATTGAAGCGGGGAAAATCATCAAGTTCCAAATGCCTCCAAGCCCTCCATTAGAGCAGCAAAGCCAGAGGTGCAGCTATTTAGCAATGTAGTATTGAAATTAATGCTATGACTTTAGGCTAAACATGAAAAGGAGTTGCAGAATCTCTTAGTTCTGTGCCACTTAAGAAAAATGAAAATAAGTACTTTGAACCTTGCACGAAGGTAATTATGTATGAAAAAATTCAGGTTTTTAACCCTGAATCAGCCCTCTACTTAGGACTAAAACTCAAATTATATCTAAATTGATATTTATTACATATATGATTTATTGGGTCATTTTTCCCTATGAAGAATGTTACTCAGAAAACAAGTTTTATTTATTATTTTATTCACCTGAAAAGGTAATTAAGTGGGGCTGAGTTTAGATAATATTAAAGTAACCTCAGAGACTGGTTCTCTCCATTACAAATGTGTGCATGTGCATACATACACATCTATCTTTCTGTTTGACTTCATATATGTCTCCATTATCAAAAGTCAGAAAATTGAGGGAATATAATAAATAAGCAAAATCTAAAGATTATTTAAATTGTAAGAGATAACACAAAGAATTACTTGGAAAATATTTTCCATTAGTATATGTCCTTAAATAAGATGGGGCAATGAGCACAACCCATTTTTTAATCCATAATTATTCATGATATATATTTTCTTGAAAGGGAAAAGGTTGCACATTCAGAAATATTAAATTTAATGCTGAACTTTGATTGTATGCTGATGCAAATGAGAAGCTTTTCCAAAGGGGTAAAAATCTATATTGTTTCTGAAGGTCAGTGCAGTACCATAGGAAAAGGAGTAGTTTTACTGTTAGTGGAAATGTACAATAAAAAAAAGGTGCCATCACCATAAAACCCTCCTTGTCTCATTAAAGGAAGCTGCCAAATTAATGTACACGAATTCAAGTATTTACCAAGGGCACGATGATAATTAAAAAGGAATTTTCTCACCACAGCCCTAAGAGCAGACTGAGTTTAATAACTGGGGAGCCAAGACAAAAACAAAAGTTTTCAATCTAAGTTTGTTGGATTCTAATGGCTTTTCCTGGCTGACTAGGTGAAATTGTATGTCTGACTCACAAAAAGAGCGAAATAGCCCTTGAGGTTATGGCTAAAAGCACTGATGCTCTTTTGTAAAAGGGATAGAAGCTTTAATGCAGCTGAAACTTGGCAGAAGGCCAGTAGGGAGCACCAGAGAGTCTAAAGACCTAGAAAAAAGCAGTCTAGAAGAGAAGCAAGGTGATACAAAACTGTTGAGGACCAGCAGGAGGCAGGTAGCAGAGGACAGAACTCAGTTGCGGACATAGGTAGCTTGCAGCATAGCAGCCCATGACTTGATGGTATCAATGGCTATACAGGGGTGTAGCAAGTAGTAATGTTGTAGACGATGAGGGTTCCAGTTACAACACAAGCCTTGGAATGTGAGTTTTCCTGGTTATGCATGTGCCTTACATGTATGTCCTCTCTAATACATGTTTTCTCTTCATTTATATTCCCCATACATGTTCCTTCAGCCACCAGTTATAGAATCTATAGAAGAATATATTCTTATGCATGACAGCTGAGGGTAGAGAAGAATTTTCTTTGTTTATTTTTTCCAGGTTGTTTATGAAGCATTTTGCTTTGAACTAATACTTCTGGTTGATTTGATAAAAGAACATTGGTGGGGGATTCCATGAGCTGGGATTTTGAGTGGATAGTGATCACTGGGGTATCTTTCAGGAAATAACCAGGCTAAATTGCAAATCAAAGAACTGAATACAATCTAAGGAACAAGGAAAGTCCTTTCTAGTAACTATTTTGTCCTATTACAAGTTCAGTGACTAAAGCAGGTAAAAGCAATATTTTTTTTCAGTGAGCTTCAATATTTTAGGCATTTTGAATTCACTTTTTAATTATATGCTACTAACAGAATCACACATATGCCAATATATTTCTGTCACAAGTACTATTTGCCAGAGCTATAGAAGCTATTTAGCACAAAGTCTAAATCAAAGATGGAATCCCTTTGGATTCCAAATTCTTCTATTTGTAAATTACATTGTGCTGAGTACATCAGTCCCCAATCTTTGCAGAGACTCCTAAATGAAATCTATAATCACTAAAAAGCATTTAGCCTAACAATTTATATAATGAAAACACAGAAAATGAAGAATGACTGTTGTCCAGACAATGATAAATATTTGGATGGACAACCTATAGGACTCATCCAACAGTATACTTATCTTCAACAAACACTACAGATGATCAATTAGTGAAGCCCAAAATTGAAAGAAAAAAAGGGAGATGAATGGATTCCTTTAGCAAATCAAGGAGTTTTTCTGATGACTCTGTGTTTCTCTTTAAAAACAAAGGCCCATTTTTTCAATGTTAGTGTTCTCATGGAGCTGTATTTTTATGAGTCATAGAATACCCAGTCTTTTGAGAATTATAGCTGCAGGGCATCTAAAAGACAATGGAGATGTGCATGGTGGGTATAAGCAAACAGCAACATATTGTAAATAAAAATTGCACAGAAAAGATATAATCAGTAAAATATACAGCCAGAAAAGAAGATGATATAGTTATGTAGCTAGAATGAGGTATAACCAATTGATAATTCATATGCTCAGGGGCAGCTAGGTGGCACAGTGGATAGAGCACAGGCCCTAAAGTCAGAAGGACCTGAGTTCAAATCCAGCCTCAGATCAAACACTTGACACTAGCTATGTAACCCTGAGCAAGTCACTTAACCCCAATTGCCTTAAAAAAAAAAAAAGATAATTCGTATACTCCACTGGGTTCCAAGTAATGTAATGTGATTGAGAGAAAAATATACCAATGTGTTGGTTGGACTACCAGTGGGGGATTAATAAGAAGATACAAGGACTTAAACAGGATTAACAAATGTGGATGGGTTGCAATGTGCATTGCTAGAAAATACCTCCATCAATGAGATCACAGGTCTATAAAATTTCCAAAGAATTAGAGCAGTGAAGCTCAGAAAATCCTTACTTGCTCATTAAGTAGAACTAAATACTATCTGAGCAATAATCATGCCTGTTTTCTCTAACATCAATAAATATGTATGAGGATGAAGCACCTGAAAAATAAAGATGGTCGCCTCTAATTTAATGATAAGCAACAGTGAGCTTTAGAAGAGCTGACATGAGAGGAGTATATTTTCCTAGACTTCACAGGAAGGACAATCCAAAACCCACAGCAGTACAACATCTATGATTGATTATTGAATGATCAGAGTTAACATAATACTGTGAATGTTTATGTGAAGAATCCTCTTGGGATATTAAACAGTCAAAAATGTTAATTGGACATATGTAAAAGGCACCTGATATCCATGTACCAGAACATTAATGAACTGTTTCCATTTTTTATGAGTAATATTTATGTCCAATATAATATTTCCAAAATTTCCGGACTTAATTAACATGACATGTCACCCAAGAAAGTGTGTCTGTTTTATTTGTTTTTGTTTTTTTGACAACTCTTTTGGTTTGAAGCTCTTTTGATTTCTAAGACATTGGCAAAGATGTTCTTTTATTTTCCTTAGGCAATTGGGGTTAAGTGACTTGCCCAGGGTCACTCAGCTAGTAAGTGTCAAGTGTTTGGTCTGAGGCCGAATTTGAACTCAGGTTCGCCTAATTTCAGGGCCGTGCTCTTTTCACTGCACCTCCTAGCTGCCCCAAGTGTCTGTTTTAAAATGGGTTTAGGAAAACATATCCTTGCTTTAAAGTGATGTCTATTTATGATCTGACAACAAGCCACTGAGTATTCAGCCAACTATTCCCAGTGAATAAATTACCTCCTATGAAGAAAAACTCACATACTGTGAGACTAGATAGATATGTGAATGTTTCCATGTATTTTAATTTTTATTTAAGCTCCCTCCTCTGAATTCAAAAAACTTGTCTCTACCAGTGATGTCTAAACCTTTTTGATCATGTACCCCTACAAATAAATATGTATGTACGTACATATATACATATATGCACCTATGTGTATATTTCCCCTTTTTTTGGTTTACTGGTGATAAGATGAAGGACAAGGATTTTTTTTTCCTCCAGTGGCACTAGTACAACTACTGCTCTGGATGCTTGGGTGAGGATTAAGTTATAAGTGCTCTGAGATACCTATGCCTGATTCAGAAGGGGTAAGTTTGGTAGCTTGTGCATTTATAAGAGAAAATACAATGAGTCTTCTAGTTTATTAAGGATACAGGGTAAGTAAAGTTGTACTGGAAACAAGCCCCAGGATTGGTTTTCTCAGGAGGGAAGATGTAACCCATTTTCCTACCCTCTGATTCATTATTTGATTCCTCGGAGTCAAACTACAGTCTTTAAGGTTATGCCATTTTGGAATTGTCTTTATCACTAATTTGGCAATTTGTCATATACTATCAACCTTGTGATAACTGGAATATTTTTATCTTAAATGGTAATATTTTCACATGTATGTCCAATTTCACCAACCAGATTGTAGAAACTTTGAGGTTAGAGGTCACATCTCATAACCCTATTACATAAAGGCATTGATGGCAAAAGCAGCAAGAAAGATCTGGTCAGATTTGGGGACTTCAATGTGGGAACAAGGAGAAAGTTAAGAAGACATAAGTCTATACAAACCACAATACAAATCAAGAGATCAATGCAAAGCTCTAGGATCGATGGATTACTATGTAAATAGGATCAGAATTTGAACTCAAATTATCTGGCTCCAAATTCAAAGTTATTTTATAGCAAATTATGCTGTTGTGGATTAAGTTCTCTAGACTTTTCAACACTGATTTTATAAGGACAAAATTTGAAAATTAAAACAAAACTTTATAGGGAGCAATTATTTTTTTCCAACCACTTTCTAGTTACAATCATCCTAATAGACTAGCATCTCCTGTGTCTGTTATTAAATTGCTTTAATATCTTTGCCAGTAAACTAGAAAGCAATTCAAAAATTTAAACCATATATTTATATGAAATGGAATAGTGGATAGAGGATTGGACCTGGAGGCAAGAAGTACTGGGTTCAAATCCTACTTTTGATATTTAATAGCTGATTGACCATAAGCAAGTTATTGAAGCTCCCTGAGTCTCAAGAGGCTCTCTAATAAATTACAACTAATAAAGTAATCAACTAATAAATTACAGATGGATTGAATCTTTTTGTGCTCTACCAATGAAATCACACATCCTGGATGTGTTTATAGATTCATTTTTTTATTTTTTTTATTTTTATTTTTTCACAATGATAGTTAAATTTTTTTTGCATTCATTTTAAAAAATTTTGAGTTCCAAATTTTCTCCTTCCCTTCATTCTCATACCCCTTCTTGAGAAGGCAATTTGATATAGATTATACATATGCAGCATGCAAAACTTTTCCATATTAACCGTGTTTCAAAAGAAAATGCAGACAAAAAAAAAACAAGAATAATAAAGAAAGTTTAAAAAGCGAATACCTAAATCTCTGCATTCAGAGTCCATCAGTTCTTTCTCTGGAGAGGGATAGCATTTTTTTTGTAAGTCCTTCAGAATTGTCTTAAATTATTATATTGCTGAGAATAACTAAGTCGTTCACTATTGCTCATCATACAACATTACTTTTATTGTATACAATGTTTCACTGGTTCTTCTCACTTCACTTTGCATCAGTTCATCTAGGTCCTGCCATATTTTTCTGAAACCATCCCACTTGTCGTTTCTTATAGCACAATCATATGCCATCACAATCATATACCACAACTTGTTCAGCCATTCCCCAATTGATTGGCATTCCATCAATTTTTAATTCTTTGCCAACACAAAAGAGATGTTATAAATATTTTTGCACATATATTTTTTTTCACTTTCCTTTGATCTCTTTGAGATACAGATCTACTTATGGCATTGCTGGGTCAAAGGGGATGCACAGTTTTATAGCCCTTCAGGGCATAGTTCCAAATTGCTCTCCAGAATGGTTGGATTAGTTCATAACTCCACCAATAGTACATCAGTGTTCCTATTTTTTTTCCACATCCCCTCCAACATTTCTCATTTTTTTCTGTCATACCAGACAATCTAATAGGTCTGAGGTGGTACATCAGGGTTGTTTTCATTTGCATTTTTCTAATCAATAGTGATTTAGAGCATTTTTATATGACTATAGACTGCTTTGATTTCTTCTTCTGAAAACTGCCAATTCATATCCTTTGACCACTTATCAACTGAAGAATGACTTGTAGTCTAATAAAGTTGACTCAGTTCTCTATGTATTTGAGAAATGGGGCCTTTATCAGAGAAACTTGCTGCAAAAAAATTTCCCAGTTTCCTGCTTTCCTTCTAATCTTGGCTGCATTGGTTTTATTTGTGCAAACCCTTTTTAACTTGATATAATCACAATTGTCTATTTTACATCCCATAATACTGTATCTTTTCTCTGTTCATAAATTCTTCCATTATCCATAAATCAGACAGGTATAATATTCCATGCTCCCTTACTTTGATTATAACATCATCCTTTCTGTCTAAATCATGTACCCATTTTTCACCCATATTTCAGTATAGCATATGAGATATTGGTCTATATCTAATTTCTGCTGAACTGCTTTCCAGTTGTTGTTGTTGTTGTTGTTGATTATTTATGTTTCCTGTAGCACAGATCATGTTTTCTCTTGACCCAGCCCATGTCTGGCAAGAACCTAGAGGATATAGTCATAACTACAGTGAATCAGCTGTTAAGGCCAAGAAATCAGTGTGAAGGGGATGGAATTCAAAAAGAGTCACAAGGGATAGTAACACAAACCAGAAGGTCTTATTCTAAGCTAAGGGCTGGCAGTTCCCTATTTCAACCATTTTCTTTTACCCACTATTCCTATCTTTTTTCCTCCTATCTTTTTTTTTGGCACAGGATACCCTAGAAGGTTAACCTTAATGATAAGGCAAATAGAAAAATTAGGCAACTGTCCAGAAAAGGGAAGCACAATGGGTCACTTTTATGGATAATTGATAAAGTGAAGTAGCTAATTTGAATTATCCATGTATTTGATGCAATTACCTATTTAATTTTGCCAATGGAGGCATGACACAAATTTGCCCTGATTATATGAAAACTGAAAGAATACAAAGGGGGCATCATTGGGCAAACTGAAATGATGGAATAAAAAATTATTTGAATTCTTCACTGATTTAATCAACATAGTGTACTGGAAATACAACTAAATGTGCTGTCTAAAAACCAGGGTTCCAATCCCAGCTTTGATACTTACTGGCTGTGTGACCCTAGGCAAGTCACTTATCTTTCCTGAGCTTCTAAGTCTGTTTCCTCATATGCACAGTGAGGATAGTAACACTTGCACTATTCCATAGGATTATTGTTAGAAAAGCATATTTTGAATCTTAAATACTATCTACAAATGTGAGTTTTATTTCAGGGATTTCTGTTTTTCATTGTTGTTGTTTTTATTTAGACCTGTGATTCAATCAATGTAGGAAATTCTGGTATGGAAATTCTCTTCACCAATACGGATTAGTCACACACTCCTAACTCTTCTGTAGGTTAGTTGCCTAGATAATTGACAGCTATTTTCCCATGGTCATGTTTATTGTTGTCCTTTGTGTTTAAAGAGGACCAAAATGACATCACTATGCTGGAGTCAAGGTATATTGTGTCTGACTGTGACTGATCAGACCAATCCCAGCTTGAAAGGCTCTATTACAGGCTGGGCACAAACAGTGCCACATGAACATTTGAAGTGGAAACATTTCTAAATGTATGCATCTCACATTTCTTTTAAGCTACTTCAATTCTGCTTTGCTCATAGAACACAACGCCTTCTTTGATGCAGACATACCATGCAGCTTTGCTGAGTCCCTGGGATGGTTTAAAATTGACCTACGTTGTTGACCCATGGGGGGAAATAGGAATTAAAAGAATTTCAGAATATAAGTCAGATAAAAGTTTAGACTAAGGCAGCAGGTAAAATGGTAGCAAGTAAAAAAACATTCATAAGGAAGATTTTAAAGTGCTGATCTCATCTCAAGCTGGATGGTTGAGTATAGGCCTGTGCTAGAGCCTTCTTATACTAGCTCATCGCAGCCAATTATTAAATTTTCATTGTGAACATTTTTACCCCAGAAGTTGGTAAATACTACAAACTGGATCTTGATTTATTACTTTGTTTATTGTCTATATTTAAGAAGGTTATGGAGAAAATGTTAATAATGTAAATTAAATTTCAAAATATGTTGTACATACATTTTTAAATGAGTCATTTATTAAACCCTTACCAGCATGCCACTGGCTAGGTACCTCTGACTAGGATGCTCATCACAAGGGATCTAATGATAGATCCTCTGGCTATCAATCTAAAGAGATGATAAACAGACTGTTCCTATACTGAAGAAGTTTCAGCATTGTGGCTGAAGAACCACAGAAGACATCAAAGAGCAGCTCAGTAGAGACACCCATTAGAGAGAGTAGCACGAAGCAGATATGAGTTGCTACAACCGTGTGTGTTTCCTAGCCATACAAGTTCCCTATTAATGTCAGTTTTGCATGTTCCTTGTTCCTTACATGTGCCTCTCCACATATATTCTCAGATAATTCATGCATTTCCTACGTATTTCTCCCCTACTTTACTGGCAGGGTGATCACATGTGGAATAGTGTTCCCCAATGTCTTTTTTGCTTTGAACAAATGTAGCCTCTCATTGGCCTAATAAATGTAAAAATATCTGGAAAAGCTTTTGAGATCAAATTTTGAGTACATACTGATCTACAAAGTATCTGAAACTTTGGAACATTTTACAGTGGCCTACTGGACATCAGTGAGTTGGATTAGTTGGATTTTCGTTGTTCCTGACAAACACTATGTTCATTCCACTTTTTTGCCTGTGCTATAGCTCTCTGTTTTTCTCTCATCTGGTCACATCCTAATGGGTTTTGTTGTGGTGATCTACTTGTTTTAGTCACCCTTTTAAGGGGTTTCTTGGCAGCAATGCTGGAGTGGCTTGCTATTTCCTTCTCTGGATCATTTTATAGATGAGGAAACTGAGGCAAACAGAAGTAAGTGACTTGCCCAGGGTCAAACAGCTAAGTGTCTGAGGTAGATTTGAACTCAGATCTTCCTGACTCCAAGCACAGTACTCTATCTATTGTGCCACCTAGCTGCCCCAATCATCTTGGGTAATCCAGCTCAAATACTGCCTTTTGCTTCTCAGATATCTCTGATTCACATTGATCTTTCCTTTCTCTGATTCCTATTATACTTATTGTCCAAATTGAATAATTTAGAATTTTATAATACATTATTTTGCTGTCTATTTGGATTTTGTGTATATATTGCCTTCCAAAAAATATCTTAAGGTCCTTTGAATGGAACCAGCATTTATACCTCTCTTGCAATACTCATAGAATCTAGTATTGTGCTACATACATAGTAAATATTCAATCCTTATTTCTTCCTAAAATGCATGAGTTTTCCCATCTTAGAGGCAAGCAGTCTTAATTCAGAGTAGAATTTTCATATTAATACAAATTATATTTTTGGTCAAGAAGATAGAATTGTTTTTTATTTCAACACTTCAAGGATTCAATTCACCAGAAAGGGAAATGTGATATCATTCATGTGGTATCCTACCCCCCAATCCCCACTTATTTAAATTATAATCCCTCTATACCAGTAAATTACCTTGATGAATTGATGTAGCTGATAAAGCTCATCACATGGTGGCTAACTTTCTGTGGATGATACATCTCTCAAGTCCTATTTAGACATTAGACTGTTCCTTTAATGATGGACTTGCAATCTATCACCAATCAATTAAAAGATGAAACTCATTAAGTGCCAAGCACTGTGTTAAGCAGTGGGGAGACATAGAAAGTAAACATATGGTTTCTGTCCTCAAGGCGTTCATAGAGAAGGCAACATGTAAACCACTATATGTATACAAAATATATCAATAGATTAGATAGATAGAAAGATAGATAACCGATAGATAGACAGACAGATATGTACACAGTGTAAATGGAAGGCAATCCCAGATGGAAGGTACTAGCAGTGGCAGGGATTGAAGGATGGCAAGATGAAGAAAGACCTCTTGCAGAAAATGACCTCTAATTGAAACATTTCCAGTTTGGTAGAATCTGATAGAGTATTAGCTTCACTTATTTAGCCTTAGGAAACCCAGAATCAATTCAAAATGAGGCAACAGAATAGGGCTTTGGTAAAATAAATATGTCTTCTCAAAAAAAAAATTCTGCTGTGGCTGATCTATGCTAGTTTAAGCCCTCCCAAACCCTTTCTTGTCTTATTTTACTACCTGAAAGGAGAATATTAATTTCTTGGGCTTCACTACTAAGAACTAGTCAAGGAACTATAGAGGGAACTATAAATTACCCATGCAAGAAAAGAATGATTTTGTTTTTGCTTGTTGACGGGATTGTAATTTATACTTGAAAAAAACCTAAATCTGAACTTTCCCCTGAGCTTCAACTGTCTCCAAACCAATGCCATATGTATCAGAAACTTCAAGGGACTTAAAATGATTTTAATGGTCTAGCTGGTGAGGAAAAAGCCCTAAAAATGATTTTATCACTGGTGTCAAAACTGTTTGGGCTTATCAGTGTTAGAGAATAGTATTGATGAGGGGTCTTCAGTTCAGTTATGGACTGGTAGGGTTTAGTGGAAAGAGCATCAAACTTATACGCAGGGTTCAAATCCCATTTCTGATACTCTCTAGCTGTGTGACTATGAGCATTAATTTTTTTTTCATTCATAAAGCTTTAACAGTTCTTATTCTTGAGGAACAAGGGAGGAAAAGGTTGAAGCAAACAGATCAACAAGAAATCAATGGTCTGCTAATATCAAGGTATGAAGGAGAATAAATGTTTAAGGAGTCAAGCTACTGAATTAAGTAAAATCGTTCTATTTAACTTATTAATCCTCAATATTATTATTATTAATATTAATACACATTATTAACTGAATGATCTTTTCAAAATGTTGGGTATTATGCAATTTATCACACTGTCCTTTTTCTTGAAAATAGTTGTTATGTTATTTTTGTACAAGTATGTCAAGCCAAGTTGGCAAGCATTTGCTAAGCACTTTCTTTGCGCCAGGTACTGGGTTAAGTGTTAGGGATACAAAGAAAGGCAAAACAAAAACAAAACAAAACAAAAAGTAGTCCCTGCTCTAAAGAAGTTCATAGTGTAATAAGGAAGACACCCTGAAAGAAATTAAGGACAAACAAGATATATGCAGGATAAATTGGAGATGATATCAGAAGGAAGGCACTAACATTAAGGAATATTAGAAAAAACATCCTTTTGCAAATGGTGGTATTTAGCCATGACTGTGAAAGAAGTCAGGAAGTGGAGATGAGAAAGGAGAGACTTCCAGGCAGGCAGGATAACCTATGAAAAGACATTGAATCTAGAGAGCTAGAAAATCCTGTATGAATACCAAGAAGGCCAGTGTCAGTGAAAAGAAGCGTACATGAAAGGTGAGTAAGACTGGAAAAATAGAAAGGGTCCAGGTTATGAAGGGCAAAAAACAGAGGATTTTATATTTGATATTAAAGTCAATAAGGAGCCCCTGGAGTTTACTAAGTGGTGGGAAGGGGGTAGTGACATGGTTAGTTCTTTGCTTTAAAAGAGGATCAATTTGACAGCTTAGTGGAGGATGGGCTAGTATTGATAGAAATGAGTCAGGGAGATCTATCCAAAAGCTGTTGAAATAGTCTAAGCAAGAGGTAATGGGGACCTATACCAAAGAGGTGGCAGTGTCAGAGGGGAAAGAGTGTCACTTGTAAGAGAGTAGAATTGATATGATTTGGCAATTGATTGGACATGAGTGTGTAAAAGACAGAGAAATTGAAGATGAAACCTAGATTGCAAGCCTGGGTGACTAGGAGAATGGTGGTATGTTCAACAGTAATAAGAAAGTTAAGAACTGGGGAAGGCTTAGAAGGAAAGATGGTGAATAGTTTTAGACTTGTTGAGCTTAAGATGTCCATAGGATGTCTAATGAGAGATATCAATAGTCCATTAGCGATGGGAGACTGCATGTCAGGAGAGTGGTAGAGGCTAGACAAACAGATCTGAAAGTCATTTGCCTAGAGACAAATAAATCTGAAAGTTACTTGCCTAGAGATGATAATTAAATCCATGGGAGTTGACGAGATTACTAAGTGAAAGAGCATGTAAGAAGAAAAGAGGACCCAAGACAGAACCTTTGAAGATACTCATGGTTAGCAGACACAGCCTGGATGAAGATCCAGCAAAAGAGAATGAGGAGCAATCTGACAGGAGAGAGTAGTGTGAAAACTTAAGAGTGAAGAGAATATCAAAAAGAAGACAGTGATCAGTAGTATATAAAGAGGGGAAGAAGTTAAGAATAATGAAGATTGAGAAAAGGTCATTACATTTGGCAATTAAGAGATCATTATTAACTTTGGAGAGAGTGTTTTCAATTGAATTATGAAGCTGAAAAGCAGACTGCAGATAATTATGGAAAGTGAGAGGAAAGGAAGTGGTAGCACTGTTTGTAAATGACCTTCTCAAGGAGTTTAGCCATGAAAGGGAAGAAAGATATAGGGTGCATACCCAGCAGGAGTGGGTGGATCAAATGAGGGCTTTTTGAGGCTGTGGGAGACATAGGCATATTTGTAGGCAGTAGGAAAGCAGTCAGTAGACAAGGAGAGATTTTAAGATGATATAAGAGCCAATTTGCTGGAAAAGAAAGGATGGAATGGGATCACTTGGACAAATAAAGGATTTTGCCTTGGCAAGAAGGGTCACCTCTCTATGTGAGATGGGGTGGAGTAAATAGTTGTAGAAGGCATCTAAGTCTGAGTAATGTGAGATGAGGAGGAGATAAGAAGGAATTTAATATTAAGTTTTTTTTAGTGAGATATGAGGCAAGGTTTTCAGATGAGAGCATGAAAGGCGAGCCATAGAAAGTCTGATGAAGGATAAAATAGTTTGGAAAAACCCGTGTTGAACGGGATAGTGAGTCAATTAGGGAAGTATAAAAAGATTGCCTTGATACAGTGAGGGCTCAACTAAGATTGTATAACATAAATCAACATATACTTGCAGTGGAATAAATCTTCAGATTTTCATGATTTTCTCTAGCTCTGTTCAGTGACACGTGAACAGGAATGAACACAGAGGGGTAGTGGGAGTTATCTAAGGCTAAGGTTCAGCAGGGCAAGATCAGTAATAAGAATGTGTGTGTGTTTGGGGATGGAGGGTGGCACTGGACTTGAGAGAAGAGAGCAGTGTAGATCAGCTAGTATACAAATTGGGAATGAAATTAGCCTGTTGACCAAAGGAAGCTACTTCAGGAATAGGATTAGGCCAGGGGATTTGAAAGATCAAGTTGCTGGTGTTGCAGCTTTATGTCTGCGTTGAGAGTAGAGCCAGAAGAGTTCTTAGAAGACATCTTCTCCAACTCATTCATCTTACAGATAAGGAAACTGATCCCCAGAGATATTAAATGACTTAACCAAGTTAATACAAGTATTAATTGGAAAAAAATAGACTTCAATTCAGATTCCCTGACTCCATAACCCGTTATTTCACCTTACCATACTGTCTACATTGTTGGCTTTCAACTTGGAGAATTCTGAAACTGTAAACTCCAAAACAATTGAACATTTTGATGTCTCCTAGGATAAATGTCATGGTAAGGAGACAACTGCAAAAGTGTCAAACTGCTCACCTCCAGTATCTGTTCAAGGTAGGGGAAAATCATTATAGTTGGTGACATTTCTGACAATGTCACAGGTACAATTGAATATAATATAACACTTGCAAAGAAAATATCACAGAACTATGAAACTGTAAAGGTTCTCAGCTTATTTTAGTAAGTGAGGCAAAAGTTACTAGTGAAGCCTTGAATAGATGACAGAAAGAAAAGCAAAGGGATGCAAACAACAAGTTCATATTTTAGTAATATCAGAACTGAGCATTTAAAGTGGTATCCTGTGGGCTTCCTGAATGTTTTCAGCAAACTGATTTCATTTTTATTTAGGAAACTATCAGGCAGTTCAGGTCAAAAAGCAAAATGAAACCAGTCCCTAAAAGTCAGGGGAATATAGATTCTTTTTTTTTCCATTCTATATTAAAATCTAAATTTTACCTGGATATGAAGAAATTTTCCATTGGCATGCAAACAACTTCAAAGGTGGTTTGAATAATGTACCACTTTTAAATGTTTTATCAGAATTCCATGGTAACAAGGTTCTTTTTCTTGAAACTAGTAGGAAAATAATTTTACCAACAAGCACATGTTTGGCAGTAATCCAATGTATGCAAATTCATTGGCAAAGCACTTACCAAACCAGAAAATATTGAGGCAATATTAGTTATTGATGCCTGTAGGGTTTAATCACTCCATTATCCTCCTTCCTTATTCTCTCCCCTCCCCCATCTTCAAGTAGTGCAAAATGTTGGTGATATTGTACTTTTACAAAGCACATTTATTAACAATGATCTCATGAGATGCCTAGTGCAAGTATTCATATTCTCATTTTGTAGATAAGGGTACTGAGACTCAATGACTTGCCTAAGATCACGCAGTTAGTAAGTGGAAGAACCATGCATTGAATACAAGTCTTAAGACTTCAAGGTCACCATGACTGCCACTGCAATATAATGCTTCCTTTAATATTAACTGACATTTTTAGTATCATTAGGCTTTCCAAAGTTATTTATAACTAAAGATTAATCAAGGAAACAGGAAACATTTATTAGTTCCCTATTGTAGCCCAGATACTGTGTTGGGCCCTGGAGAAACAGAAACATAAAAGAACCCAAAAAAGAACTTACATTCTATTAGGGGAGACAACACATATGTGTGCATATTCATAGACATATACATACATGTATATCGCATATGTATATGTATATACACATATACACATATAGAAAATAAATATGGGTATGTATATGTACATATACATACCCATATTTATTTTATATATGTATATGTCTATATATATATATACACACATATATATGTACACAATATATACAAAATAAATATAGGATAATTTGCAGAGGAAAACTCCAGTATCTAGGGTTCCAGAATGACTTAATATAGGAGGTGGCTCTTGACCTAAGTCTCAAGGAAAAATAGGGCTTCTAAGTGGTAGAGGTAAGGACAGAATGAATGTTCCTTACACTATCTTAGTAGTGAGGTAATCAGGGGAATCATGAAAGTGACATGTTTTTGTCAGATTTTTTACTACATCTCCCTATAAAGGGCATGGGTCTATAAGTTGGCCTTCCTGGAGGCAGCTTTTGGGCTGCCTCTAAAATTGATGGACTGGTTTGGATTCAGAAGGACATACTTTAGTCAGAGGAACCTCTCTTTTGTACTTTCCTATAAAGATAGTCTTTATTTAAGAATGATGTTTTTTCATCTTTTCCCTTTTCTACCTTTCTTTTAAAGTGGTCCTGAGTATAGAGGAGGTAGTGAGGAAAAGAGGAATATTGCAAGTATTCACCTATATCCACTAGAAGGAACTGCTAATGACTTCCTTTCATTCGAAGTATATAGCAAGCTACATGTGTGGAGGTTTAGGGGTTTAGGGGTGCTGGGATCCTAAAATCACAACACACGGGTCCTGCCCAAAAGAATTCAACCCAAGTCTTCTTTCAGCCAAAGACAAGGTTTATTAAAGATCTGCCATAATAGCCAGACTCTTAAGGAATCTGAGCTATTGGCTAGATTTTAAGAATCTGAGCACCTTAATGGAGACATGATGGACCTTATATACAGAAAGACTGTAGGAGGCATCTAGGAGTGGCCAAGTAGTCTGCCAGGTCTGTGAGGTAATAGAATACCAGGGACCTGGACCATGAGGCCAAGGCAGAATGGAGTCTAGCTAGGATTAGTGAGGTATGAGAATGGAGGGCTAGGCTAGGTTAAAGCTAAGGGAGAATTGGAAGATTGGGTATAGCCACAATGAAAGACCAGTTGATGAGATTATAGCCTCAGGCAAACACCAGAGATTTGACCATGTGGGAAAGTCCAGGGTGTTTTCTTTTTTGGGGTCCAGATCCCAACTCCCATCACATATGTTTGCTCATGTGGCCTGAGAAAAGAGTTCCAAAGTAGACAACAAGATCCAGAATCTCATCACTCAAGAGTGTCTTGCATGTAACTGAAAGTTCAATAGTTCTAGGATTCAGCATTCTCTAAAGGTGGGGGCAAGGGGAGTGGAGGGAATTTCCTATGCAGTATTCTTATTGGCAAATGAGAAGATAATTTAAATGGTCCTAAATAATTGAAGGAATAAGGAGAAGGAAAGGAAAGAAATGGAATGAGTATGTAAAGTATATATATATATATATATATATATATATATATATGTATGTATGTATGTATATGCACATATATATATACACATAAATATATATATATAATAGAACATACTATTTGCCAAATACATAAGCACTTTCTGTAAATATTATTTCAGTGGACTATGGCAACAATGTGGTAAAGGAAAAGACCTAGACATCTCTTCTCCCTATTACTTTGAATTATTCGAACAGTACTAACCTCATGGGAATTAGTTTCCCTCTCCAGGAGCCTCAAGTGTGTATCTTTTCTAGGGAAGTCAAAGCCCACAGAGAGATTGTGTGGGATGAAAGACTCATGGGAATATCAGTTTTTTGCCTAGCTTTTTGGATTGTGGTTTGTCCTTCATTCTCAAAGAGGATCATGACATCAGGGAGATGATGACATGACTTGCAATTGAATTTGATTTGAGGAAGGGAGGGCTGTGCAAAGTCACCAGTCTCACTTTCTCCTCCAGAGCTATCTGAGTCCAGTGGCCAGATATTGATCAGGACAAGTGGAGATGGCCCAGGATGCAGTGGGAGACCTTGGCCTTTTTAAGCTAAGGTCTTTTCAAGTTCACATTTTGAGTAAGGCAAGGACCATTCAGTGAATAGGCCTCTTTAAGAAGCGAATCAAAAAATGGCCCCTTTACTAAAAAAAAATAATAAAATAAAATTAGGAGGGGAAGAGACCCTCAGGGTTCCTGGTCAAAAGAGAAACAGTTACTATTTACATTCACTCTGAGCCTGGAGGGCCCAAAAAATAACCATTAAGTAGTGCTTGGGCAGGGTAGGGACCTATTGTCTAATCAATGAGATCCTCAGAGAATTGGGTTTAAGGCATGGTCTTTAAGAAAGAAATCTAGCCAGTAAACCCCAAGGTGTCTAGGTAAATTTAGGCCATTAACATTTACTTTCCTTTGGGCCAAACTCCTTTAGTGAAAGGAGAGTGGAGAAGAAGGGAGGGAAGGGAGGGAAGGGGCTGAGTTTCCTTGGTGAAGCTTTATAAATCTATGTGAGAAAGAGGACTTACTGAGTTGGTACTGAGAAGCCCAAGTTCAGTTCCTTCTAGACATATTATCAACTGTGGGGTCTCAAGTTTGGAGTCTCTTGGCACCTTGGGGGAAACTGAGGCAGGAAAGAACATTGTATTGATTTTGTATGACTATTGTGTGTGTTTTTTGCATTGTTTGTGGTAACCTCTAAAATTAAGGCTGCCTGTATGTGAAAATGCATTTGTTATATTTAGTGTTTATAAAATGTCAGGGGCCCTGTTATCTATAGTTGTAGAAACTTCGACATAAGGAGTATTCAAAGGCGTTCACCAATTAAACTATGGGTGAGAGTACACAGTTAAGTTACACTTGCAATTCAATTTTGCCTAAGGAGTCATTTAATAAATTAGTGGTTTGAGAATACCTGGTTACATTTAGTTGAAAATGCTACTCTAATCTCAGGAAATCATTTTGACCCCCCATGGAATTTCAGCAAGAAAAACTGTGCTCGTTTTAGACTTCCTTCTAACTTTATTCCAGCAAAAATGAATTAAATGTAAAGTAATTATATTGAAAGAATGCAAATGAAGCATGTCAGCCACAACATTGAATTTTCCTACTTTGCTCACTTTGTTCCAAGTATTTTATGTTATGTAAGTATGGTCTCTTTGTAGTTTATCCCTCCCTTTCTTATTGTGTTGTTAAGTAAATGGAAAGGCTGCCTCTGGGAAGATTATAAAATGATTGTCTGGGAAAATACTTTTCCATAATTAAGCGTTTCCTTTAAAGATAAACACCATGTATCATGTACACAATTATACTCCCTTAAGCTTCTACACCCCATTGGGTAAATCTGTATTCATACATAAAAAACCTCACACCATTATATGCTAAGTAGACCAGAAATATTATCCAATTCAAGATATCAGGAAAATGTGTATTTAAATGCACATTAGCTGCATGAAAGAGCAGCCAACTCTAGCTATCAGATGTGATACACATATACATATATAATACATTTGCTATATGTTTTTTTTAAATTACATTCACACTATACCATTTACAAAAATTATTCTTTTAAATACTTAGAGATTCATTAAAAGCAGTCTACTTTGAGAGATTATATGCTAATTGCCTTAGTCTATATGTGTGTTTATTTATGTGCCAATGCACAAATGTTAGCCAGAAATGACAGTAGCTAGGAATTTTCAGCATTGGCCAAAGTGATCTCTAGCCTGAATGTTGTACATATGTGTGTATAAATATATAATGATATATAGCAAAGTAATTTAATGAAGAAATGTCACTAAATGCAGAGAGATGGTGATGGGTGAGTAACTCAAATATGCCTTCCCTCTCCATAATCAGAAAAATGGCCAAACTCCATTAACCCCTGTCTTCATTATCAGTAAAGGTTACAGCCTGGATATCAGCTCTACTACCCCTCTCACTACATGCTGTCTGTCCATCAGGCTTTGAACAAAAAGTCTCCTCAGGCCTTCCAGCCCAGGAGAGATAATCCACTCAGTAATGGAGCCCAGGGCAGAGCTGACCCAGATAAAGTTGAATACCACAAATGTGGTTTCATCTTCTATAAACAGACTGGCCACTGGACTCCACAGACCTCTCACTTGACCATCCACCAGGATGAAGAAGTGAGTATCTGCTGTGTCTAACTTTAAGAAATTACATGTTGTAGTGATTTTGAAGTCAAAGAATCAATCTCAATTCTAAACCTTTCTCTCTACCTATGTGACCTTTGGCAAGTTAATTAAACTTTCTGGGCCTTATTCTCCTCATTTATAAAATGAGAGTTAAACCAAATTAATTCTTAGATTCTTTTACAGTTTTAAGTCTGTTATTCTAGGTTTAATATCATGTAGGGGGAAAAATCCCACAATTAACTTTTTTTTTCTTTTTTCAGCAAGTTTTGAAGCTGTGTGTATATGATGATGAATGATGAACTAAAGTAAACTATGTACCAGTTTCTGTTGCCTCCTTGAATGAGAGAGGATAGTTCAGCCATTTGAAGACCTTAAGGATTTTTATAGTTTTTACTTTGCAGGAAGATGGAAATGCTACCATTAACATTTAATTTGGATAGGGGCAGCTAGGTGGCAGTGGATAGAGCACTGGTGCTTAAGTCAGGAGGACCTGAGTTCAAATCCAGCTTCAGACACATAATACTC
This sequence comes from Vombatus ursinus, assembly GCF_900497805.2. Classification (NCBI taxonomy): domain Eukaryota; kingdom Metazoa; phylum Chordata; class Mammalia; order Diprotodontia; family Vombatidae; genus Vombatus; species Vombatus ursinus. Next base: position 55,236,489 of record NW_020954557.1, read on the forward strand.
ATTAGCTGTGTGACCCTGGGCAAGTCACGTAACCTCAATTGCCCTCACCAAAAACAAAAACAAAACAAAACAAAACAAAAAAAAAAAATTTGGATATAAGAAAAGAAATGAGCTGAACAAGAAAAGTACAATAGAGAACACACATTAAAATATCTTCCTTTGTACTAGCCCTCTGAGATTTCATTCAAATGTACCATGAAGATTTGTTGTCTTTTCACCTAGTCCATTAAATCTAAGGGAGAAAAAATTGGCTCGTTTATCTGAATCTTGCTCCTTATAAGTATGTCACAACTTTTGAAATTAATATAATATGTAGAAGTAAAATACAATGGGCTATGTATTATTAGAGCTTGGCCTAGGACTTGATATTTAACACTGGGCAATTTCTCTAAATATTAATTTAGGAAGAATAAAGTAAATATCTGAAGATTTTTTTAAGATATTAGCAATGAAGGACAGGGAATATTGAGAGTAACTATAGACGTATACTCAGAGTAGGGAAGTAGTTAAGAAGTCATCTAGTGATGAGTCAGACTAGCCAGCCCACCCACCCCCCACCTAAATGAGGACTTCCATCTACAGCATACCTCACAAATGATGATCCAACATGTATGTAAATACTTAATTACAAAGAGCTCACTATTTCATGTACTAAGCTATTCTGTTCTTTGAGAGTTTTCTAATTATTATGAAGTTCTTTCTTACATTGATCTGAAAGCTGTCTCCCTATAAATTCTATCCATTCATCTATGGAAAATTAAGGCCCGTTTCAATATTATAAATTGGCAAATTTAGACCAATATAATCCTTGGCTCATAACTGCAATGCTGGGATCTGTAATCTTGATTCCAATTCTTTTTGGGATTTACTTAATTCCCTTGGGATCTTCCTGCATATGCCGACTACCAAAATGATGGTTCTTGGCACAGAACTGCAATCTCTGGAATCTTGAACACATCTCAATGGTAACCCAATAATCCCTATGGCTGTTTGTGGGATTCCAACCAAGGAATCCCAGGGAATATCTGAAGTTGTTTTTTTCCTAGTTTTATGCTAAAGATTTTTAGTTCACCTACAAACATTGAAATGTCAACAACCATGTAAATACAGGACAAGTTTATTAAAAAGCATCAGAAAAGGGACTCATGTCCAAGAAGAAGTAGCAATAGAAAAATTATAGCCTATATTCCAGTGTGTTACATTTCCTTCCTCCGTCTGCCTCTGCCTTAGACATCACAGTTCCTATAAAATCCCCAGCATTATTCAAGTCCCTGCCTTGTACACTATAGTAGACCCTAGGGCTGATCCATTTTCAACTACCCTCCCCTTCTCTACTGCCTTTATCCCAGTTCCCAGTCACCACTGTGAGCTCTTTAAGGGCAGAAACAATATTTTTGCCTTGCTTTGTGTTCCCAATGGTGAGCACACTATCTGGCACATAATAATCACTTAATAAATGTTTTTGATGGACATATCAATATCAATATAATATAAAATGGCTATATTGCCTATACATAGATTTCCTGCCATATGAATTAAAATACTAAGTTATTTTGTAGAACTAGGAAAAATAATATGTGTTCATTTAGAGGAACAAAAGGTCTAGAAACTTAAGGGAAATAACAGGTGTGAGAAAAGCAAAAATAACAGGACATAACATTACCAGATATCAAACTCTATTATAAAGTAGTAATCTTAAACCATTTTTGTATTGATTGCAAGACAGAACAAAAAAGGAAATATATGTAATAGAATAAAGAAGCAAGACTTAGAAAGCAATTGAATATAGAAGTTCAGGCCAAGATTCAATAAATCTAGTAATATAAGTTCCTGAGGAATGGACTCAGTATTTGGTGAGACCTGCTATGAAAATTGGAAAGCAGTTTGGAAAAAAATTAACATTAGACTAATATGTTGAAACAGTATGGTATTGTAGAAAGAGCAGTGATTCTGAAGTCTAGAGAATCTGAGCTCAAATCTTATCTCTGATGTTTAATTTACTGTACTTGTGACCTCGTGCAAGTCATTTAATTTCTTTTGGTCTCACTTTTCTTATCTGTAAAATGATAGGTTGGTGCTAGTATGATGAGGGCTGCCCTCCCATTGGGAAAGAAGGTGTAATTGTGTGATTCCACGGGAGGCAGAATAGACATCTCTAGTCTCTTCTCTCATCCTTCTCTAAGGAAGACTTTGATTCCTACTGTAGAAGAAACAGGAAGTTGAGGCCAGGCTACTTTGCTCTCCTCAGAGAGAGTACAAGTCTAGAATTATATTCACTTACTCCCTTAAATATCATTAGTCTAGAGGAGGTGTTTTCAGGTTCAAGCAAACTTCTGATTGCTGTTTCCATGTGGGGGGAGGGGAGGGAACCACAAGCTTTATGTCCAAGGCTTTACTCCCTTCTTGTCAGTAGCACTTAACCAAGAAAACTCATTTATCCATACTGGTAGGAAAAAAAAACCCCAGAAATCAGAAAAGGTGTCCATGGAGAATATTTGCCAGACAATACAGAATGATGGTGCTTTCCCATTGGGAGCAAGGTAACAGCTCGTTCGAAAGAGAGAATCCTAGTTTTCACCCAAGGGGAAGTTCCCTAGTATATAGCAAACTGGGGATAGGGATAAGGTGGATGCTGCCAGCTCCTCTGATGTCTTCCCAGAGTCTTTTCCTTTAGCAACCTGAAGTGAGGTTGGCGTCATTAATTTTTCCTCTCAAAGATGAAAGCCAGAAGTGCCCAGAATAATTTCAGGGCCCCAAGGACCTCGAAGCTTGAAAAATCCCAAAGAAAACTGAAGACAGAGAAAACCTCTCACTCTAGACAACTGTCCTGCCCCCCAATAAAGGGCAGAGTATTCATTTCCACCAATAAGGAGAGGGTCTCATAGCTATGGGCCTTGAGACTGGGATTGCATCCAAAAGTCCCTGAGGTTCCCTTCCAACAATATCTCCAATTCTATGATCCTGTACCACTACAAATTCCCAATGTAAAATGGAGTATTTAAAAAAATACTGGGAAATATCTTTGATATGTTTGGTAGTAAAAGCAAATCTTAAAGCATTGTATAAAAACTAGTCATTTTTATTAATATCTTTTGTTTTTATATCTTCTAGATTTCCCAGTGGAATCCTCCTCTCCTCCCCTCACAGAGAGTCACACCTTTAAGAAAGAATAAATTTTAAAGAGAAAAGAAAAAGAGGAACAGGAGAAAAATATTTAGAGAAAACAATCAACATATTGAAAAAACATGACATTATGTTATATTCTACATCTGTCCATTCCTCACCTCTTCAAAGGAATAAGGGGAGGTGTCTTCTGTCTCTTCTTTGGGGTCAACCTTGTGTTTTGTAATTTTTGTGACATTCTTTCTTTAATATTTTGTGGTGGTGCTTTCTATTTACATTGTCTTAGTCATTTTGTACATAGTTTTCTTGGCTCTGCAGGGAAAGAAAAAAAATTAAAAATATATGTATTCTTTACCAAACAAGGGATAAACGAGATAATTCACCTGAATTCAACAAACATTAACATTTTTACAAAATGTGGGGATTTTGTACAGGCTGCTGAATGGAGGTGGAGGAAGCCATGCATTCAGTCTACTGCTGATTTAGTCTATAACAAATTTATGTTATCTAATCTTAATTAGGTTCTCCTTGAAACAAGGCAATCTTTTTACCCCTCCCTAAATGATTGTCTATCCCACTTCTCACAGCATGTTCCAAATTTTTTCTTCTCTCCTTTGTGACTCCCACAACCTCCCATTTCCTCAACCTCTCAGCTGAAGAACTGGCCTCAAAATTTATTAACAAAATTGAAGGCATTTCTCTCTAACTCTCCCTCCCCTTTTTGTTCTCATCTAACAACCCCTTGATATCATCCCCTAGTACCTTCTCCTTTATTTCCAGACTCTAATGAAAAGGTGATTTAATCTTTTTTTCTCTTTATCTGCCCTCCGCCCCATCTTCTTCCATCTTTTCCAGCAGATTGATGCCACTATGATTTTTCTTTCTCTAAATTAAATTTCTATCTAATAGCTTCTTCTCTCATGCTTATGAGCATCAGACTCTTAATGCTTAAAAATTTAAAACAAAAACCCTTATCAGATGTTTCCATCTCATCTAGCTATGGTGCTACAGTTCTCTCTTTCTCAACCAAACTTTTTTTTGGGGGAAAAAAAACTGTTTGTACTCAGTGTCCATACTTTTTCTCTTCTCATTTCTCAAACCTTTGTAATTTGGCTTCTGATTTCATCAGTCAGCTGAAGCTGTTCTCTCCAATGTTACCATCAATCTCTTAACCACAAAGTATTGTGGCTTTGCCTTTGATTTCTGGGTAGCTGGTTTAATCTTCTATTTTTCTAGTCCTTTTTTAATTCTCCTTTGATCTCATTGGCTCCCAAGGATTTAGTTGCCATCTCTATGCCAAATATAATTTGTGTGTGTGTGTATACACACATATATATTTATATATACATATATATGTGTACATATGTGTGTAAGTATATGTATGTATACACATATATGTTGGAGTATGACGTATGTGTGTACACATAAGTATGTATCCATTCCTTTCTCTCCTAAGTTCCAATCCTCTAGCCCTGCATTATTAAACTGACTTTTTGATCTTTCACACTGGATATGAATAAGTAATCTCAAACTCAGCATGCCCCAAACAGAACCCATTGTCTTTCCTCCCAAGCGTATTCTTCTTCCAAATTTCTGTCCAGGACATCACCACCCCTGCAGTTTCACAATCTGACTCACCTTCACTAACTCCATATTTAATTAATTGCCAGATTGTGTTGTTTACCCCAATTATTAAACATGAAGTCCTATTTTTGACATTTAAAGGTTGTTACAGCTTTTTAGCCTTATTAACCCTTGCCACCTTCCACACTCTATGGTGCAGCCATATTGTCTTTCTTGTCATTCTTCACATTTTATCTCATGTTTGTTTCTTTGCCTTTGCACTGATTATACCTATGCCTATAATATCCTCATTCTACTCCAGCATCTTGGAATCTCTGCTTTCCGGAAAAATTTAACTGAGATGAGGCCTTCTGAATGAGGCCTTTGCTGGTTCCCTGTATTAGTGCCTTCCCCTAATGTTATTTATCTGCTTTCAATGTGTTTTGTATATAGCTATACATGAGTGTGTTGTTTCTTCTGATAGAATGTAAGATCCTTGAGGGAAGGAACTGTTTTCTTTTAGTCTTTGTGTATTCAGTGCCTAGCACAGTGCCTGGCACATCAAGTAACAATAAATGTTGGTTGATTGTTGCAAGAACAAATATCTCTATATCTGGAAAGGATTCAGTAACACTCAAGGATGTGGCTGTGGATTTTACCCACTAAGAGTGGGAATACCTGGACCCTTCCCAGAAGGAGTTGTACAGGGATGTGATGCTGGAGAACTATAGCAACCTTGTCTTCTTGGGACTCTCCAGATGTGATCTTTCATTTGGAAGAAGGGGAAGCACCTTGGATGCAGGACAGAGAACTACCATGCTCAACATACCTTACTCAACAGCTGAACCCTGCATGCTGGAGAGAAGCCTAACAAAGGTGAAAATGCTTCCTGCTGCTGCTCACAATTTACCCAACATAAGAGCCTATATACTAGAGAGAAGCCTTATGAATGTCATATATTTAGAACAGCATGCCCCTCTAGCAAGTACATTAACCACCATCAGAGAAGTAATAGTAGAGAAAAGTCTTATGAGCATAAGGATTATAAGAAGCCTTGAATAGGACTTCACAGTTAATTGGTCATCAGGAAATTCTTACTATAAAGGATAATTAAAAATGTAATATTTGTGGGAAGGCCTTCTGTCAGAGTTTACAGTTAACCGTACATCAGAAAATTCATACTGGAGAAGAGCCTTACAAATGTAAACTTTGTGAGAAGGGTTTTCAGCAGGAGTTCATAGTTAAGTGGTCATCATAGAGTTCATTCCAGAGAGGAGCCTTCCAATAAATGTAATATTTGTGGGAAGACTTTCTGATAGAGTTCACAGTTAATTCAGAGAATTCATACTGGAAAGCAGCCTTTCAAATGTAATTTTTGTGAGAAGGCCTTCTGCCGAAGTTCAGGGTTAACTCAACATCAGAGAATTCATACTGGAGAGACACCTTACAAATATAATGATTGTGGGAAGGCCTTTCACCAGAATTCAGAATTAACTCTGCATCAAAAAATTCATAATGGAGAGAAGTTTTACAAATGCAATGGTTGTGGAAAGGCCCACTAGTGAAGTTCAGGGTTAATTTGACATCAGAGAATTCATACTGGTGAGAAAGAAACCTTATGAATGTAAAGATTGTGGGAAGGCCTTTCATGGGAGTTCACATTTAATCAACATCAGAGAATTCATACTGGAGAAAAGCCTTATTAATACAAAGATTGTAGAAAGGCCTTCAGTATCTAAGAATACCTTACTCTGCATTAGAAACTTCACTCTGGGGAGAAACCTTATAAAAGTTATGAATGTGGGAGGGGCTTCCACTGGAACTCACAGTATACCAGAGAATTCACACTGGAGAAAAATCTTACAGATGTAATAGTTGTGGAAAGGCCTTCCCCCAGAGTTCAGAATTAACTCCACATCAGAGAATTCATACTGGAGAGAAGCCTTACAAATGCAATGATTGTGGGAAGACCTTCACCCGAAATTCAGAATTAACTCGGCATCAGAGACTCCATCTTTGAGAACAGCCTTATGAAGTTAAGTGTTAAGGATAGGTGATCATATCAAAACATACTTTACCAGAAATCAGAGGTTTTATACATTAGAAAATTCGTAGTGGAGAGGAACTTTACAAACATATTTAATGAAAAAAGTTGTAGAGCACACAGTTCATTGAACATCAAAGAATTCATACTGGAGAAAAACTCTATAAATGCAATGATTGTTGAAAGGCTTTTTGCTGGCTCTCAATTTAATCACCACCTGAGAATTTATTTGTAGTAAACATTCTAAGTGATAATAATAATGAAGGATCTGCCTGGACAGCAAAATCTTACTGAACATCAGTATTCATATGGGAGAAAAGACTTACAAATATAAAACTGTGGGAAGGTCTTTCATTGGAGTTCATCCTTTATTCAATGTTAGGATACTTATAATGGAGAGAGGCCTTATAAATATAATGAATATGAAAAGAACTTCCACCAAAGCTGAGTTCATTCATCATCAGAGACTACATAATGAAAAGTGATGCCTTTTAAATGAAATGATTGTGGAAAGACATTCCCTAACATCATACACCTTAGTAAACACCAGAAACAATACCCTGAAGAGAGGACACATGAATGCAATAAAACTATTGTGGGAAGGCCTTCCATGAAAGCTTAATTCTGATTCAACATTGAACTGTTCATACTGGAGAAAACCCTTAAGAAGACAGAACTTTGTAAATGTGAATTAATATGAGAAAGCTTTCAGCCAGCGTACCTAGTTGAGTTTCAACTTAAATGAGCACTTAATTTAGTCTTAACAAAATCAGGGATAACAAGAAGAAGAGATTTAGGAGAAGAGGCCATTCCAGGTGTAATTAGTTCAAAGGAGAAGTGTCATGTGTGAGGAAAAGCAAGTGGGCCAGTGTGATAGGTTCAGTATCTACCAAGGTTCTCCCACCCCTTTCCCATGTAGGTTAGGCTAGTTTTTTGTTTTTGTTTTGTTTTGTTTTGTTTTTCCCCCTAAAAGGCAGGAAAGCTGTCCCTAAGATGTGATTGGCATAACGGGCTAAGGCTCAAACTGTCTAGCTATTAAAGTAGTTCCATGTTGGCCTCAAGACATGTGGAGTGGCCTCTTGTTCAAAGGACAGTGTCTTCACAGGACAAGTCATTTAATCTCAGTTTCCTCTTTTGTAAAATGAGGACAATAATAGCACCTATCTCACAGGGATATTGTGAGGATAAAATGTTATAATAGTCATAAGGCAGTTAGCACAGTTCCCAGTATGTAGTAGGCACTTAATAAATGTTTGTTTTTCTACCTAAAGGAATAAAAAAAGCCCATCTATATAGCATCTGGCCCTTCACTCTCCAAGGCCACTGGAGTCATATCTTCTTCTCCTCACCTGACTTATTTCCACATGATTTATAGGATGCCTTGTTTTGACAAGACAACTGCATTCTTACTGAGCATCCTTTCTATGTTATGACTAATTAAACATCATTTGGTTAACTGTCAAAAAAAAAAAAGAAGTAAAGATGAAGAAGGAAAACCCTGGAGAGGCAATACCAGCAGTAGGATTTGCTATCTAGTACCACTAGATCCTTTCTGCTCCCTCCTCCTTTCTGGAAGGGGTGAAGGTCTTTTCTGACTCCTTTCTGAGGGTGGAGGCGGAGGGGAAGATTGTTTAGGGTGTTTTATCTGGTCATTATAATCTTCTCTACCCCCTTTATCTCTGGAGACTTAATCAGTTCCAGCCTTTTAGAATAATTAGCTTTCTTTTTAAGTTTAGGGGTAGGTAATATCATTGCCCTCAGTTTCCTTTCTCTACTTTATTGGAGAAAAGGTTAATAATAAACTTACAAGAACTCATAGCCCCCAGTCAAGAAAGACAGAGGTTTGGCTCTATTTTTTTAAAGGTCTGTTTACTTCTAGATACTTGTATTTATATTTGAGGCAAAGATTAGAAAATGGGGAACATTTATGTAAAAGAAGCAAGTCATGTGTATTGCAGTATCTGTGAATAGATAGACAGAAGGAAATGACTGACTAGGGTGGTGGTGGAGGAGGGGGACGTGACCATTTTTGGAACTTTCTTAAGTTCTTGAGGAGGTGGACACAACTACTATCTTCAGCCTGAGTCCTATGTTCCCAAGATGCATTTAGGTTTCTGATGGCCCTCCTCAATCTCTCCCTTTTCTACTGTAATTCATTCCCCCTTTTACTTCCCTCTTTCAATTTCTCCCTTCATCTGTCATCTCTGGTCTTCTGAATCTTTCCAACCTTTATTAAGTTCTGAACTGGGCTAGATACTCTGTCCCCTGTGCTACTGCTATGGCTCAATTCTTGCAGTGTCTACTTCTTCCCCTCAGTCTATTTCTCACAAACTGTGTGTATGACTTTAAGAATTCCCAGGTACAGTTCAAATCTACTCAATGGCTCAAAAATCATGATTGCTAACCATTGCTTTTTTTTTGCTTCACCTGAAGCCTAAAAAATTTTACTTCAGCCTTTTATTTTACCTCTGTGTGAATTTTTATGTTTCAAGTATACTTCTTGCAACAACATAATGTTAGACTCTGATCTCTAATACAGTCTATATAATCCTCCCCCATTTTATGGAGGAAGTTATCATATTAACTTTTTTATCTTTAATTGTATATTTTCCTCTATTCTATTCTCTTAATTTTTCCCCCTCTCTTTCCTTCCCACATTCTCTTTAGCAAAAAAGAGTAGTGCATCAGGAATATGTTCAATAATAATGTTCTGTTCTTGATCCAAGCTGCTTCTGCTCCTGCCCTCTTCTTCCTCTTCTTTTTCTTCTTCTTCTTCTTCTTCTTCTTCTTCTTCTTCTTCTTTTCTCTCTCTCTCTCTTTCTCTCTCTCTCTCTAAATCAAAGGCTCCTTCTTTCCTTCCTTCCTTCCTTTCTAAAAACTCACTTCACTATCCACATATCATGATTAAAACTTGAAATAGAAAGATACACATGGAGTTAAAACAAAGGGCTGAAGCAGAATATATTCTGTTTCAACTAAAGTAAAAAAAAAGGCAGAGGTAACAATCATCTCAGCAAAGCAAAAACAAAAATAGACATAATTAAAAGAGATAAACTGAGAAATTACATTTTACTAAAAGATACCACAAATGAATTAATATTAATGCTAAACATAAATACACCAAATTATATAGCATCTAAATTTTGGCATAAGAAGAAACTAAATGAGTTACAGGAAGAAATAGTAAAACTATAATAGTAGGGGACCTCAATTTACCTATCTCAGGCCTAAATAAATCTAACCATAAAATAGAGAAAGGAGAAGTTTAGGTGACTTTTTTTTTAGAAAAGTTAGAGAAGAGTACACATATTTCTCAGGTATACATAACACCTTCATAAATAAAATGATAATGTATTAGGGCTTAAAATCTTATAAACAAATACAAAAATATTAAATAACAATTATATTCAATAAAGGTACATTAAAGCATAGATTAAAAATTAAATAGAAGGTAAATAATTTAATCTTAAAGAATGGGTGAGTTACTCACCATGATTAGAGTTTGTTTTGTTTATTATTAATCCCCTCCCTCCCATCAACCTCCCTCTTACTACTCTTCTCTCTTCTCCAATTTCCATTGTTCCATTTGCCTGTATGTAAAAATAATCTATTTTCTGCACCAATATATGTGTGTGTTTGTATATATATGTGCATATTACCCACCCATTTCAGATGAAAATGAAACTCAAATGTTGCCTAATCCCTTATACTTCTCTCTTTGTATGTGTAGTCTTTTACTTGTACACTTTCATTTTTAAAAGATAATTTCTCCTGCCCTTCTTTCCTCTTTTCCTAACGTTTTCCCTTTGCCCTTTCTTTTCTTTCTTCTCTCAAGATCATCAAAACATAACAAAGTCACTTCCAGGTCCTTTGAATTATTTACCTTCTTCCATGATCTTTGATGATATTTTGGTTTTAAAGGGAGATGATAAATGTTCTATCCTTGTTTATTCCTAGTGATGGCTTATTCACATTTCCCTTTTTATGTTTATCTTGACTCCCCTGTTTTGATTTCAAAGGTTTTAATCAGTTCTGGTCTTTTCATCAAAAATGCTTCAAAATCCTTCATTTCATTAAACTTTCATTTTTACCCAGTAAGATTTTACTTAGTTTTTCTGGGTAAGTTATTTGCGTTATAAGCCTATATATTTTGTTTTCAGAAAATTTCAACCCAAGCTCTCCACTCTTTAAATATAATGGCTACTAAATCTTGTCTTTCCTGACTATGACTCCTCAGTACTTAGCATCTTCATCAGCTTTCTCTTCAACTTTAATTCTACACTGGATTGCCTAAATGACAGTGTTAAATGCCTTGAGTAAACTCATTACTCTCCATTTTATGACTCACCTAATATTAATGATTAAAGGGTCATTTAAAAGGTTATCTCTCATTGTTAGATCTTCCAAGGAATCTTGAGGAACTTTTGATTATCTCCAATTTGTTTTTTCAATCACTCAACAAGAATTTATTAAATGCCTACTGTGCAGCAGATACTATGTTAAGGGGATATTAAAAAAAATAGGAAAAGAAAAAAAGTGTCCCTGCTCAGAGCACACAGCCTAAATGGGGGAGATAACATGCAGACAACTACATACAGAAACAAATTATATACAGGATAAATTGGAGATAATCAACAACAGAAAAACACTAGCATTAAGGGGATCAGGAAAGGCTGCTTGTAGAAAGTTGGCTTTTAGCTGAGATGTAAAGAAAACCAGAGAATCCAGGAGATAAATATGAGAAGGAAGAAAATTCCAGGTATGAGGAATAGCTGCTGGAAATGCATGGAGTAAGGAAATGGAGTGTCTTGTATGAAGAACAGCAAGGAGGACAGTGTCACTAGATATCAAAGTATATAGGAGTGGAGGGAAGTAAGCAGTTAAAAAAGACTAGAAGGGTATGAGGGGAACAGTTTGTGAAAAGCATTGACTATCAAACAGAGGATTTTATATTTGATCCAAATATGATAGGTAGGCCCTGGAATTTATGGAATGAAAGTGTGTGTGTGTGTGTGTGTGTGTGTGTCAGAGAGAGAGAGAGAGAGAGAGAGAATTAGATCTGTGCCTTAGGAAGACTAATTTGACAGTTGAGAAGGATGGATTGGAGCAAGGAGAGATTTGAGGCAGGGAGACCAACCAGAATGTTATTGCAATATTGCAGGTATGAGGTGATAAAAGCTTTCAACAGCATGGCAGTATCAGATGACAGAAGGGAGAATAGATGACACACATTATAAAGGCAGAATCAAATGGATTTGAAAACTGATTAAATATGAGGGTAAGAAAAACTGAGAAATTGAGGATGAAGCCTAGAGTATGAGCCTGGGTGACTGGGAAGATGGTATTGTCTTTAACAGCAATAGGAAAGTTAGGAATGGGTGAGGTTTAGAGGGGAAAGAAAAGTCCAGTTTTGAAGATGTTAAGTTTAAGATGTCCATGAAACTACCAGTTCAAGATGTTCAATAGACAGTTGGATATGCAAATCTGGGTGTTGAGGAAAAGGTTAGTGCTAGATAAGTAGATCTGAGAATCATCAGGCATAGAGAGGATAACTGAACTCCTGGGAGCTCATGAAATCACCAAATAAAATTGTATAGATGAAAAAGAAAGGCAAGAAAAGAGCCTTGAATGATGCTCACGCCTAATGGGTATTACATGGATGAATATGCAGCAACAAGATGGAGTAGGGATCAGACATGTAGAAAGGGACCCAGAGGAGAATTGAGTCATGAAAAATTAAGGAGAGTATCAAGGAGAAAAGGGTGAAAGAGGATTGAAGAAAAAAAAAAACATTAGATTTAGTCATTAAGAGATCATTTTATATATCTTGTTTTATGTGGTTGTTTGAATATTACTGTGAAATCCTGGAGAGAAGGAACTGTGTATGTTTGCCTTTCACAACACTTAGCAAAGTGAATGGAACATAGTAGGTACTTGCTTACTTGACTAGGTTTGATGTAGATATGAGATACTCCTCATACTAGTAGAGCCTTTACATTGGCATGTTGCACTATTTACTAAAATACTTTTTAAATATTCAACCAGCACAGTGAGATCTTGTATTCTTTACAAATTTAATTAAATTTTATATTGTGGTGAAAATGTGCTCTATTATGGAATAACATATATAAAACCCTGCCTCTTCTTTTATTGAGGATTCCCTTAATTATGTAAATTATTTTCATAAAAATGTATATAGCCAAGAAAATAAACATATAGGTCAGTGGTTATTTATATTCTTTCAGTAGCCTTTTGTGCTACATTCTTTTCTGGAATACTGAAATAATGGTGTAGACATGGGGAGGGGGTTGCTTTATAATGCTGATTAATTTAAATAAGATAGAAAATTAAAGCAAGGCTATATGTGGCAAGGATGAGCTTATGGGTACCAGCCAGAATCTGGCTGAGGTACAACTTCTGGGGTTTTTGCATGAGGTAGAATCATGTGAAGTCTGGGAGGCTATTGGTGGCTTCTTGAAAGGGTCTTTTTTTGGTTTATATTCTTTGTCAACAAGCCAAGACTGACCACCTGGATTTAGCTGTAGGTGATTATTAGGGAAAACAGTATTTTTGCTCCGTGGAGAATTCTGGTAATCTTCTTAGAATGCTTAATTAAAAGCAAACAGTGCCAAAAGAAGAGGGTGAAATAAAAGAGTTATACAGTGAGTATCTTCATAAGTAATCCTAAATCTGTTCTCTCCACATGTTCTGGAAGGAGAATATTAACAAGGATTCTTCTGTTCATGCTTTTGGTATGTACCTTTTCTTCAGAAACTGTATGAATTTATCCCTCATCATGATGAGCTGTGTTTCCTCACATCCCTCAAATCAGCTAGTGAAAAAATTTATAAACAGTAAATATTGTCTTATAAACAGTAAAATACTAATAACAGTACTCTGGAATAGCAAAAATTGGAAATGAATGGCTGATTATCTTCCAACCAATGGCTAAACAAATTGTGGTAGATTAAAGTAATGAAATGTTTTTATATACTAAGAAATATGAAACAAAGAATTCAGAGAAACATGGGAAGTCTTGTATGAAGCAATACAGACTTAAGAAAGCAGTAAACGTTGTGCCACCTCGCTGCGAAACTTAATCTGAGATCTTATGGTTTTATGAAATATTCAAATATGAAAGTCAATTATAAAGTAAAACAATGAACAAATTTTGATTTTGCAGTTTCATCCCAATTATAACCAATTTCATGGTTGGGGAAAAGTTATACCTGGGTTCTTGATCTGCTTTTTTTTGTTTGTTTTTGTTTTTAGGCAATTGGGGTTAAGTGACTTGCCCAGGGTCACATAGCTAGTCAAGTGTTTGGTCCAAGGCTGGATTTGAACTCAGGTCCTCCTGATTTCAGGGTCGGTGTTCTATCCACTGTGCCACCTAGCTGCCCCTTTGATCTGCTTTTTAAATGCTAGTTTACTAAGATCTCTATTACAGTCTCATTCTGATGTGTCATTTTAGAATGAAGGTGATCCTGGGTTCTAAAAGTATTTGGCTACAGAGTATAAATTCTGGCCATACCTAGTAAGCTGAGGTATAGAAATGACAACTCATCTCAGCCAAGATAAATTAGAAGAAGCTCATAACCTAAGGGTTAGTCACCATTAGACAACTTCAATTAATGAAGAATGTCTTCTAAGGAAGAGAAAGTATGTAATATTCAAGGTATTTACTGAAATCCAACACATTATTTTCTTTTTAGAATGGAAATTATCATTAGGAAATGCTCCTGATGCGGAACTGGGCAATTCATATATGCACTTGTTGTTCAACCATTTCAGTTTTTTTCAACTCTTTATGACCCCCATTTGGATTTTTCTTGGCAAAGATACTGGAGTGGTTTGTCATTTCTTTTTCCAGTTCATTTTATAGATGAGGAGGTAAAGTGACTTGCCCAGGATCACACAGCTAGCAAGTGTTTGAAGCTAGATTTGAACTCAGTTCTTCCTGACTCCAGGCCTAGCACTCTATCCACTGAACCATGAAGTTGATTTATATATATATGTGTGTGTATAGGTATGTATATACACACACAGGGCATATTAATTATGGATGAGATTTCAAATTAGAACCGGGAAAATATATCTTTGTTGGTGATGGGCTCACATCATAGATCCCAATCCACACAGGAGTATATTATAGTCTTCATAATCTTAAAGAAACATGGTTGCAAAATTTAGGGGATTCAAGTTAAGTCAAATCAGAAAATATTTATTAAGCCAGGCTCTTGGCTAAGCACTGGAGATACAAAGAAAGCTAAAGCTCATATTTATGTAGCAGGCTTTAGAATTTGTAAAGTACATTGCCTGTATGATCTCACTGAGCCTCACAACAACCCAGTGACAATATAATAACCTGTTGTTACTTTAGATGGGGAAACAGCATTAGAAGAGTTAAGTTATTTGGTCAAGATCACACTGCTAGCAAGGGTCTAAAGTGGGATGCAAACTCAGGTCGTCCTGACTTTAAGTCCAGAACTCTAGTGGCTACTCAATAGGCTGAATGTATTCTCTACATTAACTGTTATGGAGAATAACAAAAAAAAAAAGAGTTAGGGGGAAAAGGCAAGTTCACTTGACATTAAATTTCAAGGCTCATATCTCTGGGGTTTTTTTTTTGTTTGTTTTTTTAAACTTTTGGGAAATAACTTAAGTATTATCATGGTCTTAGTTCATAGGATCATAGATAACATAGGATTCACATATTTAGAGATGGAAAGGATCTTAGAGGTCATCCAATCTAACTCCCTTATTTTGAAGATGTCACAACTGAAGCCCAGAGAAGCTAAGTCACTTGCCCAAGGTCACACAGGTAGGAACTATAGGGATAAGACTTGACCTTGGGCCCTCTGACCCCAAAATCCAGCCCTCTTTCCATTGTACCAAATTGTTTCTTTAACTGCATCTAGATATGCATTCTTGCATATCCTGTCTCAATTAAGATATCAAGTACTGAGCTTTCCGTGGATAATTAAACATTTGGGCTGATTTTGAAAAGTTTTCTGAACTCGGTAGGGAAGACAGAGAAATTGAATTGTTTATCCAATCATTAATTAGCCTTCATATAATGGCAGATGTTTTGAAAACCTAGGAATAGGGCCAGAATATAATTTTTTACCCCCAAAAAAATCAATAGAAATAGAAGAAAAAATAGAAATGGCTAAGAGGATATTTGAGCACATATTATAAAAAGGGAAATTTACCTTTCTTAATCTGTTTTCTAATTGATATTAGGATTTAGTTACAATTTACTTGATGTACTTATATTCTTCAAGATAATGAATTTCTTCTACTACATATTTAGCAGTGAGCTTGGATCAGGGATGGAGTCATCTCTATGCAGTTCATTATATATTATAAGTTATCCTTCAGCAATAGACTGGCATTCAAACCTGCCTCTGGCGTTTAGAATATACTAGCTTCATTTCTAAGCTCTTCATGGACTAGGGGGGAGTACCCCATTCCTTTGTTAATCAGAGGGTAGTCTGACTGGCTTGGAGTTATATTTGTATATATTCCTTGATTCTTTTGTATTTCTGTTGATCCATTATCTCATCTTCCTGGCTTCTTCTTCCTTCAGTGCAGATAATCCACCCCTCTCTGCCTTTTCATCCTATTTGATTCATATCCAAATCCTTCCATAAATCCTCCACAAAAGACCTACTCTTTGAAAGAAATCTCATTAACCCCACCCAGCTTTGTCCTTACTTGTTACACACCAATGGGTAGGTTTCACATACCATTTCTCATCACAAATGTAATTAAGCTGGAGTCCATAGCCACTGTGTGGTGTGATTTGAGGCAGCTAGGTGGCATAGTGGATAAAGCAAGAAACTTGGAGTCAGGAAAGCCTGAGATCAAATCCTCCTACATCTGCTAGTTGTTTGGCCTTGAGCAAATCAAATTTGCTTAGAGCAAATTCAACCTCCCTTAATCTCAGTTTCTTCACCTGTAAAATGAAAATAATAATAGCCCCTATTTCAGAGGGATATGATGATCAAAGGTGAGACATGTAAAGTACTGTGTATACCTTAAAACCCATGTAAATGGTATTATTATTGTTGTTATTACATGAAGAAAGTCTTAATGACCAAAAAATATAATTTTTTCCACTCATTAACTGTCATAGTATCTGAAATTCTATCATTATTGTATTCATTCCACTGGGTTTTAAAGCTTTTAAGGCTCCAGGAGTTGCCTACTGAATCAATCAATCAATCAACAAGCATTTATTAATGTATATTTTTTTATACCCTGACTTGTCAAGGCTTCCACATTGGTTTGATTGAACTATCCCACACAGAATCCTGACTCCAAGGTCACCATGGCCCAGACTTCCAGTTTGGTACCACCAGCACCCGAAACTAAGGACAAATTAAACAGATCAAGACAAATACCTCAATCCATGTGGCTTAAAGGGAAAGAAGACGGGGAGGTATCCACCTTTGGGTTCAGTTTATGGTACTGGGAGCTGTGGGTGAACTCTGTGCAATCTTTATCCTCTAGGATCAGCAAGAAAAGTGAGCAAGAAAGGGTGAAACTAAGGGGACTAGGAGACTAGGAGATTCGAAGACAAAAATAAAGCAATTCCCTACCCTCAAAGAACTTGCATTCTACTGAGAGAGATAACATGAATGTATAAAATAAAAACAATTAAATTGGGAAAGGAGGCATATTTGAAATTCATATATCCTTTATGGGGGGGATTACTAGAAGCAGTTAGTGTCTATCAGGCAAAAGACAGCAGGAGGAGGAGGGGAGTGTTGAGGTACCAGAAAAAAAAAAAATTAAGGAGAAGTCAAGGGTATGTGGGAAGAGGCAAAAGACAAAATTTAACCTACTTTATGTTTTTTTTCCTGTGGCCAACCATAATACAATTACTCACTCTTACAGCCCAAAACCATGCAATTTCCACTTGTCCTAACAACTAGGCAAGCAAGACATGACAAGTAAAGGACAGGACAAGAAATGCAAGTCACAAGAAGGGAAAGAGATAAATTATTGAAAGAAATAGAGTAGGAGAAAGCAAGACATTAAGATCAGGGTAAATGTCAATGCTATAGAAAATAAACAAAGAAGAAGAACATGATCATAAAGCATTATGAAGGTTCTTTGGGAAATTTGTTTAAGGTGATAGGGCACAGACTTACATATAACTTACAAAGAGAAGTGAGGAAACAGAGCATTGTTCTTCACCCATTGCCAATTTGGAGCACAGGGTGATTTTGCTTAAGATTCACAGGGAGTCATAGTTTGAATTTGAAAATCAATTGCTGTCATTTAAAATAGATTTCTATCCCCAAATGTACACTTGAAGAGCCTTAAAAGTAGCATCTTTTGAGTAGGTCAAAATAGTTTTCTATTCCTTTGGAAGAAAACTAATTTTCATGATTTATAGTTCAGTTATTCTTGATACTTCCACGTCCTTTCAAGGCAAATGAAAAAGTCAGATATCCTGAAACAAAGAGCATATCACATTTAGTATGTGTTGCAAGTCTTAAAAAAAACACTGTTGTGGTTTCTAAAAATCTGGGTAGTTCAGAGAAAATACATTATCCATCCCACTCATTAAAGCTTAATACAGTGCAAAATGTCTAAATCAATAAGCATTTTCAGAAAAAATGTTCAGTTTTGCCTGAATTATTAGGAAAAAATGTCCTAATGTTCAAAATGCTTATTAAAAATCTGTGATTTGTGGGAGGCACACCTGATAATCACTAATAATTAGGTTTGTGTCCTATCACTGTGGTACAGTCTAACTTTCTAAGCTATTTTATCAGCATTTACTTTTGTGATATATCCTTATGCTTCATGATTAGGGCTCTTTTCTTTATGAAAGGAGTATATTTTTTGGATTCCAGTTCTACTCCTGACAAGGTATAACAGCCTATTTTCAATGATTAGTCCTCCAAAAGACATGGAATACACTCTTAAACCAAAGGCTAAAGCTGATTTTAAATTTCATTTTCCTGAATCATAGGTCTAGATACCCTACCACCTACAAAATACCTTCTCCCATAAGGGGATAAATATTGAAACTAGAAAAAAAAAGTGAAAATGTACACATTGGTTTTGCTTGAAAGCTCATACCATTTGGCATAGGACCTCAAAAGGAGTGACATACCTAATTAGCAATTACTGAGCTAGAAGAATATTTTTCTTTCTATTTGTAAATCATTCTTAATCACATGTATCATTAGAATAAAGGAACATTTTTCTAATTTTTCTCCCCTTCTTTTAAGGAAAAAATTATTCATAAAATGCCACTAACCTTTGATCAAGAGGTTCTGCCACTATCCATTGGCCCAAAGGAGGTCAATGGAGAGAGAGACAGACAGACAGATGGAGAAATATTTATAGTAGCACTTTGGTAATAATAAACAAAGTAGAAGACCATCAGCTGGGGACAAATATCACACATGAATCTTACGGAATATCACTGAACTGGAAGAAGTGACAAATATATTGTAATAGGGCTTGACTGCTGAACATGGAGCCACCTTGCTTCTAGAAGAGGTTTTCCTGCCATCCTGCATTCTGCTACCACATAGATGGAAGTAGACTCCTTTGGTCACAACAGGATATATGTATAACACTGACAGTCACGGGCAGTCTTTCTTGCTCACTTTTCTTGCTGATCCTAGAGGGTAAAGATTACACAGAGTTCATCCACAGCTCCCAGTACCATAAATTGAATCCAAAGGTGGAATACCTCCTCCTCTTCTCTTCTTTCCATTTAGGCCACATGAACGAAGGTATTTGTCTTGGTCTGTTTAATTTGTCCTTAGTTTCAGGTGCTGGTGGTACAAAACTAGAAGTCCGGGCCATGGTGACCTTGGAGTCAGGATTCTGTGTGAGATAGTTCAGCCAAACCAATATGGAAGCCTTGACAAGTCAGGGTGTAAAAATATACATAAAATATAAATACTGAAAATATTTTAAAATGCTCTAAATCATCATTGATTAAAGAAATGCAAATTAAAACAATGTCAAGATATCATTTTATACCTACCAGATTGGCTTAAATGATAGAAAGGGAAAGTGACCAAATGTTGGAGGGGATGTAGAAAAATAGGGAAACTACTACATTGTTGATGGAATTGTGAACTGATCCAACCATTTTGGAGAGCAATCTGGAATTCTGCCTCCAAAAGTTATTAAACTACCTATAATCTTTGACCCAGCAATATTACTACTTGGTATATTTCCAAAGATGATTAGGAAAAAGGAAAATAACCTATATATTATAAAATGTTTATAGCAGCCCTCTTTGTGGTGACAAAGAACTAGAAATTGCAGGGATGCCCATTGATTGGGAAATGGCTAAACAAGTTGTGGTATATGATTGTGATGGAGTACTACTGTGCTTCAAGAAATGATGATTTCAATGATTTTAGAAAAAAATGAAAAGGCACAAAATAATGAAGATCAAAATGAGCAGAACCAAGTGAACACTGTGTACAGTAACAGCAATATTGTTTTAAGAATGACTTCGAGTGAATAAGTTATTTTGTCTATTATAAATACCCAAATTAACTACAAAGAAGATATGAAGGAAGATGCTATCTATAACCAGAAAAAGAATTGATAAATAGAAATATGTATAGAATAATTTTACATATATATATATGCATGTACCTATTTGTGTCTAATGGTAGATATCTCTAGAGTAGGGGGGAGGGGAAAAAGAAAAAAAATTATGTGATAATTTTATTGTATATTTGAATGGAATAGCATATTTTGCATAGAGGTATAGTTTCATGTACAATCTTTTTTTAATTGTACTATGTTATGAAAATGCTTGTTTTATTCCAATAATTAAAAATTTAAAAAAAAGAATCAGGGCATCTGTGACTCAAGCTCAAGGTGGGTTGTGGGCTTGGAAATGGGGACTGTGCTATATAGGAATTTAGCTAAAGTGTTAACTTAATCTTCTCCTCCCCAGAGACTGAGGTAGAATGGGACAGGATGGGAAGGGAGGAGTAGAAGGGTAAGTTCCACATGTTGGGGAATAAATTTGTATACTTGTGATTATACCTTTGAAGTAAATATTTCTTTCTAGAAGCCAATCTGTTAGTGGTTAAATGGAACTGAGGTCCAAAGGAGCACCCCCTTTACTTGAGGGAAAACCACTGGCAGAGAGCCTAAACATCCTCAATTCTGGTGAAACATAACTAACATACCAAGCCTACAGGCAGTGGTGGACCAGGGTAATCTGTTTCATGATGAATACAGAGAAGTATGAGGAAACATATATAAATTAACGCAAAGTGAAGTAAGTGGAACCAGGAATACCATATACACAACTACAAAAATGTAAGTGGACCACAGACAAAAAAAACAATCAAAACTGAATGCTGTGGAATTACAGTGATCCAGCTTGGCTCTAAAAAAGCAGTATGAAAAGGTATCTCCTATCATTTTTTTTGCAGAAGTGAGGAAATGTGAATGTGAAACACTTAAATAAGGTCAGATATTTATCATATGTTCATTTTGTGAAAATGAGTTTCTCCTCTTCTTTGTTGTAGAACCTGACTCTTTGAGAGGGAAAGAGGATAAGATAAAGTGGGAAATATGATTTATGTAGAAGTGAAATATATCAATACAATTTATTTTTACGCAGAAACGAATAGATTATGTAGCCTAAATATTAGGTTTCTCTGCTCCCTTCTTTTCTTTTTCATCTTATCTTTTTATTTTTTCTTCCTTAAAAGTAGCTTCACAATTTTTATTTTAATGCCAAAGCAAAATGATGATCATCAATTAGGGAATGACTAAAAATATTGTGGTATATGAATGTAGTGGAATATTACTGTGCTATGAGAAATTATTTCTAGCTTTCTTTTTTCTTTTTTTTAATAAGGGGTGGCTCCCTGTTCCAAAAGAAGTTATGGAGATGAAAGTAATTGAAAAACAAGACCAATAAATATCTGAAAAAAATGGAAAACTGAAAATTCAAAATTATGTATGTATGTATGTATGTATGTATATATGTGTATGTGTGTGTAGGTGTGTGTGCATATGTGTATCACCCAACCCACTGTAATTGGGAATACCCAGATTCAAATCCCAGCTCTTCCACCTGACAAGTCATTTCCCCACACTTCAGTTTCCTCATTAATAATATGAGGTAAGGTTAGGGCTGAACTGAATGCCCTTTAAGGTCTAAAACTCTAAAGCTAAGATCCTATGAAAATTCAATGAGAATAAAAGGGCAAAGCCAGACAGAGGTAAAAAAATGAAGCATCATTTTGTCTTCCCATTATCAACCAGTACTTACAAATACTGTACATGGAAGGAAATAGACCTTTGGTAAATAGATCAATAAATAGCTCCTTTTCCATCTATCCATCAGGGGAGAGCCCATGGATGCCCTTAATGCCCTAGGCCCATGACTTTAATAAAAGTATCCAAAATCCTGGGATCACATGTACAATTCCCATATCACATTCTCCACTAACCTACTCTCAACCTCATGTTGAGAGTATCCTGTATCCTGAATTTTATATAGTTGTTAAGTATTTTGGTCTTTCTCATTGAAGTATATTCTTATTCATGCATATAACATTCCGCCTATCCACTTGTCCTTCCTTCCTGACCTACCCATGGTCACAAAGCTTGTATGTGTCAGAGGGAGGATTTGAACCAAGGTGTTCCTGCCTCAAGGCTAGCCTTCTATCCACCACACCATTCAGCATCTCATCTGCCACCTCCAGGACATAAGTTGTTGAGATTGGTTTTGAATCTACTCTCCAGAGTTTTTTTTTTAAACATATTTTTAGTATGTGGGCTCAGAAAAAAGAATAACACCACTAATACAGATTGACTGAGTTAGCAGAAATGTCAGGGCTAAGTCCCTAGTTTATCTGGGTATCCTTTAGTACTTTAGTTGTTTCCTCACATGAAAAATAAGACAAAAACGATCTTATCTACCTCCTAGAGTTTGAGTAAGAAATGTATAATGAAAACTGTAAAGTACTTTGCCATTTAAAATGCCCCTAATCTATCCTATCAGAGGTTCTGAATATTAACCTTAAATAGCTGTTTGCTCACCTTAAAGAAACATTATCAAGAATTTCATCATTCTATATTTGTAATCATTGAATTACCTCTCACATCTATTGGCTTTTTACAAATCTAAGCATCTGTCTGCAGTGTTCATTATTTGCTGCTCCCTCCATATATAGTATCATCCATCTGTGATAATCTCAGTTTTCTTTGCTGCTGGTTTTTTTTTTTTCCCTCCTGAGCCAGTTTTCTTCTTTTCATGAAGTTGTAAAGCTTCTGTTAAAATATATTCCCAGAAGCAAAGTTTGGGTTGTACTTGAAGGTTCAGTCCTATGAGGTCATTGCTTGTGGTGAGGGGCTCATGTTCTTTGTGGTTTCTTTGCCTTTTGGGGCAAATAATTTAAGGAACCAGTATGTAATTTGCAGTGAAATATAATAAATTTATTTTAAAAAATTTAGTAAGTTTTCTGTTTAAATCTCATCAAAATGTAATTTTCTGCAAGAAAAGAAATAAACACTTTTAGGGAATAGTTTTGCAAGTTAGTGTATGGTAACTTGAGCCACTCAGAAAAGTAATATTGTATATGAGATGCAAGTAACAGTCAGAAAACAGCCAACCACTAGAAGCAGCTGTTGAAAGACAAAATTACTTTCTTCTTCAAGAGAAGAATAATTTTATGATTGGAAACCCTACTGTGGCTCAACAACCATCTGGCAGTTCTTCTATTGCCATCTGACCATGGCTTCCTCTAATTATAAACCAGAAAGCTAAAGAGAACAAAGTCTTCCGACCATTCAACAAAATATTAAGCTTTGGATATGTGTAATACCCTATGCTAGGCATTTTAGGAAATATGAATATAAATAACATTTGCTCCCTGCCCTGAAGATTTGTTTGGATGCTAAAATTTTACAATTAATACTTAAGGCAATGCCAATAACATACTTGTAGAGGGGTGAGGTGATTCAATAAAATTTTGTTGAATGCCTACAATGTTTATGTTCTGGGTACACTAGGGGATACAAAGAAATACAATAATATTTCTGCCTTCAACGATATTCTTGTCTCATTGGGGATACAGAGCATATACATGTGTTTTTAATTAAGAGGAGAGTGTAAAAGCTGGCTTGAAGCTTAACATGAAAAAAGAACTAAGATCTTAGCAACTGGTCCCATCACTTTCTGGCTAATAAAGGGAGAAGAAATGGAAGCAGTGTCAGATTTTATATTCTTGGGCTCAAAGATCACTGCAGACAATGACTTCAGCCATGAAATTAAAAAAATGCTTGTTCCTTGGAAGGAAAGCTATGGCAAATCTGGACAGCATACTAAAAAGCAGAGACATCATCTTGGTGACAAAAGGTCCACATTTTCAAAGCTATGGTTTTTCCAGTAGCAAGGTATGACTGAGCACCATAGAATCAATGCTTTCAAATTGTGGTGCTGGAGAACACTTTTCAGAATCCCTTGGACAGCAAGGAGATCAAATCAGTCAATACGTAAATAAATTAATTCAGATTATTCACTGGAAGGTCAAATACTGAAGCTGAAGTTTAAATACTTTGGCCACATAATGAGCTGGAAAAGGTTGAAGGCAAAAGGAATAGGGCATTGCAGAGGATAAGATGGATAGATAGTATCGTGGAAATGGCGAACATGAACTTGGACAGACTTCAAGAGACAGTGGAGGATAAAAGTACCTAGTGTGCTATGGTACATAGGATCACAAAGAGTTAGATACAACTGACTGAACAACAACAAAAACCTTTCAGGTAACAAGCATTTTTTTTTCTCTCTTCCACTTCTTTCCATTGAGAAGAAAATAGAAACATTATAGCAAACATACATAATCAAGGAAAACAGATTCCCACATTAGTGATATCCCAGTAATATTTATCTCATTCTGAATATTGAATCCACCACTTTTCTATCAGGAGGTGGGTGACATTCTTCTTCATCAGTCTTGCAGAATGATAGTTACTTTCAAAGTTTTTCAATTCTTTCAAAGTTCTTTACTTTTACAATGTTGTTATTGTGCAACTTGTTTTCCAGGGTCTGATCACTTGACTCTGCCTCAATTCACACAAGTCTCTGAATCCACTGTTTTTACCATTTCTAATGTCACAATAGAATATGTTACACAAATATATCCTGATTATGATATTTCTTCAGCGATCCTTCAATTGATCATTACTCCCTTACTTTCCACTTACTTGGTACCAGAAAAGAGCTGCTATATTTTGTACATATGGGTCTTTTCCCCCTTTCTTCAATTTCTTTGGGGAATAGAACTTTACCAATATTGTACTACTACCTTGATGAAAAGGTATGCAGAGTTTAGGAACCTTTCAGTCATTCTAAATTCCTTTCCAGAATGACTAGAACAATTGATAGTACCCCCAATGGAACATTACTGCTCTTTCTCCACAGCCTTTCCAGTATTCATCATTTTTCCTTTTTTGTCAACTGTGCCATTCTGATAGGTATAAAGTAGATTCTCAGATTAAATTTTATGTTAAGTAATTAAAACAACCAGAATGGTTACTTGAAAAAGTATCTAGAATATATCTCTATCCAAATGTTCATCCTTTTCTAATTTTAAGTATTGGAAATTTTTGTTTTAGTTGATTTTTCCATAGATTCAAAGAATCCTAGCATTGGAAAGGGATCTTACAGGTTGTGAAGTCCCAAATTAGTGTTATTTGATGGTAAACTGGCTCAAAAACTGAGTCTATTTACCTTCTGTGTGGTCAACATATATTATCTATCTTGTTTTGCTTCTGTTCTTAGATGTCTGTCTCCTAGTAACTGATCTTCCTTAGCTCTGATTTCCACATCCTTATTATATAAAGCACATATGTACCACTTCTCCTAAGTTCCTGCCTTATCCCTTTAAAGATACTCTACAAATCCAGGTTCAGGAGGAAATAATCACATCATCTGGCTAGGGCTGGAATTATTGGCACCCAAGCTCAACCATGAAGTGGTCCATAAATCCCTGTTTAGAATGATGGTTGTTATGATATACATGGCTTCTGTCTTTTATTCAGAATTAGTTAGAAAAAATTTATTTGTAGGACTGCCCAAAATAAAGGGAATGAGAGTGTCTTTCTTCTTTTGCCCAGGAATCATTGCAAGTACTAGACATAAGCCTAATATAGAGTAAGACTAGGTGCATATAGTTTATGATCTTCATGGAGACTAACCAATCATCACTATCAGAAGTGATGAAGACAGACTGATGATTCCCTTGTAGATACTTACTGCTTAAATGAGATTATAAAATGGGTGGACAACAGAGAGGAGTAGGTAATCTAAGTGCCAGGTAAAGTCCCATATGCTACTATGTAATGCTAGATGTCAATAGCACTCAGAACATACCTCAGAGGACAAGAAGCTGAAGCCCTAGACTGACTAGGTTGAATAGAGCTGCCATTTTAGAGTTAGTGGAACAAGACACTGCACTACCAATCCATCCCTGATCCTCTATATATGTTAATAAATACTTCTAACCTTGCAACTATCTGCCTTTCTTGCATAGTCATTCTCGACACCTTGCAATTCTATTGTAAGCACTGACTGATTGGTTTGTCAGACAAAACCAGAGGTCATGTCATCTATTTTCCTACTTATTTTCTTTCTTACTTTCCTGTTGTAGAACAGGAATCTACTCTATAACATCTCTCATAAGACAGCTTAAACTCTTTCAGGGTTAGGGGGATTCATTGCATAGTAAGGTATCCTATGAAAACTGAACTGAGTTGTAGTAAAAACTGCTGCCCATGTTATTCAATATGTGCTTCAGTTTTGGGGATTTTTTTTGGTCCATCTTGTTGTTTACTGGTGTGTTTAGTAAGCACATACTGAGAGACATGTGTCTATGCATTTTAAAACCAAATATAGTGAATAGACAATTACTATTCATTTTGGAACAATTCAATCAATAAATGTTTTATACAAATTTATAGCATAACTGGACCACATTAAAAAAAATTTGGGCTGTTTTCAAATGTATTTATTCTCCATTGCCATATAATTTCACTAAGATCTTTCCTGAGCATACATGTTCTGTCTGAAGATAGGAGCACTGGACATAATTCTGAATCCTTTCCAGTCTCTCTGTGTGTTTTAATTACCCTTACTTATTCTTACTTAAGGGGTATGTGGCACAATAGTTAAGTGATTAAAGGTGCCAGACTAAGAATTTAAGTTTGCCTTGAGCCATCGTTTTATTTTTTCTGGTCCAAATGCATTTTCATTTTCTCTCTTCTCTTCTTTAACCTTCTTTTTAGCCTCAACCATATTCCTATATTCCCTGAGATATGTGTATCTATCTATCTATATAAATATATGTATGTATGTGTGCATATACAATCACATATGCATACACACATATTTATTATATTCTTCTGGTTCTCCTGAAATATCTCCTCACTTCTTAATCTCCATTCTCATAGCCCATTTCATTAATCAATCCCTGTCAAAAATTCTTTTCTCCCTCTATAATTCTTCCCTTAGAGAGCCCATCTGCTCATATATTCTCAATTCCATACTCTAATTCTGCCCTGACACCTTGCCCTCCACATTAATTTATGTCCTATTGTCAGCAAGATACTTCCATTTCAACATGCTGCCAAAATACCAAACTAAATATATCAAGAACTTAACTCATTTCTCCTCCCCTACCTGCCCAAACCTTCATTCCTTTCCAACTTCCCCATTGTCATCAAGAGTACCAACATCTTCCTGATTTATAACTATTTTTCTTTTCTTCATCCACTACATATAGCCCATCACCAGTTTTTAATATCAATGTCACCTCCTCCTTGAAGCTTTCCTTCAGAAATATCTTTTGTAAGGGTGACTTTGGTTGACTAAAATCAATCAAGTCACTCCATTCCCTGCTTAATATAAGTGATTAGATGCCCAAACATACATATTAAACAAACATATTAAATTGGATGGGAAATGTCCTTGTATGAACTGGAGTGACTGTTAAGAGGAAGAGTTCTCAGAATGGCTGAGGAAATAGTCACATTCTGTGGGTCATCTATAAAATGGGAGACCAGCTCAGAACCCAGCTTATCTGAACAACTGGCAGAGCTTTATGTTTCAATGAGCAGTGAATGAGGAGAGAGCATTTAAACTGAACATTCAGAGGAGTCACTTAGGGGTGTAGGAGAAGTGAGCCCTTAGATTTCAGTATCGGTGTCCTCCTCTGCCTTTCCAACCTGTATATTTTCTTTTCTTACTCTGTACTTAACATATTATGCCTTTAAAAATACCTTTTTCCTTCCTATGTTTTCTTCCCTATGTATTACTATTTCCTCCTTGGAAGTGAGTGAGTGTGTGTGTGTATGTGTTTGTGTGTATGTGTGATAGAGAGAGAGAGACAGAAACACACAGAGAGAGAAACAGAGAGACAGAGACAGAGAGAGAGAGATGGAGATTTACTTCATGTATTGGCTCCACCTGTAGCACTATATATCCTTAAATCCATTTCACTATCCACAGCTAAAATACAAAAGAATTTGCCAGTGTTCTCCATTCTTCTTAAAACGGCAAGGTCTTCTCTCCTTGCGACCAAATCCCTCAGGGAAAACGCCAGAGCACTTGTCTCACACAACATGTAAGAGTTTCTCAGAGAATTGTCACTGAAGATGATGGCAACAGCCATCACAAGCTATTGTCAACAATTTTTTCCAGTGTTTTCTAGAGCAAAGACTTGCACTAGGTCGTTAAGGCCAGAGAAGAGCTGATGATCAAGATCAGATCCCCTGAAACAATGCATTGCTTCTTTTTAATAAACTAAGCTGACTGCCTTAAAGTAAGGGAGCATCAGGCGAGATGGGAATTTCCTTTCTGCAGTCACAGCTGAGACTCCTCATCTGCTGCTGTTTATTTGAACTATTTCTCCCAGCATCCTTGACAACCACCTTGGCCATTTATACTTCCATGGAGGGTATGGTTTCCTCTTTTCCTGTAGGCTTATTGTACCAGTCCATTTCCATGGCAACTCCTTGTGCTAACCATATTTCCAGGGTAGACATTGCTTTGCTACATGTTGGCCAACCTATATAACTTCTGTAACACAATATCATGTCTATGAAGCAACGTCTTCTCATTGTCCATTGAATGTGGCTTTTGGTGCCTTTATTATGGACATTTCACTTTGTATTTTGGGTCATAGTTATTTGTATATATGCTGTAAACTACACATACATATTACTTAGTGTCAAGGATATTATTTACTATTATATACAGTGCCATGAATATAACACATGCCAAATAAATACTTTTTAATCAAATTTGCTGGATCTACTATCAGCTGGCCTCTCAATAAATTCAAAACCATTTATTATTCCTCTTTTTAACTCTCAACTGCATTATACATATAAGATGGATAAAGGAATAACTCAGTACAGGAAAGGAATAAATCTCTATACATCCTTTCCCTCTTAAATTCTTTAGTCACTCTCTGAAATAGCTCCATTGGCTCATCCTGAGCTTCTGAGCTAAAATGGCCTTATCATCATGACACCTCAACAAAAGGCATCATATTATAAGGCACAGTAATTCATTGGAAAGAGCTCTGTCCTGTAAGTCAAGAAACACAGGCTCTGGCACTGGCTCTCCCATTAAGGTGTTACCTGAGATAAGTCAGTTAACAGCTATTCCCTTCAGTTTCCCCAAGTTAATTAAACAATTATTTATTACGTGCCAGGCACTATGCTAAGCCCTGGGAATACAAATACAAGCAGAAAGAAAAAAAGTCCCTGCCCTCAAGAAGCTTAATTCCATTGGAGGAAAGCAACACATAAAAAGAAGTTGAAAAGCAAAAGGAAAGGTACCTGCATGGGGAGCATCGCAGAGACAGTCCAGGAAATTAGAAGTACAGTCTAGAGAAGAATGAAGACATAACTGGCCTGGTTATCTTCCTTTAAATGGAGTCTCTTGAAATTTAATTTAATTTCATGAAATTAAAAAGGATTTGTACAAATAAAACAAATGTAGCCAAGATCAGAAGGAAAGCAAAAAATCAGGGGGGAAATTTTATAGGCAGTTTATCAGATAAAGGTTTCCTATCTAAAATATATAAAGAACTTTGTCAAATTTATAAGAATACAAGTCATTCCCCAATTGAGAAGTGGACAAAGGGTATAAACAGGCAGTTTTCCAATGAAGAAATCAAAACAATTTATAGTCATATGAAAAAATGCTCTAAATCATTACTAATTAGAGAAATGCAAATTAAAACAACTTTGAGATATCATTTTACACTTACCAGATTGGCTAAAATAATAGAAGGGGAAAGTGAGAAATATTGAAGGGGATATGGAAAAGTTGGAACACTAATTCATTTTTGGTGGAATTGTAAACTGACCCAACCATGGAGAGCAATCTGAAATTATGCCCAAAGAGTTTATTAAACTACCTATAACCTTTGACCCTGCAATACCACTAGTTGGTCTGTTTCTGAAGATAATTAGGGGAAAAGGAAAAGAACCTATACATCTAAAATGTTTATAGCAGCTCTCTTTGTGGTGGCAAAGAACTGGAAATAGCAGGGATGCCCATCAATTGGGGAAAAGCTAAACAAGTTACAATATATGATTATGACGGAATACTACTGTACTATAAGAAATGATGGGCTCGGTGATTTTAGAAAAACATGAAAGGACTTGCACTAAATAATGAAGAATGCAATGAGCAGGACCAAGAGAACATTGATTGTATATAGTAACAGTAATATTGTTTTAAGAATGACTTTGAGTGAATAAGTTATTTTTAATATTATAAATACCCAAATTAGCTATAAATGACATATGAAGAAAGACACTATCTGCATCCAAAGAACTGATAAATAGAAATATGTATAGAATAATTTTATGTATATATATATGTATACACACACACACACATACACACACACACACCCCTATTTGTGTCTAATGATAGCTATCTCTAGGATGAAGGGGAAGGAAGAAAAAAATTTACATGATAATTTTGTTGCATTTTTGAAAGGAATAGCAAGTTGTACATTGTAGATTTGCAGTTTCACATGCAATCATCTTTTTTATTGTACCATGTTGTGGAAATGCTTGTTTTATTCCATAAATTAAGAACAAAATTAAAAGTAAAGAAATAAATGAATGAATGAATAGAGTTTCTTGCAGGAACCAGCCAATCAGAGAAACAGGCTGCAAGGGTGGAAGGTATTTCTCATGTGAGAAGAACAGAAATAGAATGAACTTCTAGGTTAAAGAGATTTCTGTGGCATGGTTGAGGAAATCTGGAGTTCGTGAAGACTCATATGTAAAATGAGGGGATTAGATTAGAATTAACCTGTTCTTAACCTGGAGTTCATGAACTTTTAAACATATATTTTGACACCTCTATTTCAATAAAGTTAGTTTCTTTTATACTGTCATGTATTTTATTTTATGCATTTCAAAATATTATCTTGAAAAGAGGTCCATAGGCTTCATCAAACTACGAAAGGGTCCATAACACACAAAAAAGGTTAAGAACCCCTGGACTAAAATTCTCTCTCAAGTCCCTGCAAGTTCTAATGTAGAATCATAATTCTACCTTAGAATCTAAATATAACATGTGGAAAATTCCTCTTCCCCTTTAATTTAGCTCAAACAATTTCTTGTAAAAAGTATTTTAAAATACATAAAGTAATGTTTCTTTGCAACCAAAATTTCTTATCCTAACCACCAAAAATGTTGCCAAAGATTAATTAGTCTAGTACAGATTAAGGGGTATTCACATTTCATTTCTTTGGGGGGAAAAGTTTTTTTTTCAATTAACAAGAACTTATTTTCTCTCTCTCCCACCCTACCCCCACTGGGGGTGGGGACAGGGGAGAGAAGAAAATTAAAACACAACCTGCAGAACCAATTTTTTTTTTAATCAAGCAAAAATATTGTCTACAATCCAACTCCTTTTCCCTATTTCAACCTTATTTTGGTACATAAGGGTATATCATGGACAAAGCTACTCAGGACTAAAGATACTGAGGTATCTTTACACTGGTAATACTCACAAGTCTCATAGAATTCTTTGGCTTCTTAAAACATGCTTCTTAATCTTCTCTTTTGGTGAGGATCTTATAGATTGTTCTTTTTAGCAGAGAATGACCCACTGTATTTCTGCTTTATACAGTGGTCCTGACCTCTTCATGTCTTGTAATTTTCTTTCTATGCCAATGACACCTTCCCTTGGCTCCAAACCATTCTATACATGCTGCTAAATAATTACTCTCTGACTTTTTTTTTCAGCTTTGCCTGGTACATAGCCACTAGGTGGTTTGCAAGGTGTAGCCCACAGGATCATCAGAATCCATAGCCTAACAAAGTCATAAGAAACTTTAGAGGTGACCTGGTACAACTCCCTCCTTTCTGAGGAAAGTGAGGCCCGGAGAGGTGAAGCAATTTGCCCAAGGTTCCTCATCTATAAAATGGGAAGAACAATAATAGTAGTATCTCCTTTATAGTGTTACTGTAGGAATATATGCAATAACATATATCAAAGTGCTTTGGAAATGTGCAGCACCAAGACAACAAGCATTCATTAAGCATCATTGTACTAGGTGTTGAGGATATAAAAACAAAAAGAAAACAGTTTCTGCCCTCAAAGAAAGTATATTCTATTAGGGAAGCAGCATATAAGTAAAAACAATATGTGTATGTATATGTGTGTACATATTTGCATGTATATATACTTTACTATATATTCACCATAAATTATATTCTTCATCATAATATATTATGTTCAATGTAGTAATACTTAATAGGATATGATAATCATTAATTTATCCTTACAATTGTCATGCATTGTATAATTACATATTCTTATAGTAATATCATTATATGTTATGTAGTTTTATATATGACTGTTTATATATATATATGTATATATATATACACACACATACCTATACATACCTATACATACATATATATACATATAACGACCAGATTCTTTTTGATATCTCATCACCAACAGGTACAGAACCTTCAATGGCTATTTTCCCCAAAATTCTATCCTTACAGTTTACAATATCTTAATGCAAACAGCAAAAAATGCATAGTTTCCCCCAAGGAAAGAGAAATGTTCTTTCACATACTGTCCCAATGGTCATCATATATATAGGACTATATAATTCATGATTATATAATTATTAGAATATAATAACAATTTATCATAGTATAACTATTACTTATATTATGACAATATAATAGTACATTATGAAATTATTACATCAGAGTATATAAATTATTATAATATTCTATTGTCTTGTCATATATGAGTTATGACTGTTGTTATTATATTAGATATGTTTGTATAACAATTATGATTATGTAAAATCATAATTAACATATACTATGAATTTATAATTATAAGTATATAGCATCCAGTTCTATATTTATATAATTTTAATATGCCATATTATACAATATAATAAATTATATATAGTAAATGGAGAATTGAGGCAATAGCATGGAATTTGGGAGGTGAGTGAGGAAAAACCTCATCGAAAAGGAGGTGATTGAGCTGAATTTTGAAGGAAGCTAGGGATTCTAAGAAATAGAGGTTAGAGGGGAATGACTTGCAGGTATGGCAAAGGCAAGGACAACAGAATGTCCTACAAGTAGGAGAGTTTACCACAATCAAGTGCTCTACAATCTACTTGTAGAGTAGGCTGTAGAATAGTTGAAGGCAAATAAAATGTTACAAGTATGGAAAAGTAGGCTGGAGCCATATTGTTACTGGCTTTAAGTGCCAAAGGGACTTTATTTGATACTAGAGGCAATAGGAAGTCACTAGAATTTGAGTAGGGGATTAACATGGTCAGATATATGTTGCAGAAATATCATTTTGCTAGCCATTTGGAGGATAGAATGGAGAGGGGATAGACCTGAAGCATTGAAACCAATTAGGATGCTGTTACCATACTTATGTTAGAGGTGATAAGGACTGAATTAGGTCACATGAATAGAGAAAAGGGGAGTGAAATCAAAAAGACTGGAGAAGTGATTGGATCTGGAAACTGAGGATGACTCTAGGAAAAGGAGAGAGAGACAGAGACAGAGACAGACAAAGAGATTAAAAAGATGAAAAGAGGATTATATTTGTGGGAAAAAAAGAAAATGAATTATATTTTGCATGTGTTGTTTGATATACCCATTTGGATGGGAATAGGCAGTTGACAGTAAGGGGCTGGATTTTAGCACAGATTGATGAAAAAATGCCCATTAATGTTACTATTATTTGTGGAGTAAAAATGACTGACATACCACAACACAAACGAGTAATCAATCCTTTTCTCCTCTTAAGTCTTTTTAAATAACTGTTTTATTAATGAATTTTAAGTCGCTATCATTTTCTAATGATATTGCCCTCTATTGCAACTCCCTTGTAACTAAGAGCTTTTTCTACACCAGGTTCTTTTTTATAACACATCATCAATGTGTACCAACCCCTGGATGGTTATTTTCCCAAAAATTCTATGACTGAAGTTTACAGTATCTGAATGTAAACAGCAAAAAGACATAGTTTTCCCCAAGAGAAAAGAAATGTGTTTTCATAAACTCTTTCAAGCCTTTGCCACAGTCCCTAAATCCCAAATTTTTACTTGTCCTAACATGAACTCTCAGCAATCTTACATTCCTCATAACTGAATATTACCTGTATTCTAGATCTTATCTACTATTTCTTCCTCTTGGACTTTGTTTCATCAAATTTCTTCTCTTTCTCTTGTCTCTTCCATTTCTTTTTTTTTTTTTACTTCTGCCTATAAATATGTACAGGTCTCTTCTCAGTTGTTACCCTTAGTATGCCAAAACCATTTTGAAAACTTGAATGCAGCAGCAGCGAGGTGGCGCAGTAAATAGAGCACTGGTCCTGAATTCAGAAGGACCTGAGTTCAAATCTGGCCTCAGACACATAACACTTACTAGCTGTCTACCTCCTCAACACTGACTGTATGACCTAGGACATACCATTTATCCTCTCAGTACTCTAGGCAATTATCTAAGACTATTAAGTTACAGGGAATGTATAGCCCTGCATTGGTAAAGGGAGTTTCCTCACATGGATGCCCCTCATACTAATGCAATCACAAGTCCAGTCTCAAGCCCTATAATATATTTCTCACATTCTTCTACATTTGTGTAGATTTGTCTTGGTATAGGCTTTGATCATTTGCTTGCCCACTGCCCTTACTTTGCCTATACATGCTGGGAGAATCATCTTCCCCATATGGTATTTTGATTCTGTCAGTCCTTTTTTTTTTCTTTTTTTTTTATCCTTCCCTTCAAAAGTCCCCAATGGCTCTTTACACACTAGTGACAGAGCAACACATTCCAACGTTGGAAAATGCCATATCCACTTCTGTTCCTTTTACCCGCCCTCACCTCCATAGGACTCTACCCAATTGGCTCATGTCTGTTACTCAGTTAAGATTAGCTCTTCTTGCACCATCTGTCTTTCCTAGAAGGCCAGTGGAGACAAAAATACAAGTCATAATTGGGGGGGAGGGGATGGGGGAGAAATAATCATGAGAATAAAGATAGGAAGTTGTCGTTAACTAGAAGGAAATTAGTTTGGCAAAGAATAGAGTAAGCTCCCTTTCTGGTTTAACACCATGAAAATCCTGTGGAATAACTTAAGTGGAATTGTTCTTGGTGTTTGAAAAATAATAATCTTTAGTTGAGTAAATTAATCATGATTACAGAAAATAGAGGAACATTAAATATTCCAATTACAGTTCACTAGATTAATGGCAACTGCAAGCTATATAGACCAAAATCATTCTTGAGAAATTGCTTAATTCAGCACACTAATTTCAATTCCTTATAGTATTGAAACTATAAATAAAACTTTGCAATTACTGAAATAACATCTATACACAAATGTCTTATGCTTGGGGAACCAATGTAGAACAAATCAAAGAACAAGAGGCAGTGAATAAGGAATGCCCTGGTCCAGTAAAATCTTGATTAATTGATAAGGAAAAGGAATTGATTGTTCTGGTTGATGAGACTTGAACTTTTTTTAAAAAAAATACTTTTTAAAAAAAATGATAATGTGGGTTGTCATGCACACCCAAAAAATCCAAAACTTTTTTTCAAAACTTGTTGATAGTTTTTTCTTGAATGATTGGTCAATTGTTAGTGTCTTAGTGAATAGAACACAATTAATTTTAATCCTGATTAATCATAAACTTAAAACAAAATAGATGCAATGCTTACCCCATTTTCAAACAACACAAAGTGGGAAGGAATAACATCTTTCCATCTTTTAATCTTCAGAGCCCAAAATGATGCCTTGAAAATAGAAGGAATATGCTTGCTAAATTATGTTGAAGACAATGGGATGAGATTTAATAGGGATAAGTTTAAAGATTTGTATTGAGGACCAAAAATAACAGAAATACAGGATGAGAAAGAAAACTAGAAAGGTTTTCATTTATTTCTATCAACTCATGCTGCTTATCAAGGGTTAGGGAATTGCTAATGGAAGGGACACTGTCACTTTAAGGCTTTTTTCATATTGAGCTATTAATGGTGAAAACAGAAGAAAAGTTGCATAAAGGAAAAGAATTATATTAATTGTTAAAGAATAGTAGATATTCTTGCTCTTACTTATTAATATTTTGATATTTAGAGTAGGGAAACAACTGTTTCAGTATACACTTCTAAAATACACATCTAAATAAATATAACTTTCAGAAGGAATTTTGGACAGTTTTAGGAAGGGAATGGTCTGTGATACAGATTTGAGAAATCAGAGACCTATCAACAATGTGGAGTGGTGCCTTGTTTGTGTGGGAAGAGTTTGATGTTATAAAGAAACAGAGAAAGTTATTTTATTTATTAAAAAAATTAGAGGAGAGATGATAAGTGTGAAAAAGCACCTCTCAAGGACATCAAAGAGATAGTAGGATGTTGAGAACTTCAGAGAGCTGCAAGCACGATGATATGTTAGTTGATTTGCATATATATGTTTAATGATTAAAAAGGGGAAAACTACAAAAAAAATTAAATCATATAAGCACTTGGAAACTGAACAATGATTACAAAAAGGACTAGATATGTTGGGGAGAAGTTGGGGAGTTGTGACTTTTTAAGTAAAAGCTGAGTCACTGAGAGTCAGGATGCTCAAGCCATTGACCATCACAATGGAAGCGGCAGAGGAAGAGAAGCCTGAAAAGGGAAGGAAGAGCAGGGGAGCTGAAAACTTGCTTATTGTAGCTTTGACAGTGAGAAGCAGTTAGTTTAAAGAAGTCTCCAGGGAGTGATTTCTGATAGTTCAGAGAGAACTGATGTCATTGACCATGAACTCCAGTGATAGAAATTGCCCCTCTCTCCCACCTAGAGTTGGAGAAAAGTGAGGCTTTTCATAAGGATTTCCTCTCTGTGTCCACCAGACTGTGTTTCTGCGAGCTCTATTCTTTTTAGAAAAAAATTTTTATTTTTTCCAGTTATGTGTAAAAACGATTTTTAACGTCTGTTTTGTTTTGTTTTGTTTTGTTGTTAATTTGGAATTCCAAATTCTCTCATTCCCTCCCTCTGGGAGCTCCATTTTGATTGGATCTACGTAACATAATTGAAAGACCTCATAGAGGCTACATTTGACTCGTCAAGAGAAAATGATTTCCCTAGTTGAAGAGTAGCAAGGGTCAATATTCAAGCAGTTTATTGGGGCACAGAAATTCCTAAATAGACTAATAACTTTGAAGCCAGTCGCTAGAATTTGAACATCACTATGCACATTAGTTTTCCTCTTTTGTGTGTTTCCATGTCAGGTCCTAAAAGTGTGTGCACACTCTTCATCTTAGCTATTGAGTTCATTGCTGGAAGATCATGATCTGGGTTTCCATGTATATTGTGAAACATTTAATTTTTTTTAATTTATATGTTTTACTGTATTAAATCTATAATATTATTATTGCTTTTTCCTTATTAAGTGCATAATTATGCTTAAGATCTCAAAGTATCATTATTGTGATAGGCTGGTTGTGGAAATTTCACAAATGGTGTGGATACATTGTCTTATGAATAACCTGTGTTGTATAGATAGAAAACATATTGTAAGAGAGACTCAAGACCTGGAATGCTGAATAAGGAAAGTAGATTTCCCTTCAACAGAGTTAGACCCTAAGAAAGTTTAAATGTAACCTGTGTGGTGGTGATCTATTTGGGGGAATTTAGGTCTGCAACTTGGAGGAGGAACATTTGAACCTATATCACTTAATGTATAGGCTCCACCTGTAGCACACACATTTCTGCTGTTACATTGAGGAGTCAGAGCACACACACACACACACACACACACACACACACACACACACACAAAATACATTTCTCTTGTTAAATTAACACCACCTCCAGAAATTCAGAAATACAGTTCCTGCTGCCAAAAGTAGAGAAAAGGATAAAGAGGCCTAAACCGCAGTAAGTAATCCTACTATTATATGGCACTTTGTATACCTTCCTATTGTTACTTTATGACTTCATGATTGAACTTTGATTTAGTTTAATCTTTAGTTCTTGTTTTGAAGTCTTTTTTTTGTAGTCTGAAGCTACTGATGCTGAAAAGCACATTAAGATTTTTGGAATACCCTGTATTCTTTCTTAGTCAGACCATATCTGGAGTGTTGTGTCCAGCACTCTTCACCCCAAATTAGAAAGAACATTAACCATCTAGAATTCATTAAAGGGAGGTGATAAGGAGAGTAAGAAAATTTTAAATCACATTACCTGAAAATTTTTTGGAGAACTGGTGATTTTTCACTTCAAGGAGTCTTAGGCTCGGCATAATAATCATCTTCAACTATTTGAAGAGTTTTCATGTGCAAGAAAAGTTTAGACATCCTTTTTGGCTTCGATGTAAAACCAGAACCAATGAATCGAAGTTATAGGAACACAGAATTCAGTTTATTATAATTAAAAGAATATTAACAATTACATTTAACCAAAAATTAAACATTATACCTCATAAAGCAGTTAGTTCCTCACAACTAGAGGTGTTCAAAGACAAGCTGATTGACGAGTTGTTAGGAGTGTTGCGGACAGATTTCAGAATTAATGCTTCAGGAAGACATGACACTATATGATTGGAGGTCCTTCCAACTCTGTAATTTATGATTTTTTGATTAATCAAGTCGATAATATTTTTGGTTACATTATCATGTTAGTAATGACTATGGTAATGAAGTAGCAAGGAGTCAGAGGTAGGCTATTGTCAGTTGATTTTTCTTAGAACTTTTCCTCTCTTGCTAGAAATGGAATGTAGAAAATTCTAGAATGAAATCCAATTTTTGGGGATAGGGAAGGAAAGGTTACAAAATTAAGTGCCTTTGTTGTAATCATAAATATATTGACATAATTTAAATATTTATTGTCTCTTTACTTTCCAGGCCAAGGAACATATCTCAGTCGTCTTTGCAGACTTCAAAATACCTAGCACATAACATAAACTGAATAAATATTTGTTGAATAAATGAGCAAGGGCCTTACACATTTCAGTGAATCATCTTATCTGCGAAATATCCATGAGAATTCAAAGACACAGATTAAACCCACATCTTCAAATCCTGAGCAACCATTGTCCATGACTTCCCATAAAATCTCCATATAAAGTCCACCCAATAGCAGGGCTTCTTAACTTTTTCTTCTGTCATGGACTCCTTTGGCTATCTGGTGAAACCTAAGGATCACTTCTCAGAATAATTATTTTAAATCCATAAAAGAAAACACATTGAGTTATAAAGGAAATCAATGGTATTAAAATACAGTTATCCAAATATAGGACCCCCACCCCCACCCCACATTAAGAATACCCATTCCACATCTTTTGACAATGAACATGCATAGTAGAAAGAACAGTGGACTTAAAGATTACTTTGATTTTTTTTACCTTTTTTTTTTCCTTCCATTCTTATTATCATTGACTTAAAAAACTTTTACTGGATATCATGTTAGACATTTGGGATGTATGGGCTAGTTTAGCTGAACTGCTTTGTTTTGTTTTGCTTTTTTTCCCACTTTTTATTCTTTGAATGATTCTGGTAAGGAGAAGAGGATGGACATTTGGGGAAATATGGATGATGTATAAAAACATCAATAAAAAAGTACATTACTAGACAGGATAAAACAAGAATTTGACTTACCAGGCACAGATGTTAAGCAGCACAACAAACTTGTCATTTGTGGACAAGGCAATCGACTTAGAGTCTGGAAGGCCGGGGTTCAAATCCCATCTCTGACAATATCTAGCTATGGGAACAGGGATCTCTTTAAACTTGTTTCTTCATTTATATAAAGGGAATAATAATATCTGTGATGCTTATCTCACAGAGTTTTGTGAGGCTTAAAATGTATAATGCATGCAAAACATGTGGAACACTCCAGAGTGTTTTATAAAATGACTATTTTTATCATTATTATTCTACAGCCCCATCCAGACCAGCTAACTCCTAGCTTGCTAAATAAGGTGACTTGTGGGCCCTTTAATAGAAAGATAGAGTAATAAAAGTATTTGAAAGGAAGTATAGTGCTTAGTGGTACAAGGAACCTCCATTCTATGGCGATTCACTTATTCACATGTAACATTCTTTCTTATCCAGGCTATTCATTATTTTCATTAAATGACCACATTATAATTGCTTTTGAGTTGGAGTTGCAGTGACCTTTTATGCCTATGGGGCATAAAATTATTTTGCATTGATTTCTTTTCCTTGCATGCATTTCCTTTGTATAAGTGTTTTAAAGTGGTCTGTTCAAATTGTATATTATAAATTTACAAAGAAAAATAAAAGCAATCATGATATTTTCCCACTATTGTATAATGTAGGAAATAGAATCCATAGATTCTACTGTAAATATGTTCCTTTTAAATATGTCTGAATTGTTTTCATTATTATTTTACACACATAATAATTCAGTAACACTTGGATGTTTATAAAGTGCTCTCCATATAACAATTCTAAGGTAAAAGAAGTGTTATTATTCCCATTTTAAAGAAAGAGAGTCAGAAATTCATGTAATTTTTGTATTGAAAAATTCCTCAAAGGACATTAAGTTCAACTAATACCCTAAAAAGAACCCTCGCTACCACCTCCTCAAGGAGTGATCATCCAACCTTTGCTTGAAGGCCTTTAGTATAAATTAACCTGCTACCTGTTGCTGTCAAGTTGTTTCAGTTGCGTCTGACTCTCTGTGACCCCATTTGAGGTTTTCTTGGCAAAGATACTAGAGTGGTTTTCCATTTCCTTCTCCAGCTCACTTTACAGATGAGGAAACTGAGGCAAACAGGGTGAAGTGATGTGACCCTGTCACACAGCAAGTGTTTGAGGCCAGATTTGAACTTAGGTCCTCCTGACACCAAAGATGGCACTCTACCCACTGCACCAGCTGCTCATAACCTGCTATTTCCTGAGGCGTTATGCCATCGAGGTACATGGCTACCTGCCAATCAATTAGCACTTACTATGTACCAGGCACTGTGTAAAGCAACAGATATACAAAAAACAAAGATGAAACAATCCTTGCCTTGAAGTAGATTATAATCTATCAGGGGACATAATATGTATATATCAAAGTAGACTTCACATAGGTTCCCAAAGTGGGCAATACTGGCCCCTGGGGGGCACTGGCATGACAGAGGGGGCAGGTGGTAGTAGTTTCAGGTGCAATTGTGGGGCATTGAATAAAAATAAGGGGGCCATGGAAACATAAGGAATGAAGAGAAGATTAGAAAAATTTAAAAAACCATCTGTATGTGTTTCATTTGTTGTGTAACAGAGTTAAAGGCATAGTGATTACATAGTTTTCCAAATAAACACACAAAATGCTAGTTATAACTGAGCAGGCTGCTGACAGGTCTTTACAAGCAAGTGTTGGCAGGTAAGTGTGTTGTGCATTGTCAGGAAGTCTAGCATGCATCAGCAAGAATATGCGCGTGTAATGGCTTGTTTAAAATGTGATGCTATGGGACAGCTAGGTGGCACAGTGGATAGAGCACTGGCCTTGGAGTCAGGAGGATCTGAGTTCAAATCCAGCCTCAGACACTTATTAGTTGTGTGACCTTGGGCAACTCACTTAACCCCATTGCCTAGCCAAAAATAAAATAAAACAAAATAAAATACGATACTACACAGTTAGATGACGCAATATTGTGTCATCAAAGTTTTAATGCAGGAAAAACCCACAAATTTATAATGAATTATTAAATTTAATATGTGCCATTTAAAAAAAAAGTTTATTTTTTTGAAAAGACACAATTTAAAAAAAAAACATTAAAGGGATAAAGAAAGTAGATTTCCAGGGGGGTGCTGAGTAATTTTTTATTTTTAAAAGAGGCAGTATAAGTTGGTAAACCTCTGAAGTAGAGTAAGGAAAGGTAGGAGAAATGTTCCTTGGCTTGTACATTGAGAGTTATTTCCTCAATGCACAAGCTTTCCCTACCAAGGCATTCTAACTAGGTATGAGATCCCTTCCCCTTCCTTCCATCCCTCAGGCAGCTAGGTGGTACAGTGGGTAGACCGCTAGTTGTGAAGTCAGGAAAAACTGGTTGTGAATCCAGCCACAGACATTCATTAGCTGTGTGACCGTAGGCAAGTCATTTAACCTCTGTTTGCCTCAATTCCCTCATCCATAAAATGGGGCTGATAATATTGGCCACCGCCAGGGGATATTTTTATAAGAGGGGGATAATATGGCACTACATAAATGTTTATTGTTGTTGTTGTTATCCCTAGCAGCAGTAGTAGCACCAAGCATACAACAGTAGGACTGTGAGCTCGAATCATTGACCGTTTCCTTCTGCTTTCTTCACCGAATAGAGATATTGACCAATGTATTGGTAAAGAACTCTTGAGTTCCAAATCCAAGTCTTAGCCAGCCAGAGGGAGGAAAGATTCTTAGAGGGCAAGAGAATCACAGCCACATCACCTTGGAGTTGATCCACTAGGGATAGCACAAGGCCCTTGATTCAAGCTCACCAAAACAAGCTCACAGTCCTACAGCCATATTATCCCTCTTTTCTTAAAAATATGCCCTGGAAGTGGCCACTATTATTATTCCCCTTTTGATATATACACATTTTTGTCCCCTAATAGATTGTAGTCTATTTGAGGGCAAGGATTGTTTTCATTTTTGTCTTCTGTATGTATCTCGCACTGTATCCTGAGATAAGGTCAAAATGGCTTCATGATTTAGACATAAAAGGTGATTTCACAAGCAAATCAGGGAAGCATGGAAATTTTTACCTGTTTGATCTATGGATAATGGAAGAATTTATGATCAAACAGGATAAAAAACAATATGGGATACAAAATGGATAATTTTGAATACATCAGCCAGCACCTGGGGGGAGGAAATTGCAGCAAGTTTCTCTGATAAAGGCCTCATTTCTCAAATATATAGAGAACTAAGTCAACTTTACAAGAATACAAGTAATTCCCCAATTGATAAATGGTCAAAGGATATGAATAGACAGTTTTCAGAAGAAGAAATCAAAGTTATCTATAGTCAAATGAAAAAAGCACTCTAAATCAGTATTGATTAGTGAAATCAAATTAAAACAACTCTGAAGTACCACCTTATACCTATCAGATTAGATAATATGAAAGAAATGGAAAATGACAAACATTGGAAGGGATGTGGAAAAATTGGAATGCTAATGCACTAATGTGGAGTGGTCAAAAAACAATTTGGAAATATAACCAAAGAGCTATAAAATTGTGCATATCCTTTGACCCAGCAATACTGCTACTAGGTCTGTATTCTAAAGAGATTAAAGAAAAAAGAAAAGGATCTATATGTACAAAAATATTTATAGCATCTCTTTTTGTGATGGTAAAGAATTAGAAATTGAGAGAATACCTATCAATTGGGGTATGGCTGAACATGTAGTGGTATAAGATTGAGATGGAATACTATTGTGCTAGTAAGAAATGACAAGCAGGATGCTTTCAGAAAAAGCTGGAAAAGCTTACATGAATTGATTCAAAGTGAAATGAGCAGAACCAGGAGAATATCATACACAGTAATAGCAATATTGTGTGATGATCAACTGTAAATGACTTAGCTATTCTCAGCAATACAATGATCTAAGACAATTCCAAAAGACTTATGAAAAATGTTATCCTTATCCAGTGAAAGAACTGATGGAGTTTGAATGCAGATTGAAGCATACTTTTTTACTTTATTTTTCTTGGGGTTTTCTTGTCTGTATTTTCTTTTGCAATATGGCTAATATGGAAATGTTTTGCATGATTGCACATGTATAATCTATATTAAAATGCCTGCCTTCTCAAGAAGGAGGAGAGAAAGGAGAGAAGAAGAGAATTTGAAACTCAAAATTTTACAAAAAGAATGTTTAAAAAAACTTTGCATGTAATTGAGAGAAAAAAAAAAGATCATGCTCAAGTTAATGGCAGAGACAGGACTGAGACTTGTTGCTTCTGATTCCTATTTTAGTGATCTTTCCCTAGGTCACAGTTAGGCCCTATATTGTGACCCTATGGAAGGGAAGGATCATACTGTTGACTTGTTTAGTAAAGCAGTTAGCGCGTAGGAATTGCTTCATCCATATTAAATGTTATCAAACATAGGGGATGAGCTGCTTAGTTTATGTTTGTGTGTTGAGTGGCTTTCTTAGTGATGCAAGTACATTTTCAGGTTATTTACATTTTCTTTTAGTGACAGTTCTTTAAAATGCTGTCATCTCTTTTCTCCCATGCCCCCACCACCCTTTTTCTATTATACATACTCAACTGAATTTTTGGGCACTTTTCCCAGTTTGTGTTTGTATGTGTGTATGCTCATGACTCTGTGTGTGTGTTTGTTTATGATTATGTACAAGATCTTAGATTCTGTGTTTTTTTTTAATGCTTTATAAATGATTGTTGTTAATGTTCTCAGTGAAGCTATTTGCGACTAGAACCCAGTTTTCAATAATGACTCTACCAGAGAACAGGTAGAAGAGAGGTGTCTAATTATTCAGCTTTGTATTTCTAACCTTCACTAGCAAACAATGAT
Organism: Vombatus ursinus; assembly: GCF_900497805.2. NCBI lineage: Eukaryota > Metazoa > Chordata > Mammalia > Diprotodontia > Vombatidae > Vombatus > Vombatus ursinus. The sequence continues at coordinate 55,281,295 of NW_020954557.1, forward strand.
GTGTGAGTTTAGAAACTGGAGACAAGGTGAATGCAGAGTACCCACTCTTCTGAGACAAATGTTAGGGAATCAGCTCAACTCAGAAATAACTATAAAATGTTCAGAGGAATTCTCCTTCTGGAGAAGGAATAACAAGCACATGCACAACACTTATTAAAAAGATACCTCATGCTCAATATCAGCTGTCTTTCTTCCGTGCTAGACACTGACATGAACAATCCAGGGGACCACTAGAGGCTTAGATTAAAGAGGTAGGAGAGGGTGTCAGACATTAAAATTGAATGAGATTATTTTTTCTTATTGTGATTTCTTGAGACAAAATTAACTTTGCATATCTTATCAGACACAATCAAAACAGTACAAAAATAAATATATGACTTATCTCAAGAGTTATGCAAATGCTGTACATAAATCCATGTTGTCTATATGTATACCCAGTCTTGGTTGACTATCCCCAGAACTCTAATTGGGTTTTGACCTTGACTTTCACGTAGGGATACTGTGGCTTAGTGTAGTTTCATTTATATCCACATTATGTTCAGTCATGTTATTGATGAACAATGAGTATGAATTTTGAGGTAAGTGAGCTAGAGAGAACTGGGGCCTTTAGCTTCAACGAAGGGTAACAGACAAGGTTTAACTTTGGTAACTTGCATATATTTTAATGAAAAAAAAAACTAAAATGTTTTTTGTGGTATTAAAAAAAAGAAAGTAATATTTTCATGGCCCCCAAATCTCTCACTGAAGCTGTTGAAGCCTTAGGCATTGGGTAAGTTGTCCATTCTCAAAATGGACCAAAATGATATCACTATGTTGGGGTCAAGGTATGGTGTGTCTCACTGTGGCTGATCAGACCAATACAAGATTGGAAAGATCTATCACAGGCCGGGCACAAATAGTCCATATGACCATTTGGAGTGAAGATGTCTCTAAATTTGTGCATCTCACATTTCTTTTAAGCTACTCCAGTTCAGATTTGTTCATAGAGCACAGCACTTTCTTTGATGTGGGCATACCATGCTGAGCAGTTCTGTGCCAATGTCTCCCATGTCTCCAACTGATTCCAACCTTCTTCATAGAGATCTTGAGAGTGTCCTTGTATCATTTCTTCTAACCTCTGTATGAGCACTTGCCCTGTGTGAGTTCACTGTAAAATAATGTTTTAGGCAAATGTACATTTGACATTCAAACAACATGGTCAGCCTATTGAAGCCTTATTTTTTGAAGTAGAGTTTGAATGCTTGACACCTCAGCTCAAGAAATCCTCAGAATCCACTGGGTGATCTTCAGAATCTTCCTAAGACAATTCAAATGGAAGAGATTCTGGCATGGCACTGGTAGACTGTCCAAGTTTCACAGGCACACAACAATGAGATCAGAACAATAACTCTGTAGACCTTCAGTTTGGTAGGCAGCCTAATACTTCTTCCCTCCTACATTTCCTTCAAAACCCCCCAAACACTGAGTTAGTTCTGGCATTGTGTGTATCAACCCCCTAGAAATTCTACTTCCACATATTATCTACAGCATTCAACATTTCTCCATTTCCTATAACTATTTCCTGTAATGTATGGATGGTGTGGTACTGACTGGTAAAGAACCTCTATTTTCTTGGTGTTGATTTTCAGACCAAAATTAGCGCAAGCAACAGAGAATTCATCTCATACTCTGTTGTACCTCAGCTTCAAAGGCTGTACTGAGTGTACAATTAACTACAAACAAAAAGTTGTGCATCAAATCTCTCTCCATTTTAGTCTTGGATTGTAGCCTTTTCAAGTTAAATAATCAGTGTGGTAGCTGACCTTGATGCCATTTTCATCCTTGTTGAAGGTATCAGAAAACGTCACTAAAAACATCATGCTAAAAAGAATGGGAGTAAGAACACAGTCCTGCTGTCCTCCATTGGTGACTGGGAAAATGTGAAAGCACTGTCCATTATCCAGAATCCATTCAAACATATTATTATGGCACTGACTTACAATAATGATGAACTTATCTGAGCAACTAAATTTTGAAATGATCTTCCATAAAGCCACAGGTATTTCCAAAAGAAAACTGCAATGCTTGAAAGTTTTTGTCAAAGACACAACTGCCAATGACTTTGAGCAACATAGTCATTGCTGCCCAGCTCTCCAATATTGTTGGGGCCCAAGATTTCATGCATTTTTTTCAGTTTAATTTGTTCAGGAGTTCTTTAAGTGAACACACTACACAGTGTAGCATAATAATCACCTAAACCGTTCTGTTCTCCTAAGAAGAGATCTCTGACTTTTGGCTCTCCCTTCTTCACCCACCCAACTCCTCTCCCATATATATAGAGTAGATTAGCCTATAAATGTTCTCAGGAGATCTGGCTCTTGATTTTTGTATGATGCTATATAAACAGCTTCTGAATGGGAAAAAAGAAGCTGGTGGCCTTATTAAATTGGTTAGCAACAGTTGCCATCATCCTGCACCATAGATAAACTGCCCTCCCTCCAAGATAATACTGACAACTACACTAAATTATGAAGAAAATAGAAAGAGGTAGGGTGTCCCACTAAAAAGTTCATGTTATCTCAATGAGTCCAGAAATGTTGTACCCTTCCTATCATAGCTAGATGACACTACTGACCTGCTCTGAATATGGTATGAATTTTGAGTCCTTTTTCCCCAATAGTATTAATAGATTTTTCTCAATCACCTATGCTTTCTTACCCAGTACCCCTTGTTACAAATAGCATGTACTATAAAGAACATTGGATTTGGAATCATAACACCTAGATTGGAACCCTGACACAACAGTTGTGTGACATTGACCAAGTCACAAACTTTCTGAACTTTAGTTTCCTCATCTGCAAAATGGAAAAACATAAAACGTTTCTTTAAAAATTGTTGTGAGGCTATTGATTGGATAAATGCAAATTAAAACAGTTCGGAGGTACTACCTTATACCTATTAGATTGGTTAATAGGACAGAAAAAGTAAATGACAAATGTTGGAGGGGATGTGAGAAAAATGAGACTTTAATATGTTGTTGGTGGAGTTAGGAACTGGTCCAACCATTCTATAGAGAAATTTGGAACTATGTCCAAAGGGTTATAAAACTATATATAACCTGTGACCCAGCAATTCCACTACTAGGTCAGTATCCCAAAAGAGATAAAAAAAACAGAAAGGAAAAGGACCTATATTACAAAAATATTGATAGCAGCTCTTTCCTGGGGGTAAAGAATTAGAAGTTGAGGGGAAATTCATCAATTGGGGAATGGCTGAACAAGTTGTGGTACATAATTTTGATGGAATACTATTGTAATATATGAAATGATGAGCAGAATGCTCTCAGAAAAACCTGGAAAGACTTGCATGAGCTGATGCAAAGTAAAATATACTGTGTACAAAGTAACAGCAATATTCTAATATGATGAGCTGTGAATGACTTAGCTATTCTCAGCAATACAATGATCCCAGGCAACTCTGAAGGATTTATGATGAAAAATGCTATCAATCCCCAGAGAAAAGAACTGATGCTGTTTGAATATAGATTGTAGCATACTTTTTTCACTTTCTTTATTTTTATTGAGTCTTTTTCTTGTCTATGTTTTCTTTCACAACATGACTATTATGGATATGTTTTGCATGACTACATATATATAACTTAAATGGAATTGCTTGCCTTCTCAATGGGGGGGGTGAGGAGAGAGGAAGGGAGAGAATTTGGAACTTAAAATTTTAAAAATAAATGTTAAAATTGTTTTTACATGTAACTGGGAGAAAGATACTAATTAAAAACTAAAAAAAATAAAAATAAATTATTGTGAGGAAAGCATTTTGAACACCATAAAACATTTTATAAATACAAGCTTTTATTGCAAGCACCACGAGGAGCTAACCAGTAGGAACAAGGAGGAGTTGAGAAAGGTTTCTAGTAAAACATGAAATTTTAGTTGAGACTTAAAAAAAGACTAGGGAGGTCAGTTGGTGGAGCAGAAGAGGGAAGGTTTCCAGGTATGGGTAACAGCCAGAGAAAATTCTTGGAACTGAGAGATGGAGTGGCTTGTGCATGGAACAGCCAGGAAGCCGGTGTCACTGGATTAAGGAGTACATAATGGGAAGTAAGGTGTAAAAAGACAGGAAGAGTAGGAGGGGGCTAGATTGTAAAGGGCTTTGAATGTCAAAGAAAGGATTTTGTATTTGATCCAGGAAGCAACAGGGAGACGCCTGTGGTTTAGGAAAATCACTTTAGTGGCTGAATAGAGGATGGATTGCAGGGAGAGAGTTGAGACAGACAGAAACACCAGCAGACTATTGCAATAATCCAAGTATGAGGTAATGAGGGATTACGTTAGAGTGGTAGCAATGTCAAAGGATAGAAAGGGGCTTATTCAAGAGATGTTCAATAGGTCTTGGCAACAAATTGGATATTGGAAGCAAGAGGTAGTAAGGAGTCTAGGATGAATTCTAAGTTTCAAGCCTGAGGGACTGAGAGGATGGTGTTTCCCCTCTTCAGTAACAGGGAAAGTGGAAGGGGAAAATGATTTAGGGGGAAAGAAAATAAGTTCAGTCTTGGATAAATTGAGTTTGATGTCTACTGGATATTCAGTTCAAAATATCTAAAAGGCATTTGAAAATGTAAGATTGGAAATCACCTCAGAGTTTGATAAAGATAAACAGAGGTGGTAATGAGATCACTCAGTTGAAGTAGCATGATGGGAGAAGAGAAAAGGCCCCAAAATAGAACCTACAAAATAGGGGTACCTACAATTAGAAAGCATGATCTGGAAAAGGATACAAAGCAGCAGTGGTCAGATACCTAGGAAGAGAACCAGGAGAGAGCAGGGTCTTGAAAACCTAGAGAGAAGATACTATCAAAGAGGAGAGAACCACTGGAATTGATTATACTAGTTTCTTACTTTCCTAGAATACACTCCTTTTTTACTTCTTAATAAAAAGCCCTTTCTTCATTTAAGATGTAGTTCAAGCAATATCTTCTGCATAAGGTTTTTTCTTATCTTACCAACTATTACTATCTAACCTCCAAAATCATCTTATATTTAACTGCTTTATATCTATGCACCTTATAATTTTGCTATATACTTATATAAGAACTTCCTGTTTTTCCAATTGGAATGTAATTTCTTTGTGAGTAGGGATTTCATTCTTCGTACTTTTATCCTAGGCATTTGGCCTGGTGCCTAACACATACCAGGCACTTAACAAATGCTTGACAACTGAATGACTGATAGCTTGATTGAGAGATGAAATTATCTGATCTGCACTTAAGAAAAATCACTTTGGAATAGTGTAGATGATGGATTGCAATGGTAAGAGAGGAAGCAAGAGAGGTAAACTGGAAGGGTATTACAACACTCTTACATAAGAATTGACAAGGTAATATCTGTGAAGTCAGATGTGAGAGATTTTGTGGAGAAAGAAATAGCAATATTTGACAACTGGATTATGTAGCAGACATTCAATAAGCCAGTCAGTCAATAAGCATGTTTCAAGCACTGTGCTAAGTGTTGGTGATACAAAGAAAGGCAAAAACAAATGAACAAACAAAAAAGTTCCTCCTCTCAAAGGGCTCACAATCTAATAAATCAACAATCAAACAAATACCTATAAATAGGATATATACAGGGTAAATTAAAGATAATCTTAGAGGGAAGGTATTAAGATTAAGGAGGATTATGAAAGGTTTCTTGTGGAAGGTGGGACATTAGCTGAGATTTGAATGAAGCTAGGGAAGCCAGGAAACAGAGATGAGGAAGGAGAGAATTTCAGAGATGGAGTCCATCCAATTAAAATGCCCAGACTCAGAAATAATGTTTTCTGTGGGAGGAACAGAAAAGAGGAGGCCAGTGTCAATGGATCACAGAGCATGTGGAGGGCAGTAATGTGTAAGAAGACTGGAAAAGTAGAAGGGTCCAGGTTATGGAGGACTTTACAAGCCAAAGAGACGATTTTATATTTGATCCTGGAGGCATTAGAGAGCCTCTGGAGTTAATCAAACAAAGACATAATATGGTCAGATTTACAATTATCTAGAAAGTTCAATTTGACGGTTGAATGGAGGACAGACCACAGTAAGGAGAGATTAAGGCAGGGAGACCACCAGTAAGCTCTTGTAATAGTACAGGCATGAGGTGATGAGGACTGCACCAGGATGGCAGCAGTTTCAAAGAAGAGAAGGGAGCATTTACAAGAGAAGTTACATAGGTAGAAATAACAGGATTTGGCAATTGATTGAATATGGAATGTGTGAGAGAGTGGAGTTGAGGATGATATCTAGAATCTGACCCTATGTGACTAGGAGGTATGACATTAACAAAGAACTTAGGAAGAGGGGAGGGCTCTGGAAAAGATAAGTGAGTTCAATTTTGGACACGTTGTGTTTAAGATGTTTACAAGATACCCAGTTTGAGATGCCTAGTAGGCATTTGGAGATACAAGACTGTAAGTAAGGAGAGATATAAGAGTTGGACAAATAGAGCTGAGAATCATCTGTATAGAGATGATAGTGGAATCCAGGGAAACTGATGAGATAACTACAAGTGGCAGAGTAGTCATGGAGAAGATAAAAGGACTCAGGACAGAACCTGGGCTCTGGGGATGGGCATTCATGCTTAGCAGGCACTAACTGGATGAAAACTCAACCAAGTCTAAGAAATAGCAGTCTATGAGATTTGGCATTTAAGAGATTATTCATAGAGAAAGCAGTTTTATTAGAATGTTGAGGTCAGAAGCTAGACTACAGAGAGTTAAGAAGAGAATAAGAGTAAAGGAAGCAGAAGTATCAATTGCAGATTGTTTTCTCAAGGAGTTTAGCCACTAATGAAGGGGAAAATATTGGATGATGGAGAGCAGGGGGAGAGATTGAAGATTAGTTAGACATTGGAGATGAGAGAAGGGTAAATCTGTGGGTGAAGAAAGGATGGAGTGTGATCACTTCTGCATGTAGAGGAATTTGTTTTGGTAAGATGAAGGACCATCTTTTCTCACGAGACAAAGTAGAAGAGAAAGTAGCGTTTTAGTGTGTGTGAGATGAGGCCTAGGAGATGAGACAGAGCTCTAGACAAATGGCTTCATTTTTTTCAGTGAAATACATTAGCTGAGAAGGTTGGGGGGAAGAGGAAGCTAGTGGGATAGTGACCCAATTAGGGAATTGTAAAAGGATTTTCATTTTCTTTATTTCTTTTTTTTTTTTGGCTGCAGTGAGGGCCCAGTTAAAACTGCTGCGCAGTCAGCATAATTTTATAATTTTCTTTATCTTCACTAGTCAGCACATGAGTGGGAGTGAAGGAAGCTGATGGCAGGAGTAATGCAAGGCTGAAGCTTGGTAGAACAAGATCTTTTTTTAGGATAAGGGGTAAGAGACTTGACAAAAAAAAACCATATAAATTTAAATTGGTTTCCGAAGAGGTCAACACGGGGAAGGAAGGACAGCGTAGCCAGTGCATGGGTGACAGCCTCAGAAAGAACTGAGATAGTGAGGCTAGAGTTGAAATCAGAAAGATACGAGTGCAAATTTTGCCTCTGACACTAGCTATTTGACCCTGAGCAAGTCGTTTCACTTCTATGAGACAGTTTTCTCATCGGTAAAATGAGAGGGCTGAACAAGAAGGCTTCTTAGCTTCGTCCCAGCTTTAAATCTATTACCCTATGCTCCCACGAGTCCAAGAAAATGCCCAGGTTTAAAATCTGAGAGACTATAAGCATGATGGTGTCTTCAAGTGAAACAAGGAAACTTATAAGTAGAGAAGGTTTAGTGGAAAAGATCATGAGTACAGTTTTGGACATGTTGAGTTTGAAATGTCTCTAGACATACAATTGGAAATGTTTAATAGACAATTGGTAATGTGGGGGATTCTGGGGCTCTATATCCAGATCTGTGAGTCACCTGCAAAGATATGATAGTTAAAACCATAGGAGCTGATGATATTGCTACGGGGGAGGGGGAGAAGAGAAGAGGGCTTTGGAAACACTCTCAGTTAAGAGGCATGGTATGCATGATGAGCATGCAACAGAGAAGGAGCCATAGGATGGGTAGGAGGAGAACCAAGAGACAACAGCATCATGCAAACCTAGAGAGATGAAAGAATCCAGGAGAAAGTGGCCAACAGTGTCAAATACTTCAGAAATGTTAAGGAGCAACAGAACTGAGAAGAGATCATTAGATTTGGCAATTAAGAGATTGCTGAGAAATTTGAAAGGGACAGTTTCAGTGAAGGGTTGAGCTTGGAAGCCAGATTACAAAGGACCGAGGAGAGAGTCAAAGGAGAGGGAGTGAAGGGAGTCAGAGTAGACAGCTTTTGCTAAGAATTTGGATGGAGGGCAGCTAGGTGGTGCAGTGGATAGAGCACAGTCCCTGGAGTCAGGAGGACCTGAGTTCAAATCCAGCCTCAGATACTTGACATTAGCTGTGTGACTGGGCAAGTCACTTAACTCCCGATAGCCTCACCAAAAAAAAAAAAAAAAAAAAAAAAAAAAGAACTTGGCTGAATTAGTGAAAAGAATATGCACACTGATGAAATCACAGATCTACTGAAACATGTGATCAAATAGCTCCTTGTAGATTTCCTCTGGAAAACTATTAATTTGATTAATTCATTTACTTGCTTTTGCTGAAAATATAGAGTTATTTGCCGTGTGTGTGTGTGTGCGTGTGTGTGTGTGTGTGTGTGTGTGTGTGTGTGTGTGTAAAAACCACCAAGTAATTCTTCCAAACATTGAAGTTCTGGATTCACTATCAATAGTCTAGTGTCACCAATGGCCCAGACAGGTCCGCTGTCTTCCACAAAGAGATCCTGGCTCTATACTCACAAGATCTAGTGTGACAGGACCAGGTTCAATCCTTAGGAAGCATGGCATGAAATAGAGGGGATAAGGAATTTCTCATCCTCTCTGCCTCATTACACTCCTACCTTGAAGTTCTAGGAAAATCTCTTTTAAAAAGCTTAATGATGGCTTACATCTAGGGTTTTCCCCAAAAGGGATTAGTTGAATCTTTCAGAAAATTGTACAAAGTAGTAGATATCAGCCATAGAATAACTATTTACTCCATCATAAAAATACTTTAAATAAATAAAAGTCACAGCTGCATGCAAACAAATATTTTAAACATGAAACATTTTATAGATTTGGTGAATAGGCAGTTCGCTTTCTCCTCTGACCTGCTACTACCAGTGCAAGCACAAGGCCAAATAGCCTGGCAAATCAGGACAAATCTTAATCCGTAGAATCCTCCTCTTTGGCAAATGCCACATCATGAGAGCCAACCAGAAGCCACTTTTAAAACACATTCATTTGTTTTTTTGTTTTTAACAAGGGGCCAAGGTATATATCCCTCTCCATACAGCCAAAGCTCCCAGCTCCATTGAGGGTGCCCCTGCTCCTCTGATCACCTCTGTTACAATAGCATATTTTAAAGAGAAAATTGTCAGAAGTGAAGAGACTGGCCCAGGACACAGTTCACAGCTGTTTGCTGTTCAGCAGTTCTACCAACCATGATTCATAACTTTCAGAAAACATACAAGGCCTTTTTGAAGGTCTTGATCTTTATGTACACTGCACTCCCCAGTGTGAGGTTAATTTTTTTTTGTTTAGTAAACAGAAATGAGATTGTGTAGGCCCTAAATTCTAGTTGTGACCCTATTGCTAAATGGTGTTGGGCTCAGGCACCAACTTCTGCAGGATCCCCTCTGATCCCCACACCTGGGAGGGCCTGCGCCCAAGTTTCTCCACATTTACTTTATACATACGTATACATTTAGGTGTTGTTTCCGACAAAAAGAATGTAAGCTCCATGAGGGTTGGGACTATTTTTTTCTTTGTGTCCTCAGTGCCTAGCACAATGATTCATTGTCACTTGAAACGTTGGATGTATGAATATCATTAAAAAAAAAAAGTTAACTGGTGAGGAAAGCAATGGGTTAAAGTAACAACAAGAATGATGAATTAGGAGTCAGAAGAGCTGAGTCTAGTCCTGATTTTGCTACTAGCTAGCCAAGTAACCTTAGATATGCTATTTCTCTTTTCTGGAATTCACTTTATATGCAAAATATAGGCTTAAGACTCTAGGATCCCTATGGTCTCTTCCAGGTTCTCTATTTGTGGAATGTCTTCTCCTGAAGGTCATGAGAAAGAGGATAGTCTTGTCTTGCATCTGTTTGATAGAACTGTGTGAGTCTGTTCTAAAAAAACTATAGCAAAGAGCTCTCATATATATATATATATATACACACACACGCACACACACATATATACACATACGCACATATATAAATCTGTTTATACATATAGATATGTATATATACACATATAGACATGTATCTGTATACATATGTATACAGATATATGTATCTATGTGCATGTGTGAGTACATATAACATATATGCACACGTGTATATATAGTCTAGAAACAAATGAGATTGTATAAACACACATATATCCATATGAGATCATAAACTATATTCTATACATATTATGTAGTTATATACATATTATATACATATTGTATACATTATATATTTATATATTATTATATACATGTTTTGTGTATATAAGTATATACATATTATATTATAGTATATACATGTTATTGCATACATGTATAATATATAATATATAGTATATATACTATATACATGTTATTATATACATATTATATAATATTTACATATTATAGATGTATTATATACATATAACAATATGTATATATTATATAATATATATTATATTATGTACATATAAAATCTTAAGAACTATTAATAAAGAGATGGAAAATATATGTATGGTATATATTATATACATGTGTTTATTGTATATACACACATATATTTATGTATGTGTATATAGTTTCAGATTGTTCAAAATTCTTCTTTCATTTGGTATAGGGAACTTCTTCTAGTGAGCAACTTCTACCCAGGCGAATCAATAACTGGACTTTAATCAGCTGGAACGACTATTAAAGATCTCCTAATCCATCCCCCTCATGTTACAGATGAGTATACCAAGATCCAGAGAACTTAGGTGACTTATCCAAGATCCCAAATCAAGTGTCTGTTAGAGCTAAAACCAGAATTCTCATCTCCTGACACTTAGTCTAATGCTCTTTCCACTGAAGCTGTCTTCAAGAAATCCCATTTTGGTGGGATTCCAAAAACTTGCCATGTTTGTAAAACAGTAACATTGCCCTTGGTGATGTTTGTCTGTAAAGCAAACAATGGGGAATGTACTGCATTAACTCATTGTGGCACAGTGGATACAGTGCTGGGCCTGAAGTCAGAAAGACTCATCTTCCTAAGTTCAAATTCAGTCTTAGACACTTACTAGCTGTGTGACCCTGCAACAGTCACTTATCCCTGCTTGCCTTGGTTTCCTCATCTGTAAAATGAATAAGCTCTAGCTCATTTTACGGAAATGGCAAACTACTCCAATAGCTTTAGCCAAGGAAACCTCAAATGAGGTCAAGAAGAGTTGGAACAACAACAACAAAAAGTTAATTACCATCTGAATCAGCCAACCCACCAAAATCCAAATCAGCCTGAAGCAGAACCATTCATACATGGTAACATAATTCCTGATTTTCTGATTGCTCCTAATTTGAAAATCATATGGCATCAAAAAGCATCAGGGAAAGGCAAAGAGCAGACACATGCACACACACACACACACACACACACACATCTGTCCACACACACAAACACAATGAACATTCAAGAACTAGAAATACCTGGAATTTCTTCTTGAGGTGCTTTTCATTTCACTGCTCTTGTAGTCTTACATGATTCACTATAAAGTAAGTCGAATTTAAGGTGGAAAATGAAATATTGGCAGGTAAAGGTATCATAGTTTACTTTCTGGGATGAAAACCAATATGTCATCTAATTTCAAGGAACAGAGTATGAAGTGGCATATCTATTTACAGCATGGCATGTGGTACAAGCAAGGTAAATAGTCCTTCAGCTCTGTCCTCCAGACAGACTCAGTGTGGGAAATGAGTAAATCGATAAGACAATTCATGTGCTATTTGTTCATTTCATGCTTCCTCCTTGAGTATCCATAGCTATGCAAATTTTTAGAGAAACTGTAATATAAGAGATCATCTACCAGGTCTACATAGATCAATAGTGTCAAACTCAAAAAGAAAGGAGAGGCCACTACATCATACATAAAGATCCCTGGGGCAGCATATTGACTTGAAAGTCATATTTTAACATTATCATTCAATAGTCAACAAACATTTATTAAGTGCCTACTATGTTCCAGGTATTATGCTAAATGCTGTTTTATCTAGTTTCTGTATTTTTATTCATTTTGTTAAATATTTCCAAAATATATTTTAATATGAATTAGGTCATACATAGGTGTTTTGTGGGCCACCATGCATCCCATGGGCTATGTGTTTGATACCTCTCACATGGATAATCCCTTATCCTAGGCCTATATTCTGATGTGACACCAATGAGAATAGATTTTTGAACTTCATATTAATTATCTGATACAAAAGTTTTATTGTGAATTAATCCAAAGAGGAGAGTAACTGGGTGGTGCAGTATACAAAGTGTTGCACTGAGAATCAATAAAACTTGCTTTCAAATCTTGCAGCAGACTCTCCAAGCTGTTTGACCGTGGGTGGGGCACTTAACTTTTCTAAGCCTCAAGTTTCTTCATCTGTAAAAGAGACTAATAAATAGCATCTACCTCATAGGGTTGCTGTGAAAATCAAATGAGATAAAGTATAAAGTGCTTTGCAGACCTTAGCTACTATTGTTGTTGTTGTTCATGATGATGATAATAAATTTATTTCTTTATCCTAACTTCCATTAGACAACAAATTATATTGAAATGGCACCTCAATACAATGTAATATGACAAGTATTTACCAAATCCTGTTCCCACCAACTCTGTGCTAGATACTGATGAAAGACATAAAGAAAACAGTCCCTTCCCTCAAGGACCTTACATTCTACCAATGGGGCCTTGTGGCCAGGATGACAGGTACATAAATGAGTACATACAAAATATTTCAATATGAAGTCATTTGAGATTCCAAAGCAATAAATTTAGTAGAACCATCGATCAGTTAGTAATACAATAAACATTTATTATGTGTCTGCTATGTGCAGAATGCCATGCTGGCAGTTGGGAATAAATAAAGTTTGTATATTCAATTAAATTCAATAAACATTCATTAAGTGCCTGCTGTGTGGCAGGCATTGTGCTAAGTCCTGAGGATACAAAAAGGGGCAAAAGCCAGCCCCTGTACTCAAGGAGCTTACAATCTTTAGCAGCTATGTTTCCTGGAATTGAGTCAATTCTTTAAAATCTTTCAAATCTGGAATTCTTAAAGTTATAGGTACAATGTTATTTTTCATTACATGTAAGTTATTCCTTTCTTAGGTTTTCCTAAATCTAGTAAAAGGTTATTTTAGTAGAAAGAGTACTGGATTTAGAGTCAGAACATGTGGGTCTCAGACCTAGCTCTTTCATTTAATAACTAGATGAGTTAGTAATAGTCATTTAAACCCAAAGTATGCAAGTTTTTCCATCCATTAAAAAAGATTATAGACCCAAAACTGGGAGGGACCTTAAAGGATATATAAGCCAATCCCCTTATTGTACAGAGGAGAAAAATAAGGCCCAGGTAGATTAAGTGATTTACCCAAGGTCACACAGGTTTCAAGCATCTGAGGCAAGATTTGAACCCAGGTCCTTTAATTCCAAGGCCAATGTCCTTTCCATTGCATCACAACTAGTAATAATAACATATATATTGACTTAATCAATGAGTGGTTCAATAAGTTAATATTATGTCAAAACACTTTGTAAACTTTAAAGCCCCATACAAAGATGTGCACAGATTAGAACCGTGGACAGGCAGCATCTTTTCCTTCAGCCTTGCCATTTGTGTTTGCTCAGCTATTTTTTAAACTTTGATCCTAACCTGATAGTTGAGTTGGTTTTGGTTTGACTGGTAGTTATCTGGACTTCTCACATTGATTGATTAGAAAATGAGGATTAAAATGCTATATTTCAACTGTAGGAAAAAAACAGTAAATTCCCATCTCTGCAGAGACCTTAAAATCCCCCAGTGTTATAGATTATATGTCATTTCATTGGTACCCAATCTCTTTCTGCTTGAGCTATGTATGTTCCACCCTTACATATCAATAATGACCTAGGAACAGTTGCCACAGTTGGGTGATTGAAGGGTTAGAGAAACTCCCATTCCTTACACTGGGTGGTCGAACTGGGGACAAGAACCAAGGTGACAGGCCTGATGGCAAGGAAGCATGATACTATCATAGATTTAGAACTTTGGATATAGATTTAGGAATATTGAAATCACTGAGTCCCACTGTCTCATTTTATACACAAGGTAACTGATACACAGAGAGGTTAAGTTACTTGCCCAGGGTCACACAGCTAGTAAGTATCTGAGGAGAGATTTGAACCTACATCTTCCTGATTCCAAGTCTCATGCCATGTCCAATATACCATACTGACTCTTGAGATGGTTTCTATCCCCATCCCACCTCCTAAATCTATGTCATCTCTCTTACTCTACCCAAACCCCTTTGCTTTTTACCAAGGAGCCCCTGAAATGGGACAAAATGTTCAAGAGAACCAGAGTCTAGTTTTCTTCTTAAACATACCTGAATCTTATCTCTGCTCTTTTAAGTATACAGAAAACAACCATTAGGACAAGGATATAGTTCTCTAAGTTATATAAGAAAAAAGGAAAGAAGGAAGATGAGAAAGTCTTTTTTCCCTTTTTTATTTCCCACTGTTACTTGTAGTAAAAAACAAAACAATTCAAACAAAAACCAAGTGACCATATGGTATAGTGGACTAAGCATTGGGGTAGGAATTAGAAAGACTTAAGTTCAAATCCCTCTACAGATACTTAGCTGTGTGATGTTGAGCAAGTCATTTAACTCCCCTGTGCCTCCATTTCATCATCTGTAAAATGAGGGGGTTGAATTTGAAGGCCCCACCCAGCTCTAAATGTGTGATTCCTTGATCCTTTACTTTAGGCCCTAAAATTTAAAGATAGGAAAATGGAGAAGAAACTGTGAGCTTGTATACATAGTCAGCCAGGTAGGAGAGAAAATCTGGTCAGAAGCATTAGCAGATGCATGAGGGGGAAAGGGCAGAAGGCAAAACAACGCCAGACTGTTAGAAAAGAAAGGTAGTCATCATGGTGTCAGCTTGTGACCCGGAACTGTCCTCAGAGTTTTATATTAATGTGAAACTCCAGTACCCATAACTCTTTCACTCCTTTTCAGCTGGCCTTTTAAAAAGATGAGTTTTTAAGAAACACATTGAGAGTTGGGGGAAGATTGACATATACAACTCAGTGAGTTGGTGAAATGTCTTAGCTTCACTCATTAAGCCATTTAACCAACATTCTCCTTGAGGCTTCTATCCCAGCCATACTCTCCCATCTGTGGCTTTCTATAGTCTTAAATCACTCACTGGCCCAGCTTTCAAAGTCTCCTACTTGACATTCCTCCCTGGTACAGATACCTGGCCCTGTCTTCTGCAACCTACCCTCACTTATCCGTCTGAGAGACAATGATTCTCTACTATGTCAAAGTAGACAAGGCCTTGTCTGGTCAGAATAATGCCCTGGAGGCCTGGAACATATAAGATTTATCTAAGTCACAGGATGCACTACTAGTGGTTTGAAGCTGGGGTACTTCAGACATACTTTCGGTGAAACAGGCTTTTGTGTGATATCCTGGCTACCAGATCAGCAATAATGTTGCCCAGAGCAAAAGTACCAAAACATTCCCTAGGCTAGACATTGTAGGGAGTCTGGTTTGAGGAGAAAGGCTTCAGATCACAGACACAAGACCTCCTGAAAGGGTATAAATGTTGCACCTCCAGATTTGAACCCTATGGGACAAAGCCTCATTTTCCCATAATAGGTGCAACTCTACTAGAAGCTATCTATTATTTATGATGTTTTATTGGGAGCTTGAATTATGAATTCCTAACAACTAGCTTGCAAATGAATTCTTGAAACAATCTTTTCATAAATTATGTGCTACTTTTACTTTCTTAATTATTTGTTTGGTGCCTGCATTCAAAATAATGAAGATCTCCAGGCATGCTGGATTTATCAAACATTGTAGATTGAAAAGTTATTAGTTTTCTTCTATGAGGTAATAAAGAGGAGCAAAGAATATAATGATATTTCTTTGACAAGACTGAATGTCTAGTTAGAGTGTTTAATCCTTATCCTGCTTTCCTTCAAGATTCTACTCAAATCCTACTTTCTACTGGAGGCTTTTTTCTCCCTTTCCACAACACTTTGGCATTTGCCATCATGTCTCAGTTGACATCTTAACCTGGGATTTTTCTCAGTACCTGGAACCTTCTTACTTTGGAACATCCCTTCTACCATGCCCTCTTCTCCCAATGATGAGTTCCTTCCATTTTGGGGAAGGGCACAAGACAGCCAAGTTTCTTTCTCCTAGTTATGCTTCTGACTCTCCTGACTTTACCCAGCTGAGGACCTTTTCTCTCTCCCCAACTTCCTCTTCAGGCCCCTTTTATGGATTGTCCTCCATCATTGGAATGCAAACTCCTTGCAAGCAAGGATTTCCTTTCTTTTTGTTTCTATTTGTATTCTCAGCACTTAGCACAGTGACTGGCACTTAATAAATCTTGTTGCCCACCACTCTGCTAGTGTCTTCCCTCTGAAACTACCTTCCCAAGACCAGTTATGCTTTTTTATATTTTAATATCCATTTTTGTAAATATGAGATGTAACTATGTGACCCAAGACAAGTCTCTTACGGACTCCATTTTCTCACCTGTAAAATGAAGGGGTTGGACGAGGGAATCTTGAAGGCTATTTCTAGTGCTGACATGCTGGGAAACTATAAGCTGTGACTCCTCTGTAGGCTAGAACCTGTAAATAACACCTGTATGTCCTAGATGGGGCTTGAAAATATTGTGCGGGAGCATTTGTCCTTCACTACAATGCATGGAATTTGATAGCCTGAAAGAAATACCTCTCAGAAGCAGTTGGTGATGCAGTTGATAGAGCACTGGGACTGAGGTCAGGAAGTCTTGAGTTCAAATCTAGATTCAAACATTTACTGATGCTGTGTGACACTTCTGTTTGCCTCAGTTTTCTCAACTACAAAATGGTGATAACAGCTTCTTAGGGTTATTGTGAGGATCAAATGAGGTAATATTTGTAAAGTGTACTTAGCACAGTGACTACCATAGAGTAGGCACTATATAATTACTTATTCCTTTCCTTTTTTTTTTCTTCTCTTCCCTCTGTATCATGGAAAGTAGAATTTTCTGCCTCTAAAATCACCAACATTTATGAATAAAAAATTAATGTTCCTGATGTGCTCCACTGTTTGCTATATACCAGCCTATCTTGAATACATCTATACCTAGTTGCCTAGCTGCAGGTAGCTAGGACTTTGCCAAAATGTGCCAAAATTCTGAGTTTGAGGAATATTTAGACTCTTTCAGCTGCATTCAGACAGCACAGTCTTTCTTCTGTCTCCTGAACCCTAAATGCACTTCTTTCCCTGTAATAGTCTCCATGTATCCCAGAGTCTTTGCCCACAGGGAAAGTGCCCTGGAGTATTTCTCTTCCCCCACCTATTGAACTATCTCAAAAAGTTAATGTCAGGGCCCCAGCTGGGCCCAGATTTTGTGAAGTTTGTCTTAGGTACAAAAAAAATTGTTGGTTACAGCTCAGTTTCATCTAACATTCTTCTCCACTTACCTAGTCATGAACCCTATTCCTTTGATGGTGGCCCAGTAAAATATCCCTAGGGAATATTACAATATAACCCCAGTGAAAAGAAGATTTCATCCCCCCGCCTCACCTTCAAAGTCTACATTACAAGAGTGACTAGTCTTCTGTCTTCCTGCTCCTTTAATTTTCCCCTTTATTCTCCCTTGTCTTTACCACTATTCTGAAAATAATTAAGTAAACAAAAAATAAGTAAATAGGTGAATAAATAAATAAAAGAATAAACAGGTAGATAAATAGAGAGAGATAGATGGATAGATAGATAGATAGATAAATAGATAGATAGATAGATTCCCAAGTCTTCATATCCTAAAAGGCAGGAATTTTGTGCTCAGACTGAAAAATTATGGGATTTATCGCTCAGGAGTCCATATTTCAACAATTTTATTACCCCAGCAATTATTATTACTTGTTTCCTTTTCATTCCTCACACCCACTTGTTTTCCATTGCCAAATGCTCTGTAGCTGTTTTGATAAACTACCCTTCATCACAAGCTCAGGAGGAGGTTTAAATTACTCCCGTTTTACAAGTAGGGAAGCCAAACTGAATGGAGAATCTGTCTCAGGAAATAGAAGCTAGGCTCACCCTGTCTTCATCATAAATATGCCTCTGGATTCTCAACTCCTGGCACCTAAATACTGTGTGATGCTTACCCTCAGTTTAAATGGTATTAAGTGAGAATTCCCTTTGTGACTCACTTCTCCTTCCCTTTCATGCTGCTGGAATGATTCCCCTGAAATGTATTTCCCTAAGATAAGTAATAGTCAGCAAGCATGTATTAAGCACCTACTATGTGGCAGGCACATGCTAAGTCTTGGGGACACAAAAAAAGGACAAAAATAGTCCCTGTATTCAAGGAGCTCATTCTAATGGGAGAGACAACCTGCAAACAACTCTGTGTAAACAAGATACCTAAAGGATAAATTGGGGAGGGTTGGGAGGGGGGAGTCTCAGCAGAGAGGCCCTACAATTACGGAAGACTAATGGCTTCTTATAGAAGGTGCAATTTTAGCTGAAATGTGAAGGAAGTTGGGAAAGCCTGGAGGTAGATACAAGGATGGAGAGAGTCCTAATCATGTGGTACAACTAGTAAAAATGCTCAGAGTTGGGAAATAATGGTATTTTTTGTGCGAGAAATAAGAAAGCCAGTATCATTGGATTATAGAATAAGTGGAGGGGAGTAAAGTGTAAGGAGAGTGGAAAGGTAGAAAGGTGTCCAGTTATAAAAGGCTTTGATGCCAAAGTATTTTGTATTTGATCCTAAAAGTAAACAGGTGGTGTGAACAGTATCTACAACCTGATTGGATGGTTGCAGATTCTTAAATATTCTCCCTTTTCTCAATTTAAAAAGAAAGTGTTATTCACAGACCATAGAAAAGGGAGAGAGGTAGGTAGATAGTATAGAAAGAATATTAGACTGGGATACAAGCCATCTGGATTCTAATTCTTTCTGTGCAACCAACAACTGTGTGACCAGGGGTAAAACATTAACCTCTCTGACCATCAAGAGCCTCATCTATAAAAGTGTTGTGAAATACTCTCTAAGGGGCTGTCTAAATCTAACACTCTTACGATTTTTTAATTCTATTATGTGATTGGTTATAATGTGCAAGGCACTGCAGAGAATACACATTTAAATTCTAGGAACTCATACAATAGATGTATAATACCTAGACATATCAACATCTAGAGATGAATTTGAAGTCTGAGAATTAGAATTCTAATCTCAGCTCTACTGTTTACTCCCTGTGTGATCTTGGGCAAGTCACTTAGTCCCTATGGAACAGTTTCCTCATTGATAAATAAGACTGTACAAAACTCTCTAATGTCCTGTCTAGTGAAAAACCTATAATCCTTTGCCTTGCCTTCCCCCTTACTATATGCCCCCTTTTCATTTTTCATTCGGAATTATTTCTGCATTCTGCCAATTCTTCCTTCCTACTTTACACATTCTTGAAAATAAAGATGAGGAGGGGCAGAATTTAATTAACAAAGCAAGAAAAATCTTTATGAAAAAGTCAAATGCAAGCAGTGAGATATGATAATTGCTAGGACCCAAAGAGTGGAATCTCAAAATGTATTCTTCTTACTTGCACTATGTTGTTACTGCTGTTTTGGTGGAAAGGGTCATAGGAAAGAGAGAGACAGAGAGAGAGAGAGAGAGAAGAAGAAGAAGAAGAAGAAGAAGAAGAAGAAGAAGAAGAAGAAGAAGAAGAAGAAGAAGAAGAAGAAGAAGAAGAAGGAGGAGGAGGAGGAGGAGGAGGAGGAGGAGGAGGAGGAGGAGGAGAAAGTGTTGGGCACAGGGTCGTAAGACCATTTCTGTTTAACAACTTTCATATATTTTCTGCCTCTTTTTGAATGGAAATTCCATGAAAGCAGAGACTATGATCTTCTATAAAAAATAGGTAACTCTAAGAACAATGTGCCTACTTGGTAAACCATAGAATCTTGGGGGTGAAAAGACCTCACAAATAATTTATATCGCTGGGTGTGGTTATGCATACCAGCAATCCCTGACACACTGCAGGCATGTTGGATTGCTTGAGCTTGGGGGTTTGAGGCTGTAGTGGGCTAAATCAGAGAGTGTTCAGTAAGGCAGGGAAGACTGTGAGAAGGGATGGTGGAGGGAAGGCAGGGAGATAAAATTGACCAAGGGAAGGGAACCCACCTAGGTCAAAAATGGAATAGGTAAAAGCTCTCATGACAATCAATATTGATATTGGGCTTATGAGTGGGAGCTGTGTATCCAATTCGGGGAAGAGAGATAGAGAATGGAGTCGGGAGAGGAAAGAAGGAATGAAGAAAAAAAGGAAGGAAGGAAATTAAAAAAATCCCTCTCTTAGATTTCTTATTTTAGGTTACCTATGAAGAACGGGCAGCCCATGGTGGAGATACAATAGATTCCTAACTCCTATTCCCTTACTCTTTCCACTATACTAAACCAATTAGCCTGTTATTAATGGAGGTGGACATAGGGAATAACTGATCTAAGATAATAAAAGGGACCAGTAACTAAGCCAAGATTATAACCAGGAATGTGCTGGAAATAGCTTCTACTGACTTTCAAGAGCTGATTGTAGTAGAAGAACATTTTAGGTATGGGGGTAAGTCCTGGAGATGGGAGATGCTGCATCATAGGTTAGGAGGAGAATGTATTCAGTTTGATTCGAGCATAGAGTGCCAAAAGGGAAGTATATAAGGAGCCTGAAAAAGTAGGTTTGTGAAAAGATTTTGAAAGCCACAAAGAAGAGTCTTTATTTTATCTTACAGGGAATGGGGAACCACTAGAATTTATTGAGTGGAAGAATGATGTGGTCAAACCTATACCCAAGGAAAATCATTTTAGCAGTTGAATTGGAGTCAGGAGAGACTTGAGGCAGGGAGAAACTTGAATAAGAAAGACAAAGTAGGAAGCTATTCCAATGGTCAGGTGATGTGATGAGAGTCTGAACTAAGTTGTGGGCTAGTGAGAAAAGGACAAACATAAAAAATATGAAAATAGAAGTGGCATGATTTGGTACATTATTGGATATGTGAGGTAAAGATAGTGAGGAGTTAAAGATAACATTGAAGTCGCAAACCTGGGAGAATACAAGGATAGTGGTGCCCTGGAGAGAAAAGCTAAGTTCAGAAGAAAAATTGCTTGGAATTTGGTGGGAGCAGAAGATAATGAATTCTGTTTTGGACATGTTGTGTTTAATATACCTATAGGCTATATGACTAGAAATGTCCAATAGGCAGTTGGTGATTAAGGATTAGACAGGATTAGCATTGTATATGTAGATATGGGAATCATGTTACCCATAGGACTTTATAAAATTATAAATGAAGGATTGTAGAGAAAGAAGAGAAAAAAAATACAATAGAACAGAGCAGAATAGGACTCGACAAAACCCTGTTACAGAGTGCTAACCAAAGAAAGAGATGGAAATAAATTAATAAAAGTTATCACAGTAGATAGAAATCAGAAAGTCCTGCATCTGATACACACATGTATATGTATATATATATATATATATATGTATACTTACATGTATATATCTCAGCTTTATCACCATATGCAAGTCACTTAATCTCTCAGTGTCCTCAGGCAACTCTCAAGACTGTAAGTAACAGAAAAATTCTTGCTCTATCTGGAAAGAAGTTTCCATACTTGGAGTTCCCTACACTGATGAAATCACAGGTCTCAAACACTCCCTCCACTCCTCTCACTCTAAAACGCCCTTTTTGGCTAACTCTTCTGCATGAGTTGGCTTTTGCATGAGAAAATTTCTCTCTGAGATCTCTTCTATGCTTAGTTGTTATTGTGAGTTCCTGCCATAAAAGGAGCCATCCCTCCAGTACTGGTCATTTTGCCCATCAGAAGACACTCCTGCTGACTGATACTTTTCTCCTTACTTAGTCCTGGGATTTAGCATGCTTCTACTAACATTCCTGCCTTAATACACTTGGGAATAATTTTTCTATTTTCATGACAGCTATGACTTAGCACGAGGCTGGGATTTGGGGGGCTGGGAAGGAGGAGACAAAAATCACCAGTAAGACAAAACAGCTGTGAGGCATGTAAGCATCTTACTTTAAATTCAAACCCATGAAAGCTCCCATGAAATATTTATACTTTAATGTCCCCAAAGTAGTTTAATCTGATCTACAGAATCACTACTCCAGCAATATAATATGTCCCACAGCCAGACATTGTGCTGAAGTAAGCAGGCAATGCCCTGATTCTGAAGCCAAGAAAGTACTGACCTGCAAGCCACAGTACAAAGCATCTACCTTAATTGTTGGCTCGTCATTCCTTCCAGAAAAAAAAAAACAAAAAAAAACTAGGGCTTCTCTCTTTAGGACTGCTAGATTTGTTCATCCTTGGGTGATATTACAAACAAAAGCAATAAGATTTAGCAATATAGTTTTATGTAACCAAAATATGATTCATTTGCCATCAATTGGAAGCAGCATGGTATGATGAAAAGAAGGCTGGTTTTGGAGTGAGGGGACCTGGCTTTGGATAGCAACTTGACCTGTGTAATACTACATAAGGCCCTTAAACTTTCTATGCTTCAGGCTCATCATCTATAAAACAAAGGAATTAAATTAGACCTTGAAAATATCTTTCAGCTCCATATCTATGAGCCTATGGACTCTTGGGGTGATGTCTTGACTCACACGTGAATTGGATTTAAGTGAGGCAGAGTTGCACAAAGTCATCAGCCTCACTCTCTCTTCCAGAATCATCAAAGTAGAGTGGCAAGACAAAGTCAGGATGACTGGCAGTGGCCTCGGATGAAGTAGATGAACTTGGTATCTTTGAGGTTTGACCAAGCTCTAAGCACTCCACAGTGCCTGCTTCCACTGCCTTCGTGGCTTCTGGAACAAAATTGTTTTCATCCACCCATTCTGCCAGAGGAAGTCTTCACATGCCTGCAGTAGACTTTCCCCTAGCTGACTGACAGATTTGAGGCCTGTTGGTTACCCTCAACCTGGTTTAGCCCAGATGCCAACATGGTTTTACTGGGGTGAGGCTGCTGCACATACGACAGCTTCTTGCAGCCACAGATGAGAAGTTGGGTGACATGTGGACACCAAAGGTGGATAAGCAGCCCTGAAAAGGACGCAATAAGCTCTTTATATAGCATATGCCCCACATACTTTATAGAGAGAAAATGAAAGGTAAACTTAGAGAAGTTAGAATTTATAAGGGTTCATCTGACCTTGTCCAGAGAATCAGACACTCTAACTAGTTGACCAATATATCCTGTTCTACTCAGCTGGCATGACCCTAAAGTGGAGAAGAGTATCCAATAACAACAATACTTAGAATTTATACTGTGCTTTAAAGTTTGCAAGGCATTATACAAATGTAAGCTCTTTTGATCCTCACAACAGCCATGAGAAGTAGGTGCTATTATTATCATCTCAATTTTACAGATGAGGATATTGAGGCTGAGAGAGGCTAAATGACTTGCCCAGGATCACACAGCTAACAAGTGTCTGAGTCAGGATTCAAACTCAGACCTTCCTGACTTCAAGCCCAACACTTTATCCACTAGGCTACCTAGCTACCTCAAAATCAGAACCAGAGAACTATGATGATATCCTTTAACATATCAATTCAATTCAACAAACAGTAACTAAATGACTATGTACAAGGCATAGAGAGTGAGTAGAGCTCTGCAGTTGAAGGCAGGTATATCCAAATTGGAATTATTCAGCGGAGTAAAAGCAGTGACTTGCTTGAGCTCTCCCCCAAACCCCTCCAAAAACCTACAAAAATGGCTCTAAACAAATTCTAAAGCAGCAGAACCCACAAAAAAGACAGAGTGAAACAAATTTCCAGCTCAAGACAGGCTGGATGGTTGATCAGAAAGGTATATCATGCCAGGCTGGTAGAGGAGCACAGTTCAGCATGGGCATGCAGGCAAGGCAGGCTTCAGTGAACCTGGAGCAGGCCTCAGAGGACTGAATCACAGGCAGCTGTGGTGGTTTCCAGACTTATCAACCCACAAACGCCAAAGACAACTTAGAAGGTCAGTGGGGAAAGTCTGTGACTGCGGTGAGAGAGAGAGAGAAGCACAGGGTCCCAGCCCCAGTCCCTGAGCATGGCCCCTGGGTGGCAGCTGCCTCTGGAGCTTCCAGTCCACAGACTGAGAGGGAATCCAGTGGCTGATCAGAGGGGGATTGCAGGGATCTCTCTGTTGGTGCAAGATTGTCTTGCTTCACCTGTACTTGGATCTGGGTCACAGTTCCAGGTGGCGGTCCTGGGGCGAGGAAGAGCACTGGCTTGGTGGAGCTTGTAGTGGCAGTGGAGAGGAAATCCTCTTCACAATTCTAAGACAGAAAAGGGGGCTTGTGGTCATTCATAGACCAGAGCACAGGCCAGGAAAGGAGTAAACACCTTGCCCTTGATCATAGCACCTTGGAAGAACTGAGAATTTATAGGTCCCTAGAAGCATCTCTGAAAACAGCTGCACAAAACCGCCAAAGCTTGGGACACTACATTCTCCACACTAGAAGCAGACCCCTGCCTTAACAAAGAGTTTACTACTCAAGTAATTGGCTAAGGTCATGAGCAAACTGGGCAAAAAGAGTCAGACCATAGAATCTTACTTTGATGACAAAGAAGATCAAAACATACAACCAGAAGAAGACAACAGACAAAGCTCCTACATCCAAAGCCTCCAAGAAAAATATGAATTGGTCTCAGGCTAAGGAAGAGCTCAAAAAGGATTTTGAGAAGCAAGTAAGAGAAGTACAGGAAAAACTGAGAGTGATGCAAGAAAATCATGAAAAATAAGTCAGCAGCTTGCTAAAGGAGACCAAAAAAATACTGAAGAAAATAACACCTTAAAAAATAGCCTAACCCAAATGGTAAAAGAGGTCCAAAAAGCCAATGAGGAGAAGAATGCCCTAAAAAGCAAAATTGGCCAAATGGAAAAGGAAGTCCAAAAGATTACTGAAGAAAATACTTCCTTAAAAATTAGAATGGAGCAATTAGAAGCTGGTGACTCTATGAGAAATCAAGACACTGTAAAACAAATCTGAAAGAATGAAAAATTAGAAAACAATGTGAAATATCTTATTGGAAAAACAACTGACCTGGAAAATAGATCCAGGAGAGATCATTTAAAAATTATTGGACTAACTGCAAGCCATGATAAAAAAAAAGAGCCTAGACATCATTTTTCAAGAAATTATCAAAGAAAACTGCCCTGATATCTTAGAACTAGAGGCAAAATTGAAATTGAAAGATCACCTCTTGAAAGAGATCCCAAAAGGAAAACACCTAGGAATATTGTAGCCAAATTCCAGAGTTCTCAGGCCAAGGAGAAAATATGGCAAGCAACCAGAAAGAAACAATTCAAGTACTGTGGAAACACAATCAGGATAACACAAGATTTAGCAGCTTCTACATTAAGGGACCACAGGGCTTGGAATATAATATTCCGGAGGGCAAAGGAGATAGGATTACAACCAAGAATCACCTACCCAGCAAAACTGAGTATAATCCTTCAGGGTAAAAATGTCATTCAGTGAAATTGGGGACTTTCAAGCATTCTTGATGAAAAGACCAGAGCTGAATAGAAAATTTGACTTTCAAATACAAAATTCAAAGGAAACATGAAGAGGTAAACAGGAAAGAGAAATCATAAGAGACTTATTAAGGTTGAACTGTTTACATTCCTTCATGGAAAGATGATATTTGTAACTCATGAGATCTTTCTCAGTATTAGTAGTTGGAGGATAAAAATTGTACGTATGTAGATAGATAGATAGATAGATGGATAGATAGATAGATAGATAGATAGAGGGCCCAGGGTGAGTTGAAGATGAAGGGGTGATATCTGGAAAATAAAATTAAGGGGTGAGAGAGGATTATACTGGGAGAAGGAGAAAGGGAAAGGTAGAATGGGGTAAATTATCTCACATAAAACAGACAAGAAAAGGCTTTTACAGTGGAGGGGAAATGGGGGAAGGTGAGAGGGATTGAGTGAATCTTATTCTCATTGGATTTGTCTTAAGGAGGGAATAACATACACACTCCACTGGGTATGGAAATCTATCTTACCCTACAGGAAAATGGGGGGTGGAGGGGAAAAGAGAGCAGGAGGATGATAGAGGGGAGGGCAGATTGGGGGAGGAGGTAATCAGAAGCAAACACTTCTGAGGAGGGACAGGGTCAAAAGAGAGAATAGAATAAATGGGGGCGGGATAGGATGAAGGGAAATATACTTAGTTTTTCACAACATGACTACTATGGAAGTGTTTTGCATAATTACACATGTATAACCTGTATTGAGTTGCTTGCCTTTCCAATGAGGGTGGGTGGAGAGGGAGGAAGGGAGAAAATTTGGAACCCAAAGTTTTAAAACACATGCTAAAAAAAACTGTTTTCACATGCAACTGGGAAATAAGAAATACAGGAAATGGGGTATAGAAATCTATCCTGCCCTACAAGAAACTAGAAAGGGAAGGGGATAAGATAAGGGGGGCAAATTAGAGGAAGGGGTATATAGAATGCATGCCATCTTGGGATGGGGGGAAGGATGAGATGGGGAGAAAATTTGGAATTCAAAATCTTATGGAAGCAAACTGGAATTATTCATCTGACACTTACTAGCTCTTTGATACTTTGATAAGGCACTTAACATCTCTGAGCCTCAGTCTTCATCATCTGTGAATTGGCAAAAACAACGCCTGTAGTTTCTACCTCATAGAGTTGTTGCAAAGTTCAAATGAGAAAATGAATGTAAATGACTAGGCAGATGTTATTGCACTATATAATATGAACATTGATTTTTATACAGTGCTATTATACAGCTAGGTGGCTCAGTGCACAGAGTGTTGGACTTGGAGTCAGAAAGATCTGAGTTCAAATCCTGCCTATCTGATTTTGGGCAAGTCACTTAACTTTTTTTATGCTCCAGTTACCATATCTGGAAAATAGGGATAATAACAATGCCTACCTCATAGGGTTAATGTCACAATGAAATGAGATACAATATGTAAAGCACTTTGCAAACCTCAAATGCTACATAAATGCCAGCTACTATGATTCTAATGATGATTCCTTCAGATTCTGGGAAAACAAAGAGGAAAAATAGCTTCTGACTCTAAAGAATTTATAAGCTTATAATCTAATGGTCAAAGATCCAGAGCTGGAAAGGACTTTGGAGGATGGAGTACTGGGCCTGCAGTAAGGAACACCTCTGTTTGAATCTAGTCACAGACATTCACAAGCTGTGTGACCCTGGACAAGGCACATAATCTCTGTCTTCCTCAGTCTCCTCAACTGTAAAATGGGAATAATCACAGTACATACTTTGAAGGTTGTTGTGAGGACCAAATGAGATCATTGTAAAGTGCTTAGCACAGTGCCTGACAAATAGTAAACTTCTCATAAATGTTAGCTATTATCATTATTATATACAGAATTTTTTTTGTTGTCAGGTATTGTATTATTGTGAGATGGAGTTTAATATGAACAAAAGAGGGCGTGTAGACAAATATCTACAGGAAATATGATGAGGGAGAAATCACTGCTAGCTGGGGGAATCAGGAAATGTTTGTATGCAATGTCAGGAAAGACAAATATGAAGAATTTGGAGAAACATGAGAAGATCTGTAAGAACTGAAAACAGAATTAAAAAGGTATCATCAAAACAATTATATACACAATAATTATGACAGTGTAAAAAAAGTAACAAGAAGAAACAACAAAACTGGTCAAATATGGTCACATGTCAGTATCTTATTCAAGAGTTAATGAACATCACTTTTTTTGTAAATAAGCAATAAACTTATTGGCTTTTGGGGGGGGAATGGCATTTACTGTACAAAGGGGTTCTTCTGAGTTTTTGTTCGGAATTGTCTGTTGAATCAAAGCAAAATGTACCAATACATTTTTTAAAATAAATGTACATGATAAAAGTTCCAAAAGAAAATAAAGTTATTATGATTCCTTCTGTCATCACCTGGTTATGAGAACAGTATTTGGGGCTTTAAAAAATCAACCTTAATTGATTTATCTGTTACTCAGAATAACACTGCGATAAACAATTATCACCTAAACACGACTGGCGTACTATTGCCTTTCCAACAGTATTTATGTATGACATATTATCAATGTACATAGCTTAAAAGCCTACACATGTTCCTCCCATCTATGTAATCTAATCAAAGGTGCAAAGCCTGGTTATGTGCCAATAAAAAAAAAAACCCTTTGCGGTTGTACAGTTGCGCTAGCCTGGTCCATCTGGACTTACTGTTCTGCTTGATGTCACATGGCAGATCTTACCTGCATGGAAGATGAAAGGATGTTCAGGCCATGTGTCAGGGGATGACAGTTTCCTTTGTGATGAACCACAGAGTCATAGCTTGTTAAGTAAGCCTGTGACAGTGATAAAAGACAAAGCCATCAGTTTATAGCAGAATATGGCCTATCTACACATGACAAGCCATACTATCTCTGCTCACACATGCTGACATCTCATAAAGCATTCCTACAAGTGGTGGCCAGAAATAGTCCCCAAAGACAGCCCCACTAGAGGG
This sequence comes from Vombatus ursinus, assembly GCF_900497805.2. Lineage (NCBI taxonomy): Eukaryota > Metazoa > Chordata > Mammalia > Diprotodontia > Vombatidae > Vombatus > Vombatus ursinus. The sequence continues at coordinate 55,310,121 of NW_020954557.1, forward strand.
TAATAGCTTGCTGCTTATCTTTGAGCAAATGAATGGAAAAACCTGGAGAGCACAATGTAGTTCTTTTAGCATCCCAGATAAAGGTTGCTTTCCATCTTGAACATTTTGTATGGTGGGCCTATTTCATGGAAGTTCAAAAGGCTTGAGCCGTGACTGAAGGATGAGTAAAAGTTGTGAAATGTTTTAAATGACATGCTGGTGTTAAATCCTCTGAATGTGGTTCCCTTAATTACAATAAGTTCATAGGCCCAGTTTGAAAGATGTGTTGGCACTAATGCAGACAATGAGCTTACTGTACAATCTTACATTTGGAAAGGACATTAGAGATCATCTAATCCAAATCCCTCCTTTTGCAGAGAAGAAAACTGAGGCCAGAGAAGAGAAGGGATTTGCTCACATTCCGGAGTGGACAGAGCCTAGGCTAGGCCTCTTGCTTCTGACTCACGGCTCAGACTGACCATCAAGTGCCCTTTTAATTTTCTATGCCTGGCTAACTGTGTGTATGAGTCTTACAAATAATGAATAGAGGAGGCATTGTGGTATCTCAGGAAACGAAAAACAGCAACAATGTCTGCATGGTCAGAAGACCCTGAGTTCAAATCTTAGCCCTGTTACTCACTGCATGGGGGGTATAAGTCAGTTCATCTCTCTTGGCTCCAGTGTTCTCCTCTGTAAAAGGAGAGGGATTAGACATGTGATCTCTAAGCTCCCTTTGTGCTCTAAATCCTAGGAACCTATGTAAAAGTCACTGTCCCAGAGACATATGTTTGTACCTCCCACAAATTCCCTGCACATTACACTGCCCACTGGGGATTCTAATAAATGTATATAGAATTAATAAATGAGTATTGAAAATGACATATTAAAAGCAGGGTGATTATTCTGAGAACTTGCTAAAGTTCAAAGTGTTTATTCCCAGAATCTCATTTGATTTACGTATGGAACTTTATTGCTAAGTAAACCAGTTTAAACAGGGAAAAGTGTTAAAAGTGTTCCACTATTCTATAGACCTTTACTGCACGCCTAATTGGTATATTTCCTATCCTCTGATGGCAGGAGCAGGGAATGAACAGGATAGGTACTTTTTAGCCCCACTCTGTCACTTCTTTCTTTCTCTTTCATTACTGCCCTCTTCTACTTTCTTCTTTCCCCCCTCTTCTAGGGAAGGGATCATGTTTGCTATTCCTCCTGCCTTCTCAATCAAGTTAAGTTTAGCAAATGCATAGTAGATTACCTGTAAACCCTTGTAACATTGATTTGAATTGCTTAATATTACCAATGCCACTTGGGACAAAAGGAGCTGCTAAGCCTTGCTATAGAAGAACAACTTCACATTTCAGATTCTGATTTGAGTTCCCCATTTTCCTAGAGCGATTTGTCTGAATCTTCCTTTTTCCCCATCACATCCTACCTTGGAACAAAGTTATTTGTGTATGTCATACTCCTTCCCCTACTATTCCTATATGGAAAAGGATCGTGTTGCTTTTCATCATCATAGAGCTCAGTACAGTGCCTTGCCCAAAACGGGGATTTAATAATAGAATGCAACGGAATTGAAAGGAATTGTAATTCTGTTTTACCTCTAAAATACTTCTCAGCAAATTATTATTCTTATGCAATAGTTTCTGACATTTTTATTGATTTTAATTTTACAATGCCTGAACTCTTCCAGTAAGTACTCACATATGTGTAAGTATGTGTTTAAATTATAGTGAAAACTTTTTGATAATTTCAAAATGATTCAATATAATTAAAATTAAAGACATTGTTGGAAATGGCAAGGTCAGTTCAATTCAGTCATTCCTGACTCTTTATAACCCCATTTGGGTTTTTCTTGGCCAAAATACTGGAGTAGTTTGCCATTTTCTTCATCTCATTTTACAGATGAGGAAACTGAGACAAACAGGGTTAAATGATTTTCCCAGGGTCACACAGCTAGTAAGTGTCTGGGACTGGATTTGAACTCAGGAAGATGAGTCTTCCTGACTCCAGGACTAGCACTATATCCTCTGCACCACCTGGTAAGGTCAGGTTTCAAAATTATTCTTCTAGTTAATACTTGACAGATTTCATCAGAAAGAGTATTTACAAAGTACACCATTTAAATCACCCCCTTGTACCACACAAATTCTCAGAATTCTAAATTACATTTTTTAAATTAGAGGAACAAAAGCCATTTTTCATATGATTCATGAAATCAATATGTTTGAAATGTCTCCTCTCTTAAAACTTTAGAGTTCTTGGTGAATGGATTCAGAAAATAGACCAGCATTTTAGGATAGGGGGAAAAGAGGACAGTGAAGAAGGAGCATACTAGAGATGGAGCAGGATTATTGGGTGGTACCTTTCCCAGAAGTCTTGTTTCTCCCTTTTTGCCGGTCTTGTTCTGTCATCTCCAGTCCTAAAAGAATGGCAAGAGGGAGAAGATGGTGTATATATGTGTCTGTCCATCTCTGTGTCAGTCTGTCTACTAATGGAAGAGAATAGTGGGCATGGGAGAGGGTCATTAACAAAGTCGTGAAATCAAATAGCAAACATTTATTAAACTTCTCCTGTATGCAAGGTACTATATTAAGTGATCAGGAGTTTCAAAGTATGAGCCATAGTTATGTGACAATCTAATTACAATCTAAAGCAGGCAAGTTATATGGTGAATAGAATGTTAGACTTGGAGTTGGGAAAACCCAAGTTCAAATTCTGCCTCAGACATTTAAGAGTTGTATCAGCCTGGGAAAGTCACTTAATCTCTGACAGTCTCATCTGTAAAATGAGGATAATAATAGTATTTACCTAATAGGGTTGTTGTGAGGATCATGTGAGATAATGTGTGTAAAGTACTTTGCAAGAATTAAAGTGCTAGCTATTAACAACAATAATAATGATGATAATAATAAAGATATAAAACAGACAAACTGCTTAAGAGGTCACAGGTATCAAACATGACAATACTTGTTAAGGGTCAGAAAATAATTCCTTGTTAATTTGAAACTGTTGGTAAATCACAGACTCCAAAAGTACTTTAATAACTATAATAATAGCTAACCTACCAATCTCAGGCAGTTATGGTAAGGATCATAGATTTTGAACAGGAAGAGTACTTAGAAGGCATCTATTCAAACCCCGTTATTTTACAGATGAGAAAATTGAGGCCCAGAATAGATAAATAACTTGCCCAGTGTCACACAGATCAGTAATGGGTAGTCAGAATTCCAACCCAGATCCTCTGACTTTAAATCTAGTCCTCTTTTCAACTGTATCACATTAACTCTCTAATGATCACCTAGTCTAACTCCCTCATTTTAAAAATGAGGAAACTAAGGTGCTATAATTTCTTTCTGAATCTCATTTTCTTCATCTATGAAATTAGGGTGTTCAAACAAATGTTCTCTAGGGTCCCTTGGAATGATAATGGTTAGCATTTATATAGTATGCTAAGATTTGAAAACACCTTTACAAATATCATCTCCTGGGAGCAGAGCCAAGATGGCAGAGTAAAGGCAGGAACTTGCCTGAGCTCTCCCCTAAGCCACTCCAAATGCCCTCAAATAATGACACTAAACAAATTCTAGAGCAGCAGAACCCACAAAAAGGTGGAGAGAAGCAATATTCCAGCCCAAGCCAACTTAGGACGTCAGCAGGAAAGATCTGTTACACCAGTTCAGCACAGGCCAGCAAACCCAGAGCATACCTCAGGACAATTGAATCAGTGGCAGCAGGGCAGTTTCTAGACCTCTGAGCCCACAGACATCAAAGACAACTGAGAAGGTCAGCAGGAAAGCTCTGTCACACCTGGGTGAGAATAGAGCACAATCCAATGCAGGCTGGGCCAGCAGACCTGGCCCCAGTAAACCAGGCTTTGGGAGCCATTGAATCAGCAGCGACTGTTTCCAGAGCTCTCAGCTCATAGACAGTAAAGGTGTCAAACAACTGGTCAGAAGGAGATTACAGGAGTCTCTTTGGTGGCACTGGGGGTAAGACACTGTTGCTTTACCCATATTCAGATCCAGGTCACAGACCTGGGTGGCAGTCACAGGGCGAGGAAGAGAACTAGCACAACAGAGCTTGAGGTCCCAGTGGAGCGGGGACCCTCCTCACAGTTCTGGGGCAGAAAAGACTGCTTGTGGTTATTTACAGACCAGAGCACAGGTCAAGAGAAGAGTAAACACTTCTCCTTAGATCATATCATCTTGAAACAACAGAAAACTTACAGGTCCTTAGAAGTATCTCTGAAAACAGCTGCACAAAACCCCCAAAGCTTGGGACAGTGTGCCCTCTACCCCGGAAGTAGAATCCTACTTTAACAAAAAGTTAAAAATCAGATAATAGGCTGGGGAAATAAGCAAACAACAGAAAAGTTTTTGACCATAGAAAGTTACTATGGTGACAAGGAAAATCAAAACACACACTCAGAAGAAGATAACAAAGTCAATGCTCCTGTATCCAAAACCTCCAAGAAAAATATGAATTGGTCCTGGGCCACAGAACAGCTCAAAAAGAATTTTTAAAAACAAGTAAGAGAAGTAGAGGAAAAATTAGGAAGAGAAATGAGAGTGATGGAAGAAAATCATGAAAAAAGAATCAACAGCTTGGTAAAGGAGACAGAAAAAAATACTGAAGAAAATAACACCTTAAAAAAAACAGACTAGGACAAATGGTAAAAGAGGTCCAAAAAGCCAATTAGGAGAAGAATTCCTTAACAAGCAGAAATGGCCAAATGGAAAAAAGAAGCACAAAATTTCACTGAAGGAAAAATCTCCTTAAAAAGTAGAATTGGCCAAATGGAAAAGGAGGTACAAAGGCTCACTGAAGAAAATAATTCCTTAAAAATTAGAATTAAGCAAATAGAAGCTAATGACTTTGTGAGAAATCAAGAAACAATAAAACAAAACCAAAAGAATGAAAAAAAATAGCAGACAATGTGAAATATCTCATTGGAAAAGCAACTGACCTAGAAAATAGATCCAGGAGAGATTATTTAAAAATTATTGGACTACCTGAAAGCCACGATCCAAAAAAAAAAAAAAAAAAAAGAGCTTAGACAACATCTTTCAAGAAATTGTCAAGGAAAACTGCCCTGATATTCTAGGACTAGAGGTTAAAATAGAAATGGAAAGAATCCACCAATCACCTCCTGAAAGAGATCCCAAAAGGAAGACCTTCAAGAATATTATAGCAAAATCCAGAATTCCCAGGTCAAGGAGAAAATATTGCAAGCAGCCAGAAAGAAATAATTCCAGTATTGTGCAGCCACAGTCAGGATAACACAAGATTTATTAGTTTCTCCATTAAAGGATTGGAGTGCTTAGAATATGATATTTCAGAAGGCAAAGAAGCTAGGACTACAACCAAGAATCACCTACCCAGCAAAACTGAGTATAATCCTTCAGGGGGAAAATGGACATTCAATGAAATAGAGGACTTTCAAGCATTCTTGATGAAAAGACCAGAGCTGAATAGAAAATCTGACTTTCAAACACAAGACTCAAGAGATGCATAAAAAGATAAACAGGAAAGGGAAATTATAAGGGACTTAATAAGGTTAAATTACTTACATTCCTACATGGGAAGATGATACCTGTGACTCATAAGAATTTTCTCTTTATTAGGACAGATAGAAGGGGTATATATAGACAGAGGGCACAGGTGTGAGTTGAATATGAAGGGATGATATCTAAAAAATAAAATTAAGGTGTGAGAGAACAATGTTTTGGAAGGAAGAAAAAGGGAGAGGTAGAATGGAGTAAATTATCTCACATAAAAGAGAAAAGAAAAGACTTTTATAGTGGAGGGAAAGAGGGGAGAGATAAGGGGAGTGAGTGAACCTTACTCTCATCAGAATTGGCTCAAAGAGGGAATAACATACACAATCCATTGGGTATAGAAATCTATCTTATCCTACAAGAAAGTGTGAGGGGAAGGGGATAAGTGATGATGATGGGGTGGGAGTGATAGAAGAGAGAGCAGGTTGGGGAAGGGGTTGTCATAAGCAAAACACTTTTGAGGAGGGACAAGGAGAAAGGAGAGAGAAAGAATAAAATAGAGAGGGGGAAAATAGGATGGAGGGAAATACAGTTAGCAATCAAAACTGCAAAAAATTTTAAAGCAAGTTTCTCTAATAAAGGCCTCATTTCTCAAACATAGAGAGAAATGAGTCAAATATATAAAAATAAGAGCCATTCCCTAATTGCTAAATGTTCAAAAGAAATGAACAGTTTTCAGATGAAGTAATCAAAGCTATCTATAACCACATGAAAAAAATACTCTAACTCACTATTGACTAAAGAAATGCAAATTAAAACAATTCTGATGTACTACTTCATACCTATTAGATTGGCTAACAGGACAGAAAAGGAAAATGACAAATGTTGGAGGGGATGTGGGAAAAAATGAGACATTAATGCACTGTTGGTAGAGTTGTGAACTAGATTCAATCATTCTGTATAGCAATTTGGGATTATGCCCAAAGAGCAATAATACCATGCATACCCTTTGATCTAGCAATACCACTATTAGGTCTGTGTCCAAAAAGAGTTTAAAAAAAAGTAAAAAGACACATATGTACAAAAATATTTATAGCAGCTCTTTTGTAGTGGCAAAGAATTAGAAATTGATGGGATGCCCATCGATTGGGGAATGGCTGAATAAATTGGGCTATGTGATTATGACAGAATACAATTGTACTATAAGAAATGATGAGCAGGATGCTCTCAGAAAAACCTGGAAAGACTTATGTGGGCTGGTGCAAAGTGAAATGTACTGTGTACACAGTAACAGCAATGTTGTAGGATTATAAACTGTGAATGACTTAGGTATACTCAGCAATACAATGATCCCAGACAATTTTGAAGGACTTATGATGAATAATGCTATCCATCCCCAAAGAAAGGATTGATGGTGTCTGAATATAGATTGGAACAGACTTTTTTTTTTTAACTTTACTTTCCTTGAGCTTTTTTTTTGTCTATGTTTTCTTTCACAACATGACTAATATGGAAATGTTTTCCATGAGTGCACATGTATAACCTACAGTGAATTGCTTCCTTTTTCAGTGAGGGGGTGGGGGAGGGGAAGGGAGAAAATTTGGAGCTTAAAGTTTTAAGAACAAATGTTGAAAATTGTTTTTGCATGTAATTGGGGAAAAACAAAAAAATGTAAAAAAAACCAAACTCTTATCTCGTCACAACAACCCTGGGAAATGGCTGCCATTGATATTCCCATTTTACAGATTTGAAAATTGAAGGCACACTGAGGTGAAGTGACTTGCCCAGGGATACACAGCTAGTAACTGTCCAAGATAGGATTTTAATTCTGGTCTTTTTGACTCCAGGTACAATTCTAGTTGTGCCTATGATCCTGTGTTTTAATGAAGTCACTTAATGTGAAAGCTAGGTCCCTTTCCTCCTAAATCTATGAATGGGTGGTCCAAGGCAGAATATGTCACTACCATCCAACTTACGTGCTGCAAAAAAAATTTTTTTTTTAAAAATGAGTATCTTCCCCTCAATTAGCCTTTTCCATCCGGGGAACTCATCCAAACCAACATTGTTTCTTGGCCTCAGATGTCTTTCCAACATCATATCTGAAGTGATAGAACTGTTTGTCTGTACTCAAGGCTGAAAATGGCATTAAACTCAAATACAATTAATGTACATTATCATTTAAAAGGATTTTGAAAACACAGAAGTTTTCAAACCATTTAAAAGCTCTATTTAGCTTGTTGGTGCTGATAGGACAAAAGGTCATGATTTTAGGAGAAGTGGCAAAAAAAATAAAGTACTTACAGCATCAAAAATTTTAAAGCAGAACTTTTTTTTATAACTAGAATCTTTCAATGCCATTTATTGTGTCCAAAATCAAATCTGTTTGAGAGAACAGTGAAATGACCCACACATTTATCACCTGAAATGAATGAACTTGGAAAAGGATTCCTAGCTTTTTTTCTCAAAATCTTTCAAGGATCCTTGTCACTGTTAGATGTAGTCATCAAGGTTGTCTTTATGGTCTAGTATTAACCAAGTAGTCAGAAGACATACTGCAGTATACTAAGCACTGGAACTTGGTCATGTCACTACTAAATACTATGACTTATTCTTGAACATTACAGGATGCTACAGAAGGTCCCCATAACATTCTGGTACGCTAGTGTTTTACAGAATTGGAAATGCAGGAATCTCTTGTGTAACATCTCTGATTTATGGTCATTCAATCTCTGCTTTCAACACCTTTTGTGATGACAGCAAGTTCCATACAATGAGGGATGAAGGAAAAATTAATTTCAGAATTTTGATTCTTATTGTACTGGCTTCAGAGTCAGAGCATCTGGATACGGCCATCCAGAGGATGTGGCTAATATGAGGTACACAAGACTACAAGATTTGCTTTGAACACTGTCTCTCATTGGCTGCTAGGTGGCACAGTGGACAGAACCTGGACCAGGAATCAGGAAGACTTAAGTTCAAATCTAGTCTCAGACACTTACTTGATGTGTGACCCTAAGCAAGCCACTTTACCTCAATCTTCTTTCAGTTTCTTCATCTGTAAAATGAGAAAAATAATAGAACCTATCTCCTAGGAATGTCATGAAGATGAAAGGGATAGTGTTTGAGAAGCTCTTTAAAAATCTTAAAGTGATATATAAATAATAGCTGCTGCTGCTGCTGCTGCTACTGCTACTACTACTACTACTACCACCACCACCACTACCACCACACCACCACCACTACTACTACTACTACTACCACCACCACCACTATTACAACAACTACTACTACTATTCAGAACTAATTTGACATAACAACAGCCATGGGCACCTGCCTGGCAATTCTTAGAACACTTTTTTTTTAGCTTTGATATACCCAGCCCTACATTATACTCACAAGATTACTTATTTGAGAGTCTCAACAGGTAATATTTATAGACTGTCTAAAAATTCTATAATTCTTAGAACCCTCTATACTATTTTTGCCATTCTCTCTATGCTTCCTGTCAAAGTAAACATGGATTACAAAGGACTAAGGAGCATTTTGTGTTTCTTTCTTATTCCTATGGCTCTCTGTGGCTAAAGAATTCATCACTTAGTTACCACACTAAAGTTGATGATCCTCTTCATATATAGTCAGGCTGGCTCTTGGAGTTCCACTGGCACAGAATTTGAGAACCTGTAGTCATGTTTATGCCATGATAAACAGTGGGAAAGAACTGGAAGAAAAAATGTGACTGTAGGAACGTTTGTTAGTAAATGGGGGAGCGAACAAATCTTGGTGCCTGGGCATTTTCTTACCATATTATCATTACCAGAGTTTAGCACAATGCCTGAATAAGCACTTACTAAATGCTTATTCATTTATGACTGACTACTTGGGTAATTTAGTACAACAAAAGTTCAATTAACCAGAAAGGTAAAGCTGTATTATTGTGGTTAGTAGAATCTTCTAGGTAACTGAGGGTTATTCCCCAAATCCTTTGTGTTGTAACCTGTAATCTTTCAAAAATATGAGTCCATTTTCTTGCTTTAGTGTGGACTGTATATTGAACACATTTGAATCTTATGTTTGCAAGATCTTGTCTAAACGTAAACATCAGGAGTAGAAATGACCCCTGGCATCACAGTACAGCTGTAAAAGTATAGGATATTAAACTGAAATTGTATTGGCCAGAAAAGAGGGTTGATCCACACAAACTCTATGGTCACTTCTAGTTTTAATATTGTTTGACATATTGGAAGTTGTTCTTTAATAAATTCCTGACATGTACCTAGTTTCATATGATTTCCTTAGTTCGAAAAGTAAGATTATAGACAGAAAATTTTGGCATCTGAGAACCTAAGTTAGTCAGGTTTCAATTTATGGATACTTTTCTGTAGGTATAACTTTATAACCAGTGGTCTGAATCAATCAGCTTCCTAAAATGCCCAGTTTATGCTCAGCAAACATGGAATGGTTGTTATTTACCCAATAAGATCTTGCTCACGATCCACATTATTTCTTCATTGGGTCCCCAAATTTTCAAATTTGCCCTCACAACTTTATTAAGACATAAAATATTTTTAAAGTTGTTTGTTTCCAGGCAACAAGGCTTATTTAGGAAAACTACTACTCAAAATTCTGGATACTTTAAAACAGGTACGCAGATGCTGACTTTTCTTCTTCTCTTTCTTTATGATCTCTACAAAATTACTTCCCTAATATAGCATCCTCAGATTGTTTGCACCGTTTAGACAAAAATCTCATTTTGGCTTCTTACTAGCTACACTGATACTAAAGTATCATGCAGTGGTAACACAAGTTAATTACACCATTCTCCAGGAGTGTCAGAACACTGGGTAATGTGGGAGGAAGGCCACTTGAAGAAGTTTTTTAATGCCTAACAAGAGTCAAAAGAAGGTTGACTGAGTATTATCACCAGCCAAATTGAAAGACATGCACCTTTCTATAGAAGTTCCACTTTTTAAATTTCTTTATGCAGCTTTTGTTAGTTTTATTCCAGGTTCAAGCACTAAATTTCCTTTACATCTGATTCAAATATGAAATTGGAATCTGTTAAGACAAGACTCAAGGGGGAAAAAAGGAAATGGAAGATTCAGTTAAAGTGGTTGCTTAAAAATACTTGCCAACATAATTTCAAAAGCTATGTGAATATTATTGTTATAATTTTATTATGATCTTAGATGGAGTTCAGGTAGCAATAGTCCTGGGATAAGTCACCTTGTTATCATTCTTTTATATTTAGTATTTGGAAGACTGTTGCACAGGTGGATACAGTAAAATGACTTCATTTTGTAACTGATTAAAAGTGTTGAGATTTAAATGTGTAGTTGTATTGGCTCATTGAAAACAGCCTCATTAGATGACGATGATGATGATGATGTAAATTTATATGCAGAAGGGCTTAATAGACAACCCATATTTAAAGCAAGTCTCCTTAAAGCCACACTGTCCGTGTAGAAAATTTCTGCCTTCTTATTTTATTCTCAGCTGACTTTCTAGTCAGGAAGATGAGGACCTTTGTTTCTCTGCTCTGGTGTCTGGCAGGCATGTCACAGCAGCAAAAGGTCCTGGCTTCTGCTCTCAGAAACAAGGCTACTTTGAAAATTCTCAAGCTCTTGAAACTCTTAAAAATAAGATTAATGATCTGAGGAATTGAATAGGGTTGGTGAAGGGGAAAAAAAATCAAAGCAGGATTTTCCAGAGTTCTGCCCCTTCTGTCCACCCTTGTATCAGGAGTGGGTAGAAACAAAACAATTTCACATTTTAATAGAACTAAGAATGTTTTTGCTGCCTTAGTACATCACAAGAATTACAATTTTTCTACTTGTATCCAAGTCATGAAATATCACAGTTCTCTGGGGAAAGGGGGGGCAGAGGGAGGTAGAAGAATGAAACATTTTAAGCATTTTATGTTTGCAAAATAACACCGGAAGTTTGCCTGATTATGTCACTGTGGTGAAAGGTCAGAGGCAACATGAGGCCACATGTAGAATTCTAAGTCTGAAGTCAGTGAGAACTGTGCTAAAGTCTGTTGTTTTTTACAGCACAGTAATACTCTATTTCATGCACCATAATTTGTTTGGCCATTCTTAATTAATAGACATCTACTTTATTTCAAAATATGTTCTATTACCAAAATGTTGCTATAAATCTTTTACTGTGCATTGGATTTCTTATCAGTGGCCTCCTTGGTATAAGCACAGGGACAGTCTCTGGGTCCAAAAGTATGGACATTTTATGTTCACTTTATGTAATTCCAAATTGGTTTCTAAAATGGTTGTTTGTAGCTCCACCAACAATGGATCATTGTGCCCATCTTCCCAAAACCCCTCCAACATTGCCTTTGCCAATTTGTTGCTTTTGCCAATTTACAGTGTGTAGGGTAAAACCTCAGGGGTTTTTATTTGCAGTTCTCTCATTATTAGTATTCTAGAGTACTCTTTCCTATGGTTGTTAAGAATTTGCATTTTTTCATTTGATAACTTTTTCCTATCCATTGAGGAATGACATATATATGTATGTACACACACAAACACACATACATGCACTGTCAATTGTTTCTATATCTTGCATACAAGACACTTATCAGAGAAAATTAATAACAAAGGTTATGGACTTTATAGGTTATACTTTTTCCTTAACCCACCACTTCACTTCTTATCCTAGGGGCATTAATTTCGTGTGTGCAGAAACTTTTCAGGTTCATGTAATCAATGATATCTACTTTATCTTTTATAATTGTGTCTATCCCATGTTTGGCTAAGAATACTTTTCCTACCCATATCTATGAAAGGTATAAGATCCAGCAATTTATTCAGTTCTATATTTACCCTTTTGTTTATATTTTAATTAGACTTATCCTTACAGAGGGACATTTAAATCTCCTATCAGTATTGTATTTCTATGTCTTCTTGTAGTTCAGTTAATGTTTCCTTATAAATTTAGATGCTAAGGCTTTTGGGGTATAAAAGTTTAGAATTTATATTGTTTGGTTGTCTATGGTTCCTTTCAGCCTATTGTAGTTCCTATATTTAGTTCTTTTTATGTTTGGATGCTTTGTTTTTGCTTTATCTAATAAAATGCTTGTAACTCTGGTTTATTTTTTTATTCACTCAATGCATAAAATCAACTTCTATTTTCATTTTGTCTTTTAAAAAATGTATTTATTGTAAGCAACAGATTGTAGAGTTTTGTTTTCTTATCCAGTCTGGCACTCTTTTTTGTTTTATCAGATTGTTTACTCCATTCACATTTAAAAGTATGCATTAGATTTATATTTTCCTTTATTTGTCTCTAATATTATATTTTTCCAAATTGGGAATTTTCCTTCTTCCTCTATAAACACAGTATTATGCCTCCTTCATTACTTTAGTTTAATCCATTTTAAGGAAACCCCATACTCATCATCTCTCTTGCCCTCACCCTCAAGCCCCTCCTCCCATTTTTTACCAGTTTTCTTAGTTTTAAAGTTTTGCTTATTATTTCTTTTTTCTTACTTAGTTATTTAATTCTTACCATCTTTTCCCCTCCACTAAATAGTCAAGTAAAATCTCCCTTCTTCTCATCACCTTTATGTTGCTTTTACTTTCACTTTTAAATTTTTTTGTGCTTTTTTCTCTAAAATTTCTTTCCTTCATTTCTTCATTATTTAACTTTTCTTTCTGACTATTGCCATTTATTCTCTGACTCATGGTTTCTTATTTATTTAGTCCTTTATTTTCTACATTCCTCATGGAATTAAAGCTGCTAAACCTATTTTGGATTTATTCTTCTAAACAGTTTCTTTGTTGTTGTCTTGTATATCTTGCCCCCTGGCCTCCTTTATTTTTCTGTTATGCCTAACTTTTAGAAATACCAATTCCTGCAAGTGACAGAGAGGATATTGCCTCATTGTAGGAATTTTTCTATGTCCCACCACTTGATAATTTTTTTTCCCTTTTGATTCAAAATCTCTTTACTGGGTTCTACCCATCCACTCCCCTAGGTGTCAATTGCCCATAGAAACCTTAATTTCCCTTCTTCTGAGGCAGGATGAATAGTCTTTCTAAGTACAAAAACATTGCAGTCATAATATCCCTTGTCCCTTTATAGACTATTTCCCTTCCCCAATCAGTGCATTAATCAATAATAACCCCTCCCACCACTTAACAAGATTTATTTTCCCTTTTCTTTCTCCTTTTTGTAATCTTTCTCTTTACACCCTCACCATTCTGACATAGACTCTTTTCTTCCTGAGAAACTATGGGGAATTATTTTTTCTTCATTGTTAGCCTCTGATTCGATTAGGTTACATCATATATTCCTACCTATCCTTTTCCTCTCCTTCCCTTTTTTTATGTACCATCCCACATTGATTCACTTGTAGGTAGGTGTTGTGATGTTTATCCATGATGCTTCAGGCCTGTTCTTTTTCCCACCATCTCTTCCATTCGATTTCTACTTTCAACATTTCCTTCTCATTACATTTATAAAGAAATCTGTCTCTTTTTTTTACAGGTGGAATAGTTTCTATTTATTTATTTATTTATTTTTAATTTTCAACATAAACTTTTATAAGATTTTGAGTTCTAAATCCTCTCCCCCCTTACCCCTTCTCAAGATGGCAGGCAATCTGATATAGGCTATACATGTACAATCATATTAAACATATTGGTCATGTTGTGAAAGAAGAATCAGAACAAGAGGGAAAATCCACGAGAAAGAAAAAAGAGAGAGAAAGTAGTATGCTTCCATCTGCATTCAGATGGCATAGTTCTTTCTCTGGATGTGTAAAGCATTTTTCATCATGAGTCTTTTGGAATTGCCTTAGATCAATGCATTGCTGAGAATAGCTAAGTCTAACAAAGTTAGTCATCGCACAATGTTGCTGTTACTGGGTTCTCCTGGTTCTGCTCACTTCACTCAGCATCAGTTCATGCAAGTCTTTCCAGGTTTTTTTCTGAAATCCACCTGCTCACCATTTCTTATGGAATAATAGTATTCCATTACATTCATATACCACAACTTATTCAACCAATTGATGGGCATCTCCTCAATTTCTAATTCTTTGCTACCACAAAAAGAGTTGCTATAAATATTTTCCGCATGTGGGTCCTTTTCCCTTTTTTATAATCTCTTTGGGATATAGACCTAGTAGTGGTATTGCTGGATCAAAGAGTATACAGTTTTATAGCTCTTTGCGCATAATTCCAAATTACTCCCCAGAATGGTTAGATCAGTATAAAAAATCTCTTAATGAATTCCCTGTAGTTTTTTTTTTGCTCTTGTCCTTATTTGCTATATTTGTTTACACTTCTTATATTTTGGTTACCTAGGGTATTTGAGAAGTAAATAATTTCTTAATGTCATTTTTTATCTATTTTGAACATTTTTTAATTTTAATAATTTTTATATTTTTATATTTCAATATAAATTTTTAATAATTTTTAATTTAAAACATAATTTTAATTAAATTTAATCTTTTTTATTTATAGTTAGGTTCAGATTTGCATGGTACGTCAAAGGCAGCAGTTTGAATTCCTTTGCTCTCCCAAATACATCATTCACTTCTCTACTGATGTTTCTGGTGGATTATTGTTTTGCATCACTCAAATTTTCCTTCCTTTATATTTAAAGTCTTTCTTCTGGTTGTCCACAGAATTTATTGATTGTCAGTGGAAATGTGAAGTTTAACCTCTTTGAGTCTTGGATCTGTAGCATAGTTTGTTGTTTTTTTTTCTTTTTCCTAGAGGTGATCTATGAATTCTTTCAAGTGTGCTTTATTTTCTGTGTTCAAAAAATCTGAGGTTTCTTGTATTAATTTTTATACAATGGTGTTCAGGTTTTTGGGTTGATGTTGTTTTGTTTTTTTTCTTTCTTTTACCTGTCATACTCTTTTGTGAGCTCTGTAGTTCTTAAGTTACCTCTATTCCTCCTGTCTTGTAGATTAATATATTTTCCTTATATTGAGATCATGTTTTTGCTCCTCTTCTTTTACCTTGTCCTTTATTTTCATGTATTTACATTCCCAATCAATTATCCTGTCTTTTGTTTGTTTGGTGAGACTTGCCATCAAATACTCAAGTTTTTCTATTCCGTCAATTATTTCTTCTTTGCAGGCCATAAATTCTATTTTCATAATTCATATTTCTCTTTTAAACATTTCAGAAATAACCTTCTTTCTTTCCATGCTGTCTTAGAAATTCATAAGTTACTTTGCCTCAAAAGGTATTCATTCATTTTCCTTTGTCTTATAATATTTATTCATAGATGTTTGAACTCTTCTATCTGTCCTGAAGGACATGTTTCTTCTATTAATATCTTCCCTGTCGGTTTATCTACTCATGCTCAAAGTCTTTCATTGAATTTATTTCCTCCTGAAATCATTGTAATTTCAATTTTTCCCCTTTATTTTCCCCTTTTGCTGACTCCCTCACCTTTAATGATGGTTTCCCTGGGGCTGGATCTCAAAACATCTTAGTCTCTTCCCATGCTGGACAATTCACAGCCTTAGTTTCTGCTGAAAGTGACTTCTTGGGGGATGTTTCCCTCAGGCATTACGGATTGAAATACAGCCGCACTCACACATGTCCAGACCCCTTTACATTTATTCTTCTATTCACTGGTTAAATTCTGTTAGAGCACAGAGGATTACCAGATGATACTGTGGCCTGAATAAATTTCTGCTCAGTCTACTTCTATAGTTCAACTCTTTCTGGTACTGAGAGGAGGGAAGAGAGTTAGGGGTTTAGAATTGAATTCTGTTGCAAGTGTGTAGGTTGGGTTATAGCTCTACTGCTTAGAATATGGTGAGGATTTGGCAAAAGGGATGCCCAGTGGGTACAGTAAAGTTTAGGGATTATTTTCTGTTGTTAGTTCATTGGGTTTGTACCTTCTTTGAGTTATTGGTGTTCTAGAGTACAGAAACACATGAACTTGTTTTATTTCTTGTGCAAAATTCTTATTTTACAGAGGTTTGAGGTCATGAAGGTTGGGGAAAAATGTCTTATCCTATATCATGTTGATCAGATGAAGGAGATGAGGCAAAAGTAGAAACAGCAAGATTTTGCTATACACTATTGATTGAACTTGTGGGGTGAAGGTGCAATGTCCAGGATAATGCTGAGGTTATGAACCTGGGAAACTGGAATGACAGTGTTCCTTCAACAGAAATAGGTAAATTTGGAAGAGGGAAGGGTTTTGAGGAAAAGAGGATGAGTTGAATTTTGGACATGCTGACTTAGAAATTTCTCAAGGATATCTATTTCCAAATGCCCAAATAGTGATGGGTAGACTAAAATTGAAGTTCATGGGAGATACTTAGGCTAGAGACATCTATATATAATCTATATTATCTATATTTCTCCATTTAGTCATTAAAGTGATTTTTCTAAGATGGAAGTTCCATCATTTCACCCCCTACTCAAAGGACTCCAGTGGCTTCCTATTGCCTCCAGGAGCAATACAAAACTTTCTATTTGGCACTCAAAGCCAATCATAATCTGGCTTCCTCCTACCTTTACAGTCTTCTTACACTTCACTCCACAACACATATTCTTTGATCCAGTGACACTAGCCTTCTGTCTGTTCCATGAACAAGACATTCCATCTCTCAGCTCCAGGCATTTTCTCTGGCTATCCCCCATGCTTGGAATGCTCTCCCTCCTGTGCTCCCACTACTGACATCCCTGACTTCCTTTAAGTCTCGCTGAAGATCCTGCCTTCTACAGGAAGGCTTTTCTAAACCTTCTTAATTCCATTGTTTTCCTCTTTGAATTAATTTCTATTTAGCCTATATATAACTTATTTTGTATATATGTGTTTGTATGTTGTCTCCCCCATTAGATTGTAATACAGCTTCTTAAGAGCAAGGATTGGCTTTTCCTCTTTTTTTTAAATTTATTTATTTATTTTTAGTTTTTAACATTCACTTCCACAAGATAATGTGTTCTGAATTTTCTCTTCGTCCCTCCCCTACCCCCATCCCAAGACAGCATGCATTCTGAATACCCCTTCCCCTGATCTGCCCTCCCTTCTATCTCTCCCCTTCAATTTTCCTGTAGGGCAGGATAGAGTTCTATACGCCATTTCCTGTATTTCTTATTTCCTAATTACAGGTGAAACAATTTTTTTTAACATGTATTTTTAAAACTTTGGGTTCCAAATTTTATCCCTTCCTCCCCACCTTGAAAAGGCAAGCAACTCAATACAGGTTATACATGTGTAGTCATGCAAAACACTTCCATAGTGGTCATGTTGTGAAAAACTAACTCTATTTCCCTTCATCCTATCCCGCCCCCCCATTTATTCTATTCTCTCTATTGACCCTGTCCCTCCTCAAAAGTGTTTGCTTCTGATTACCCCCTCCCCCAATCTGTCCTCCCTTCTATCATTCCCCCCTCCTCTCCTCTTCCTCCCTATTTTCCTGCAGGGTAAGATAGATTTCCATACCCAGTTGAGTGTGTATGTTATTCCCTCCTTAAGCCAAATCCTATGACAGTAAGACTCATTCATTCCCTCTCACTTCCCCCCTCTTTCCCTCCACAGTAAAAGCTTTTTCTTCCCACTTTTATGTAAGATAATTTACCCCATTCTACCTCTCCCTTTCTCCTTCTACCAGTACAATCTTCTCTCAACACTTAATTTTATTTTTTAGATATCATCCTTTCATATTCAACTCACCCTGTTCCCTCTGTCTCTCTGTCTCTCTCTGTCTCTCTCTCTATATATATATATCTATATATCTATATCTATATAAATATAGATATAGATATATAGATATATATATATAGATATTCCCTCCAACTACACCTACATTAATACTGAGAAAGGTCTCATGAATTATAAATATCATCTTTCCATGTAGGAATATAAACAGTTCAACTTTAGTAAATCCCTTATGATTTCTCTTTCCCATTTACCTTTTCATGCTTCTCTTGAGTCTTGTATTTGAAAGTCAAATTTTCTATTCAGCTCTGGTCTTTTCATCAAGAATGCTTGAAAGTCCTCTATTTCACTGAATATCCATTTTTTTCCCTTGAAGGATTATACTCAGTTTTGCCGGGTAGGTGATTCTTGGTTTTAATCCTAGCCCCTTTGACCTCTGGAATCTCATATTCCAAGCCCTCTTATCCCTTAATATAGAAGCTACTAAATTTTGTGTTATCTTGATTGCATTTCCACAATACTTGAATTGTTTCTTCTGGATGCTTCCAGTATTTTCTCCTTGACCTGATAACTCTGGAATTTGGCTATAATATTCCTGGGAGTTTTCCTTTGGGGATCTCTTTCAGAAGGTGATTGGTGGATTCTTTCCATTTCTATTTTACCTTCTGGTTCTAGAATATCAGGAAAACTATCAGGGCAGTTTTCCTTGATAATTTCTTGAAAGATGATGTCTAGGTTCTTTTTTTGTTCATGGCTTTCAGGTAGTCCAATATTTTTTAAATGATCTCTCCTAATCTATTTTCCAGGTCAGTTGTTTTTCCCATGAGATATTTCATATTGTCTTCTATTTTTTTCATTATTTTGTTTTTGTTTTATAGTTTCTTGAATTCTCATAAAGTCATTAGCTACCATTTGCTTCTAATTCTAATTTTTAAGGAATTATTTTCTTCAGTGAGCTTTGGGACCTCCTTTTCCATTTGTCCAATTCTGCTTTTTAAGGCATTCTTCTCATTGGCTTTTTGGACCTCTTTTGCCATTTGGGTTAGTCTATTTTTAAGGTATTATCTTCTTCAGTACTTTTTTGGGTCTCCTTTAATAAGCTGTTGACTTATTTTTCATGTTTTTCTTGTATCACTCTCATTTCTCTTCCCAGTTTTTCCTGTACTTCTCTTACTTGCTTCTCAAAATCCTTCTTGAGCTCTTCCATGGCCTGGGACTGATTCATATTTTTCGTGGACGCTTTGGATGTAGGAGCTTTGACTTTGTTGTCTTCTTCTCGTTGTATGTTTTGATCTTCTTTGTCTCCAAAGTAAGATTCTATGGTCTGACATTTTTTTTCAATCTTTGTTCATGTTCCCAGCCAATTACTTGACTATTAAACTCTTTGTTAAGGGTCTACTTCCGGTGTGAAGGGTGTACTGTCCCAAGATTCAGGGGTTTTGTGCAGCTGTTTTCAGAGATATTTCTAGGGACCTGTAAATTTTCAGTTCTTCCAAGGTGGTATGATCAAAGGAGTGGTGTCTACTCCTTTCCTGGTCTGTGTTCCATTCTATGAGTGACCACAAGCACTCTTTTCTTCCTTGGAACTGTGAGGAGGATTCTGACTCCACCTTCACCACAAACTCCACCACGTCAGCACTCCTTCTCACCCCCGGACCACCACCCAAGACTGCCACTCAGATCCAAGCATGGACGAAGCAAGAGAATCCTGACTCAGCAACAGCAAAGAGATCCCTGTAATCCCCCTCTGATCAGTTGCTTGATTCCCCCCTCCATCTGTGGGCCAAGAGTTCTGGAAGCAGCCACCACCCTGGGGCTGCACTGGGACTGGGGCCAGACCGAAATTCTCTCTCACCAATGTCCAACAGACCTTTCCTACTGACCTTCTAAGTTGTCTTTAGCATTTGTAGGTTGAGAAGTCTGGAAACCACCACAGCTCCCCTTGATTCAGTCTCCTGAGGCCTGCTCTGGGTTTGCTGAGGCCATCTTTGCCTGTGCAGCCCATGCTGAACTGCACTCCTCTCCCAGCCCTGCACAACAGACCTTTCCAATCAATCATCCAAGTTGTCTTGGGCTAGAAATTGGTTTCACCATGTCTTTTTGTGGGTTTTGCTGCTCTAGAATTTGTTTAGAGCCATTTTTTACGGGTATATGGAAGGGTTTGGGAGAGAACTCAAGCAAGTCACTGCTTTTACTCCACCATCTTGGCTCTGCCCCTCTGCCTTTTTTTTTTTTAATCCCCAAAGTTTAGCACGCACAGTGCCTGGAATGTAATAGGTGCTTGATTAATGTATATTGATTGATTAATTGACATTAATCATCTGCATAAAGATGATAGTTAAAACCATGGGAGCTGATGATGTTACTGAGAAAGGGTATAGAGCAGGGATTCTTAGCCATTTTTTATGCATTCCTTTTTTAATGTGTACCATGGACCCCTTTGGCTGTCTGCTGAAGCCCATTTACCCTTTCTCAGAATAAGATTTTAAATATATAAAATGAATTATATCATTACAGAGGAAGTAAATTTTACGAAAATACAGTAACAGAAATATTTTCAAAAACAGTTTGACAACCCAGATTAAGAATCTGAAGTATAAAGGGAAAAGAGAAAAGGACTTAAGGCAGAACTTGAGGGAAGATCCATAAATAGAGGGTTTAGTATCTGTCTCCTTGGACCAGAAGAAATACAGAATTAGATGAAGCAGCATGTTGTGATGAAAAAAACACCAAAAACTTAAAATGAAAAGATATAAATCGAAATCCTGACAAAACTGCTTATTAGTTAGGTGGCAATAGTCAAGACACTTAATGTTCTTGAGACTCAATACCCTCATCTTCTAAATGGGGATTATAACAAACTAATGCATAGGGCTATTATGACAAAAGGCATTTTTAAAGGTTCAAGGTGAATGGTTGCTCTGGTTATTGGTGAATGTCAGAAAAGTTTGGACTGCAAATGAGAAGTAGCCTGAGATCCCTAAATCATGAGCAATTGTCAATTTTTTTCTTAAAGGGAGGTGGGTTAGACATAGATCGAGCTGGGATTCAAATATTTTATTATTTCATATTTGATACAGACCTTTCCTAGAAACACAATTGTTTTAAGTCAGCAACTAAATACCAACCATTATCAATGATGTATGCAACACTTCTCAAAGTATGGTCTGAGGGTCGATAAGGTCAAAACAACTCCCACAGTAATATTAAGATATTTTAATTGCTAATATAGTAAATATTGATAAATGTAACCAGCACAGACAAAATCACTTTGGAGTCCTCAATAATTTTTAAGAGGGTCAATAATTTTAAAGGATCCTGAGGCCAAAAAGCTTTAAAACTGCTAATCTCTGCTGTTGAAAAGGAATGGTAACCCAGGAGAATGAATGATCAAAAATCACTGATATTGAATTTTGTAATGTATTTTGACACATTATTTGTTGGATTATGGGGGGAAATGGGGATTTAAAATGGTTTAGATAATTATCAAAATGGATAAGTCATACATATTTAGTGTCGTGAATATTTTCCAAAACTAAGATATAATTATTAGTTACTAAAAACAAAAGAGATTCTCATCTCTCTGCAGTTGGTTTACATTTTCTCTTCCTTTAGACAAAAGAAATGAGGTAAGATCAGAGAAAAGAACACTAAATGATTCCTTCTGGTCTCTCTGGCTCTCTAATTTTACAATAATTATTTAATTCAATTCATTTCTTAAGTTCTTGTATTGTGCAGGGCCAGGAACTAGGAATATAAAAAAGAAAATGAAAGATTGACCCTTCTTTCAAGGAGCTTACATTATACTGGGAAGATCTATTGTTTCACATGGACCATATGGGGAAAAAAACAAAAAAACAAAAAAAAACTTGAGTTTTGCTGAATAAGTGTTTGTACTTGAGTTATACAGGCTCTGAGATTCTATTCTCTAGAGCTTTTCTGAGTCACCTCAAGAAGACAGACATTAAACATAAAAGAATAATATTTTTAAAGATATAGAAGTCAGCTTATTATTGATAGAACACTGGATTTCCCTCTCTGCATCTGACAGTTGAACATTTAGTTGAATATTGTGCTTCCGGCCATGGGAAAATCCCTACAACTTCAGATGGAGTAAAGTGAAACAGCCCACTAAGCTGCAAGCCAATTATGCCATCCACAAGTTAGGTAAAAATTTCCCTCTTTGTCCCGGAGGCAATCATCTAGTGCCCTGAAGCATGCAATTTAAATCACCTTTTCCCCCATAGCTTACATAGTTACAAATGTTAATAAAATGATTCGGCCTGTTTTGAAAAGTCTAATATTAGTATTGATAAAATTCAGCACCAGTATTTGAAACTCAAGCCACAATATTTTGATATTAAATTCTGCTGTGCATTTATCAATACACCACAATATGATTTATTTACAATGTTCACTCAGTATCCTCAAACATTGATCTCAGGGCTCTTTTCAATTCTGTTATAAAAACCCTAGAGCTTAAGGGCCCGACCAAATGTCATTATAGCAATAAATCATCAACATGGCCTGTGTGGGACAGAGGGCAGCAAATCTTCTCTGGGCTGTCTCTTAAAACTTCAACAAAGTGGATGCTAAAAAGTAGGCAACACAAAAACAATCACAATAATAAAACCCATAAGACATGAACTTGGTATCTTTCCACTTTCCATCAGAATGCACATTATATCCTCTCCCCACAGCACACACAAACACTTTCTCTCTATAAGTATAAAAAATTATCAGTCTTTAAGGGGAGGACCACTGCTTTATAAAGATCAAACCATTGAAAATGCACTTAGCCAAAAGGAGATAAAAGCTATTTAAAGAGAGCAATGCCCCCTGGGGAAAATGGAAGACTAAGATCCACTAAGTGCTTCTATTGACCATTTTATTGATATTTTACTTTATCACTTGAAGAATGCATGATTTCACCTCTGTCAATAATTGCTCCCCCAATAAAGATCACAACAGATCTAAGCCTTTTGTGTTTTGTTGTTGTTTGTTGATCTGTTCAGTCATGTCTAATTCTTTGTAACCCCATGAACCTTCTATCAAACCCTTCTATCCTCCACTATGTCCCGAAGTCTACCCAGACTCAGGTTTATTGCTTCCATGGTACTATCTAACTATCTCATCTTTTGCCATCCTATTCTTTTGCCTTCAATCTTTCCCAACATCCGAGTCTTTTCAAATGAGTCCTGTCTTTTCATTATGTGGCCAAAATATTTAAGCTTCAGCTTTAGTATCTGTCCTTCCAATCAGTTTTCTGAATTAATAAGTATTGACTGATTTGATCTCCTTGCTATCCAAGGGACTCTCCAAAGTCTTCTCCAACACAATAATTTGAAAGTGTCAATTATGTGACATGTGTTGTTGTGTTGTTTTTTTTTTTAATAGTCCAACTCTCAAAGCCATACATTACTGCTGGAAAAACCACAGCTTTGACCTATGCCTTCTTACTTGGTATAATTCTCATTTATATTTTTCTGATCAGGTCTTCATTGGTGCCTGCTAACGGCATCCTTCCTTTTTGCCTTGGGAGTATCTAAATAATAATCAAGTTATTTAGAACCAAATAAATAAATGACACAATTTGACCCAGGGAAAAAGAAAGAAAATTAAGAAAGATTCACTAATGAATCTAATAAATGCCACCTCCATGACTCAGAATTGGATTTCTGGGGTTAAAAGAGAAACATGAACCCTGATCAAGCTCAGAAGAATAGCAACCCTACAGGATATTGTTAATAACCTGGATTAGATTCAGCCTATAAAAGACTGACGTAATATTCAATTTTAGTTCAAGAAAAATTTCTTCAGAGCCTACCATGTACAAGGTATTGGGCTGGACTTCTAGCATAGTAACAAAAACAAGAACAGTTGTTGTACTCAAGGAGCTTACATTTTATTGAGGAAATACAGCATACATATAGATAAGTATAGAATTTATAAGGTAATAATAATAACAACAACTAATATTTTAGGACACCTATTATGTGCCAGGCACTGCACTAAATGCTTTGCATATATTATTTCATTTGATCGGGTAAGTTGAGTCAAGAGCTGGGAGTACTTCCTGAGTAGATTAAGGATATTTTAAAGGAAGTGTGGGGCGGCTAGGTGGTGCAGTGGATAGAGCATCGGCCCTGGAATCAGGACAACCTGAGTTCAAATCCAGCCTCAGACACATAACACTCACTAGAGCTGTGTGACTCTGGGCAAGTCACTTAACCCCAAATGCCTTACAAAAAAAGAAAAGAAAGAAAGGAAGTGGCTCTTGTGGGGAATTATGAAGTGAGTTAGCAGTCCTGTGATGTGGAGATAAGGAAGTAGTGCCTTCCAAGCATAAGAATGGCTTTTGTGAATATATGAGGCAGGACACAAAAACTCAAATCTGAAAAAAAAAACAGCTAGTGTCTATTTTGCCCCAAACCTAGAGTTTATAAAGGAGAGTAGTATGAATTGTGAGCAGCTAGGTCATGAAGTAGATAGAGTGCTAGTCCTGGAGTCAGGAAGAGTCATCTTCCTGAGTTCAAATCTTGCCTCAGACAATGACTAGCTGTGTGACCCTGGGCAAGTCACTTAACCCTGCATACCTCAGTTTCCTCATCTGTAAAATGAGCTGGAGAAGGAATTGGCAATCTAGTCTAATATCTTTGCCAAGAAAACCCCAAATGGGATCACAAAGAACTGGACACAACTGCAAATGACTGAACAACAGCAACAAAGTATGAATTGTGGCCAAAAATGTAGGTGGGAACCAGATGATGGATAACCTTAAGTGCCATGCTAAAATGTTTGTATTTTATCCTGGAAACAATGGGGAGCCACTGGGGGTTTTGAGCAAAGAAGTAGCATGTGCCTAGACCTGTGCCTTAGAAAAATTATTTTGAAATTTATAGATGACAGGTTAAAGAGGGGGAAAACTGGAAGCAGGAAGACATGTTAAGAAACTATTGATCGGTGGGGGCAGAGGGGGGGAGTAAAAGCAGTGACTTGCCTGAGCTCTCCCTCAAACTCCTCCAAATACCTGTAAAAAATGGCTCTAAACAAATTCTAAAGCAGTAGAACCCACAAAAAGACAAATTGAAACAAATTTCCAGCCCAAGACAACCTGTACGGTTGATCAGAAAAGTACATCGTGCCAGACAGGGAGAGGAGCACAGTTTGGCATGGGTGCACAGGCAAAACAGGTCTCAGCAAACCTGGAGCAGGCTTCAGAGGACTGAATCAGAGGCAGCTGTGGCGGTTTCCAGACTTCTCAACCCACAAACGCCAAAGACAACTTGGAAGGTCAGTGGGAAAAGTCTGTGACTATTGTGAGAGAGAAGCGTGGTCCGAGGCCCAGGCCCAGTGCAGCCCTGGGGCAGCGGCTGTTTCTGGACCTTCCGGCCCACAGACTGAGGGGGAACTGAGTGGCTAATCACAAGGGGATTTCAGCTATCTCTCTGCTGGTGCAGGGTTCTCTTGCTTTGCCTGTGCTTGGATCTGGGTCACAGTTCTAGGTGGCAGTCCTGGGGAGAGGAGGAGCACTGATTTGGTGGAGCTTGTAGTGGGGGTGGAGATAAAATCCTCCTCACAGTCCCAAGGCAGAAAAGAGTGCTTGTGGTCACTCACAGACCAGAGCACTGGCCAGGAAAGGAGTGAGGACCTTGCCCTTGATCGTAGCACCTTGGAAGAACTGAAAATTTACAGGTCCCTAGAAGTATCTCTGAAAACAGCTGCACAAAACCCCGAAGCTTGGGACATTACACCCTCCACGGAAGGTGGGAGGAGGGATGAGATGGGGAGAAAATTTCGAACTCAAAATCTTATGGAAGTGAATGTTGGAAATTAAAAATAAATAAATTTTTAAAAAAGAAACTATTACAATAGTCTTAGTGACAGGAGACAGTATGATGTAGTTGAAAAAGTGATAATTTTAAGGCAATTTTAAGACATTACACTGCTCCAAGGAAGCAGACTCCTACCTTAACAAAGGTTAAAACTCAAGTAATTGACTAGGATCATGAACAAACAAAGGTGCAAAAAAAGTCAGATCACAGAATCATAGATCAAAACATACAACCAGAAGAGGAAAACGAAGTCAAAGTTCCTACATTCAAATCCTCCAAGAAAAATATGAATTAGTGCCAGGCCATGGAAGAGCTCGAAAAGGAGTCTGAGAAGCAAGTAAGAGAAGTAGACAAAAAACTGGGAAGAGAAATGAGAATGATGCAAGAAAGTCATGAAAAACAAGTCAACAGCTTGCTAAAGGGGACCCAAAAAAAAAACTGAAGAAAATAACACCTTAAAAAATAGCCTAACTCAAATGGCAGAAGAGGCCCAAAAAGTCAATGAGGAGAATGCCCTAAAAAGTAAAACTGGCCAAATGGAAAAGGAAGTCCAAAAGCTTACTGAAAAAAATACTTCCTTAAAAATTAGAATAGAGCAATTAGAAGCTAGAGACTTTATGAGAAATCAAGACACTGTACAACAAATCCAAAAGAATGAAAAAACAGAAACAATGTTAAATATCTCATTGGAAAAACAACTGACCTGAAAAATAGATCCAGGAGAGATCATTTAAAAATTATTGGACTATCTGAAAGTCATGATAAAAAAAAAAGAGCCTAGACATCATCTTCCAAGAAATTATCAAGGAAAACCGTCCTGATATTTTCGAACCAGAGGGCAAAATAGAAATTGAAAGAATACACCAATCACTTCCTGAAAGAGATCCCCAAAGGAAAACACCTAGTAATATTGTAGCCAAATTCCAGAGTTCCCAGGTTAAGGAAAAAATTTTGCAAGCAGCCAGAAAGAAACAATTCAAGTATTGTGGAAACACAATCAGGATAACACAAGATTTAGCAGCTTCTACATTAAGGGATCAGAGGGCATGGGATATAATATTCTGGAGGGCAAGGGAGATAGGATTACAACCAAGAATCACCTACCCAGCAAAACTGAGTGTAATTCTTCAAGGGAAAAAAATGGTCATTCAGTGAAAAGTGGACTTTCAAGCATTCTTGATGAAAAGACCGGAGATGAATAGAAAATTTGACTTTCAAATATAAGACTCAAGTGAAAGATGAAGGGGTAAACAGGAAATAGAAATCATAAGAGACTTATTAAGGTTGAACTGTTTACATTCCTTCATGGAAAGATGATATTTGTAACTCATGAGACCTTTGTCAGTAATAGGGTAGTTGGAGGGAAAAAAAATTATATGTATGTGTACATATAGATAGATAGATAGATAGATAGATAGATAGATAGATAGATAGATAGATAGATAGATAGAT
>NW_020954557.1:55337548-55430084 GCF_900497805.2 Vombatus ursinus
GATAGATAGATAGATAGATAGATAGATAGATAGATAGATAGATAGATGGCACAGGGTGAGTTGAAGATGAAGGGTGAAATCTGGAGAATAAAATTAAAGGGTAAGAGAGGATTATACTGGGAGAAGGAGGAAGGGAGAGATAGAATGGGGTAAATTATCTCACATAAAACAGACAAGAAAAGACTTTTACAGTGAAGGGGAAATGGGAGAAGGTGAGAGGGAATGAGTGAATCTTATCCTCATAGGGTTTAGCTTAAGGAGGGAATAACATACACACTCCATTGGGTATGGAAATCTATCCTACCCTATAGGAAAATAGGGATGGAAGGGGACAAAAGAGCATGGGGATGATAAAGGGGAGGGCAGACTGGGGGAGGGGATAATCAGAAGCCATCACTTCTGAGGAGGGACAGGGTCAAAAGAGAGAATAGAATAAATGGGGGGGCGGGATAGGATGAAGGGAAATAGAGTTAGTTTTTCACAACATGACCACTATGGAAGTGTTTTGCATGACTACACATGTATAACCTGTATTGAGTTGCTTGCCTTTTCAAGGTGGGGAGGAAGGGATAAAATTGGGAACCCAAAGTTTTAAAAATACATGTTAAAAAAAATTGTTTCACCTGTAACTGGGAAATAAGAAATACAGGAAATGGCGTATAGAACTCTATCCTGCCCTACAGGAAAATTGAAGGGGAGAGATAGAAGGGAGGGCAGATCAGGGGAAGGGGTATTCAGAATGCATGCCATCATGGGGTGGGAGGAGGGATGAGATGGGGAGAAAATTTCAAACTCAAAATCTTATGGAAGTGAATGTTGAAAACTAAAAATAAATATTTTTTAAAAAGAAACTATTACAATAGTCTTAGTGACAGGAGACAGTATGATGTAGTTGAAAAAGTGATAATTTTAAGGCAAAAATATCTGGGTTTAAACCTTGTTCTTTTATTTGCTACATGAGTAACTGTGGGTAACTCACTTAATTTAACCTTTATGAGCTTTTTATTTCTTCATCTGTTGAATGATAGCATTGGAATAAATGAACTTGTACTTGGCTCTTTATCAGGCCTAGTGCACAAGGCCCTAATCCTTTCTGGGTTTGGTTCAGTGTCTAAATCCAACTGGGCATGACAGTAGGCTCTGAGGTCCTGACTTTTTCTAGGTCCGAGTTAGTTATCAATCCTTTCCTCTCTCCTAATTTTCATTTTAAAATACTCATTAGATGTAAATGCTATGGGCTCATTTGGCTTCATTCATTGACTCACTCAGGCATACTGAGGGAGGGCCATATGGACTTGAAAAACAGGCCTCAGACCTTGGCCCTTTTTTTTTTTCTTTTTCTTTTCAATTCTAGGTGAAGTGAGTGGGAGTTTCTTGTGAGTTTCAAAGGTCAAGAGACCATGCCACTGCAATCATAGGGTCAGAATCTAGGCCAAGTTCTGTAGACAGTTCAATATTGATGACCTGAGGAGCAAAGAGGATCTTCTGGAATATCCTTTAAAACTCCAGTTCAGAGAAAATACCAGGAGTCATGGCACATCTGGAAACCTAGGTGGTATAGAGGAGAATATGCTTCAATATATTGGGGGAAACAGTTGAATTTGCATTTCTATATATTTAATATAAATAATGCTTTATAAAAATAAAAACATAGGTGTTAGGTAAATTCAGTTCCATTATTAACATAAATTACATATATCTGCATGAACCCAAAGGCCATACTTATACATATTAAATGTACAAAATGTCACCCATGCAAATTTAGTGAAGCACCAAAAAACAGAATAAATAAATCTAAGAAAAATCCAACCACGAACAAGTAAGAAACAATGAAAATAAAATAATGATTCCTGGAAGACAAACTATACATTCACAAATTAAGGAAGCCCAGTGCCATTATAAGCATTATCATAACAGTTTTAGCAAGAATGGGAAGGTCTGGGTAAGCATGAAGGAATACAAAGCTCAGAACATAATCACAGAAAGTAAGGGACCAATAATAAGATGTTAAACTAACTCTTAAACATGAGCTCACCCCTGGTGATCTTTTTGTGAAATGCAAACACATCCTTTGATTGAATTAGAAAGGGAACAGTGCCACTGGCCAGGTCATTTTTGGTCATAGCCAGCCCCCTTCCTACTTTGAAGACCCCTAAAAGACAGTTCAGCCTATTCAAGAGGAAGTCAGTTTAAGTGGGTTAAGGGAAAAGCCAGATGAACATGTTCTAATGAGATGAGTAGAACATGTATAGATTTAGAGGAAGGGAGGCCATGAGAAGTTTTGTGGAATTAGGAAAATATATGTATGGGTGGAGACAACCAGGACAAGGAGCACAGAATCTAGGCCCTATGAACCAAATGGGAACAAAGAGTGGCAGGATATATGCTGTGTATCTGAATCCCTTCCCTCATTCTAGAGAACCCAAAGCAATAAATTGATATTCCCTATCTTCTCTTGGGTGCTTTCATGGGAGACTGATATCTTTTTCTCTGGGCACAGGTAACCTCTGTTCGCCTTTCTTTACTTTAATCTGCTTGATCTTTTATAAATAATGTTCACTGCACACATGTGTGGATATGGGTGTGCTTACTGGAATTGCAGTTGGAAAGAAGTGAGTGAGGGGGTAGCATCCCAGGAGAGGAAGAGAAACTTACAAATGACATGTCTGCCGGAGTGTTATCTCTGACTGGGAACTCAGAAGCAAACCAAGCAAAACACACCAAAACTAGAGAATTAAACTTTTACTACAACTTCTCAGAGTAGAGAAATGTTATATCTGGAAACCAATCCGAGAAATCATTGGTAAGAATAGAAGGCAAATATAAGTGGCTGAATAACACTTTCCATTATACCACAGCACACTGCTGCATATGGATCTAGCAATTTGGAATATTCAAGAAACAGCTGTTAATAGCACTTATTTCACTGCTGTAATAACATTAGCTCACAAGAAACAATACTACTAAAGCTGTATAACAGGTCTGACCATCATTTCCTGGTCCAAAAGTTTTCTCGGGTTCCCTATTGACTCCAGGTTAAAATAAAAACTCCATAGCATGACATTTAAAGCATTCCACAACGTGGTTCATATTTCCTACTATTCTTCTTGTTATGAATTCTAAAGTGATTTTAAGAGAGCATTACAATTCAGAATCTCTTCATTTAGGAACTTAAAAATAGGACAATAGTTGAAT
This sequence comes from Vombatus ursinus, assembly GCF_900497805.2. Lineage (NCBI taxonomy): Eukaryota > Metazoa > Chordata > Mammalia > Diprotodontia > Vombatidae > Vombatus > Vombatus ursinus. Next base: position 55,340,744 of record NW_020954557.1, read on the forward strand.
GAGTATACTATTACCTTTTGCTCACCCCAAGAGAGGTGACCTAGGACAGAGCCTAGCACTTAATAAATGGTTGTTCAATTGAATTGAATAAAAAGAAAGGGACCTAGGAAAATATGACCCAGTAAGATTTTTAAATAAGCATAATAAATGAAGGAATACCAGCGGCATACTAATTAATTTATAGCATTATTCACTTCTTTGTCTCAAAATATATTTGGCCTTTCATAAACAGGAGATTTAATTCTCCATGTGAGGAGCAATGTCAGAGAGATCTCAAGTTGCTTTTATTTCTCAGAAAGTTACATTAGCCAAGAAAAGCAATATATTATGTTGACCAGGAAAATGTCATAAAGTAAGCCAACTATGGAAAAAAAAACAAGCTGTAGATTTTAGTTTAATAGCATTTTACTTCAGTCTCATTAGGAGCAACCAATTTTTTGTTAATAGCTGTATGAGCAGATAATCTGCAGCAGCTCCCTGTGTAGTCCTCTGTGCTGATGCCTAGTGTTGCTTTGGAGAGAATGTTTTATGCACATCATAGCATTTTCCTGTGTAGATATCTAAGTTCAAGATTTAAACAAGGAATAAGAAAAACAACTCATGAGCATATTCAAGGGAGTATATTTTCCTCTTTAAAAGGAGTGATTTCTCATATGACACTTTTTAAGTTAAAAAGAGATGACTGTTTTCAAAGAAAGAACAATTTTTGAAGAAGAAAAAAGTTAGTTTATAAATACAACGAACGATAGTAAAGTAGGCTTTCAAGTTTTAAAAAATTACATTGGCAGTCAGTCTTAGTCAATAAAAACATTTATTAAGTGTCTACTATGGGTTGGGCACTATTGTAAGTTCTGGGGATACAAATGCAAAAAAGAAAGATGGCACCTACCCTCAAAGAGATTACAATTTAGTTGAGAAAGATCACACACAAAAGAAAGCTGAAAGATGGGTAATAGAGGAAGGTACCCAGGGTAGGGGGATGATAATGAAGTCCATGATAGATTTTACCCTATATGGAAAGGTATATAGTTGGACGGTAAGTGAAGAGATTGGCTGGCCTTGGCACTCTCCTTAAATGCAGGTTTTGGAAGGAGTTCTTTACTCCACCTTCCAATCAAAAAGGCAAAAGGTGCAGATGAGATATAAGTACAAAGGTTGAAGTGTGGAACTGCAGGATGATGAGACTGCAAGTGATAAGATTCCTGGGAGCATGATAGAGAAGTGCAAGGAAGAGCAGCCAAATGGGAAAATGAATGATTTACCATGTCAAGAATCTACTATTGCCAGTTTTCTGCAAATTGGTCCTGACCAGGCTGCAGTATGGTCTGGTAGAAAGATCCCTTCACTAGATGTCATGGGTTATTATAGTAGTGATGGGAATAATACTAAAAATCCAATTTTTGTATAACACTTTACAGTTTTCAAAGTATTTTGTATCACATCAGAAATATAACAGTTTGAGTTCAAGCTTTGCCACTATTTATGTGACCTTGAACAAGTGACTTCACCTCTGAGGGTTAGTTTCTTAACCTATAGAATAAGAGGATAGGATTATATGCTGTTGAAGTTCTTTTTTTAGCTCTAAGATTCTGTGACTTCTCTAGTATCTTATGCATTACTTCTGACAATGTTATCACTGAAGGGGATCAATACATGAACATAGGTCCTGGGTGATTAAAAAAAGGCATTTTATCTGTAACAATTGAATGATACCAAATTACCTATTTATGCACTATAATTGTACTCAGAAGTTTGAATTTAATGGATAGGTGGTCTAACCTTCTGCTAAAGTCCTGTTAACCCAATTTGTGTCTTTAATTTGTTTCCTGGGAAACTAGTAATTTGGTCAACTATTCTGTGAAAACTCTGCATAACATTTCAAAAGTAGATCTTTGTGAAAGGACAAAGGAACACCATATCTTAAAATCATGGGATTCTATCTCTAGACTTGGCCCAAATGTACAGAAAATTAAAGTGGAAATATGACTGTAAAATACCTACCAAATACTTTTCAATCATCTTTAAAATAATATTGCATTAAGCCAAATCTTGACATTGTATTTGAAATGAAGCCAAGAGTTAGTTCATTTGTGCTCATGAGGAAAAAAGAAATTATCAAAGTTGTCAGGTCTCTGACTAAGATGGACAGAGACTATAGTGCAATGGAAATTGTTTTACTTTTTTTTTACGTAGCACCAACACAGAGCAGATGTTCATAAGTGTTAGAAAATAAAAGTCTTCATCTTTCCAAATTCATCTTTAAACATGATGTACTTGGAAATTCTAGGGCCAGGTTTATTTTGTTTCCATTTTAAGTTCATCTTTTGTTTCTCTGATAATATAATTAGCCACCAGATGAAATCCAAACTACTTAGCCTGACATTCAAAGACTTCCACAATCCAATTCCATCTTAGTTTTCCAACCTTACCTCATAATATTCCCCATCATATGCTGTATATATTAACCAAATTTGTAAGTGGGGAGTCGAAAAGGATGTTGAGTTTAGAGTTAGAGTCAAATCAACCAACATTTATTAAACACTTACTATATGCCAAGTGTTATCAGAAGAACTGGTTTCGAATTCCAGCTCTCTATACTACCTATGTGACCTTGAAAAAAATCATTTAACTCCCTTAAGCCTCAGTTTTCTCATCAATAAAATGAAGTGTTTGGATTATATCATCTCTAAGTATTTTTCCAAATAAAAATGTTGAAGAGAAATGGTTTGACAGAAAATAACTATGACTTCTTTTTTTTAAGGCAACAATAAAATTTTAAAAATAACTGCATACCCCAAACATGTCACATATTTTTGTTTTCCCATCTCTGTATCTTTGTACTGTTCCCTATACCTAAAATAATAATAATAATAATAATAATAATTCACATAGATTCATATGTCATGCCAATTCATTTATCATTCTTCACTATTTAAAAACTTTTTTTCTGAGCAGTCATCCTCTAAGATAAGTAAGTCTTATTGAATCCATTTTACCAATGAAGAAATAATCGGGGTGATGAAGTGATTTGCTCATGGCTACACAACATCCTGTGAAAAAGCCTTCTTCCACATAATCAATTTGACAGTTCCTGCCTCAGAACACTCAGAGCGTCCTTCTTCTGTTGATGATTTCCAGTTTAATCTGAATACAGCTTGGTTGTGCAGCGTTGTTTGCCAGTTGTCTCTCACATTAGATTGGAAGCTCCTTGAGAGCAAAGACTGTCTTTTATCTTTCTTTGTATCCCAAGTGCTTAGCACAGTGCTTGTAAGTCATAAGAAAGTGACTAACTGATTGACTGATAGGACTTTTTTATGGTTATCCTATAGTTTGCACTATAGTGTTCTGTCCCTGCATCTTGTCTCCTACTAGATTGTAAACTCCTTTAGAGTAGTGACACATGTGTGTGCATATATATTACATATTTGAAACTGAGGGTCAGAGTAGTTAAGTGATGTATAAATAATTATGCACATGTATGTTTGTATATGTATACATACATGCATGTATTTTCCACAATGGCCTTACACATAATAAGAATGTAATAAATAGTTCTGATAGTAATTGCTGTACGAGCATGAGCAGGTCATTTCAATTGTCTGAGCCTTAGTTAACTCTGTAAAACAAAGATAATGAGACTTGAATGATATATTTTCATTCATTGATTCACTCACCAGACGTTTATTAATGACTTAATTGTGCAAGACACTTTGCTTGACAGTGAGGACACTAAGATTTTATGTCATAGTCTTTTTTTCCCCTTAAGGGTTGTTCAATTATATATTTATTAAAAAGCTTATGGGGGCAGCTAGGTGGTGCAGTGGATAGAGCACTGGTCCTAGAGTCAGGAGGACCTGAGTTCAAATCCGGCCTCAGATACTTGACACTTGATAGCTGTGTGACCCTGGGCTAGTCACTTAACTCTGACTGCCAAAACAAAACAAAACAAACAAAAAAGCTTATGGTAAACCCCAGCGATAAAAAGTAAGGAAAAAGACAAACCCTGATCTTCTCAAGGAGCTCACAGTCAAAGAGTGTAGACAACATGACAACAACTATATACAGAAAAGCTATATATAGAATGAACTGAAAATAATCATGAGAATGAAGTCACTAGAATTAAAGCAAATTTGGCAAGATTTCCTGTGGAAGGCGGGATTTTTGCTGTGGCTTAAGCAGAAGAAGCCATGAGGCAGAGATGAGCAAGTAGAGTATTAGTCTATTGACAGAGAGGTGGCAAGGAGGGCGAGACACGTACACAAAGAACTATGATATAAGTCAACATGATATACATTTCCAGTTATAAAGTATTTTAGACTGGGAGGGAGAGTCTGTTGATTCTTCACAAATAAGGTGGAGTCTTGAGTTGGAAGGAAGAGAGATAATCAAACAAATGGAGATGGGGTTGAGGTGGTGTTCATTTCAGGTTAAGTGGCTCGTATGAACAAAGTCATGGCAGGAATGCAGGCTGGAAAAGAGTTCATTTTGACTGGAATGTAGGGTTTGAGAAGAGAAGGCTAGAAAACTGGCTGGAACCAGATTGAGGAGAGCTTTGAATCTGATTGCCAGGATCATGAGTTTATATTTTATTCAGTAGTCAAAAAAACAAAGGTAAGAACTATACTGAAGAATTTACAAAGGAGGTCCAAGTTGGAGGGAACAATTTTGAGGACATTGAAGGACTTACTCTAAATATATTTGAAAGGGGAGACGATATCAAATGCTTGAGGCAAAATAACACATCCTTATCCATAGTTGAAGCAATAGCCATATTTGATGCCAAAAAATGAGATGTAGTTAAAGGAATAGATATACTGACCTTTCCATTTCCTATGGAATTTCTTAAAAATGTAAAACAGTTGCCACAATAAGGAAGCAAAGAGTAACTAGAAACCACCAAGTCTAGGAAACACTTGATTTCATTTCCAAGTGAGGAGAAAATCAGTTATAAGGAACTCTGGTTTAGATTACAAAATCATTTTCAAGTTGGTAGAAGAATATAAGAAGCATCACCTCAAAAACCAGCCGGAAGTAGAGGAGTAATGATTTCCTATAAATCTTAGTGAGTTCACCCCAAAAATCTTTAAAGATGAAACTGAAGAGAAGACAACAGATGATAAATAAAAGTGATATGCTGCAATTTAGAAAGGCTGCACAGCTCAGTTGAAAGCATATGGAGACTTCCAGTTCCAAGACGGCAGAGTGATGAAGGAACCCTATAAAGCCCTTCCAAATTCCCCTCCAAATAACTAGAAAACCACCTCAGAATTGATGGAGGAACAGGGAAGCAGCTTACCAGCACGTCAAGAAAGGTCTGTCTCCCTGGGGTGGGAGGGAGACCAGGTCCAAGAGCAGCAGCGGCAGCAGCACCAGCAGCAGCAGCAGCACCAGCAGCAGCAGCCAGCCTCACAGCAGGGGGCCTTCAGGAAGGCTCCAAGCCTGGGGCATCCACTAGTGAGGCCCCATCTTTCAGCAAACCAGGAGCCCTCAGGCAAGTGAGCAATCTGTGAAGAGCAGCAAAGCCCCACCCCAGTGACCCCACTTCCAGTACTTTACCAGAAAGGCTTTGACCGCATGGTTGACCAGTAGTGAAGTCCTGCCCCAGGGCTGGCCAACAGCAAGACCCTCACCCCAGGAGCCCACCAGCAGAGAGACCCTATTTCCACAGCCACCAATCAGCCAGGCCCCACCCCTCGGGCAGATCTGCAACAAAATTACTCCTTCAGGGCCTGCTAGCTGTGAGGCTCAGTTACCATAGCAACCCAGCTGGAAGGCCCCCACCCCTGGAACAGACCTGAAGTTAAATCCCACACCCAAGAGAGGCGGAAAGGGAACCCCACCCCCAGTACAAGCCAGAAGGGAAGCCCATTCTCCATAAAAGCAAGCAGCTAAGCCCTGAAGCCCAGTAAAAGGTAATAGTAAGACCCAGAGCCCCAGCACAAAAAGCTTGGGACAGTGCAGGACCAGAGCCAAGTAACAAAAAAGGCAGAAAAATTGAACAAAAAAAACCAAAAAACTTGACTATAGAAAGTTACTGTGATGATAGGGAGAATCTAGGCCTAAACTTAGAAGAGAACAATAGTGTCAAAATGGCTACATGTGAAGTCCCAAAGAAAACTCTAATTTTGTCTCAGGCTCAAAAAAGAATTCCTAGAAAACCTTAAAAAGGATTTTTAAAAACAAATTAGAGAAGTAGAAGAAAAATTGGGAAAGGAAATGAGAGTAATGCAAGAGAATAATAATAATAAAAAAGTCAATGACCTGGGAAAAGATGTACAAAAATTTCCTGAAAAAAAATAACTCCCTAAAAAATAGAATTGGCCAAATGGAAAAGGAAGTACAAAAGCTCATTGAAGAAACTAATTCCTTAAAAATTAGAATTGAACAAATGTAAACTAATGATTCAATGACATATCAAGATATGATAAAACAAAACAAACTAAAATAAATTGAAGAAAATGTGAAATTTATCTAAGAAAAACAACTGACCAAGAAAATAGACTTAAGAGAGATAATGTAAGAATTATTTGACTACCTGAAAGCTGTGAGTTTAAAAAAAAAAAAAAGCCTGGACAACATCTTTCAATTATTAAAAAAAAAAAAATCTACCCCAATATATTAGAAGCAGAAGGCAAACTAGTAATTGAAAGAATCCACCAATCACCACCTGAAAGAGTGAAATGAAAACTTCCGAGAACATCATAGCCAAATTCCAGAGCTCACAGATCAAAGAAAAAGTATTACAAGCAGTCAAAAATAAATAATTCAAATATCATGGAGCTACAGTCAGGATTACACAGGATTTGGCAGCTTCCACATTAAAGAACCCGAAGGCTTGGAATATGATATACCATAAGACAAAGGAGTTAGGATTACAACAAAGAATCACCTACCAGCAAATTCGAATATAATCTTTCAGGGGCAAATGGATATTTAATAAAATAGAAGACTTTCAAACATTCCTAATTAAAAGACAAGAGCTGAATAAAAAAAAAAATGTGACCTTCAGGGAAACATAAAAAGGTAAAAAAAAGGAAGAGAAAATACAAGAAATTCAATAAGGTTAAACTGTTTGTATTTTTATATGGCAAGATAATATTTGTAACTTTTAACAACTTTATTACTGTAAGAGAAATTAGAAGAACTATATGTAGACAGAAGGTATGGATATAAGGTTAATTTGATGGGATGATATCCCCCCCAAAAAAATAAAGGAGTGAGAAAGAAAATTGCACACGAAGAAGGGGGGGGAGATTGAATGGGGTAAATTATCCCACATAAAAGAGGCATAAGAGAGCTATTATAATAGAGGGGAAGATGGGGGGAGGGGCAAAGTATAACTTTCATCAAAATTGGCTCAAAGAGGAAATAACATCTACACTGAATTGGATATAGAATTCTACCTAACCCTATAAAGATGTAAAAAGGGACAGGGATAAATAGAAGGGAAAAAGGGAAATGATTAAAAGGAGGGTGTATTAGGGAAGGCAGGGATCAGAAGTAAAACACTGCTCAGTATGGAAAGCTTGGGGGAAATAGAGGGGGAGATAAACAAGTGAAAAATAGCATGGAGGGAAATACACAATTATAATAATAATAAATGTGAATGGAATGAGCTCATCCATTAAAATGGAAGGAGAGAGCTGAATGGATTAAAAACCAGTATCTGACCATATGTTGTTTACAAGAAACATATTTAAAGCAGAGGGACATACACAGAGTAAAGGCAAAGTGCTGGAGCAGAATCTATTATGCTTCAGCTGAAAGAAAGAAAGAAAGGAGGGGTAGCAATCATAATCTCAGACAAAGCAAAAGCAAAATTGGATTTAATTAAAAGAGATAAAGAAACAATATTTTGCTGAAAGGTACAGTAGACAATGAAGTCATATCAATACTAAACATAAATGCACCAAATGTTATAGTATCTAAAGTTTTGAAGAAGCTGAATGAGTTACAGGAGGAAATAGAAAATAAAGCTATACTAGTGGACCTGAACTTTCCTGTCTCAGAATTAGATAAATCTATACAAAAAAGAAACAAGAAAGAAGTTGAGGAGGTGCATAAAATTCTGGAAAAGTTAGCTGTGATAAGTCTCTGGGGAAAACTGAATTGGAATAAGAACGAATATATCTTTTTTGTAGCAACACATGTAACCTACACAAAAATTGACCATATATTAGGATGTAAAAGCCTCACAACCAGATGCAAAAAAAGAGAAATTATCTTGTTTGATCCTCACAACAACCACAGGAATTACGTGCTATTATTATCCCCATTTTATAGAAAATGAAACTGAGACAAACAGAAGTACGTGACTTACCTTGGATTACACAGCTAGTAAGTGTGTTAGTATATATTTGAACTCAGAATTTCCTGACTTTAGGACTACACTCTCTCCACTGTGCAACCTAGCTGTGCATGTGGGAGGAGGAACAATTTTATTTTTTTTACATAATAGTCATGGTGTGAAAGATTTCCCTTTCCTGTTTACTTTTTTATGCTTCTCTTGAGTCTTGTGTTTGAAAGTCAAATTTTTTATTCACCTCTGATTTTTTCATCAAGAGTGTTTGAAAGTTCTCTTTCTTACTGAATGTAAGTTTTTCCCCTGAAGGATTATACTCAATTTTGCTGGGTAGGTGATTCTTGGTTGTAATTCTAGGTCCTTTGCCCCCCAAAATATCATATTCCAAGCCCTCCAAACATTTAATGAAGAAACTGATGAATTTTTTGTTATCTTGACTGTGGTTGCATGGTACTTAAATTGTTTCTTTCCGGCTGCTTACAACATTTTCTCCTTGACCTGTGAACTCTGGAATTTGGCTATAGTATTCCTGGCAGTTTTCATCTTGGGATCTCTCTCAGGAGGTAATCAATGGATTCTTTCAATTTCTATTTTAGTTTCTGGTTCTAGAATATTAGGGCAGTTTTCCTTGATAATTTCTTGAAACATGACGTCTAAATTCTTTTTTTATCATGGCTTTCAGGTAGTCCAATAATTTTAAATTATCTCTCCTGGATCTATTTTCCAGGTCAGTTGTTTTTCCAATGAGGTATTTCACATTGTCTTCCATTTTTTCATTCTTTTGGTTTTATTTTTTTTTTTGATTTCTCAAAATGTCAATAGCTTCCATCTGCTCCATTTTAATTTTTAAGGAATTATTTTCTTCAGTGAGCTTTTGCACCTCCTTTTCCATTTGGTGAATTCTGCTTTTTAAGGCATTCTTCTCATTGTCTTTTTTTGTCCTAGTCTGCTTTTTTAAGCGTTATTTTCTTCAACATTTTTCATGTCTCCTTTACCAAGCTGTTGACTCATCTTTCATGATTTTGCTGCATCCTTCTCATTTCTCTTCCCAATTTTTCCTCTTCTTCTCTTACTTGATTATTAACATCCTTTTTGAATTCTTCCATGTCCTGAGACAAATTCATATCTTTCTTGGAGGCTTTAGATATAGGAGCATTGACTTTGTAGTCTTCTTCTGAATATGTGTTTTGATTTTCCTTGTCACCTTAGTAACTTTCTATAATCAGAGTTTTTTAGTTCTTTTGTTTACCCTTTTTTTCAACCTGTTATTTGACTTTTAACACTTTGTTAAAGTAGGGCTCTGCTTCCAGGGTGGAGGGATCATTGTCCCAAGCTTCAGGGGTTTTCTACAGCTGTTTTCAGTGATACTTCTCAGGACCTCTAAGTTTTCAGTTCTTCTAAGGTGGTATGATCTAAGGAAAGGTGTTTACTACCATCCTGGCCTGTGCGCGGCCATAAGCACTCTTTTCTACCCTGGAACTGTGTGGAGGGGCCCCTTTCCACTGCTGCCACAAGCTCTAATATGCTGATTCTCCTTCTTGCCCTGGGACTGCCAGCCAGGACTGCAATTCAGATGGAAGTATGGACAAAGCAAGAGAATCCTGTCTAAGTGCTAGCAAAAAGACTTCTGTAGTCTCTTTCTGACCAGTTATTCAAACCCCTCACCATCTGTGGGCTGAGAGCTCCAGAAGCAACCACTGCCACTGCCACTGCCACTGCTGATTCAGTCACTTTCAAGGCCTGCTCTTGGTTTGCTGGGGCCAGGGCTGTGCTGGCCTGGCCTGCACTGGAGTTCCACTCTCACCCAGGTACAGCAGACCTTTCCTGCTAACCTTCTAAGGTGTCTTTGGTGTCTGTGGACTGAGAGGTCGTGAAACCACCACTGCTGCCAGTGATTCAGTTGCCCAGAGGTCTGTTTCTACTTTACTTACTGAGATCCCAGTCTACACTGGCGCTGGACTGCGTTCTACTCTCTCCATGGTGCAACAGACCTTTCCAGATGACCTTCCAAGTGGTCTTGGGCTAGAAATTTGTTTCATTCCATCTTTTTTGTGGGTTCTGCTGCTCTAGAATTTGTTTAGAGTTATTTTTTTAAAGGTATTTGGAGGGGTTTGGGAAAGAACTCAGGCAAGTCCCTGTCTTTGCTCCACCATCTTGGCTCCTTTCAGGAGGCACTATTTTAAAGAAGCTGAGGGATATGTTATTAAAATATTTTGTAAGATGGGAAGATACTGATTGTTGAGGGTTTTTTGGGGGGGAGGGGAGGAGGTGCATACTATTACAATGAAAAGATTCTATTGAGAAGACAGTAATGAATACCAAACCACATACCTATTTTCTCACTCCTACAAAATCTTTATGAGAATAATCTGCATATGCATCAAGGGTTACCGCTCTGTAAATATGAGGAAGTAATAAACAGGTTTTTATGAATGAAAAGTTGTAATAAACCACATCTTTCCAGTCACATAATTGAATGATGCAGAGAATACAAGATCCTGCTAGATTTATTTTTGTTGATTGCTAAAAACAATTGACTCCATAGAGCAAAATAGAGGCTTAAAGGCTGTCCTCGATGAGATGTCTTCTGTGTAAATATCAGGACCAATGGAATATTCTTCACCAGATACAATGACAAAGATAACTTTGTCTAATGAAGCTCTGATCATTATTATGAAGAGGGTATATAAATCAGGGAAACTTATGTTAGCCAGAGGGAGGATGTCTATCATAGAGTTCAAATCAAAGATGAATCCCCTGCAGGCAGTGATGTTCCCCAAGAAGGTTTTGTTTGTGGTTGGCATTCTGCTGATTGCAGGAAGCCCCATAACAGTGCAGACTCTTAAATTCATCTGCAATCACTGAAAAGAGTTCAGTCTACAATTTACAGATGAAAGAAATAAATAAAGGGAATTGGAAGGCTAATCCGTAGAGTAAATCCATCAATACATAACTGCAAGTGGAAAATGAGCTTGCCATAGACTCAAATAAGAGAGAAAGAGAAAAGATAGAGACAGAGGGAGGCAGAGAAAGTGTATATGTGTATCTTGCTAATTAGTGACAGGTCTACACTTCTTTGGGATTAGTGAAAGAGTTGAAAAGCAGTGTGGTTTAGTATAAAGGATACTTCAGCAGAAGTTAGCACACACAGACTAGTATTAATCCTGGCTGTGCTATGAACTGTGTCATGTTAGCAGATCTCTTCACCCATAGACCACACCTAAAGAATCTATGAAAGTCAGATTCTGAAGCCTATCTACTTTCTTTTAAGAATATAATGAGGTAAATCGATGAAGTAGTTTAACTGTCTCTAGAAATTGACGATAAAATACATCTCTTAAGAAATTAAATTATTGACTTTGTTAAAGCCAGAGAGGAATGGTAATCACCTGATTTTCAATGAAAAAAAAATCTTCTTTTGATCTTTCCACTTGGTTGAATGAAATTTGGGAAGATAAGGTTGCTTTGATAGCAATGACAGTCAGATTTGATTTTGATTTTGACTCTGTGAAGGTATTCTCTTCCTTGTTACTTTTCTGACAATCCCTTGTTGAAACTCAGCAAGGTTTGAGGATTAATTCCATTCCTATTCATCAACATCTTATTTTTTTTAACATCTTAACTTTAAATAAACTTTTGGGAAGACTCATTTTATTGCCATTATCATAAAAGTAGTACAGATTATTTGAAGATCACACAGTTCTGCTTACTTTCACTGGTGCATCTGATTTTTTAAAAAATATTTTTATTTATTTTGTCAAATATTTTTCCAATTACATGTAAAACAATTTAACATTTATTTTTTAAAATATTGAGTTTTGCATTCCCTGCCTCCCTTCTTCCTCTCCCTACTCCTTGAGAAGGTAAGCACTTTGATGAGTTATGCATATGCAGTCACGTGAAATATATTTCTATATTAGTCATGTTGTGAAAGAAAACAGAAGTAAACAAAGAAGAAAAACAAAGAATTTTTTTAAAGTATGCTTCAATCTGCATTCAGAATCTGTCAGTTCTTTCTCTAGAGGTGGATCGTATTTTTCATCATAGGTCTTTCAGAATTGTCTTGGATCATTGTATTGCTTAGAATAGCTACGTCATTCACAGTTGATCATCATGCAATATTGCTGTTACTGTGTACAATATTCCCCTGGTTCTGCTCATTTCACTTTGCATTGGTTCACGTAAGATTTTCCAGGTTTTACTGAGAACATTCTGTTCATCATTTCTTACAGCACAATAATATTCCATCACGATCTTATACCTCAACTTGTTCAGCCATTTCCCGATTGAAAGACATACCCTAAATTTCCAATCCTTTGCCACCACAAAAAGAGAATCCAAATATTTTTTGTGCATAGTTCCTTTTCTTCTTTTTTTAAAAAAATCTGTTTGGAATACAGACCTAGAAGTGGTATTGCTGGGTCAAAGGATATGTACAGTTTTATTACTCTTTGGGCATAGTTCAAAATGCTCTCCAGAATGGTGGAATTAGTTCATAATTCCAACAGTGCATTAATGTCTCGGTTTTCCCATACCCCTCCAAAATCTGTCATTTTCATTTTCTGTCACATTAGCCAATGTGAGAGGCATGTGGTTGCTTTTATCAGTTATTTTAATTTGCATTTCTGTGATCAATACTAATTTACAGCATTTTTTTCAAATAACCATAGATAGCTTTGATTACTTTGAAAACTGCCTGTTCATATCCTTTGACCATTTATCAACTGGGAAACAAGTTGTATTCTTATACATTTGACTCAGTTCTATCAATACTTGAGAAATTTATCAGAGAAACTATACATTTTTCACAATTATGATTACTATGTATTTCCCTCTATCCTATTTTCCCCCATTTATCCTATTCTCTCTCTCCTTTCACCCTGTCCATCCTCAAAAGTGTTTTGCTTCTAATTACCTCCTCCCCCAATCCACCTTTTCTTCTATTATCTCTTATCCCTTTCCCCTCCTACTTTTCTGTAGGATAAGATAGACTTCTGTACCCAACTGAGTGTATATGTTATTGTATCTTTGAGCCAATTTGAGCCAATTCTGATGAGAGTAAGATTCAAGCACTGCCCCCCAATCTCATTTCCCCCTCCACTGTAAAAGCTCTTTTATGTCTCTTTTATGTGAGATAATTTATTGCATTCTGTCTTCCCCCTTCTCCAAGTGCATTCCTCTTTATCACTCCTTAATTTTTTTTAGATATCATCTCATCATATTCAACTCACACTTATGCCCTCTCTTTTTGTATGTTCCTTTTAACTGCCCTAATAATGATGAAGTTCTTAGGAATAGCAAGTATCATCTTCCTATGTAGAAATGCAAACAGTTTAATTTTATTGAATTCCTTATGATTTCTCTTTCTTGTTTACCTTTTTATATTTCTCTTGAGTCTTATATTTGAAAATGGTTTTTTTTGTTTGTTTGTTTTTTAGCTCTGATCTTTTCATCAGGAATACTTGAAAGTCCTCTATTTCTTTAAACATTTATTTTTTCCCAGAAAGATTATACTCATTTTTGAAGAATAGGTCATTCTTGGTTGCAAACCTAGATCTTTTGCTTTCCAGAAGAGCATATCCCAAGCTCTACTATCCTTCAATGTAGAAAATGATAAATCTTGTGTTATCCTGACTGTAGCTACATGATATTTGAATTGTTTCTTTCATGGTGCTTACAGTATTTTCTCCTTCATTTGGGAGTTCTGGAATTTTGCTGTAATATTCCTGGGGGTTTTCATTTTGGAATCTCTTTTAGGAGGTGATCATTGGATTCTTTCAATTTCTATTTTGCTCTCTGGTTCTAGAATATCAGGGCAGTTTTCTTTGATGGTTTCTTGAAAGGTGATATCCAGGCTTTTTTTTTCTGATCAGGGCTTTCAGATAGTCCAATAATTCTTAAATTATCTCTCCCTGATCTGTTTTGTAAGTCAGTTGTTTTTCCTCTGAGGTATTTCACATTTTCTTCTATTTTTTCTTTTGATTTCATCTGATCGATTCTTGATGTCTCATGGAGTCATTAACTTCCACTTGCTCAATTCTTATTCTTAAAGAATTATTTTCTTCAATGAACTCCCAGTCCAAGAGGTCCAGTGTTGCTGACAGCAGCTCAGCACCAGGTAAGCTGCCAGACCCCAACAGCCTCCAGGTGCCACCATCTGAGGCCACAGCACACATAGCCAGTGACCAGGTCCCGGGTTCCCAGCACAAGAGGCTTGGGTCAGTGCCCCCTATGCTTCAGCAAGAGAGCTCAGATTTAAAAGCCAGGAAATAGGCAAACACCATGAGCAATTCTTATTCTTAAAGAATTATTTTCTTCAATGAACTTTTCTATTTTGCCAATTATGCTTTTTTAATGATTTCTTCTCTTCAGTGAATTTGTGTGCCTCTTTTTAAGATTTAGCCTATTCTGTTGTGTAAGATATTATTTTCTTCAGTATTTTTGTGCCTCCTTTATCAAGCCTTTTTTCTTGCATCACCATCATTTCTTTTCCCAACTTTTCCTCTACATCTCTTATTTTATTTTTAAAATTATTTTTGAACTCTTTTGGTAATTGTTTTTTGGGTCTGCGACCAATTCAGTTTTTCTTTGAGGGCTGTGGATTTAGCAGTTTGGACTTGTCTTCGTCTGAGTTTATTTTGATCTTCCCTGTCAGCATACTAACTTTCTATGGTCAGGTTTGTTTTTTTGTTTTTTTTTTTTTTTGCTCATTTTCCCACCCTATTTCTTGGCTTTTAATTTCATGTGAAAGATGGACTCTGCTCCCAGGGCAAGGAAGACATTATCCCAAGGTTCAGGGTCTTTATGGAGCTATCTTCAGAGCTCGTTCTGAGGTTATGTAAAGTTTTAAATTCTTCCAAGGTGGTATGATCTAAGGAGAGGTGAATTTACTACTCTCTTAGCCTATACTTTTGTCTGTGGGCAACCACAAGCACTCTTATCTACCCTGGAATTGTAACCAGGGTTCCTCCTTCCATGAAGCTGCAAGTTCTAGTGTGCTAGTGCTCCTCTTTCACCCTGGGACTACAGCCCAGGACTGTGACTCAGATGCACATATGGGCAATACAATGGAGTCCACCACCCACAGCCAGCAATCTCCTTCTGAGCAGCCGTTCAATTTCCTCATCATCTTTGGGCTAAGAGTTCCTGAAAATGGCTGCTGTTGATTCAGTTGCCCCCAAGGCATGTTGCTGCCTTGGGCTGGGCTTGTCTGTTACTGGCTGCCTGATGTAGGAGCCTGGGGCTTAGCTGCTGGCTTATACTTGGGCCCAGAGCCTCTTTCCCGTCTTTCTGAGGCTTTGCCTACAATGGACTCTGCTCCACACATACCCAAGTTTGACAGATCTTCCCTGCCAACCTTCTGGTTGTCTTGAACTAGAAAATGTTTTATCCCATCCTTTTGTGGGTTCTGGTACTCCAGAATTCATTTTGAGATGTTATTTTATAGTTGTTTGGAGGGGAATTTGGGAGTGGTCAGGTGAGTCCCTGCCTCCTCTTTGCCGTCTTGGCTCCACCATCTATACATTTTTATTGACTGTCCATCTTGCCATTCTTTCTTTCCTCATCTCTACCTCCTGACTTCTCTGGCTCCCTTCAAGTCTTATCAAAAATCCTATCTTTTACAAAAAGGACTTTCCCAACTCCTCCTTAATATTTGTGCCTTCCTTGCAAGATGATCTCTAATGTATCCTGTATACATCTTATCTGCACATAATTGTTTGGATTTTGTCTACTCCATTAGAATGTGAACTCCTGTAGGGCAAGGACTGTTTTTGCCTTTCTTTGTACCCTTAGCATTTAGCACAGCACCTGGCATATAGTAAGCACTTAATAGATTTTTGCCTTGATTTGACAAGTGAAAATTCATTAAGCTGAAAAATGGAATGTTATTTGTCAGGAACAGCCAATTGTCACGGCATTGTAGAATATGTAAAGGGGAGAAAGTATAAGAAGACTGAAAAGATGAAAAGGGATTATTGTAGTTTACTGAGTGGGAGGGGTGATTTGGTCAAATCTGAAAAATAGTAGTGCTTTTAAGAGTAATAGGAAAGTTTGAATAGGAGAAGTTTGTGTGTGGGGTGGGGGGAAATGAGTTCTCTTTTATATTTGCTGAAATTGAAATGTCTATGGGGCATCTGGCTTGAGATATCCAAGAGGTAGTTGATGATACCAGACTATGGCTCTAGAGAGAGTTAAAGTCTGAATATATAAATCACAGTATCATATACATAGAGATGATAAGTGAACCTATGGGAAATTAAGAAATCATTGAACAAGATAAAACAGATCAAGTGTTCTTAAATTTTTTTTTGTCATGGACCCATTTAGCAGTGTGAGCAGACCATGGACCCCTATCTTCAATAAGGTTTTTAAAATCTATAAAATATAATACATAAAATTGCAAAGGAAACTAATTATGTTGGATACAGTTATGTGATAAATGATTAATTGGACCCATATTTTATGCCAATCAGTATTTATCAATTTGATATGATTCTATAGGAGTAGTGATTCTAAGTCCTGATGTTAGGCCTCAGAACTGTGAACTGTAGGTTATAAGTTTACTTGTTTAATCATAGGAATCTAACTAGAAGACCACCCTTGTTTTGCCTTGTTATGATGACCAAGCCCAGCATGGTGGAAGTGACTCAATGACATGGAAAGTTCCCCAGCTATTTTTGTTGCCCCTCTGTCCCTTGTCATCCCTCTATTGCCCAACATAGGGAGATGGCCATGAGCATTTGTCCAGTGAATGAACCTGTTTGCTGGCCTGTGGCCTGCCTTTCTACCAGTCCATCAGATGTTTTGACATCTGTTTATCACCCTAATCCATGGGTCTGCTCCTCATTTTGGTAGGACCTCCTGAAAGGTCAAAATAGGTCTGTTAAGGTCTGCTCATCAACTCATTTGTCAACAAATGGGAATCTGTATTTTGTGTAGACTGTCCTGGAGGGTCAAGGTCAAAGTCTATCAACCAATGAGATTCTGTATTTTTAGTTTGCTTCATCTGTATTGTCTGAGTATTAAGCACTATAAAACTAAGGCCCTGGAGGAAGGGGGCATCTGAGATCATGAAGAAGATCTGAGGTCCACTTCATTAGAGGGGGCTATGGACCCTTTAATGAAGTGCTATCGACTTGGAACTCTGCCACTCTACCTCAGTGGTTTTTCTTGCAGATTGGACAATTTTGGACCCCACAGTTGTATATATATATTTTTATATATATACACATATATATACATATATATATATATACACACTATATATATATATATATATCCAAGATCTGTATCTTGGATATATGAATTTGATATGCTTATAGGATATCCAAACAGAGCTGCCTCTCCAGCAGGCCATTGGCAATGTGGGACTGAAGTTTAGGTGAGAAAATAGACCTAAAAATAGAGATTTGGATATTTTTGTAAATAGAAAACAATTGAACTCATATCTTTCAAATTTATCCTTTTACCCTTTTCCCCAAGCCACACCCCTAATTCAGGCCTTTATCACCTCTCTCTTGGATTATTTGTTTTGTTTTGTCATCTTAAATTCATCCTCCACATGACTGTAAATAATCTTCCCAAAGCACCTGTGTGACCATATCATTCCCCTGCTCAATAATCTTCAGTGGCTCCCGATTGCCTCTAAGGGAAAAAAAAAGGACTCAGCAATTTAATGCCCTACATGATTTGGTTTTCATGTACCTTTCCAGACTTTTTTTTTCTCATATTACTCCACTTAGGGTATTCTCCACTCTACTCAAACTAGCCTTTTAGCAGTTCCCCATAGGAAATATTCCATCTCCCAACTATGGTTGTCATATCTGGAATACATTCTATCCTAACCTTTGCCTCTTAAAAAATTTAGCTTACTTTAAAGCACAACTTACATGTCCCCTCTTACTAAATATTTTTACCAGTCTCTCCAATTAATTGTTAATTCTTATTCTCTCTCTCTCTCTCTCTCTCTCTCTCTCTCTCTCTCTCTCTCTCTCTCTATATATATATATATATATATATTTCTTTGAGAATTCTCTTTCTAAATTCCTTAAAGGCAAAGAGTCATTTTTTGTCTTAATTCACATAGCAGATAGTAGGCACATAATGATTGTTTATTTATTGAATGAATGAATGAATAAGTATTTGAACTCAAATCAATTGCAATGACAAATTTTGACCCTTGAGAATAGATGATAAAACATGTTTCCCTCCTCTTGTTAGAGAAGTGAGGATTTATAGGGACTGGATGTTGCAGTAGCTTTGTTGATTTTACTTAACTATCTTTTTGTTATAAGTGGGAAGAATAGATTGTGAAACAATTGTGGTGTTGAAAAAAAGGCATTAAAATTCTTTTTTTTTCTTTTTTAAGTCCTAGAAGTGATGTAAAAGAACATGTTTTGTTTATACTGTTTATTTTTTGTATATCCCTACCGCCCTGTAATAGAGATGGACCAAATAGAGATGTAGAGATGAATGAAATTTCCAGCATACCACAGTGCCAACATTGTTTTTTCTTGTATTAGCCAGATGGCAGGAATTAAAATGGGGCAAAGAATACTGGGAGGTTTCTGTACAATGTAAAAGTCAGCTTCAGTCTGCTCTAATTTAGGAAAGTTGGATGAACCCTTAGGCCTTGGGGCAAGTTATTTCAAAGTCAAGAACTTTTCCAAAGAATAAGCCTTCTGTAGATGTTAATATGAAAGTGACTAGCCTATGCCAGGCCTTTATTTGGGAATTCATCATACTGTTTACTCAAGGGTTTTGTGAAAAGTTTTCCCTCATGTTAATAGACTTTGCTGGTTGCAAAAACAGCTTTGTCATTACTAGTCTTTGTGGTTTTTTTTCACGTCATCGTCTCCAATCTTAAATTTTCACAAAGCAACAAATATGCTTTGTTGTTTAAAAGCACATGCGAGACACAGACCTGCCAGAGCTTGTTTTTTCTTTACTGTCACCTATGAACCATTCTTCACATTCACTAGCAAGACAAGATCACCACCAGTAGCAGCAGCAGCAGCAGCCTAGAATATAGTCAGTCTAGCAACATTGAGTCAAAGGCAAATGTAGGAGTTAAGCCACCACCTATGTCTACACATGCATTTAAAGAAAGAAAAAGGTCAATTCAGTTTTCTGATTTCTTAGTCTATGTGACAACTATCAAGTGACTTCATTGTCTATCTCCTCTCCAACCAAAATAAATATTGTTTTGTATTGTGCAGACAATCTATTTGGCAGAGTCACAAATTAAATCAACATTTTCAAAAATCATTCCTACTTTACATGTGGGAAGGAATCTACAATATACTAGCTAGGTCTTCTCACATAACTGGTTCAAAAACAGACAAGTTGGATATATAGAAACAGAAATGAATAATACATAAAGAGATAATTAGATAATTGGTGCCCTGAAATTTATTAAAATAACTAAATGAGTGCTTATAACATATTGGGTAGATACCTAATGGAAGACTTAGAAAGCAGCTTGGTGTTGTATAAAAAAACAAAAAAACAAAAAAAACTGGATTTGGAGTCAGAAGATTTGGGTTCAAATATCAGTTCTGCCCTTTACTATGTAAGCTTGGAAAAGTTATCCTACTTCTCCTGACCTAAATTTCTAAAATGAGAAGATATGACTAAATGACCTCTATGGTCTAGTCCAGTTCTGAATATTGTTCCTATGATTTATAGGAAAACATTGACAAAAATTTGTCTTTGTTTTGTGACCATCCACATAGGAAAGACCAAGTAAATGAAGAATGGCTATTGCTTAGATTGTCACAGACAATTAGATGAACAACCTGTAGAGTTTCTCTTTCAGCATGAAAGTCTTTGTACTTAAAACCACTTCAATTGCAAGTCATAGCGTCACCTTCCTGATGTCATGGTCCTCTTTGAGAATGAAGAGCACCTACCTGTGTATAGTATGAGTTGCCACACTGGGGACCCAACTGGTTAGTTCCAGTTGGGCAATGCAGCCCCTCCCCTCTATTCTTCTCTCCTCTCCTCTATCAACAATCCATACAGGGTTTAGTACCCTTACCCTGCAAGTGCTCTGTCCAAAGGAATAATTTTGATCATTGAAACCTCACAAGATTTCTTGTGGTTTAAGGGCTAGATTATTTTCTTAAGGACCAAGCCTGAAACCCAAACCACTCTGGCTCTCATTGATTGGCCAAGAATAGGCCCCAGCCCAAGCTCCACCTGGTCATAATTTAGGTCCTGCTGGCTCAAAGTGAACGTAAATAGCAACTGTTTCTGTTTTGGCCAGAAATCCTAAGGGTCTTCTCCTCCCAGGTTGATGTTTCTAGACTAAGTAAAAGAAGCCATTCTCTGCTTCATTTCTTACCTAGCCTCAATTACTGAAAGGGCCTTGCCTTCATCAAACTGAGACCTGGCACATTCAAAGCAGAAGATACACACAGAGTAAAGGTAAAAAGCTTGAGCGAAACATATTATGTTTCAGTTGAAGTAAAAAAAAAAAAAAGCAGAGGTAGCAATCCTTATATCAGACAAAGCAAAAACAAAAATTAATCTAATTAATTAATCTAGTTAAAAGAGATAAGGAAGGAAACTACATCTTGCTAAAAGGTACCATATACAATAAAGTAATGTCAATACTAAACATATAGATACCAAGTGTTATAGCATCCACATTCTTAATGGAGAAGTTAAGTGAATTGTAGGGAGAAATAGCAAAATTATAATAGTGGGAGGCCTCAACAACCTCTCAGACCTAGATAAATCTAACCACAAAATAAACAAGAAAGAAGTTAAGGAGGTGAGTAGAATCTTAGAAAATTTAGATATGATAGACCTCTGGAGAAAATTGAATGGGGATAGAGAGAAATCTACCTTTTTTCTCAGCATTACAAGACACCTATACAAAAATTGACCATGTATTAGGGCACAAAAACCTCATAATCAAATGTAGAAAGGCATAAATATTAAATGCATCCTTATAAGATCATGAAGCAATAAAAATTAAGTGTAATAAAGGGGCGAGGTGGAGCTTGTGACAATGGTAGAGAGGGAATCCTTCTCACAGTTCCAAGGCAGAAAAGAGTGCTTGGGGTCACTCATAGACCAGAGCACTGGCCAGGAAGGGAGTAAACACCACACCTTTGATCATACCACCTTGGAAGAACTGAAAATTTACAGGTCCCTAGAAGTACCTCTGAAAACAACTACACAAAACCCCTGAATCTTGGAAGCACTGGAAGTAGAACCTATCTTAACAAAGAGTGAGAAAGTCAAGTAATTGGCTGGGAAGATGAGCAAACAGTGTAAAAAAAAAAAAACTCAAATATAGAATCTTACTTTGGTGACAAAGAAGATCGAAACATGCAAACAGGAGAAGACAACAAAGTCAAAGCTCCATATCCAAAGCCTCCAAGAAAAATGTGAGTTGCTCTCAGGACATGGAAGAGCTCAAAAAGGATTTTGAAAATCAAGTAAGAGAAGTAGAGGAAAAATTGGGAAGAGAAATGAGAGTGAGGTAAGAAAATAATGAAAAACAGGTCAACAGCTTGCTAAAGGAGACCCAAAAAATACTGAAGAAAATAACACCTTTAAAAATACACTAATCCAAATGGCAAAAGAGGTCCAAAAAGCCAACAAAGAGAAGAATGTCTTAAAAAGCAGAATTGGACAAATGGAAAATGAGGTCCAAAAGCTCACTAAAGAAAATAAGCCCTTAAAAATTAGAATGGAGCAAATGAAAGCTAATGACTTCGTGAGAAATCAAGAAAATACGAAACAAAACCAAAGGAATGAAAATTAGAAAACAATGTGAAATATCTCATTGGAAAAACAACTGACCTGGAAAATATATCTAGGAGATATAATTTAAAAATTATTGGACTACCTGAAAGCCATGATCAATAAAAGAGCCTAAACATCATCTTTCAAGATATTATCAAGGAAAACTGCTCTGATGTTCTAGAACCAGAGGGTAAAGTAGAAATTGAAAGAATCCATCAATCACCTCCTGAAAGAGATCCCAAAAGGAAAAATCCTAGGAATATTGTAGCCAAATTCCAGAGTTCCCAGGTCAAAGAGAAAATATTGCAAGCAACCAGAAAGAAACAGTTCAAGTATTGTGGGAACCCAATCAGCATAACACAAGATTTAGCAACTTCTACATTAAGGGATTGGAGGACTTAGAATATGGTATTCTAGGGAATAAAGGACATAGGATTACAACCAAGAATCACCTACCCAGAAAAACTGGGGGGAAAAAGATATTCAATGAAATAGAGGACTTTCAAGCATTCTTGATGAAAAGACCAGAGCTGAATAGAAAATTTGACTTTCAAATACAAGACCCAAGAGAAGTATTAAAAGGTAAACAAGAAAGAGAAATAGTAAGGATCTTATTAAAATTGAACTATTTACATTCCTACATGGAAAGGTGATATTTGTAACTCATGAGACCTTTCTCAGTATCAGGGTAGTTGGAGGGAATATATATGCATAATGAACATATATATATGTTTGTATGTATATGTGTGTGTGTCTGTGTGTGTGGGACACAGACACACACACACACAGAGGGCACAGGGTGAGTTGAATATGAAGAGATGATACCTAAAAAATAAAATTAAGGGGTGAGAGAGGATTGTACTTGGAGAAGGAGAAAGGCAGAATTAGGTAAATTATGTCTCCTAAAAGAGTCAAGATAAAGCTTTTACAGTGGAGGGGAAGAGAAGGGAGGTGAAAGGGAATAGGTGAATCTTACTGCCATTGGATTTGGCTTAAGGAGGGAATAACATACACACTCAATTGGGAATGGAAATCTACCTTACCCTATAGGAAAATAGCGGAGAAGGAGATAAGAGAGCGGTGGATGATAGTAGGGAGGGCAGATTGGGGGAGGGGATAATCAGAAGCAAAAATTTTTGAGGAGGGACAGAGTCAAAGGAGAGAATAGAAAAATGGGGAGGCAAGATAGGATGAAGGGAACATGACTATTATGGAAGTTTTTTGCATGACTACACATGTATAACTGATATGGAATTGCTTGCCTTCTCAACAAAGTTTTAAAAATGAATATTAAAAATTGTTTTTACATGCAACTGGGAAATAAGATATATAGGTAATGGGTATATAAATCTATCCTGCCCTTCAGGAAAATAGAAGGGGAAGGGGATCAGAGAGGGGGGGAGGTGATAGAAGAGAGGACAGATTGGGGGAGGAGCCATTTAGAATGCATGCCATCTTGGGGCGGGGATAGTTGGGGAGAAAATTTGGAACTCAAAATCTTGTGGAAGTGAATGTTGAAAACTAGGAATAAATTAATTAATTAATAAAAAGTTTTCTTTTTTAAATCTAGCCTGTAAACCCCAAGATATCTTGTGAGGTTTTAGCAATCAAAATTTATATTTCTTGGGCAGAGCATTGACAAAACGGCAAGTTCAGGCTAGTGTTATTAGCACTACAATTCAGCTACATTGCAGACATTAAGTAGTTCAAAAGGATCTGTGGGGTAGACTGTGAGCCTAAAACCACCAAATTGTAGAATCATTTCTATATAAGAAAATATATTTCAAGATCCAAACAATCAATTTGAAAATTGATTTGAAAAGCAACCAATGCATACACTGACTCCCTATATAGAATGTTCCCAAAGTGTTAGTGTAGTTTTAAGCTGCATGGTTTTGAACTGTGCTAACATTTATGGGACACCCTGTATTTTCAAACAAACAACAAAGCAAAGCAAACACTGTGTCTCCCTATGTTAAATATTGAAGGTCCAACCCTTTCTGAAGCTACGATAATTACTCAAATGCAGGTTTAAAAGTTAAACAATGAATAGGATGGGGGAGGAAAGGGTGGTAGTAGAAGGGTATTTAGATTAATGGAAATGGGAGGATAAATAAGGATCTTTGGAGGGGCAGGGGTAGATTAAGTAATAGGAGGGCAAGGTGGTATGTAGAAGTAAAGTAGAGGAGTCAGGAGGAATAGGAAATTAGAGATACA
Source organism: Vombatus ursinus (assembly GCF_900497805.2). NCBI lineage: Eukaryota > Metazoa > Chordata > Mammalia > Diprotodontia > Vombatidae > Vombatus > Vombatus ursinus. The sequence continues at coordinate 55,365,024 of NW_020954557.1, forward strand.
CAGAAACATAAAATAAAGATCAAGAGTAGAATTTATTATGGAAAAAATTAGGGGTAGTAATCATGCTCTCAGACAAAGTTAAAGCTAAAATAGATTTAATCATAAGAGAAAAACAGGAAAACTAGACTATATGTCAGCCATATTGATCAATATTGTTTTAGACTATTTAAAATAACTAGACAGCACAAGGTTGGAGTACTTCTGTGGTGTAGGAAATGACCAGTTGGTGGACTGAGAAAAAAAATGGAAAGACTTCAGCTTACAAAGGAAGAGATTATCCACCCTTAGAGAAAAAGAGGACCAATAAGTATAGTATGGGCTTACATAGATGCATATGAATGTATATATCTATATATGAGCAAGATTGTAGAGATTAAGTATATGTAATATATGTAAGTGTATGTATATATATGTACATGCATGTGTATATCTTTGTGTGTATATATATTATGTATATATGTATGAATAGGAATACATGTGTATATTTGTGTGTATGTATATGTGTGTGTGTGTATATATAAAACTAGTGCTCTGGAGATGATTCTTCTTCAGATACAGGTTGGCCTAAATGACTTCTTAACACCCCTCCAAGCTTTGTGATGTTGTGGTTCTGGAAAATCTACAGTTCATCATTATAAACCATCTTCTGAAGCAGTAACTCACTTTGTAATTAGCTTCTCTCTTCTGAATCCCCTAAAGCCACAAACAATAGTGATTTTATAAAATGACAACCAAATAAGTGAAAAATAAAAATAAAAACCATTAACCATGCCTCCAAGGTCTTCAGGTTTTTTTTTCGTTTTTGCTGTTTTGGTCACTACTTCCTAATCTTCAGCAAGAATTCCTGAGTTCTTTTTGGAAGTGTCATTTAGTAGTTCTCTTCTACTTTGAATTGGATATTGTGTTTATGAGGGACAGAAGTAGGAAGAAATGATGATTTACAAGTCAGTTAAAAAAAATGATATGCACATTGGAAATTTGTTTTTCTTTCAGGCTTTGGAGATGAAGGTTAAGGATCTTTGGCTCATGGGAAGGACTAGACATCTTTCAAAACTCAGCTCAAAGGATTTGCAGGGAATAGAGATGAGGGGGTGACCTGCCACAAAGCAGAGCAGTGTGTACTAACAAATTCTCTCCCTCCCACAAACCAACAACAGGAAGTATGCAGCTGCCAGAAGCAAAATGGGTTGGAAGCATCTTTACTTGTATCTGTGAGTGCCATTTTTAAAATGAAGAAAAATGAGGTAAAGTTTGGATTATACCAGGAAAACATACTTCTTCCTCAAAAAGTAAGGGGATGTTGAGAAATACATGAGGGAAAGAGAAAAATGTGTGAGTTAATGTAGTGTTTCATCAGATGCCAAGAAATGACAAGAGCAGACAAATCAACTTGGCACCCAGCAATTAGAGATGGATGGCTCATTTAGCACAGAGGTACCTAGCAGCCTGCAAGGAAAAGAGGCAAATCCCTGACGAGCTCTGCACACTACACTGTGGCTTCAATACGAAGGGCAACACTCATTTCGAGAAAGGACATGAAGAGCTCCCAGCTACCCATTTCTCTCTCCTGCTATTGCTATTGCCAGAATCAGCTTCACATATGAAGGTTTGGCTACAATTAAGGTTATTTTGTTTATTTTACTTTTTCTCCTAGAGTGGCAGTGTTGAAGAGTGGCTAGAGCTAGCTTCAAGTCAGGAAGGCCTAAGTTCAAATTGCATCTACTGGCTGTGTGACCCTGGGCAAGTCACTGATCCTTTCAGCGCCTAAATCAACTCTCTAATGCTAAGTTGTTCAGCAGGTATCAATATTCGTTGGTAGAAGGAATTTTCTGTTTGGGACTTCTCTATATTGAAGAAATGACAATTCTAGTCCTAAAATTCTTCTTATATTTTGGAGTGTATAAGATTAGCTAAGGACTGCCTATTGATGCATGGGAATCACTGTTCTGTTTATGACCATTTGGTGCTTCAAACACATGCCAACATGAGTTTGTGTGCCCCTCAAAACACAGGGGAAATGAAAACAGTGATTATATTTCCCCATTCCTTGGTACACATGTGGTTGTTCTATTGTCTGGAAATGTTTCCTGGTCTTTTCTTGAAGTTCAAACACTTTTAGCTTTGCCAGTGAAGTAGTATAAATAAAAGAATCATAAGAATAAAAAATGGAATACTCTTATCACAAATGCAAATCACCATATGTTTATTGAGCATCTATAGCATACATAGCATTGGACTAATCAGCATGGTGTGCAGAAAATCACTTGATGGAGAATCAGGAGAGCTGAGGTTGATTGCTGGCCCTAATATTTCTTGATTGAGTGGTCATAGGAAAATCATGAGACTGCTCTGACTCAATTTTCTCATCTGTAAAATGAGAATAATAATATTTTCATTTACTTGTATGAGGCAGAAAATATTTTGTAAAATATTTACAAATGGAAGTTGTGGTGGTTACTTTTACTTTTTATTAGCTGCCTTTGGCTCTACAAAAGAAAAGGAGATGCTATACCTGCCCCCAATATGTACTGGAGAGAAAGGACATACACATCTGAAAATCTAATCAAGAATGCAGCATGATGTTTAATCAGTGCTGATTCGTTGATTGATTGGTTAATTAATAAATGCCTTATAAATGTCATCCAATGATAATAGCAGTTTGTACTATTCGAAACTAGTGCAGGGCTAGTATAGCCTTTCCCCAGGGTATCAACATGAAGCAACATATGATTCCTTCCAAGTGGTGTCTACAGACAACCCAATATAATACTTTGCCTCTGCTGGCACAAGACTGTCAACTCTGGATTTTCCCTTCTCCATGTTTCTCTTGCATCAACTTCTCAAGGTGGGGTGGTACAGAGAAAGTCTGACCACCTCCTTTCCCTGAGTAGCAGTACGTGTGATCTGATTGACCATGTGGTTTGTCTCTCTACTGCTACCTCTGGTACTATCCTTGAGTTCTTAATTGTATCTTGAAAAATCTTTTTGTCTCTCCATTAAATTCTTCCTCTGATATTTCATCATGGTTTTGTGGTGTCTCAAAATTTCTGCATTAAAATCCAACACACCTGAACAAAAATTATCTCTATGATATAGCAAATAAATAAGCATCTAGATTTTGTTTGAAAATCTTTAGCAAGAAGAATCCATACCAACTGGAGGTAGCTCATTCCTATTTGGGATAGTTCTAATTATTTGGAAGATTTCCTTAACTCACTCTGAAATTTGCCTTTCTCTGATTTCTATATATTTGCCATATTCTTTTTTCTGAGATTGAACAGAATAAGTGCAATCTCTCTTTAATATTACAGCCCTTCACATACTTAAAGAGAGCCATAATCCCAGATCTTCAAGTTACTAGCTCTGAGACACTGAGCAAACCCACTTTACCTATGTGACCCTTTTATACTTTTGAAATAAGATATTATAGTATAGTAGAAAGAGAACTGGATTTGGAGTCACAGAACTTGGGTTCAAACCCCAGTTCTCTCACTTAATAACCATGTGACCTTTTCTCTCTGTTACCTATCATTTTTTTGTATGAGGTGAATCTTTTATATTACCTGTTACAACTCAGCATGAGGAATTTGAGCAAGGACAGAGATTGGTATGGGCTGTCAGGGTTAGGGAAAGATTGTGTACATAAGTGTGACTTCAGTAGGGCTTTGAAAGATTGGTAGGATTTACCTAGGCAGAAAAAAAGGACAAGGACACATCTGTTGGGAAGAATAGCATGAACAAAGATGTAGAGATACTGAATGAGCAAAGCATGTTTTGAGACAATGAGCAAACTAATACAGCAAAAATGAAGTTTTAAATTAGAGTATATTAGGATATAAGGATGGAAATCTCATTTGAGTATCATTTTTGAATCTTTTTTAAATACTAAACTAAGGAGTTTGGGATTTGTCCTCCATAAGTAAAGGGGAACTATTAAAGATTTTGGAGCAGAGCAGTGACAAAATCGATAAATTAATAAGCAAGCATTTTAAAGCACCAACTATGTGCCAGGCTCAGTGCTAAGTACTGAGATTATAAAGACAAAAAGGGAAACAGTTCCTCCCCTCAAGGGCGTTATAGTCTAATGGGAGAGAGGACATGTACATGTATAAGTATATATGTATACATACATATACATACATATATATGTAGAACATGTAAAAAGTTAATTCAAGGTAGTTTGGGGAGAGAGTAGACTAGTAATTTGGGGAGGAAGTTTTATACACAAGGTGTCCCAAAAGTCTTAGTATAGTTTTAAGCTAGTAAAGCTGAAATATCCGGCATAAGATGGTACCTGCTGACTCGAGCTCACTTCTGGTTATGGGGAAAATATAATGAATTCTATTTTGGATATATTAGAAATTCTTACAGTATATCCAATTCAAAATGCCCCATAAGCAATTGGTGATATGGAACTAGAGTTCTGGAGAGAGGAGAGGGCTAAATATGATTAAACTCAAGAGAGTTTACCAATGGGGCAGGAGATGGCAGAGAAGGGAAGGGAACAAGCATTTTTTAAGGACTTACTATGTGCTAGACAATGCTAAATGCGTTATAAAATATCATCTCATTTAAGATAAAGAATAGAGAGAGAAAAGAAGAGAGACTAGGACAGAATGTTCAGGGAACACCTATGATTAATGGGAATATTATAAAAGAATATTGACATACATAGGTGATCATACAAGTAGAAGTAGAACTAAAAGAAAGCATTACTGTAAAAACCTAACTCTTAAATTCTGTGATTTTGTGAATTCCTGAGGATGTAATGGCGAATACTAGAAGTTGCCTCCACAGAGTTCAAGATGTCTTTTACAGATGAGGATCCCTCACTGTGGTGGGGGGGGGGGGTGTACCTTTAATAGGAGCTCCAAACATTATATATGAAGAGGATGAAGGTGGGGGGGGGTGAGAGAGAGAGAGGAGTCCAGGATGACTCCTAGGTTTTGAGCCTGAGAGCGTGGGAGGATGGTGTTGCCTTCTACAGTAATAGGGAAGATAGGTGATGAAGAGAGTTTAGAGGAAAAGATAATGAATTCTTTTTTGGACATGTTGAGTTTAAGAGGAATACTGGACAATCAGTTCCAGATGTCAGAAAAGCAGTTGGAGATTCAAAATTGGAGGTCTGCAGGGAGGTTGGAGCAGGATAGATAGATTTGAGAGTCCTTAACATATAGATGATAATTAAATCCATGGGAGTTGATGGGATCATAAAGTAAAGTAGTACAGAAGGAGAAGAGAAGATGATCTGGGACAAAACCCTGAGGGACACATATGGTTAGAGGGCATAATCTGTATGAAAATTCAGCAAAGAAGACTGAGAAGGAGCAGCCAGATAGGTAGGAGAAAAACCAGAAGTCACTGGTATCCAAAAGGGAAAAAAAAACTAGAGAGAAGAGAATAACAAGGAGAGGGTGATCACCAATGTCAAAGGTATCAAAGAGGTCAAGGAGAAGGAAGTTTGAGAAAAGGCCATTGGATTTGGCAACTTAGAGATCATTGATAACTTAGAGAGAGAAGTTCCAGTATTAAGGTCAAAAATGGAATTTTCAAGGGTTAAGAAGAGAGTAAGAGGAGAGAAAATGTAGGCATTTATTGTAGATTACCTTTTCAAGTTTAGCCACAAAGAGTAGAAGAGATATAGGGCAATTACATGTTAGGGGGTTGAAATGGATTTAGGAAAGTGATCTACAAATGGAATAGATATGGTCAGACTGTCAGATGGGAGCCCCTCTTTCACTGCTACTCTTTCCTCTAAAGAGTGGAGATTAGGTGGTTAAAAGGCACAATTGCAGATGGAGATTAAATGTATATTGCAGAAGAAAGAAGTACCATTCCCCACCAACTTTTCTCTTATTCTTCTCTCAGGTTATAGAAGACCTGGGTTGTTCCTCTTTGCATTGGAGGCTCACCACAACCCAGTTGGAAAATCAAGCTGGTAGCAGGATGTAGAAGTTGTCTTATACTGGCACAGATAGAACTCATTGCTTTCAGGCAGAGGGAACTCCTTCAGGGCATATAGAAGACACCATACCCAGCCCCTTCCCACCTTACCTGAGGGGACACTGTGTCTAAGAGGAGATGGAAGGCATAAGATACATGGTCAGAGGAACATTTGGCTTCTATTCTCACCTGAGGAGGCTGGTGAGCAGATGGAAGACAACACTCAGCCTAGCCCCTTGCCACCTTCCCTCAGGGGACACACTGCCCAGAAGGAAATGGAAGGGTGCAGTCAGAAGAATTCTTGGCTCTTGTTTAAAATAGCATCTTAGCATATACTTAAAATTCTTCTCTACTCCTTCTAGGGCCAACCTATTGTCATTCAACCATAGTGCCAAGACACCAATTTGTACTCACTACTCTATTGAGATTTTATCTGATGGTAGTTAGGAGGCTACCCATAACCATGACAGGATGTTGGTGCTACCGAGCCTTCATATCCAAAATCTACTTCCATAGAGGCATTTAAATAAATGGCCAGGTCTTCCAGCTGAGAATCATGTTTAATTCTGTTTCTAAGAGAATGGTGGGACAGTTGGCCCAGATCAGTTGATGCCTAAGTCTCATTCCATGAGTCATCTGATTAATGTCTGCTATTCCAACTAGTGGTAACAGATTCATCTGTATTATTTTACAGGGCAATCTTGGCTCTTTGAGGGAGGCATAGCCATCTTTTGGTATCTTTTTTAATTGTTCAGTCCAAGATTTTGAGGGCACTCCTGGGGTACCTCACGATTCTTATGGTGAAATGAGACACATGGTAGTTTTTACTGCATCTCCTAATGATTAATGAACAAGGGCACTATAGCTATGCCATGTTGCAGGAAAAAAAATGATAGCTAGTTTTTGATAGGAACATATGTACCTTACCATGTAAACTCTTTGCTCAAAATTTTTTCATTATTTACCATTGCTTGCCAGATAAAACACTTATTCCTTTATCACAGCCTTTCACAATCTGGCTTCCACCCAACTTCCAAGTTTTATTTCATTCTACTGTCTTTCATGACTTCTACCTTTCAGTCAACTGGGCTACTAATTGTTCCCTGAACTCAACATTGTTATCTCCTGCTTCTATGTATTTGAATGGATTGTCAATGGAATGCATTCATTCTCACCTCTCACAATCAATCCTTAACTTTCCTTTATGCTCAGTTCACATGTCCCATACAACATGAATCCTTGACATTCCTCCCTCTCCCCTTATATCCTTTTCCCTTCCTTCTCTGACTTCTTCCTGACATGCCCCACTCCCCCAGTTGTTATTAATCTCCCCTTCTCAATTTTCATTAGATTATATTTATTTGTGAACACATTGCACCTGCCCTGCAAAATTTAAGTTCCTTAAGGATAAGGACTCTAATTTCTGTCTTTATAGCCCTAGCAGGCAGCCATAGTAGGCATTTCATAAATGTTTGTTGAATTGAATTAACAGCTACTCTATTTTAGGAAGAGATGATTCAATTTGTTGAATTTTAAAGTTTTGATTCTGTTATTTCTGCTATTTTATTTATATACATATGGTGTTTAAGCTTAAAAGAAAAAGAATTAATTAAGCTTCAAATTAGAACCAAGTTTTAGTGCTCTGTGACAGATAAATAAATAATGTGGTGTAACATGGATTGGAAACAGCAAGCTTAACATTTGCCCACAGTTGTAGAAACACTCACAGAAGTCTATTAAGAAAAAAAAATCCTGTTTTCTCAAGTGAAAACAGGAAGACACAGCAGTATGAAGGAATTTAAAGATGAACTGCATGAGCAGAAAGATTATAAAATCCCCAGTAGCCCTCCATGGGAAGTTTATGATCCAAGAGAAAAATAAGCATGAGATGGCTTTTCTATCAACCGCGAATGGAGGGTTTTCTGAGATGAATCAGATGTGCTCTACTAAACCTTCAGAGGGGAGCAAAAATGTTTTACCTTGGGCAAAATGATTTGGTTCATCTTCAAATAAATACTCATTGCTTTGTAACTGAGATATAAGCATTGTAGACCAAAGGGGAGTCAGAATTTTGCTTATACCCATACATTTACGTTGAAATTCTTTTTTCTGAGCCAGTCTTTAATAGGAATACTGCAAAGAAGGAAGTTTTCAAAAGGGCTAGTTTCTATTCAGTAGAATCCATACTGGGCAGCTAGGTGGCATAGTAGATAAGAGTGTCAGGCTTGGAATTAGGAAGACTCATCTTCCTGAGTTCAAATCTGGCCTCATATACTTACCAACTGTGTGACCCTGGGCAAGTCACTTAACCTTGTTTGCCTCAGTTTCCTCATCTGCAAAATGAGCTTAAGAAAGAAATGGTAAAATACACCAGTATCTTTAAAACCAAGAAAACCCCAAATGGGGTCACAAAGAGGACAGATACAACTGAACAACAACAAAAGTATCCATGCTGAATATAATAAAATCTTATGATTTTTAAGAAGTGGCATCAAAATGTTTTTTTTCCTATTATTTGAGAATACCCCCTTTTCTGCATACCAAATATCCATCTAATCTGTGGACCCAAGATCTACACTCTTAATTTACCTGTATGAGATGCAATGTTGAGGGTAGATTTATTAAAAAAAAAAAATAACAATTCTTTGGCTCGTATTATACCCACCCAGAACTGTCTTCGAAAGTTTGAGAACATAGCTCAAATATATCTTCAGATTCCATTCAAAGTAACACCATTCAAAATAATAACTGTGTATATCATGTACAGGATAGTCTTTATTCTACCCCATAGAAATACAAATACAAACCCCAGTCACACATACACACAAAAACACATGTAAACCATACATACATACGCATACATACAACCACATTTTGAGAAAGGGAAACACAGGGAGAGAGTAAGGGGGGGAGAGAGAGAGAGAGAGAGAGAGAGAGAGAGAGAGAGAGAGAGAGAGAGAGAGACTCAACAGCCAATAAAAATCTAATAAATTCATGTTCCCTCTTTAATGAGTCTTACCTTTCCTCAGAGCCCTAAAGTCTTCTGAATTCTTGATAATATCCTGTAGTTTAGATTCTCCTTGGAAGAGAAATGAATTTGGGATTATTAGTGGAGCAGCCCCAAAATAATCTAGTGAAGCCACCTTTATGCCCAGTTATCTACGTAAGTATTGTATGGATACACCATGTGATATTCTCCTGTGTTTTGGACTTTCTTGAAGAGAAATCTACCTCCACCACCATTACCATCATCTTCTGGTGAACCCTACTTTTTCCTCAAAGACAAAGCCTAGTAGTACTCCACTGAGGTCATGGTCTCCCTTCAAAAGGGAAATGCACTTGGGGTGGTTACACTGGTAATCCCACTGTGGCTTCATAGTGGGATCAGGGATCACTGTCTAGATCTTTTGATCTCCTCTATTATGGCAGTGACAAATAAGCAATAAAGATCTATAGGAAAAATGCAGAAGTGAGAATGTTATCAGATAAATATGTGATTGATAAAGAAAATAGGCTGATTATAATGGAGAGAGCAAGAGACCACTGATAGAGAACCCCAGTGATCTATCAGCCTCACAATTTCAGAAAAAAAAAAGGAGTCCTTATTTTGTTGGGGAGACATCCTGTGGCAAAAATGGATGGACATAGACAAGGACATATTGGCAGGCTGGATGGGTTGTATTCTGTATCACTAGAAAGAATACCATATATATAATGTCACAAACCCATTTGAGTATTGAGGTATCATGATTTAGTTCACACAGATGTTTTTTTCAGCCTCTAAGGCCCATACACAATTATTTTTCTTCCCCAAGAGGCTAATGCTTCCTAGGAAATAATATGCCTTCTCTTGTTGGAAGACTGGACTCCAAGATCATGCTGCACATGAACCATTGTTCTTCAACCCACCCCCATCTAGGCCCTATCCATATCCTTATTCAGTCCCCATCTGCTGATGGGTTGTTTGAGGTTTCTTTGAGACCCTGAGCACCTTCTTTGTGCATCAGGTACCTGGGGGAGTGTATATGCTCTCAGTTGTTACTGACCTTACTCTCAAAGTGAAAACTGGGGAGGTCAGAAGAGCATGAAGTTAATACTCAGGGAGAAGATGGGGATCAGAGCTGTAGTTTCAATTGATATAGAAAATTCCTTGGTAAGGAAACTCTACCAATTCAGGACAGCACTTTCTCTGCAAGTAATAACCTTCTGTGTTTTTGACAGCTCCTGGCATGGAGTACTGAAAGGTTAAGTGATTTTCCAAGGATCATACTGCCAGAATGTGTCAGTGGTAGGAACTGAACCCAAATTCAAGGCTAGTTCTCCATCCATTATGCCACACTACATTTAAAGTAAATATTTACCCAAGCATGTACACTCTAACATTCCCTTCTTTCCCAAAAATACATTAGGCAAGACAATGTTTTGGAAGATTCCAAAGGAGCAATGTTTTGCAGTTAACTGGCCAAATAACATCACCTTGGGGTTTGATGATGATGTATGAATAATTTTTGTGAGATGCAGAGTGTTTAAGTGAAAAGAGCATTGCTTCTAAAAATATATTTCAAGTCCTTGGAGGGGGGACCCTCCAATTTACTACTGTTGTTAACTTGGGAAAGTAACTTTATCTGTTTTCTCATCAGTAGAATGATGAGAGTATGCGAAAAAATCTTTAAGGTTCCTTCCAACTCTAAAATTCTTTTTTCCTATAAGAAACAGCTTTGGGTAGGGCAATATTATGTGTGTTAGGCTTTTAGTCGACTATCTTTCTTAGATTCATCCTTGTTTGGTCATGACTTACGGTAGTTTCTCTGAAGGAAAAAGATCATCTTTTATTCATATTCTCTAACTTCCTCTCACTCCTTGTGTAAATGAACATTCAAACTGATGAAAAGGGAAGGGAAAGCCTCCATAATAATGTTTTGAACTGGACCTGTAATTTAATTAGTGTGAAGGGCTCTTCAGCCAGTCAACAAGGATTTGTTAATTGCATTACTATGTGCCAGATACTGTGCTAAGTCTTAGGTGTGTAAAAAATTCCCAGTGAAGAAACACACTTTACCAAAATGGAACAGCCCTTTCTGTGCAACTAATAGTCTTGGAAAGTTGTCTGAGACACTGAGAGGTTAGGTGACTTTTCCAGCTTCATATTGTCAGGATATATCAGAGGTGGGATTTGAAGTCATGTCTTCCTGACTCAAGGTCAACTGAGGATGATGGTGGTGGAGATGGTGGTGGTAACATGTTTTACATTTATGTAGCATTTTAAAGTTAGCAAAGCCTTTTACAAACATGCTTTCATTTGAGTCTAATAAATTCATGAAATACATACTGTCCCCACTTTACAGATGAAGAAACTGAGGCTCAGAAAGGTGAAGTGATTGTTCATGTGGTATTTAAATTTAGTAATCTTGAATCTTCTGACTCTAGAATGTCTAAGATTTCAAGAGGATTCTCTGTGGAATATATATATATATTTTTTTTTTCACCTAATTTTCTTACGAAGTGTCAACCAGACTGGAACTGGCCTCTAACCTGTGGGTACTCAGAGCCAAACAAAGCAGGCTAAAGGCAGGAGAGTGAGGAATCAAACAGAAGTTTAATTTCAGAGTGAGGAAAAACAAGTTTGCAAACCAAAGTCCTCCTGAGAAAGAGGGCTTGTGCCTTGTGGCAGGGGTGGGGCTTTTAAACATGAAAACCACAAAAAGGGACCCAACACAGTCATTTTTAGGTCTTGAGTAAACAGTTCCCATGGCACCCCATGCATAAGGCATTTTGGGGACGATGCAGGTATTCTTGGGTCCTGTGGGAACAGTCCCCTAGTTATTAGAATCATTGAGCCTGATCATCTCAAGTCTTAAGGGTCATTGAGCCTTGTGGTCATTTGTTAGGGTAAAAAATCAGAGTTAGTGTGGTGGGAACAGGAGTGCAGCCCCTCATTTGGTTCATTTTAGCAGTTTTAAGCACAGAAATTGTTCAGTGTCAGAAGATGTGATTGATTACTTTCTGTTGCAGCATGTTGGCTATAGCTCCAGTTCCCAGGCCAGGATCCCCTGGGAAATAGGGCTAAATAGTTAAAATCATAAATCCCAGTTCTGGGGTTTTGCTGTGTCTGAGATCATCCAGAGAGCAAGTGCAAAGGATTGTTGTTATGCCAGGCTCAGGGCATGGGTTGTTTGCTGGGTCTTAGCTCTGGAAGACAGGATGTCTCCTAATATCTTGACAGAAGGAATGAACTTCTACCCACATATTCACGAAAAACAAAATAGCCAGAGATGGACTTGGATAAACACTTACTGAACTTCGAATTTGGCCTTTGACTCCACAGTAATTAAAGTAATTTTTGACTGGTGGGTGGAGGTCTTGAATTTAAGCTAGAAAATTCTCACATATTTCCCTATAAACCTCATTACCAAATCTACCTTTTTTGGGGGGAATTGGGAAGTGGGCAGGGACCGAAAGTCTGTCTTCATCTTGGATTCTTATGTATCAATGCTAGCCAAGAAACAATGCAAAAAAAAAGTGACACTACAAAACAGTGAATCTGGGTCAGGAATGAATACATAGTGAGAAATACCTAGAAACATTTAATTTATGGCATTCTAAAGAGATGCAGGGGAGGTGGGGAATCTCTTCTTGAATTTTCAGCTTGCTTTTGCTGAAGCTTTAAATTTGTCTCAATTTAAGAGCCTAATTTCATAAATATCATCCTGAACACACAGATTGGCATTTTACCACATTGACTTAATTAGACTTGTGAGCTCAATGATAGGTGAGATGAGTCGGGGCGGGGGGGGAACAAATATTCAGCACACTTACAAACTTCTTTTTGTTCACTTCTGCTACTTTGCCTTGGTTTTCAGATATCAACATAAGCTTTTTCATTGTAAACTGAGTGGAATATGTCTTACTTTCCTTTTATTCTACTTGGTATGTGTCTAGTTGCATAAATACTCTTTGATTAGGAAACAGGCTCTGGGCAAATGTTTAAGATCTCTATTTAACGTAGACCTATGAGGTCCAACCAGCTTAATGACTTGGTAACCAAGGACAAAGACAATTGGAACTTAACCAAATTTGGGGACACTTGTATACAGCAGTCTATTTTGTTTTTGTAGGTAATACCAGTAGGAGTAAGAGTAGGAGTAGGAATCGTTGTGATGCTAGTAGTAGTAGTAGTAGCAGCAGTAGCAGCAGTAGCAACAGCAGCAGCAGTAGTAGTGGTAGTAGTAGTAGTAGTAAAAGTAGCAGTTAGTAATAGTAGAAGCAGCAGTAATAGTAATTAGTTATCATCACCATTAACATTGTATATTTATTTAGGGCTTTACCATTTACAAAAGCCTTTCACATGCATTAACTCATATTAACAAATTATAAGGCAGAAAGGACAACTATCATTTCCTCCTATTTCACAGGTACAGAACCTCATCCTCCTTAAGTTTAAATGACTTGTCCAGGGTGATACACTTAATGAATACCAGCAGAAACAGTATTCAAATACATTTCACTATATGGTAATGTAATAGAATTGTTTCTATAATTCAGTATTGTCCATATAGGGCAGGGAAAGTGAGTTTTTACAAATACTTTCATATTAGTAACCAACTTAGTAATAGCTACTTTCTCTCCCCTCATTTTTCTCAACCTACCAAACCCTGGTCTGATTCATTGGACTTTACTCATTAGTTTAGACCCTTTTTTCTTTCTTTTTTTAAAATTTAATTGGATTTTAACCTCCATTTTCAAGTGAAGGCATTTAAATACATTAAGAAGAACTTTGGCATAGCAATAGAGATAGGAATTGGACCTATGATTTGTGTATGATTTGGTTTTCTACCACTTATTGAATTATATTTTCTGAGCTCTTCTGGTTTTTCTGTCTCAGGAGCTATTAACTTTTCTGGATAAGGGACTTCCTCTTCTAATTAAGGTCTATACCTTCTCTGAAACTTAGAATCTTAAAGTAAATTAGAAGTTAAGTGACTTTCCCAGGGTCAAATACCTAGTGTCAAAAGTGGGGCTTGAAAATTCAGTACTTCCTAACTGGATGACCATCTTTCTACCACTACCTCATGCGTAAGAAAGTGAGCATACAAAAGGGAACAAAGCAAATCTCCCATAAGGTTATGATTGCCCATAGACACAAACCCATTTACCATCTGTTAACTTCACCCTTAAAAGATGTGAATGCTGACTTACTTTAACACAGTAGAAACAAGAAGATCCTTGATGTCGTAAGCCTTTTCTTCTTTTTTTTTTAACCATCTTCAGTATGTGTATATAACATACATTTGTTTCTGTGATTGCTGTGTTTAATTAGATGGTTAAAGACATCAACTTCAGCTGCATAAACTTGACAAAATCCTACCCCTTTGCCACATTTTGGCATGGAGATAGGTGACCGTGAGTTCTTGAAAGCTCTGTTGACAGAGTAATAGTTTTGACAGACTCTTATCTATAATGCCAGAAAGTTTTTAAATAAGACAAATTAGACTTTTATAATGACCAGGCTAGCTAAATTGAGAAGAGGTCATCTACAAAAGGCTGAACAGGAACTAATGAGTCCTTTGACCTTGTCAATCCATCCAAAATAGACATCACTCTTGCGTGGCCTTCTTTTTCTGCATTGACAGTTAGAAAGATGGAATAGAATATGGGATGCTAAGAATATAAGAGTTTTGAAATCCTAAACATTAGCTTGACTGGGGTTTGGCTTTTTTAAATGTAAAATCTTTGTCCAATGATCTAAGAATTAGTATGCTAATAAAAAAACTGAAGCATACTGAGGTTGACAATTTTGTTATAAATTAGAGGGTTTTAACTTTTTTGTATATCCCCTTTGGCAGTTTTGTGAAGTCTAATATTCTATATTCATAATTGAAGGAATAGTTAAAAGTCAGTGAAAATAAAGAGGCATTTTCCCCATCCAAATTCACAGACCCTCTGAAATTTATCCACGGATTCTTTGGGGTTCCATGGATGCCAAGTTAAGAACTCTTGCCATAAGGATGGTTTCAGAAAAAAAAAACCCTGAGAAGACTTATATGAAGTGATGGAAAATGAAGTGAGCAGGACCAGGAGAACATTATACAATGTAACAGCAATATTGAAAAGATACTCAACTATCTTACTTACCTACTCAGATCAAGATAATGATCCAAAACAATTCCAAAGAACCCATGATGAAAAATGCTATCCACCTCCAGAGAAAGAACTGTTGAACTCTTAGTGCAGATTGAAGTATACTTTTTAACTTTCTTAATTTTTCTCATTTTGCGTGTGTGTTTTCTTTTACAACAATGTTAATATGGAGATGTCTTATGTGAAAATATTTTTAATAATTAAAAAAAAACTTCTGCTATAAATGAAAGCAGAAAACAAAAGGAAATTGCACCTAAATAGGATGGCTCACATGCTCTCCATGGAGAGGAAAAACAAAGAACCACAAGAGTTATTTCTATATACAACTAAAGGCCGCAAGAAGCATCATTTAATGAGATACATGATCATTCCCTAATGCAGTACTCATTATGGACATTGCAAAAAGTTTAGCATGAAGACCATTGTAACTGTTGAACCAACATATGATGTAAAGGATAATATGAAAAAATCCTACAAAGAAGTTGATAAGCCCTTCTGGGGCTATCTCCCATGGTCTTGACCTTTGTCTTGCCACTCAACTTTGATGACTCTGGAGGAGATAATGAGGCTGAAAACTTTGTAAAGCTCTGCCTTACTTAAATGCAATCTGTGTGCAAGCCAAGACATGTCATTGGTCCTTTTTGAGAATGAAGGACAAACAAAAAGAAGACCCTCCACATTAAATCGGCATTTACTTTTACCACTGCATAATTTGAATGCATAGATAAGATTAGAGAAAAATGGTAAAAGTTACATCAGTAAATATGAATGAAGATTAAAATATAAAAGATAAAGGCTAAAGCTTTGGAAACTGTGTAAAACCTTCTGGACTATATGAATACATCTTTTTTTGTAAGAAGTAAACTGGAAAGTGATGGACAAAGTGAACAAGAAACAGCAAAAAAAAAAAATGTATTGTGGAACAGCAGTCAAAAAACAGCTGTATTGTTGTGTTGGAGCTATTTAGGAATCAATTATCCATGTACAAGTTACATTAGTGACTTAGTGTGAGGATCAAAATAAATCAAATAAATCAAAAGTAGAAGGAATAAAAACCAATGGTAAGAGTAATGCTTAAGCCCAAGTCTTCTAAGTTCAGAACTCTTTGTCTTATACCATACTAATCTCAGTTTTGCTGAACTTGGATCAGAAAGTCTGACTTCAAGACTATTTGTATGATTTCATCATCTCTAGTGCAATAATAAAAAACAGCTCACATTTGCATTGTGTTTATCAGTTGTCAAAGTATTTTCCTCATATATCACCTGGAAGACCTTGATGAAGCCCCCTTCCCAGAGACTGCTATGCTCAAGCTACCTTTGAGGTAATTATGTATTCAACACTATGGCTCATTGGCTTCTACTAATGCTCCTTTTACCGAATCAAATGAGATGATCCTAAATTCCAAGTAAAAGCATTTAATGCAACAGAATAACTAAGCAAAAATAGGTCACTAAACAAAATAGAAAAGCATTCACATATGACTGCCACCTCTACTTCTACTCCCCAAGGAGGTTCATCTCAAATCTCAATTGACCATTCTAACTACTCAGTACAGTAGGAGAGGGATATTTATGTCACTCCCAGAAAGCAGCTAGGAAAACTCACTTCAGCAACAAGGAAAATCAGGCTTCAATACATGAGAACTAGATGATCACAAAACCTTGGGCATCATTTGAAAGCACTAGCTTCTTAGCAGAAACCAGACGAGACACTATTGCTCAGGAGAAAGCTACCATTTTCTTCCCTTCCTCTCCCCATCTATATCCTATGATTCTCCAGCATCAAATCTTGTTCATTTTCAGACTTCCTGGTACAGCTTCTTAAATCAACACCACCCCATGAGGCAGATGGTGGAAGTATCATTATCCCCTTTGACTATTGAAGAACGAAGGTTCCAAGAACTTTACTTATTTCTGTCATAGTCACTATTCAAAACTTTTGTTGTTTTTCAGTCCTTTCAGTCAGATCTGACTCTTTGTAACCTCGTTTGGGGTTTTCTTGGAAGAGATTCTGGAATAGTTTGCTGTCCTTCTCCAATGGATTGAGACAAAAAGGGTTAACTTGCCCAGTGTCACACAGCTATTGAGTGTCTGAGGCAGGATTGGAATTCAGGTTTTCCTGACTCCAGGCCCAACTCTATCTACAATGCCACCTAGCTGCCTCTAAATTCATTGCTGTCATTTTCAGTCATGTCCAACTTTCAAGTTTTCTTGGCAGATACTGGAGTGGTTTTCTATTTCCTTCTCCTGTTTATTTTATAGATGAGGATATCAAGGCAAACAGGGTTAAGTGACTTGCCCAGGGTCACACAGCTAGTAAGTGTCTCAGGCCAAATTTCAACTTGGGAAGATGAGTTCAGGCCTGGAACTTTATCTATTGTGCCACCTAACTGCTTATTAAAAATCCAATGCTTCTGATTTAAAGTCATGCTACTAAAAGTATACCAGTCCTGAATATAGTAGCATTATTTCCTGACCCTAAATGTGAAAAGATAATAGAGCATTTCTAATATCTGAGTGCTCTAAAATGACATGGCAAAAGATAGCTTTAACGATGGTGGAGAACAACTAGAATGAGATTTATTTCAGTATTTTAGTTGACCATGACTATCTCTGTCTCAAATAGCATGGGTCTTCAAGGATTGGCTTTTTGCCCACTGAGAAACAAGATTCAATTAGAGAACAGTGTACTATTAACCTTATTACAAAAATGGATGCTAGGAAGAATTTTCTCCATCTACATTGGACTAGGTATCACAGTGGGGCAGCTAGATGGCACAGTGGATAGAGTGCTGGGCCTGGAATTAGGAAGACCTGAATTCAAATCTAGCCTCAGACACTTACTAGTTGTGTGACCCTGGGTAAGTTACTTAACCCTGTTTACTGCAGTTTCCTCATCTGTAAAATGAGCTGAAGAAGGAAATGGCAAACCTTTCCAGAATCTCTATGAAGGAAACCCTAAATGGGGTCACAAAGAGTCAGACACTATTGAATAATCTTTAAGATTTTTACAGAGTTTGTATGGTATAATAGAGAGAATACTTAATGTATTTGGAGTCAGAGAACCAGGGTTCAGATCCTGTCAATTTCATTTACTATTTCTGTGATCTTGGGCAAATCATTTAACTTCTTTGGGAGTGTTTCCTCATCTATGAAATGAGAGTGTTGAACAAGATAATCTCTAAGGTACTTTCTAGGTTTAAATTTGTGATCCCATGACCTTTTCAAGTTTGAGGTTCTGTGATTCTTTGAATAGAAAGCTTCTGCTAGCTTTTATGTTTATTGAACTAAAAGCATTTGGTGAACAAAGCAAGTTCCAACCTGCATTTCTCATCATTTTATTGGGAAAGGAAATAAAATGAACCTAAATACAGGTTTTTCCAAACTGAATTATCCCCTTAGAACTGGTTGATCTAGCCTCAATCATGGCAACTTTTTAATTTAACAACTGCCACCCCCAAAAGCTCCCTTGATTGGTCAAACATGGACTGCCAGGGTGCAAGTAAAGAAAATATTTCCTCCAGGCTGACTTGCAGCATTCCAGAAAACATCAGCTAAATGCATAGACAAATATATTAGCCACATGGGGAATCAATGACCCCCCAAAAAAACTGCTGCCACAAACTCTCACAGATCATGTTAGATAAAATGGAGCCCAGAGTAATTACAGCCATGAGATTAGTTGGTCCTGTAATTATAATTGAAGTTGCTAAGTAGTTCTGAGATGTAATTACAACATAGAACTTGCTGGGTTTTGATGTTTCAATAATGATAATTTGTAAGACCAAAGAAATCTGATGATTACATAGTGAGAATGAAAAAATGTTTGATGACCCTATTCTCACCTTACTAACTCACCTAAATTTTTCTACTTTTTTTAAAATATGAAATGAACAAACAAGTACATTGCTGTTCCTGGTGTTCTTTATCCCAAGGAAAAGTGGTTCAGTAGAAAGATATGGGCTAAGAGTCAAGAGGTCGAAATTGTAGATATGAATTTACTAAGTAGCTGAATTCACTGAGTAGCTTGTGACCGTAGACAAATCACCACAATTCCCTATGCCTTAGGTTTTTTTTTTCCCTCAGCTATAAAATGAAAGGCTTAGAGTGACCTTTCAGTTTAGAAACCTATAATAGTAATGCTTTAAACATCAGAATCACTCCTATTCTGAAGGAACTGATTCTCACAATCCAAAGGCATCCCCACCAAAGATGCAGAATGCATTATATCCTCATTTGCCCATCCTGTGTGACTTTCAGCACAGGGAATTCAACCTGAGGATGTTTATTGCCTTCTATTGTCATTGTAAGTAGAACTTTGTGACATTTATGATGTTAAAATGGCTTCTAATGTGTAGTCCTCTTACTCTTGCTATATAACTAGCCCATCTTTTTTTTTTTCCCAGTCATACATTTCTCTGGTAACATAACTTTACACAACTTCTCTGCTGTTTAATTGCTAATTTACAATGGATAATTAACCTCTCCCACTCACTAAGTATCTCTATTGCCCTTACAGTGATTCTCAACTTCCATTCTCCAGAGGCTATTTTACATTCCACAAATCTTAGTAAAACAAAATCACTGGAGAATTCTGATATTAGAAAAGATAGACCTTTGTTTCATAGGAAATTGGAGGTCACTAAAAGAACTGTGTAATTTTATAATTACAATCCAACCTTAGTGAGGAAGGGATATTCAACAAGGATATCTATCAATGATACCATGAGAGGATCCACCTGGATGAAACTTCCCTGCCTTTGAGATGCTCATGTTGATAATTCAGCCAAGCATTAACGGGCACCTGGAGTGTCTCATGGATATTTTGTATACAGGCAAACAAGAAGTGATATCAACAGATTTTAGTCCCCAGAGCCAATTAAACCTTGAGGATAGTTTCAATATCTTTTAAGGGAAAACTAGCCTAATTTATATAGGGGAAAAGTGGTTGAAATATTGTTCCTCACAACCTTGACACTAACATTCAGAGGACTGTCAAACTAAGTTATTTCTGTAGTTACTTCATCCAAGTTATCTTTAACGTATCTGGATATTTGGCATATACAAGGAGGACATCTCAGTGGAGAGTGACATAAGTGACGTGTTGCTCTAGCAGCTCAAATGCTTTGAAGTCAACACACAGTAAATTCAATGGAATACTGTATTCTCTATCTTTTTGTCAACTAAATGTTTGTAAAAATCTGGTTTGTTGTGATATATCTCTTATTTTACCTTATGATAATTTCCTTATTTTACCCTCAATGCCTTAGTAGATAAATCTTATGCAAATTGTTTATAAATGAGGAAGTAGGCATGTGTATTGGAATTATTAATAGTATCTCATCATTTTTTTCATAATAGTAAGGTCTAGTATTTTTCTATACTTTCAGTATTCTTCCCCTTATATATATGTTGTGAATCAATACCTCTAATCACCTAAAAAATTTTGTACCCTAAAACATGAACCTTCTTTGCTTGTTCCAGTATAGCTGTTTTCCTTATTTAATTTTCTTTAGTTCTAGTTCTACTTTCTCCAGCAGCACATGGAGACATAGTAGAGTCCAAATTGAGGTAAGATTCCACTGTGCTTGATGATAAAAGGAGTTTTTAATAAATGTACTTCCAGAACTTTTACTATTTCCAGTGTTTATTACCATCCTTCTAGTTCCATCCTTGGTTGTCTTAGAATGATTTTGCTTTGTTGAATCTCCCACAAAGGTGTACGAATAAATGCTTAATAATCAACTCTCTGAAAAAAAATACACTATTAAGTTTCATCTGCATTATTAACATTTTCTTCATCACTTTCTTAAGTCTAAAAATCAACAAAACAATAAATTAAGTCCCGAGTTATGGTATATGCTTATTTATGAGAGGCAGATACTCACACTGAACAGTTAACAATCATCTATCAAGAGCCAGTTCAAACTGGCTCCAATGCACTCCTGGCTTTCTTGCTAAGTTTTCACTAAACTTGTTTTTCCCTTGCTACTTATGTAAGGTGACACAGTGTGTAATCCTCTACCACCCTTCACCTTAATATTTTATAAATCAGTTTATATTCTAAACTGGTATTGCCCTTGATTGAATTTTCTCTTTATTTAATAAGGAGACTAAGTGTTTCCTGGTTGAGGAAGTTTCTAGGCTTTTTGGTCTCCTATTTATCAAAATTTATATTGTCTAAATTTTTGTAGGAAATTTTTAGAGTTGGGGTCCTTTCTTCTTTCTCCCACCCCTTTTGAATTAAAAATGTGTTTAAATAGGTTGGGTGGGATATGTTTTTATTGCAAGCCATTTTTTTTCTTTTCTTTCTTTTTTTTAGTTTTGGATTGCTTATAATTTTAGCTCAAAAATTTGCAGGTTTTTTAATTATACAAAGAAAAATGATCACAGAATCACTCTACCTTAGCTATGAATTATTTCCTATATATTGAAACCTAATCAATTTTTTATGATGTAATTTGGTGTTCATTATGTCCAACACTTCCTGATTTATTTTCTCAGGCAAGATATTGCCAATGTATAGGTCACAAACTTTGGCCTTTCTCATTATTTACACTTGAACTGTAGTTTCTATTTTATTGTGTAATGCCTTCCTCTATGTCTACCATTGAATTGAAGTCACTAAACAACAAGATGTACATTAATTTAATTTAAAGAGTCTTATAAAATTGACTATTATAAAATGTCTACCAACCCTCAATGGTTGGTTATGCAAAAATTAAAATTATTTTCATAGCACATATAGGTCTTTCCCCCTTTTTTAATCTCTGGAATATAGAACTAGTAGTGATATTGCTAGATCAAAGGATATGCACAATTTGATTGCCTTTTTGGCATAGTTCCAAATTGTACTCCAGAATGATTGGATCGCTTCACAAGTCCACCAACAGTGCATTAGTGTCCTAATTTTCCCACGTCCCCGCCAACTTTTATCATTTTCCTTGTCTGTCATATTAGTCAATCTGATAGATAAAGATGGTACCTCAGAATTGTTTAATTTACATTTCTCTAATCAGTAGTGATTTAGAGCATTTTTTTCATATGACTATAGATAGCATTGATTTCTTCATCTGAAAACTGCCTGTTCATATCCTTTGACCATTTATCAATTGGGGAATGACTTTTATTCTTATAGATTTGACTCAGTTATCTATATATTTGAGAAATGAGACCTTTATCAGAGGCATTTGCTGTAAAAAATGTTTCCTACCTTTCTGCTTTCCTTCTAATCTTGGTTGCATTAGTTTTGTTTGTGCAAAACCTTTTAAATTTAATATAATAAAAATTATCCATTTTACATTCTGTAATGCTCTCTATCTCTTGTTTGGTCATAAATTCTTCCTTTCTCCATAGATCGGACAGGTAAACTATCCCTTGCTTTCCTAATTTGCTTATGGCATCACCCTTTATGTCTAAATCATGTGCCCATTTTGACCTTATTTGGCATGTGGTATAAGATGTTGGTCTATATACTTAATTTCTGTCATACTGTTTTCCAATTTCCCCAATAGTTTGTGTTAGTGAGTTCTTGTCCCAAAAGCTGGGCCATCTGGGCTTTTCAAACACTAGATTGCTATGATCATTTGCTACTATGTCTTATATAGCTAATCTATTCTACTGATCCACCACTCTATTTCTTAGTCAGTACCAGATAGTTTTATAATTACTACTTTGTAATATAGTTCGAGAGCTGATATAGCTAAATCACCTTCCTTTACATTTTTTCATGAATTCTCTTGATATCCTTGACTTTTATTCTTCCAGATGAATTTTGTTATTATTTTTCTAGCTATATAAAATAATCTTTAATACTTTGATTGGCATAGCACTGAATAAATGAATTAATTTAGGTAGAATTGTCATTTTATCATATTAACTCAGTCTAACCCTAAGCAATTAATATTTTCCAATTGTTTAGATCTGAATTTGTTTGTGAGTAGTGTTTTTATTTGTTTTTTTATTTTTTATTCATTTTGAACTTAAATTCAAAAAGAACAAAAAATAACATTTCCATGTACACAACACAAAATAAAGAGAGGATTCAACATAAAACCAAGAATTTCCATCTCAGACTGTTTACTTAAAAAAATACTATAATAGGAATGGGTGTTGTATCCAAGCTTTTGTAACAAAAACTCATTATTTCACAAAAACTTCTGGGAAAACTGGAAAACAGCATGGCAGAAATTATGTATAGACCTAACATCTCACACCATATAACAAGATAAGGCCAAAATGGGCACATCATTTACATATAAAGGGTAATATTATAAACAAATTAGGAGAGCATGGAATAGTTTATCTGTACAATCTATGAATAAGAGAAGAATTTATGACCACACAAGAGACAAAAAGCATTACAAAATGTAAAATAGATAATTTAGATTATATAAAATTTTTAAATTTTGCACAAATAAAACTAATGTAACAAAATTAAAATGACTCTGAAGTACCACCTCACACCCATCAGATTGGCTAATATAACAAAAAAGGAAAAATTATGCATGCTGGAGGGGATGTGGGAAAACTGGGACACTAATGCACTGTTGTTGAAGTTGTGAAGTTGTGATCTAACCATTCTGGACAGCAATTTGGAACTATGCCCAAAGGGCTACAAAACTGTGTGTACCCTTTGATCCAGCAATACCAGTGCTAGGTCTATATCTCAAAGACATCAAAAAGGGGGGGGGAAAGAACCTATTTGTACAAAAATATTTATAGTAACTCTTTTTGTGGTGGCTAGGAATTGGAAATCAAAGGGATACCTATCAATGAAGGAATGGCTAAACAAGCCGTGGCATATGATTGTAGTGGAATGTTATTATGCTATAAGAAATGACAAGAAGGATGATTTCAGAAAAACCTGGAAAGACCTACACGAACTGATATAAAGTGAAGTGAGCAGAATAAGGAGAACATTATACACAGTAACAGCAATATTGTTCTGTGAAGAACTGTGAATGACTTGGCTATTCTCAGCAAGTCTTTCCATGTATTTTCTAAAATCAACCAGCTCACCATTTTCTATAGCACAAAAGTATTCCATCACAATCATATAACACAATTTGTTTAGCCATTTCCTAATTGAAGGATATCTATCATTCTAGCCAATCTGATAGTTTTAAGATGATATCTCAAAGTTGTTTTAGTTTTCATTTCTCAAATCAATAAAGATTTATACCATTTTTTCATATAACTATATGTAGTTTTGGTTTCTCCATTGAAAAACTGTCTGTTCATATCATTTGACCGTTTGTCAATTGGGGAATGACTTGAATTCTTATAAATTTGACAAAGTTCTTTATATATTTGAGAAATGAGACTTTTATCTGAGAGGCTGTCTATATGTTTCCCCCAAAATTTCTGCTTTCTTTCTCATTTTTGCTTCATTGGTTTTATTTGTACAAAAACTTTTTAATTAATCAAAATTATGCCTTGTTTGTTTATAAATTGTTCCCCTATCCGTAAGTCTGAAAGATAAGATATTCAATGTACTTCTAGTTTTCTGGTATCCATTCTGACCTTGTCTTGGTAAAAGGTTTAAGATATTGGTGTATACCCAGTTTCTGCCAGATCACTTTCCACCTTTCCCAACAAATTTTCCCAAATAATGAATACTTGTCCCCCAAATTTAAACGTTTACGTTTGTCAAACACAAGGTTACTATAATCATTTACTGCTGTGTATTGTATATCTATTCTGTTCTACCATCTACCTTTCTTTTTCTTAGCCAATACCAGATAGTTTTGATAATTGCTGCCTTATAATAAAGTTTAAGATCTGGCATGGATAAACTATCTTCCTTTACATTTTGTTCTTCCAAATAATTGTTATTATTATTTTTTCTAACTCAGTAAAATAATTTTTGGAAATTTAATTGGGGTGACATTGAATAAATAGATTAGTTGGGTAAAAATATTATTTTTTATTTTATTGGCTTTGCCTACTCATGAACAATTAGCATTTCTCCAGTTATTTAAATCTGACTTTATTTGTTTAAAGAGTATTTTATAATTGTGTTCATGTAGTCCCTAGGTCTGTTTTACCAGGTATACTCCCAGGTACTTTATACTGTCTACAGTTATTTTAAAGGGGATGTCTCTTACTATCTCTTTTTCCAGACTTTCATTAGTGATATATAAAAATGCTGATGATTTATGTGGGTTTATTTTATATTCCACTATTTTGTTAAACTTATTAATTGCTTCAATTAACTTTTCAGTTGAATCTTTAGAATTTTCCAAATATATCATGTCATCTATAAAAAGAGACAGTTTATTACCTCATTTTCCATTCTGATTCCTTCAATTTCTTTTTCTTCTTATTGTTGCTGCTAGAATTTCTAAAACATGTTGAGTAATATTAGTGACGTGTAATTTCCCTGTTTATCTCTTTTCATTAAGTCTATTTTTGCTTTAACTTTGTCTGAGATCATGATTGCTATCCCTGCTTTTTTTTTTGCATTAGCTAAAGCATAATAAATTCTACTCCAGCCCTTTATTTTAACTCTGTGTGAAGTGTGTTTCTTGTAAACAACATACTGTTGGATTCTGATTTTTAATCCATTCTCCTATCCATTTTCACTTTATGGGTAAGTTCATCCCATTCATATTCAAAGTTATAATTACTAGTTATATATTTCCCTCCATCCTATTTTTCCTCACTATTTATCCTTCTCTCACTATTTACCTTATCCCTCCTCACATGACTAATTTACTTCTAACCACTGCTTTGCCCTCCTATTCCCTAATTTACCCACCCTGTAAAAGTCCCTCCCTTATCTTCTCCCCCCACCTTCCAAAAGTCCCTCCTTTATTTTGTCCCCTCCCCCCCAATTCTTTATAAATTTAGAAGACTTTTATGCCCTTCTAGATGTCTATCTTATTCCCTCTTTAACCCACTTACAATGTGAATAAGATTCCAGCACTACCAACCCTCCACCCTGACCTGCCTCCACTGTAACAGATCTTCCATTCTTGTCTCATTTGTATAATTACTCCATTTTACCTTTCCCTACCCAATTTTATTTTTTAGAATCATCTCATCATATGCAATTCAACCTCAAGCCTTTTATCAATGTATCAATCTTTAAAACTACCCAAGTAATGAATAATGATCTTGAGTACAGATAACATTTTTCCATATAAGAAGTAAGCAGTTTGACCTATTGAGTCCCTTATAACTAGTTTTTAATATTTACCTTATGTTTCTTCTTGATCTTATGTGTCAAATTTTTCATTGAGTTCTGGACTTTTTGTGATGAATACCTGAGAAGTCTTTCAATTCATTAAATATCCTTTTTTTTTTTTTCATTCAGGATTATACTAAGCTTAGCTGGGCAAGTTGTTCTTGGTTGTAAGCTTAGTTCCCTTGCTCTACAAAATATAATGTTCCAAGCTCATTAGTCTTTTAATGCAGAAGCTTATAGATATTGTGTTATCCTGACTGTAGTTCCACAGTATTTTCTTGTTGCTTGTAGTATTCTTCTCCTTAATCTGGAATCTTCAAAACTTGGCTATAATATTCTTATAAGTTTTCATCTTGGTATCTCAGGCTTCAGGTTTTACAGACCAATATTTTCTTTTTTCTTTATTTTTTTGGGGGGGGGCAATTGGGGTTAAGTGACTTGCCCAGGGTCATACAACTAGTACATGTCAAATGTTTGGTCTGAGGCTAGATTTGAACTCAGGTCCTCCTGACTTCAGGACCAGTGCTCTATCCACTGTACCACCTAGCTGCCCCTATACCAATATTTTCTAAGCTCTTTCTGGGAGCTTGATGTTGGGCACTCCTTTACACCCCTCTGCCATGACTAGGGCTGCCAGCTACACAGTCACTACAAAGGCTCTTCCTCCCTGAAATCCCTCTCAAGGCTGGGGACTTCAATTGACCCCTCTGCCCTGAAATAAAAACTGAAACCAGGGATTCCACTGTCTTGCAAGTGCCCACAGCCAATGGGATCTCTGCCCTTTTGGTAACTGATGTGAGCTCATTCCTCTTCTCCCACAGTCATAGTCCAGGACCATATCTGGTCAACACTCCTATACCTCACATCCAGCAACTGCAGCGGGGAGTGTCTTTCAATCTTTCCTTGCTCAGCTGTCTGACTCCTAGGCTGCCCCTTAGATGAAAACTTCTGCCAAGGATGCCACCTGACCCCCCCCCCCCCCCCCCCCGGGGCTTGTTGTTTGTTGATTCAGTAGAGTCTGCCTGGGGTTGTTTGCATTTCAATGTCTCTGCCTCTGGAGGTGAGGTTGTCCTAAGGTCTTCCTGAGTTGTCTTAGGAGGACAACTACTTTACCCGACTTCCAGTTATTTTTGCCACTCAAAAGTCCCTTTCAGGCAATATTTTTATTATGTCTGTAGGACAATTTCAAAGAACGTGGTGTTTCCCCAACTTACTCCAACATCTTCCCAGAGTCTTCTGGGAAAAGTGTTTTATAATTATATTTATATATAGTTCCTGGTTTTTTCTTGGCAGTTAGACTCCCAAGTATTTTATATTGTCTATAATTATTTTAAATGGAATTTTTCTTTCTATCTCTTGCTACTGGGTTTTGTTGATAATATCTAGAAATGCTGATGATTTGTGTGGGTTTATTTTATATCCTTCAATTTTGCCAAAATTGTTAATTATTTCAAATAGCTTTTTAGTTGATTTTCTAGGATTCTCTAAGTATAACATAATATCATGTGCAAAGACTGATAGTTTTGTTTCCTCATTGCCTATTCAATGCCTTCAATTTCTTTTTATTCTTTTATTACTATAGCTAACATTTCTAGTACAATATTGAATAATAGTGGTGATAATGGGCTTTCTTGTTTCACCCCTGATCTTATTGGGAAGGCTTCTAGCTTATTCCCATTATATATAATGGTTGTCTATGGTTTTAGATAGATGCTACTTATATTTTAAGGAAAGTTCCATTTATTCCTGTGCTCTTTAGGGTTTTTTTTTTGTTTTGTTTTACTTTTTTATTAATTTATTTTGATTTTTCAATAATCACTTCCATATGCTTTTGAGTTTAAAATTTTTCTCCCCCTTCCTCCCCACCACCCTCTCCAAGACGGCACATAATCTAATATAGGCTATACATTTACATTCATATTAAACGTATTTTCACATTTGTGATGTTGTAACTAGAAATTAAAACCAATAAGAGGAACCATCAGAAAGAGGAAACAAAACTCAACAGAAGAGAAAAAAAATTAGCAATTCAGATTCCATAGTTCTTTCTTTGGATGTGGATAGCATTTTCCATCACAAAGCTTCTGGAGATGTCTTAGATCCCTGTATTGCCAGGAAAGGTTAAGTTTATCAATATTAGTCATCACGCAACGTGGCTGTTATTGTGTACAATGTTCTCTTGGTTCTGCTCACTTCACTCAGCATCAGACCATACAAGTCTTTCCAGGTTTTTCTGAAGTCACTCTGCTCATCATTTCTTATAGCACAATAGTGTTCCATCACATTCATATACCACAACTTGCTCAGCCATTCCTCAATTGATGGGCATCCTCTCAATTTCCAATTCTTTGCCACCACAAAAAGAGCTGCTATGAATATTTTCGTAGGTATGGGTCCTTTTCCCATTTGCATGATCTCTTTGGGATATAGCCCTAGAAGTGTTATTGCTGGATTAAAGGGTATGCACATTTTTATAGCCCTTTGGGCACAGTTCCAAATTGCTCTCCAAAATGGTTGGATCATTTCACAACTTCACCAACCATGCATTAGTGTTCCAATTTTCCCACATCTTCTCCAACATTTATCATTTTCCTGTTTTGTCATGTTGGCCATTCTGATAGGTGTGATGTGGTACCTCAGAGTTGTTTTGATTTGCATTTCTCTAATCAACAGTGATTTAGAGCATTTTTTCATATGACTATAGATGGCTTTAATTTCTTCATCTGAGAACTGTCTGTTCATATCCTTTGACCATTTATCAATTGTATTCTTATAGATTTGACTTAATTCTTTATATATTTTAGAAATGAGGCCCTTATCAGAGAGACTGGTTGTAAAAATTCTTTCCCAATTTTCTACCTTCCTTCTAATCTTAGTTGCATTGGCTTTGTTTGTGCAAAAACTTTTCAATTTAATGTAATCAAAATTATCTATTTTGCTTTTTGTAATGTTCTCTATCTCTTGTTTGGTCATGAATTCTTCTGTTCTCCATAGATCTGACAGGTAGACTATTCCTTGCTCTCTCAGTTTGCTGATAGTATCAGCCTTTGTATCTAAATCATGAACCCATTTTGACTTTATTTTGGTATATGGTGTGAGATTTTGGTCTATGCCTAGTTTCTGCCATACTCTTTTCCAGCTTTCCCAGCAGTTTTTTTTCAAAGAGTGGGTTCCTATCACAGAAGCTGGGGTCTTTGGGTTTATCAAATAACAGATTACTATAGTCATTGACTACTGTGTCTTGCATATTTAACCTATTCCATTGATCCACCTCTCTGTTTCTTAGCCAGTATCAAGCAGTTTTGATGATTGCTGCTTTATAATGCAATTTAAGATCTGGAATGGTTCGGCCACCTTCCCCTGCATTTCTTTTCATTAGTTTTCCTGATATTCTGGACCTTTTGTTCTTCCAAATGAATCTTGTTATTATTTTTTCTAACTCTATAAAATAGTTTTTTGGTAGTTTGATTGGTATGGCACTGAATAAGTAAACTAGCTTAGGTAGAATTGTCATTTTTTATTATATTAGCTCAGCCTACACATGAGCAACTGATGTTTTTCCAATTATTTAGGTCTGATTTTATTTGCGTGAAAAGTGTTTTGTAATTGTGTTCATAGAGTTCCTGGGTTTGTTTTGGGAGGTAGACTCCTAAATATTTTAAAATGTCTACAATAAGTTTAAATGGAATTTCTCTTTCTATCTCTTGCTGTAGGTCTTTCTTGGTAATATATAGAAATGCCAATGATTTATGTGGGTTTATTTTATAGCCTGCAACTTTGCTAAAGTTGTTTATTATTTCAAGTAGTTTTTTACTTGATTCTCTGGGATTCTCTAAGTATAACATCATGTCACCTGCAAAGAGTGATAGCTTTGTATCTTCTTTGCCTATTCTAATGCCTTCAATGTCTTTTTCTTCTCTTATTGCAAAAAGCTAATGTTTCCAGTACAATATTGAACAACAGTGGTGATAATGGACATCCTTGTTTCACCTCCAATCTTATTGGAAATGCTTCTAGCTTATCCCCATTACGTATTATGCTTGCTGAAGGTTTTAGATAGATGCTATTTATTATTTTAAGGAAGAGTCCATTTATGCCTATGTTCTCTAGTGTTTTTAATAGGAATGGGTGTTGTATTTTGTCTAAAGCTTTTTCTGCATCTATTGAGATGATCATGTGGTTTCTGTTAGTTTTGGTGTTGATATGATGAATTATGCTGATAGTTTTCCTTATATTGAACCATCCCTGCATTCCTGGTATAAATCCTACCTGGTCATCGTGTATTATTCTTGTGATAAGTTGCTGTAATCTATTTGCTAATATTTTGTTTAAAATTTTTGCATCTATATTCATTAGAGAAATTGGTCTATAATTTTCTTTCTCTGTTTTGACTCTTCCTGGTTTGGTATCAGCACCATATTTGTGTCATAAAAAGAATTTGGTAAGATTCCTTCTTCACCTATTTTACCAAATAGTTTATAAAGTATTGGAATTAATTGTTCTTTAAATGTTTGATAGAATTTGCATGTAAATCCATCTGGCCCTGGAGATTTTTTTCCTAGGGAGTTCATCATTGACTTGTTCAATTTCTTTTTCTGAGATGGGGTTATTTAAGTATTTTACTTCCTCTTCTGTTAATCTGGGCAATTTATATTTTTGTAAATATGTATCCATTTCACTAAGATTGTCCAATTTGTTGGCATATAGTTGGGCAAAATAATTTCCTAATTGTTGTTTTAATTTCCTCTTCCTTGGTGGTAGTTTCACCCTTTTCATTCTTGATACTAGTAATTTGGTTTTCTTCTTTCTTTTTTTTAATTATTTTTATTGTTTTTTTTTATAAAACCAGCTCTTAGTTTTATTTATTGGTTCAGTAGTTTTCTTAATTTCAATTTTTATAATTTTTCCTTTGGTTTTCAATATTTCTAATTTGGTGTTTAATTGAGGATTTTAAATTTGTTCTTTTTCTAGTTTTTTCACTTGTATGCCCAATTCATTGATCTCCTCTTTTTCTATTTTATGTAGGTAAGCATTTAGAAATATAAAACTTCCCCTAAGAACTGCTTTTGCTGCACCCCATAAGTTTGGTATGTTGTCTCATTATTGTCATTCTCTTGAATGAAATTATTGATTGTTTCTATGATTTGTTGTTTGACCCAATCATTTTTAGTCTTAGATTATTTAGTTCTCAATTATTTTTTAGTCTATCTTTCCATGGCCCTTTGTTACATATAATTTTTATTGCATCATGATCTGAAAAGGATGCATTTAATATTTCTGCCTTTCTGCATTGAATTGTGAGGTTTTTATGCCCTAGTACATGATCAATTTTTGTGTATGTGCCATGTACCACCGAGAAAAAAGTGTATTCCTTTCTATCCCCATTCAGTTTTCTCCAGACATCTATCATACCTAACTTTTCTAATGTTCTATTCACTTCCTTAATTTCTTTCTTGTTTATTTTGTGGTTAGATTTATCTAGTTCAGAGAGGGGGAGGTTGAGGTCCCCAACTAGTATAGTTCTGCTGTCTATTTCTTCCGGTAACTCCCTGAACTTCTCCTCTAAGAATTTGGATGCTATACCATTTGGTGCATATATGTTTAATAATGATATTACTTCATTGTCTGTGGTGCCTTTTAACAGGATGTAGTTTCCTTCCTTATCTCTTTTGATAAGATCTATTTTTGCTTTTGCTTTGTCTGAGATCAGGATTGCTACTCCTGCTTTTTTTACTTCAGCTAAAGCATAATATATTTTGCTCCAGCCTTTTACCTTTACCCTGTATGTGTCACTCTTTTTCAAATGTGTTTCCTGTAAACAACATATTGTAGGATTATGGTTTTTAATCCACTCTGCTATACATTTCCATTTTATGGGAGAATTCATCCCATTCACATTCACAGTTATGATTACTATCTGTATCTTTTTCTCCATCCTTTCCCCCACCCCGTTTATGCTTTTCTTTCTCCTTTCTCCTTTCCCCCCTCACTAGTGTTTTGCTTTTGACCACTGCCTCCTTCAGTCCCACCTCCCTTCTATTATCCCTTTCCCTTTTCTTCCCCTTTACCCTTATTACTTCTTCCTCCTTTCTATCCCCCCTCCCTTTTCTTTCCCCTTTTCCCTCCTACTGCCAATAGTGCAAGTTAGATTTCTATACCTAACTGATTATGTTACTCCCTTCTTGAGCCAAATCTGATGAGAGTAAGTTTCAAACAATGCTCATCCCCCTCCCTTCTTTACCTCTAATCTAATAGGTTTTTGTGTCTTTTCCTGTAATGTGATTTACCCTTGTCTGCCTCCTCCTTTCTCAGTACATTTTCTTAGCTCAGACTAATCCACTAACTTGGATCCATTTAACCCACTTGATTAAATTTTTTTTTATCATTACATCAAAGTCAACTTATATCCACCCCCTTTATGTATACTCCTTTAACATGGTACGGTAACAATACAGTTTTCAAGAGTTGCAAGTGTCATTTTCCCTTGTAGGGATGTAAACATTTTGCCTGGGGTAGTTAATGCTTGGTTGCATTCCAAGCTCCTTTGCCTTACGGAATATCATGTTCCATGCCCTACGGTCTTTTAATGTAGAGGCTGCAAGGTCCTATGTAATCCTGACTGTGGTTCCATGATATTTAAATTGTTTCTTTCTGGCTGCTTGCAGTAATTTCTCTTTAATATGGTAATTTTGGAATTTAGCTATTATGTTCCTTGGTGTTTTCAATTTGGGATCTCTTTCAGGCAGGGAGTGGTGGATTCTTTCTGTAGTTATTTTACCTTCAGGTTCTAGGACTTCAGGGCAGTTTTCCTTTATGATTTCCTGGAGGATATTGTCCAGGCTCTTTTTTTCATCATGATTTTCAGGTAGGCCTATGATTTTGAAATTGTCTCTCCTGGATTGATTTTCCAGGTCAGTTGTTTTACCATGAGGTATTTTATGTTTTCATCTATTTTTTCATTTTTTTGTTTCTGTTTGACTGATTCTTGCTCTCACATAGAGTTATTAGTTTCCGTTTGTTCTATTCAAATTTTTAGCATATTGTTTGCTTCTGTTAAATTTTGTACTTTCTTGTCCAATTGGTCAATTGTATTTTTAAGGGATTTGTTTTCTTCAGTGTACTTTTTTTTCCAGTTGGCCAATTGTACTTTTTAAGGACCCCTCTACCTCTCTCATTTGACTTTTAAAATCCTTCTTGAGCTCTTCTAGGAAGGCTTTTTGGCCTTCAGACCAATTCATATTCCCTTTTGATGTTGCAGATGTGGGTTTGATGACAATGTTGTCCTCTTCAGAATTTCTGTCTTGATCTTCACTCTTCTCATAATATGAATCTATCGTATGTTTCTTTTTACTCATGGTGTTTCTTTATTCCCTGGCCTTTAAAGAGATTAAGCTCTCCTGCTGGGTAGCAGAGGGCACTGACCCAAGCTTCTTGTATTGGGAGCCTAGGTCTTGTTCACTGACTTTGTGTGCTGGGGCCTCTTATGTCAGCAGTTGGAGGCTATAGAGTTCTGGCAGCTTACCTGGTATTGGGCTGGAATCAGCAAGGTGGGACTTTCAGGCAATCTAGGTTGCCTGGTTTTCCTTTCCTTTAGCTTTGTTCAACTCCTTTTAGATGGGTGCTGCCAGGTGTTTATTGGCCTGGGGCCCCTTGCAGTGCTGCCTCCCTTAGTTCTGCTGAGGCACTGGGAGACTCCTTTGTTGTAGAATGCCAAGGCACCTAGTGGTTTTCTGAGCTGATTTCCACTGGTTTCCCCTTCCTTACTGAGGCACTCGGAGGTCCAGCTGTTGGTGTTTGCCTGCTGGACCAGCTGGGCTTCCAGATCTCCTCTTGGTTGGCAGTTGAAGGCTGTAAGGTTCTGACAGCTTACCTGGTGTTGGGCTGTAATCAACGAGGCTGGAACTTTTGGGCACCTCTAGGTTGCTTTCTTCAGCTCCTTTCAAACAAATGATGCTGGGTGCTTAACCGCCTGGGGCCCTTTGTAGTGCTGCTTCCCTTATTTTTGCTGAGGCACTGGGAGACCCATTTGCTGTAGAATGCCAAGGCACTAGAATCTCCTCCTGGTGTGCTAAAGTGGGTCTTTCCACTAGCTGGCTGGGTGACTCCCAGTTCTGTACTGCTCCCCTTCCCCGAGGGTAAGAGGGGCCTTTCCCATTAATCCCTCTAGCTACATAGGCTACTGCACTGCTGCACCCCATCTTTCTTCTGATTCAGCCGTTCCAGGTTTTTTTCTGGGGTGATAGTTTCTAGGTTTTCAGAGGTTGATAGGGGAGGGCGAGAGCGACTACCTTTTTACTCCACTATCTTGGCTCCCAGAAGCAGAAGTCCCTCTTTAGTGTTTTTAATAGAAATGGGTGCTATATTTTGTCAAAAGATTTTTCTGCATTTATTGAGATAATCATGTGGTTTCTTTTGGTTTTGTTATTGATAGGGTCACTTACGCTGATAGTTTTCCTAATATTGACCCAGCCCTGGCTTCTTGGTATAAATACCACCTGGTCATAGGGTATGATCCTAGTAATTTATTACTGTAATCTCCTTGCTAGTAATTTATTTTACAATCTTGCATCAATATTCATTAGGTAAACCGATCTGTAGTTTTCTTTCTCTGTTTTCACTCTTCCTGGTTTAGGTATCAGCATCATATCTGTGTAATAAAAGGAATTTGTTGGGACTCCTTATTCACCTATTTTTCCAAATAGTTTATATAGTACTGGAATTAATTTTTCTCTAAATGTTTGGGAGGATTCACTTGTTAATCTCTCTTACCTTGGGGATTTTTTTCTTGGGGACTTCATTGGAGGCTTGTTCAATTTCTTTTTCTAAGATGGGGTCATATAAGTATTTTATTTCCTTTTCTCTTAATCTGGGCAATTTATTTTTTTTTGTAAATTCTTATCCTTTTCATTTAGATTGCCAGATTTATTCCCTTACAATTGGGCAAAATAGCTCTTAATTATTGCTTTAATTTCCTCTTCATTGGTCATAAATTCTCCCTTTTCATTTTTGATACTGGTAATTTCATTAACTTTTTTTCTTTATTTTTAAAATCAAGTTAACCAATGGTTTATCTATTTTCAGGATTTCCAATTTGGTGTTTAAATTGGGGACTTGTAATTGTCCTTTTTCTAGTTTTGTTTTGTTTTTTAGTTTCATGCCTAATTCATTGATCTGCTTTTTTTCTATTTTATTGAAATAAGTATCTAGAGATATAATAGGATTTTTTGTTTTTTACCTCTTCATGTGAGATAATTTACCCCATTTTACCTCTTCCTTTGCTTTTCTCCCACTACAATCCCCTTTCTCACCCCTTAATTTTGTGGAGGGGAGGATTTTTTTATATTATCCTATCAACATCATCTTATATTTACACCTTCTGTCTATGTATATTCTTTCTAACTGCCCTAATAGTGATACAGTTCTTAAGAATTACAAGTATCATCTTCCCATGTAGAAATGTAAATAGTTTAGCCTTATTGAATCTCCTATGTTTTATCTTTCCTATTTACCTTTTTAATGCTTCTCTTGAGTCTAGCACTTGAAAATCAAATTTTCTGTTCAGCTCTGGTTTTTTTATCAGGAATACTTGAAAGTCCTTTATTTCACTGAATATCCATTTTTCCCCAGAGAGATTATGCTCAGTTTCGCTGAGTAGGTGATTCTTGGTTGTAATCCTTGCTCCTTTGCCTTCTTGAATGTCATATTCCAATCCCTCCTATCCTTTAATGTAGAAACTGCTAAATCATATGTAATCCTGACTATGGCTCCATGGTATTTGAATTGTTTCTTTCTAGCTCCTTGTGGTATTTTCTCCTTTATCTGAGAGCTCTGAAATTTAGCTGTAATATTCCTGGGAGTTTTCATGTTGAGAAATCTTTCAGGAGGTGATCAATAGATTCTTTCAATTGCTATTTTACCCTCTGGTTCTAGTATATTAGGGCAGTTTTCCTTGATATATGATGTTGGGCTTTCTTTTTGATCATGGCTTTCAGGTAACCCACTAATTTTTAAATTATCTCTCCTGGATCTATTTTGTAGGTTAGTTGTTTTTCCAATTAGATATTTCACTTTTTTTTTCTATTTTTTTCATTCTTTTTTATTTTTGATTGATACTTTTATGTCTCACGGGCTTGTTAGCTTCCACTTGCTCAATTCTAATTTAGTTGTTTGGGTTTTTTTCAGTGAATTTTTGTACATTTTTTTTTTCCATTCTTTGCTTCCTTTATCAAGCTGTTGGCTCTTTTTCATGATTCTCTTGCATAACTCTCATTTCTTTTCCTAATTTTTCTTCTTCATTTCTTATTTTATTTTTAGAGTTCTTTTTGAGCTTCTCTAGGAGTCCTTTTTGGAAATGAGACCAATTCACCTTTTTCTTTGAGGATTTGCATGTAGGTATTTTGTCCTCTTCTAAGTTTTTATTTTCATCTTTCCTTTCACTTTAGTAACTTTCTATGACCAGGTTATTTTTTGTTTGTTTGTTTGTTTTTGCTCATTCTTCCAACCTATTTTATGATTTGTAAAGTTGAGCTCTATTCCTGGGCTCACAGTTCCAATCTTTTTTGCACTGTGGGCTACAGTTCCTGGCTTCTTGCCTACTCTGCTTGGGCTGCAGGGTCCTGGCTACTCACCTGCTGCTGTGTCTGGGCCATAAGGCCACAGCCACTAACCTGAGTGGGTTTTCAAAACCTCCCACTGGCTTCCTGGGGTTTTGTTTGCCACTGGACTGCTACAGCACAGTCTGCTACTGGCTTGCTTGGATACCACCTGCTCCAGACTGTTCTCCCCTTTTACCTTAGTAAGAGAAATCTTTCCCCACTGACTTTCTAAATTGCCTTGGCCTGGATAATGTTTTCATACCATTTTTTTGTTGTTGTTTTTGCCCCTCCAGAATTCATTTTGAGGTGTTGTTTCATAGTTGTTTGGAGATGAATTTGGGAAAGTTCAGGTGATTTCCTGCCTTACTCTGACA
Source organism: Vombatus ursinus (assembly GCF_900497805.2). Classification (NCBI taxonomy): domain Eukaryota; kingdom Metazoa; phylum Chordata; class Mammalia; order Diprotodontia; family Vombatidae; genus Vombatus; species Vombatus ursinus. Next base: position 55,402,267 of record NW_020954557.1, read on the forward strand.
TCTTAGCTCTTTTATTTGATTTCTTAAGTCCTTTTTGAGCTCTTCCAGGGATTCTTTTGGGGCTGAGACCAATTCACAATGTACCACATTGGACAGCAATTTTGACTTTGTTGTTTTCTGGGTTTGTGTTTTGATCTTCCCAGTCACAGCTTTCTGTGGTCAGGTTCTTTTTACTGCTGTTTGCTCATTTTTCTAGCCTACTTCTTGACTTTGAACTTTTTGTTAAAGTTGGGATCTGCTTCTGACATGGAGGGGGGAACTGTCCCAAGCTTCAGGTTTTTGTACAGCTGTTTTCAGAGCTGGGCCTAAAAGTTTTCAGTTCTTCCACTGTGATACGATCTAAGAAGAAGTGTGTTTACTACTTTCCTGGCCTGTGTTCTGTTCTGTGAGTGACAACAAGCATTCTTTTCTGCCCTGGAGTCGTGACTAGTGCCCCTACTCCCCTGAAGCTGCCAACTCTTTGCTAGTCTTTTTCTTTGTCATGAGACTACAATCTGGCACTGTGATCCAGATCCATGTATGGGCAATACAACAGAGTCCTGCACCCAGTGCCAGCAAAGGGAGCCCTGTAATCTCCTCCTGATACATTTTCCAACCTCCTTACCACTTGTGGGCAGAGAGCTCCTGAAACCACTTCTACTCTTTGAGTTTTCCCCTAAGGCCTGCTGCTAGCTTGCTGGGGCACAGTCTATGCTGGACTGTGCTCCACTCTTGCCTCAGTGTGATAGACCTTTGCTGCCAACCTTCTAAGTTGTCTTGGGCTGGAAAATTATTTCACTTCACTTTGTCAGTTCCTCTGCCCCAGAGTTCATTTTGAGGTTTTGTTTTAAATTGTTGGAGGGGAATTTGGGTGAGCCCGGGTGAGTCTCTGCTTTTCTCTGCCATCTTGGCTCCATCCCTAAGTATTTCTGGCTTCCTATGGTACTCTTTTAAAATTTATCTATACCTTGGGGGAGAGGGATAATAGGATAAATCCCTAACACATTAATGTGAATGGATTTATCATATCAATTTCCTTCAAGCATTGGAGAACACACTGAAGGCAGGACAACTAAGAGAGAATAAGGACTAAAATGGGGTGGTATAAAAGGGGGGTCAAATATGAGGCAAAAAGAAAAGAAGTGATAAAATCAAATATTTCATAATTCACAATTTAGCCTGTGGCTATACCTGCTTAGTAGCATTATTTTAAGAAGTAGTTTAGCAATAAGCAAAGCTTCATCTGCTAAATTACTATACAATTTAGAGTAATCAAGAGAAAAGCCAATCTGATTTTGTTTTTGCCTTAAATACACAGTATGTGAAAAAAGACTAGTAAGTCTTGCCTTATAGTAGTAGTCTTTGGAGACTGGGAGGTTTGATGAGTGATGAGAATAATTTGATGAAATGATGAAAATAATTTAAAATTAGGTTATTATTTTTATATGTAAATCGATTTTTCTAATATACTTCAGTTGTCTGAAAACTATTTATTCTTAAATGTTGTAAGCATTTTCCTGGCAATCTTGCTTACACAATTAATTTGCTTCAACCATAAAGAATGAGCTTTATGAAAATAAACTTCAGTGGAGACCCAAGGAAATCCTAATTAAATAATCATAAATGGGCAATTAGTGGAGCCCTAATAAATACAGCTTCATAATGTATAGCTGGGCTATTCAGATAACACTGTAGCCCCTCATCTCACTTCCTATTCCTGTAACTATGAACCTTTAGATGAAAAAAGGTTCAAGAGTTGGAAAAGCCATTCTAAATACCAACAATATTTCTTCTCTTTTCTTTTTTCTTCCCTTCTTTTTTTTCTGATAGTATTCATTTATTTCATCAATATGTTGTGCACAGTCAAAATATAATAAGATGCCTAATATATGGCAATGTCCAGTTTCCTGATGGTATTGTATTGGTCACATGGAGCTTGCAAAGACTATAACCTTATCACTCAGATAACTAATGACTCGAAAGAGATTGGTGTAGCAATCTACACAGGAAGCATTGGGTCAGCTTGTATCACATTTGGAAAACTACCAAATGCTTTAAATGATCTCAGATTGTTTGCTGCCCCTCAAGGTCATTTTAAAATTATTTATTTATTTAATTTTTAATTTTCAATATTCACTTCCACAAGATTTTGATTTCCAAATTTTCTCCCCATCTCTCCCCTCACCCCAATCCAAGACAACATGCATTCTGAATACCCCTTCCCCCAATCTGCCCTCCCTTCTATCATCCTTCCCCTGTCTTATCTCCTCCCCTATTTTTCTGTAGGGTAAAATAGATTTCCATACCCAATTGAGTGTGTATGTTATTCCCTCCTTAAGCCAAATCCAATGAGAATAAGATTCACTCATTCCCTCTCATCTCCCCCCTTTTTGCCTCTACTGTAAAAGCTTCTTGCCTCTTTTATGTGAGATAATTTGCCCCATTCTACTTCTCCCTGTCTCCTTTTCTCAGTACAATCCTCTCTCACCCCTTAATTTTATTTTTTAGATATCATCCTTTCATATTCAACTCACCCTGTGCCCTCTGTCTGCACATATATATATATATATAATATATATATATATATGTATGTATGTATTCCTTCCAACTAATATGGAGAAAGGTCTCATGAGTTACAAATATCATATTTCCATGCAGGAATGTGAACAGTTCAACATTAATAAGTCCCTTATGATTTCTCTTTCCCATTTACCTTTTCATGATTGTCTTGAGTCTTGTATTTGAAATTCAAATTTTCTATTCAGCTCTGGTCTTTTCATCAAGAATGCTTGAAAGTCCTCTATTTCATTGGATGGCCATTTTCCCCCTGAAGGATTATACTCAGTTTTACTGGGTAGGTGATTCTTGGTTTTAATCATAGGGCCTTTGCCCTCCAGAATACCATATTCCAAGCCCTCCAATCTGTTCATGTAGAAGCTGCTAAATATTGTGTCATCCCAATTGTGTTTCCACAATACTTGAATTGTTTCTTTCTGGCTGCTTGCAATATTTTCTCCTGGACCTGAGAACTCTGGAATTTAGCTGTAATACTCCTAGGAGTTTTCCTTTTGGGATCTCTTTCAGGAGGTGATTGGTGGATTCTTTCAATTTGTATTTTAGCCTCTGGTTCTAGAATATCAGGGCAATTTTCCTTGATAGTTTCTTGAAAGATGATGTCTAGGCACTTTTTTTTTTTATCATGGCTTTCAGGTAATCCAATAATTTCTAAATGATCTCTCCTGGATCTATTTTCCAGGTCAGTTGTTTTTCCAATGAGATATTTCACATTGTCTTCTATTTTTTTTTTGGTTTTGTTTTATAATTTCTTGATTTTTCATAGAGTCATTAGCTTCTATTTGTTCCATTCTAATTTTTAATAAATTATTTTCTTCAGTGAGCTTTTGGACCTTCTTTTTCATTTGACCAGTTCTGCTTTTTAAGGCATTCTTCTCTTCATTGGCTTTTTGGACCTCTTTTGTCATTTGAGTTAATCTAATTTTTAAGGTGTTATTTGCTTCAGTATTTTTTAGGTCTCCATTATCAAGCTGTTAACTCATTTTTCATGATTTTCTTGTATCACTCTCATTTCTGTTCCCAATTTTCCTCTACTTCCCTTACTTGATTTTCAAAATCTTTTTTTGAGCTCTTCCATAGTCTGAAACCACTTTATATTTTTCTTGGAGGCTTGGGATATAGGAGCTTTGACTTTGTTGTCTTCTTCTGGTTGTATGTTTTGATCTTCTTTGTCACCAAAGTAAGATTCTAGAGTCTTTTTATTCCCACTGCCCATATTCCTAGCCAATTATTTGTTAAGGTAGAGCTCTGCTTCCTGTGTGGAGGGTGTACTGTCCCAAGCTTTAGGAGTTTTGTGCAGCTGTTTTCAGAGATACTTCTAGGGACCTCTAAATTTTTAGTTCTTCCAAGGTGGTATAATCAAAGGAGAGGTGTTTACTTCTTTCCTGGACTGTACTCTGGTCTATGAGTGACCACAAGCATTCTTTTCTGCCTTGAAACTGTGAGGAGGATTCCCTGTCCACTGCCACCACTAACTCCACCATGCCAGTGCTCCTCCTTGCCCCAGGACTGCCACCCAGGACTAGGCCCCAGATCCAAGCATGGGCAAAGCAAAAGAATCCTGTCTTAGCACCAGCAACGAGATCCCTGCAATCCCCCTGTGATCAGCCACTCAATCCCCACCATCTGTGGGCTGGGAGTTCTAGAAACAACTGCTGCTATTGTGACTGCCACCCTAAGGTCACACTAGGGCAAGGGCTGGACTGCACTCCTTTTTCACCCAGGTCCAACAGACCTTTCCCACAGACCTTCTAAGTTGTCTTTGGTATTTGTGGGTTGAGAAGTATGGAAACTGCCATTTCTTCCTGTGATTCAATCCCCTGAGGCCTGCTGTGGGTTTGCTGAGGCCATCTTTGCCTGTGTAGCCCACGCTGAACTGTGCTTCTCTCTCAGCCCTGCACAATAGACCTTTTCAATTAACCATCCAGGTTGTCTTGGGCTGGAAATTTGTTTCACACTGTCTTTTTGTGAGTTCCGCTGCTCTAGAATTTATTTAGAATCATTTTTACAGGTATTTGGAGGGGTTTGGGGGAGAGCTCAAGCAAATCACTGCTTTTACTCCACCATCATGGCTCCTCCCATACCTACAATATTTCAAAGGACACAGTATTGATCTATAGCACTCTTCTTACTTTTTCTCCCAGTTTTAGCCCAGAATGGAGAGTAGTAGCAATAGTTATGAGATACACAGCTATAACCAAGGAGTGCTTAATGGCACCTGAGAGCAATGTGAGAGTATCATTGCAATGCCATACTTCTCATTTAAAGGACTAGCTATCCTTATATCAGTTGGATATCTCTGTCAGTTACCAAACCAAGAAAATCATGAGTCTTGGGAGCTTCTATCTTTTCTTGACTTTATTTCCCCATGCCAGAAGTGCAGTGTGGTCCAGCTTCTCTGCTCTTTCACTTAATAACCAGGTCTGATGAAAAAGTGAGTTGAATTAATGAGTTTTGAATTGTATTGTATTGTATTGTATCAATTCCTTTGCCATTCAAAGGACAACTCAGCATTTCCTAGAAATTCTGGAGTCAAAGATATTTCTGCACCATCTGGGCAATTCCAGGGTTGAGTGGAAGTTAGCACAGCCATTCAGTAAATATTTCATTATGTATTATTTTGTTGTTTGATGCTGTTTAGTTTTGTTGCTGTTTATAGAGTTCATGCCAAGAATCAACACTGCATGTAGTTAAATGTTTTCCTGCTTCTGTGGAGAGAGGACTTTTTTTGCCAAGGTCATATGCTTAGAGCTCAGAAAACTTAACATGTTCAAGGATGAGCTCAGATTGTGCAGAAATAGGGGCTTAAAAGCTAGTTTCTGATTGCCCCAAATCTACATTTAAGTATAGACAACCTGAAAGGAGAGGTGAAGCTGAAAGATAAAAGCTTGTTTACTCTGACAATGATAAAGAGCTTGGGGCTACTTCACTACTGCTTAGTGAGATGGATGTACTTAAATGCCAGGGTAATTTGGGACCACATAAATTTGGATCTTTAGTATTGAATAGGATCAGGATAGTGCATAATAGCACACCTAGTATTAGACAATCAACAATAAACTTTTGTCCTCTTTTTTAATCTAATCAGATAGTTCAACAACATTAGGATTGTGCTTATCCACCCCCATGCCTCCACCTCCAGTCTGTATGGCCGTATTGAGCATATAAACAGGATAGTCACATGAGTCACATAGATAAAGAAGTAAAGTTAATGGTAACATCTTCTGTCCAAAAAACTTATCTCAGGATGCCCACTTACAGTTATGTTTTAGCAAGAGCTCAACTCAAATTCTGTTGTGGAGGTGCAGAGTAGAATTGGATCAGTGAGAGTTCATCTGGTATATGGGTTGGGAAAGAGAGGAGCTGCTTGGTAGCTTCCTGTTTTAATTATTTTGCTTTTGTCTCTACAATATTACAGGACTGCAGGTGCTAGAATTTAGAATTTCAGTTTCCTATGGCAAAAGTTCTAATAACCACACCCTCATTGTGATTCTATATTCTGGTTACATAAAGCTACAGAATGAAAACTACAAAAAAGTGAAATAGTAGCCATGCACATTGCATAGTCCAGTACTTTAAAGGCTTCCATGCCCAAAAATTCCATCATCTACTAGCCAGACTATTGGTGATAAAGCTTTATACACATAGCTTAGATGCTCTAGACAACAGACACTATCACTGGCCTTGTATTAGAAGCCTTTACAGTATATAATACCTGTCAGAGCTTGTACTTCAAAACTCAAAGGACAATGCCATGCCATGATGAGACATCAGATTAGGACTTTTATTGAGGTTAAATAAGTAGGGGAAGGGGACAGTGGAGAATGAAAATTCCAGTGGTATTAGCCAAGAACTTTCTAGAAAACTTTAAATATGTGTTTGCACACTAAAGAGAAAGGGAGAGAGGGAGGGAAAGGGAAAAGAGACAGAGACAGATAGAGAGAGACAGAGACAGAGACAGAGACAGAGAGACAGAGAGAGAGAGTTTGAGAAAGATTGATTCTTTTGTGGTCTATACCTATGATTACATCCCTGTAGGGAATTCTTGGTGTGGAAACTTCTTCTACCAATGTAGATTAGAAACTTGTATATAACTTAGACTCTTAAAGATTTATCTCTTTAAGGGATTTAAATTATATATAATATATACATATGAAATATATACATACATATGCATATATATAAATACATATACATATATATATATATACACTTCCCCTTTAACGTTTTGTTGTAATGAGGAATGTTGAGTGTGAAACCCATGAAAGCATCTTTTTGAAATGTCATACACAAAAGAGTAGTTCAGTAAATATTTGTTAAGTTAATGGTGAATCAAATTAATGAGAAGTTTCAAATGTTGCAGACTGTGTTCTATGTGCCAGGCAGGGCTTGCTGTGGCATAATGTTAGTACTTTGTTCCTTTTGCTTGACTATTAATATTTTGTTGCCTTTGGGTGCCTGCATCCATATTCTATGTTGCAGTGTTCTCTAGTATGGGATTTTGCCCAAAATAGTTGCACAACTATGAAAGGATTGCCATTTGGAGGCCTGTTTATCCCTTGCCTGCCTGGGGGATAAAATATAAACTCTTCTATTTGACAGTTAAAACCCTTCACAATCTGGTTCCAACCTATCTTTCCAGACAGATTGCACATTACTCTCCCTGGTGCATTCTGCTTTACATTCCAGAAACACTAGTATTTTTTACTGTTTCCCATACTTGCCATTCCATCTCCCATCTTGGTTGCCTTTACTCAGGCTCTCCCCCATGCCTAGGATTTTCTTTTTTATTCACTTTGGCTTATTGCAATCCTTAGCTATCTTCAAGTCTTGGACGGATTGCCACCTCCTCATTGTGGCTTTTCATGATTTCCCAGTTGTTAGAGCTTTCTCCATCCCCAAAAATTACTCTGTATATAGTTTGTACTTATTTATTTGCATATATACTGTTTATCTCCAGGAGAAGTGAAGTTCCTTGAGGGCAGGGACTGTTTCATTTTTGCTTTTGCTTTCCCAGAGCCTATTAGTGCAATTCTTGGCTCGCATTAAGCATTCATTAAATGCTTGTAGAATTTAATTCTCCCCCATTGAGATAAGGGTATGTCTTTTGCCTTTAGTTTTTGCCCCAGTGCTTAGTGTAATGCTTGGCACATGGAAGGAAGGAAGGAAGGAAGGAAGGAAGGAAGGAAGGAAGGAAGGAAGGAAGGAAGGAAGAAGGAAATAAAGAAGGAAAAAAAGAAGGAATTATGGAAGTAACAAAGGAAGGAAGGAGGAAACAAACAAGTATTTATTAAGTACCTAATAAGTCTCAGACACTATGCTGAGCACTTTGCAAATATCTCATTTGATCCCCACAATAACCCTTGGAGGTCAGTGCTATTATTATCTCCATTTTAAAGTTGAAGAAACTGAGGCAGACAGAGGATAAGCAACTTGCCCAGGGTCTAAAAAGTGTCACAGGCCAGATTTGAACACAAGTTTTCCTGGCTACAGGCCCAGTGCTCTATCCACTGCACCACCTGACTAATTGAATTAAATTACTGAAAACTTTTACTAAAAATATTGCAATTAAATTAGCATTTTATCCTCCCTTCTCCTAGTCTCCTAGTCTCAGTGTCCTTGACTATTAAATGAATTATTTTGGATTACGCAATGTCTAAATTTGCTTCTCGCTCTCAATTCTATGATCTATTTTGAACTGTTGAAAAAACTATGTCAGCAAACTTTAAGTTAGTGCTTGGTAAAATAGGTATACCAGAATAATTTGCATTATAAGTGATTTTGATATGAATTATAGTTTCATAAAATACTTTCCATTTTTTGTCATTTTTCTAATGTCACAGTTCTCTATATATTGAGCCCTAGACTAGGAGTTTGGATACTTGAGTTCTAGTCCTGGGCTTTCTATTAATTAATTTAAACTTGGGCAAGTTACTTAGATCTCAGTCTTCAACAATCGACAATTCCTCTTTAATGTTAAAGGGGCATACCTTTGTAAGCAGACTTAAATGTATGCATTATAGCATTCTTATGATAAATCGAGTTAACTATAAATGTTTCCATCCATTAATTCATTCAACAATCAAAATGTGTAAAGAACTGTGTATAGAGGAAACAAAAAAAAATTGAATCTTGCAGGAGAGATAAGACTTATATAAAAATATCTAAATATGTGACTGTAGATCATTGCAATATACTTCCCTGTTATTGATAGAAAAATGAGAGAGTATGGACATAGAAAATTGCATACTTTTTCAATTGTAATCTCTATACAATGACAATTGACAATTATAACTTTTTCTGTTTTTTGAAGAATATTATATTAGATGGGCTGTTGGGAAGAAAATATGTAAAAATCAAAATACGCTAATAAAACATTTTTTAAAACTTTGAGGTAAAGATTGGTGCATCATTAGAGAGAGCCTCCACAAATGAGTAGAGAGTCAGTGTTGGAGAGGAGAGACACTTAAAACTTTGATTTCATGTTAACATTTTCTATCTTGTGTGAAGGACTTAAAATGTCAAAATCAGCCCTTGATCACGATGATCTTGAAATTGACTACCCATTCTCTTCTTGTGGATTCTAGTATACCCAATGTGAAAGAAGTTATTTTAGTTATTTTAGGCAGTGTTATCACACTGCCACCTGGTGGCAATAAATAAAGGAACGGTAGTTAAGCTAAGCAAAGATGGCTGACTGCTTGAAAAAGAATGTCAAGTCTCTAGGGCACAAATAAAGCCTGGTATCAGAAAGAATAAAGTAATGAAGTCATATGGGCATTACCTAATAGGTATATATAATATCCTTTTAAAGAACTGAAAATATTTTAGCAGGAAAAAGAAATAAGCTTCTTATTGATGGATGAGGAATTTTTGGAGACATCCAAAATAACCATGTTTGCCATTAAAATCTCAAGCTGAGCTATTTGCTAATAAACAGATACTTTCCTTGGTGAATAATATTACTTAAAATACTTAGTTGTTTGGGACATTATGATTCTATCAAAAAAGATACTAATCATCCTAATGTTTGGAAATTTTGGCATGACAGAATTTTTAATTCTTCAGTTGACCTTATTTGATTTTATCACTTATAACTTAAAGCTAAAGAAGACTTCAGAGATCATCCAATTTAACAAGATGTTTGATATCATCTTTATTCATCCTTACTGGGTTTCTTTTTTGCACAATCCAAGACCGCCAAGAGGATCTTGTGATTGCACTGCCCTAGTTTAGCAGCCAGCTCTTCATGTTGACTGTCCTATATGCATTGGGACGTGGCTGATAAACATATACTCCCTATTTGATATTTTCTGAAGCCTAGACACTCAATCTCCTCCTCAGCACTAGTTTTGAAACAACACTGTAAGTAATTTGATTTGATATTATTGAATTTATCCTGTTTCCTCTACCATTTTAAAGCTCCTTCCTTATACTCTCAATGTACATTCAGTTTTAGCTTTTATACCCTATTCAGGAAATCTTCCAAGATGTCCATATATTGCATAGCTACAGAATCTCCTTTATCTATGAATAAATGGGCTCTTCACCCTTGATTTTTAGATACTTTAAGATCTTTACTATAGTTAAAATTAACTTAATTTGTACATTCTGAATATTAGGATATTAGGGGAAAAAAAGATTTTAACAAATGTTATGGCAGAGGTGATAAATTAGTAGAATACCATGGAGGAAATATCTTGCATAAAATATATTCTTTTTAGTGATACCTTGAGCTTCACCATGATTTCTGGTGCCCAGGTCATATTTGCCACTGGTTAATAAAAATAAGCAAATACTATTCAGTGTCCCTGAATATAAATCCTTGTGTGATAGAGATTTATATTCATTTTGATTCAGTTTAAGAAGTATTTATGCCTATTGTGCACCTGTCACTCACAGTGGATAGAGGGCTGGGCCTGGAGTCAGGAAGACCTGAGTTCAAATCTGGCCACAGACACTTACTGTGTGATCCTGGACAAGTCACTTAACCCTATTTGCCTCAGTTTTCTCATCTGTAAAATGAGCTAGAGAAAAAAAAAAAGACATACCACTCCAGTAGCTTTGCTAAGAAAACTCCAAATTGGGTCATGAAGAGTCAGATAGGACTAAAATGACTGAAGAACAACAAAACAGAGGTGATTAAATGAGCACAATTCAACCAAAATGTATATCTCATTTAAAAATAAACCAACACAAAGTACATAGTAAAAGAAGTGACAGCTCTGCTTATTGATTGCATAATAATTCCTCTTTGTTCCAGTTTTTTTAAGAGCATGCATGCCCGGATCACTGAACCAACATCAATCTATAAGACATATGTTTGCATGCAATGGGAGTGAGTGAGCTTTGTCAAGAACTAAAAATACAAAGACAATGTCAGGTGCCATAAAATCCTATCAAATGTAGTACTGAATCAGAACATGCTGGAGAGGGTGAAATAGCATTTATAGAACAGAAAAGGAAAGTGGCATCCTAGTAATGAGTGTGCAGTAGAGTACAGAAGCAAGCAGTGTTGATCAAGACCAGGATTGAAACACATTGTGAAGGAGAGAGAAGTGGAGGCTTGGGGAGAAACTGGTCTCCTGAGATAGCTCAGCCTTGCAAATCTCAAATTAGCATTTAGATATTTAGATAACTATTTCTATAAAATGCAAATGAACAAAAGGAAACTAGTAAAGTGGTATTGAAAAGGCCACACATACACACACTGACAAAAAAAAAGAGAAAGTGGGAAATGGAATAAAAGCGTTGGGCATATTCTTAAACAGATTCTAGAATGGTATGTTTTATTTTGTAAATTAGTTTAAATGTACACATCAGTATCTCTATTTAAACTAGGGCACATGTGTATAAATACATATGCACACATATACTTGTTCACACATACATGGCATATCTCCATGTAGATATGGATTTACCAAAACCAATACATATGCAAATATTTATTTGCTTCGCAAAAATATCCATCGTTGGATTTCTTTGAATCTTGAGTTCTTCCAATGTATTTAAAATAGAATTAGATTAAGAGTTCAATTTACCAATGACATTTCAGGAATATACATATTACAAAAAAGTGAAGTCCTTGTAATACACACTTTCTCAGAAAAAGTCATTCAACACCATGTTTAGGCATCAAGTTTTCCTTTAGATAGGAACTCAACCTGTTAATAAATAATAACTGTAAAGAGTACTGGGTCTGGAGAAAAGAAGGAGTTGGGATGGTAGTGATGAATTCTTTCTCTGTTGTTTACTTACTAAATGACCTAAACTCTTAAAAGCTCAGTCCCTTCAATTATAAGATTAAAGGGTTAGATGAAATCATTTTTATGGTCCTTTCTAGCTCTGAATCTTTGGTCTTGTGTGAACATCCCCTGTTAATCATCCAAACGGGTGGTATTGATTTAGCACATTTACCCATTCCACACTCCCAGACTCAGCCTCAGTCAAACAAGAAGACTCTTAATTGTATGGTTGTACTGTTGACTTTAGATATTATGCCCAATTCCTTCTAATCACTTACTATCTAACTTGCCCTTGACCACCACAGGAAAGACAAGGAAATGCAAACAGGTAAAGACTCTTTTCTTTCACCTTAAAAATATTCTAATGTTCTCCAAGTCTGAAGAAGAGTGGATTTGATCTGATAGGAGGCAGAGGGGAGGGAAGATTTGATCAATTTGTCTGCAAGTATTTAAAGACTTTCAAAGAGAAAAGGGATTGTATTTGTCCTACTTGACTCCAAAGGGCAGAACTAGTAACAATTGGGGGAAGTTACAAAAGGACAAATTTAGGCCTAATGTTAGGAATTATTTCATACTTTTGTATAGTACTTAACAAAGGGCTGTTATATGTATTACATCATTTGATTTTCATTTAATCTACATAAAGCCAATCTCCATTTTACAAATGAAGAAACTGAGGGCCAGAGAGATAATAGAACTTAGTATCAATCACACAGCAAGGAATTGGTAGAGCCAAGAGTAGTACTCTGTTCTCTCTCTGCTATAACATCTTGGATCCTAATAGGCCATTTATAAATTCAATGAACAATTTTGCTTAAAAAGAGAATATGATGTTTTAATTACCTCCCAAAGAAAATGAGAACTAGTAGGGGGGAAAGCACACACAACCACAACCACATATATCCCAAAAATTAAACTAACAATCAAAAAACAGGAAGATGGACAAATTTAAAAAAAAAAACCAGGAAGATGGAAAAATATTTATGAAGAAAATAGAGTCTGTCACCAGAAATTGGGAAATTGCCAAAACTCAACATGTCCAAAACAGAACTCATTATCCTCTATCCTTATCCCTCCAAACCTCCTACTTCCCCTATTACTATAGAGGGCAACACTATCCTCCCAGTCCCTTAGGCACACAACATAGAGTCATCCGAGACTCCTCACTATATCTCATCCCTCATAGCCAATCTTTTTTGCCAAAAGCTGTTACTTTCACCTTTGCAAATCTCTTGAATATTTCTCCCTCTTTCTTCTGATGCTGCCACCACTCTGGTGCAAGCCCATATCAATTCATGCCTGAACTATTAGAATAGCCAGCTGGTGGGCTCTGCCTGCCTCAAGTCTGTCTCCACACCAATCCATCCTCCAATTAGCCATCAAAGTGATTTTCCTAAGTTGCAGCTCTGAACATATCACACACCCTCCCTCTACCCCAATAAACTCTTGTGACTTCCTATTACTTCCAGGATCAGATGTAAAATGTTCTGTTTGGTACTCAAAGTCCTTCATAACCTATATCCCCCCCAACCCCACATACACTTTTCTAGTCTCCTTATCTTACTACCTGCCATGTGATCTTCAGTCCAGTGGCCCTGGACTCTTTGCTTTTCCATGAACAAGACATTCCATCGCTCTGCTCTGGATATTTTCTTTGGCTGTTCCCTGTGCCTAAAATATTCTCCCTCCTCATTCTCCTATAAGTCTGGGTTAAAATTCCATCTTTTTAATGGAAGCCTCTCCCAAATTCTAGTGCCTTCTCTCTGTTAATTATTTCCTTTTTATTCTGTATCTTGTTTGTACATATTTGTTTGCTTGTTGTGTCCCTCATTTGATTATGAGTCCCTTGAAGGCAGAGATTGCCTTCCTTCCTTCCTTCCTTCCTTCTTTCCCTCCTTCCTTCATTTCTTCTTCCTTCTTCACACCTTGCCCCCCTCTTTCCCTCTCTTTTTTCCTTCTTCCTTTCTTCATTCTTTCTTTCTTTCTTTTTTCTTCCTTCTTTCCTTCCTTCCTTCTTTCCTTTCTTTCTTTGTTTCTTTCTTTCTTTCTTTCTTTCTTTCTTCCTTTCTTTCTTTCTTTCTTTCTACAATACCTAGCATACAGTGGTTGCTTAATAAGTGTTTAATGATTGACTGACTGACATTTTCCTGGGGAGTGGGGGGGAGGGGGATGCTAAATAGACCAATAAGTAAATGCAAAAAAAAATAATAATTTAGGGCAGCTAGGTGGCACAGTGGATAGAGCACCGGCCCTGGATTCAGGAGGACAGGACCTGAATTCAAATCCGGCCTCAGACACATAACACTTACTAGCTGTGTAACCCTGGACAAATCACTTAACCCCATTGCGTAACAAAAAAAAAAATATTCCAGACTTAGTATTTCATTACTATAGGGAGTTCCAGTGGGGAAAATCATTCTACTAACGAAAATCAACAACTTATAACTTTTCTTGGAACATGAAGAGATTAAATGACAGGTCCAGGATCATACAACCTATCTGTGTCAGAAGCAGGACTAAAACCCAAATCTTCCTAACTCAAGTCTGTCCTTATATGATATGTAAATAAAAAACATACACATATACATATATAATATACATATATAAGCATATGTGTATATATATATATACACATATGCAATGTAAATACAAATAAACTTCAGTAAAGGGAGAACAAACAATTGTAGAGGAGGGAGGGAATAGAAATTAGTGAAGGCCTGTGTTCAGAAGAAGTACCTTAACTGATCCTCAAAGGGAGTTGAGAATTCCTAGAAGCAGAAATGAGTAGGTAAAATATATTGAGTATGAGGAACATGTAAGATGTAGATGTGTTATTACATGTGAAGAACTACTAGTAAAACAACTTGACTAGAAGGCACTCTTTGGGGGGAAGTGGTAGAATCAGCTGGGAAACACTGTTTGGAGGTAGATTGTGAAGAACTTTAAATGCCAAGCATAGTCTAGATTTTATACTAAGAGCAATATAGAAAGAACTCCTGTAGCTTTTTGAGCAAGAGAGTAGCAATGGCAGACCTGGCCCTTGGGACTGTGAGTTTGTCACTTATGTGACAATGGGTTTGAGAATGGAGAGACTTGAGTTGGGGTGAGGGGCTGATGACATTCTAGTTGGAGAGATGCAAGAAAACCATCAAGGAATCTATGTTCTTGATAATACTCAGGTATTATTCTCTTATTAATGCCATTCAAGGAACTGAGTTTTGTTTTGCTTTTATTAACTTGTCATCCAGGGTAACTTTGCTTTAGAGCTTGTGTCATCTGGAGATATTGATTAGTTAACATAGTTACTCTGTAAGTATTCTCACAACATTCTTAGATGATCTCTTGACTGTCGAGTAGTTACTACTATAGTATCTCCTCTGTGCTCACTCTCCCTATTTCTATTTTAACAGGTAGTCCAGATTCCCAGAAGGAAACTGACTACTTCTCCCCATAGAACTGGGTAACACTGAGAGTCCGGAATTTCCAGGTCTCTCACTCACTAGCCCCTATTTTATGTGCTCCCTCATATCAGTTAACCAGTTGGTATTTCCCCAATATCAATCAACAAGTTAGCCTTGATTAGCCTTTATAAAGAGATTTTACTGAGAAGGTATAGCAAAGACAAAAGTATAAAACATGCCCCCCCCAAAAAAAAACCTGGGACACACTTTCTTTCTTGTACACAGATAAAGTCGCTGGAAAGGGTAGGCTCAAACTTGAAGCATAACAATGCTGAGGCTCACTGTAAAGAACATGTGGGGCCAAAAAAGTATCTCGGTACTTCTGGAACTAGAAGTCCTATTCTCCTTTATAGGAATTCTCATCCAGTTGACTTAAGGGCAGGTCATCGGTAATGAAAAAGTTGTTCCCTTGCTCAGCTTAGGTAGCTCCAAGCAGGCTGAGGTGTTTTTTCTGTCAGACAGACTCCTCACTGGACTCAGGTGCTACTGTCAGCACCAGTGGTCTCTGCTACTGACTGGTTGATGAAGGGACCTCTGATGAATTCTGATGTTTCTGAGGTCACAAGGTCATTATCTGGTCAGTTCCATTTCCAGATATTCATTTGCCTAAGCTAAGGAAAGGAGAAACAGGACAGAAACAAGCACTATTCCAATGAATCAAGGACACATAGTGACCAGATGAACTTGCTCCTCCTCTAACCAGTAACTGATAGAAGTTTTCCTCACAAGAAAGCTGAGAAGGAAGAGAACAAGAGATCATGTACTCAATCTTTTGTATGAACACTCAGTTGTGGCCTAGTCTTTACTGTCATTTAACCATTCAGAAGACTTTCTATCATCATGTAGTATCAGTCTCTTAGTCACTCGTGCCAGAAATTGGCTCTGAAGTTCCATTTGTTGGATTGGAAGCAGGCAGAGAATATTGGGTTATGCCCTTTTTGGCCAGTCTTCCAATTACACTATTTTATATTCTTTTCATCTCCTAAGATGAAAAAGTTGATTTTTAACCTTTAGATGATATCAATGACTACCAAATTAGATTGGAATATGCTCACAGACAAGTATTCTTCATCTACTTATTTTTCCCCCTTTTATGAATGTTTAAGCCGAACTCTTTTTATAAGCTATCAACCAATCCAGGAGGCTCTATAATATTTTGAACATGATAAAACCAGAATGATGGCATATGCAAACAAGAGCATTTAGAAATCCTTACCATTTATAGGGTATCCTATTTTCCCTTCAACCCTGAGCTAGATTTCCTCTATCACAATAACAATACCTATGGCAAATATATTTTATGAGTCTCCTATTTTTATTGATCTAAGGATCACTGAGCAAGCTTATTTCTGTTGTTAAGTTGTTCAGATTATGAAATACAGCTAGATGAACAATCTGTAGAGTTTCTACATCAATATGTATCTAGGATTAAATACAAAATCCTCTGTTTGGAGTTCAAAACCTTTCACCATCTATCCTCTTCCCCAACTGTTTTACTCTTTTTACACCTTATTCCCCTCCATGTGTTTCAATCTAGTGACAATGGCCTCCTTGCTGTTCCATGAACAAGACATTCCCTCTCTCAGCTCTGGGAGTTTTCTTTGGATGTTCCTCATGCCTGGAAAATTCTTCTTCCTTATCTCCACCTACTGGCTTTTTAAACTTCCTCCAAGGCCCAGCTAAAATCTAATCTTCTACAGGAAACATTTCCCAATATTTCTTCATTCTAGTACATTGTCTTTTTTAATTATTTATTTATCATTTATATAGCTTGTTTGATATATTAGTTTGGTTATTGCCTCCTCCCTTACATTGTGAGCTTCTTGAAGTCAGGGACAGTCTTTTGCCTCTTTTTCTATCCCCAGAACTTAGCATAGTACCTAGCACATAGTAAGCACACAATAAATGTTTATTGACTGACTGTATGGGTATATGTTTTAAACAGACTCTACAAGTTAATAAGTTGGACCCAGAATTGAACAAGAGGTAAAGAGCAGGCTAGATTGTTTTTGGGAAATTGTAACATTCTTTTAATGGCCAGTTTTAAGAATACTAGTACTTATACTAATACCAAATATTAACTTAACTAATACTAATTTTTGGGATGTATCCCAAAGAGATCATAAAAATGAGAAAAGGACCCACATGTACAAAAATATTTATAGCAGCTCTTTTTGTGGTCACAAAGAATTGGAAATTGAGAGGATGCCCATCAATTGGGGAATGGCTGAACAAGTTGTGGCATATGAATGTAATGGAATACTATTGTGCTATAAGAAATGATGAACAGGCTGACTTCAGAAAAACCTGGAAAGACTTGCATGGACTGATGCTGAGTGAAGTGAGAAGAACCAGGAGAACGTTGTACACAATAACAGCCACGTTGTGTGATGACTAACGTTGATAGACTTAGCCCTTCTCAGTAATACGAGGATCTAAGACATCTGCAAAGGTCTCACGATAGAAAATGCGATACACATCCAAAGAAAGAACTATGGAGTTTGAATGCAGATTGAAGCATACTATTTGCTATTTTTTTCTTCTGTTGTGTTTTGTTTCCTCTTTCTGGTGGTTCCTCCTATTGGTTCTAATTCTTACTTACAACATCATTAATGTGAAAATATGTTTAATAGAAATGCATATGTATAGCCTATATCAGATTGCACATAGTCTTGGGGAGGGAGGCAGAGAAAAATTTAAAACTCAAAAGCTTATGAAAGTGATTGTTGATAAATCAAAATAAATAAAAAAGAAAAAAATAATACTAATATTCTTCGGAACAGTATTTCAGTCTCCAAATGATTAAAAATGGTTATCATCCAGAGGGCAATGGAGAGGTGTATGATTGTTGAGATTAGGCTGCAACATATTACAAAGAATTATGGAGGAACAGATCAAGGTTGTAATCCAAGAAAAAGTGAAAATGAGGATGAGCTAGTCATGTGGTAAAGGTAATGGTTAATCAGTAGAAAAGCCTATATGATCCATTAATATTCTTGCAATGTAATGGAAAGCAAGAAAGTCCCCTGGCACATTAATTCCTATTGCAAATTTATGGGAATAATGGGGCAAGATGTGCATGAGGTTGAAAAGAATGACTGGATCGAAATTTGCATAATTGGAGGGAATACCCTTATTACTGAAATCTGTCTCTTTGAGCATTTTGAGTGTTCCTACAGAAATTTGTATAACTTTAAAGACTATTTTTGTCTACTGCTGAAAGTTTTTAGTCTTATAATTTGGTCTAAACTTTGTGTATTAACTGGAATAAGAACACCATGTTCTCTAAGAGTGCTTCATTCAATATTAATTGGATATTAATTGAATTAAGTACTAACTGCATGTCAGAAAATGAAAATAAACAAAGTCATTTGATGAACTGGATTTGTGTCTTTTAAAGTTTAGATACACATTTAAGCAAAATGAAATTTAGGTCACACAAGGTTTTAATCTTAGGATGAAAAAACTTGTCACAGTTTTGTGCCCACTATTATTGGAGGAGAAGGTGGCAATCACAGCAAGTAAGGATCTTCAGTTGTCATTTGCACTATTCAAACCACTTGTGATTGCAACTTCAGATTCTGAGTTCTGTCCAGAGCTTTCTGTAGCTCTCTTGCATCTAGTCAAACAAGAAACTGGAAGAGAATCAACATCTCACAGTATGTGAACACCATAAAATCTCTAGTTTCTCTCATAGCCAAACTCAGAGGAATGCCATGAAAATAAAATGAACCTTTTTAAATTTGAGGTTAAATAAGGTTTTCTAAGCCTTCACAATGTGAGGTGTTGGAGTGATTGATCTAATCTAGTCAGTTCTTGTTTCAGCTGAACAGGTAGAACCATCCTCAATGAAATTATGGAAAGATAGATGTCACAAGTTCCAGCTCACAGAGCTTGCAGAATACCATGGTGGGTGGTAAAATTATCAGTACATTCTTCTCTAATTCAGTCCCCATTCCATAGAGAAAGCCTTTGGTGCTCCATACCTTTTTGGAGCTCTACTACACTCCTTCAACCTTTGGAAATTATAGCAGATATAGTCATTTAACTGAACAATTATGGGTGTTTTGTCCTTTGTTTCCTGCCAAACATTTGACATAACTACAAAATCTCTTTGATTTATAGACATCTTTTACTCTGCTTGTTCTCCTGAGAAGCAAGGCTCTCTTCCAGAATTCCCATCTCTCCTGACTTTTAGCCAGCTCTTTTTTCAATTTTCTGTCATTTTAAATAAATGAGAAATAAACTATTTTGTTCTTCCTGTCTTGCTATTTCACAAAGGACTTTTCCTAATGCTTTTACCTTAACTGGAAAGACGCACGAAGGGGCCAATTACAACTGCTGAAGGCAAGCTGAACTCAGTTTTTCTGGATAATGAGATATGGTAGCACTATTCACCATCAAATTACACTTACCATAATGAAATTAAAGAAAAATCAAATCACACTCCATATGTGTATCTCCACTAGAGTCACTTACATTCCTTTGCTGCCTTGGCTAGTAGGAAAAAGAATTAGTGAGAACTTCTTCCCCACTTGCCACTACTTTAAGGCTAAAACAGTAGTCTTGAAAAACATCACCTTGAATACATAAAGTTGATAATATAGTCTCATACACTTCTCTAGATGTTGTACAAAGTGGGTAATCATGTTTCTGAGGAGGCTATCACCTAATACCAGGATGAGAAAGATGGTATCAGTGCATGTAAAAGTTTCACAGGAGGCAAAGTTCAAGTCTAGGCATAGAATTTTTATTTTATAGCTAAAAACTGTCTAAGAATCATTCTTGAACCTCAAAAAATGAAAATAACTGGAAGCAACACTTCCTACAAATAATATAACACAGAAATTATTGCAAAAGTATTTTCATTAGCCAGAAGTCTTGTAGCTTATGGTTCAGAATGATAGGTTGGAGAAAGAAAAATATAAAGTGAGATGTTATTTAAGAAATTTGTTTTGCACTATGTACCAATTTCACCTGAGAAACTGAACCAACTTATTAATAAGTACAAATGATACATATGCATTTGTATTTGACTTTCTAGAGAAAATTTTTTGCTTCAATAATTGCAATGGTAGAAATGTTAGGGGAAAGTTTAGTTGGGGAGGGGGAGATATAGAAACAGGTGATTTTCTCAGTAATGTGCAAATCATACCACCTAGAGCCCTGGCTACTATGCCCATGTTAGGTAAAAAAGTAAGTAACGAAACTCAAGAAAACCAAAGAAATCCAGAGCACTGGGAAAGCTTATAAATAAGAAATATTTCCAACCCAAGGGACTATAAATCTAAATTTAATGTTTATTTCATTGAACTGCTTTAGCCATTGTTTTCTTTAACACAATTTGTTTTATATTGAACACAAATATTTACTTTTTAAATTCTAGAAGTTGCTGTCATTTCATTTAACTATGAGTTTCTTTTCCCTGCTACATAAAATGTAAAAAGGCTGATAGAACAGATTTTTTAAAATCTTATTAGGTCATTCTGGAGAATATTTCGCTTAGGTTCTTCTTTTTAAAAAGCAACTTTTTTTTTGCAGCAGAGCCAAAATGACAGAATAAAGGCAGACTCACCCGAGCTCTCCCCCCAAACACACCCAAATACCTTTTAAAAATGACTGTAAACAAATTCTAGAGCAGCAGAATCTACAAAAAGATGGAGTGAAACAAATTTCTAGCCAAAGACAATTTGGAAGATTGGCAGGAATGGTCTGCTGCAACAGGGTGAGAGAGGAGTGCAGTCCAGCACAGGCCACGGTAGCACAGCACAGGCCACAGGAAACCAGGAACAAGCCTTTGCAGTGACCGAATCAGCAGTGGCAGTAGCAGTGGCAGTAGCAGTGGCTACTTCTGGAGCACTCAGCCCACAGATGGTAAAGGGGTCGAACAACTGGTCAGAAGGAGATGACAAGAGTCTTTTTTTAAAAATTTTATTTATTTTTAGTTTTCAACATTCACCTCCACAAGATTTTGAGTTCCAAATTTTCTCCCCATCTCGCCCCTCCCCCCACCCCAAGATGGGTTGCATTCTGAATACTGTTTCCCCAATCTGCCCTCCCTTCTATCTCTCCCCCCTTCTCTTATCCCCTTCCCCTTCTATTTTCCTATAGGGTAGGATAGATTTCTATACCCCATTTCCTGTATTTCTTATTTTCCAGTTGCATGCGAAACCAATTTTTTTTTAACATGTGTTTTTAGAACTGTGGATTCCAAATTTTCTTCCTTCCTCCCTCCCCACCCACCCTCATTGAAAAGGCAAGCAACTCAATACAGGTTACACATGTATAGTTATGCAAAACACTTCCATAGTGGTCATGTTGTGAAAAACTAACTATATTTCCCTTAATCCTATCCCACTTCTATTTATTCTGTTCTCTCTTTTGACTGTCCCTCCTCAGAAGTGTTTGCTTTTGATTACCCTTTCCCCCAATCTGCCTTCCCCTCTATAATCCCCCTGCTCTCTTTTCCCCTTCCCCTCTATTATCCTGTAGGGTAAGATAGATTTCCATACCCAATTGAGTGTGTATGTTATTCCCTCCTTAAGCCAAATCTGATGAGAATAAGATTCACTCATTCCCTCTCACCTTCCCCCACTTCCCCTCCACCGCAAAAGCCCTTTCTTGTCTGTTTTATGTGAGATAATTTACCCCATTCTACCTCTTTTTTCAATATAATCCTCTCTCACCCCTTAATTTTATTCTCCAGATATCACCCCTTCATCTTCAACTCACCCTGTGCCCTCTATCTATCTAGGTAGCTGTCTAGCTAGCTAGCTAGCTATCTACATACATACATATAATTTTTTCCCCTCCAACTACTCTAATACTGACAAAGGACTCTTTAGTTACAAATATCATCTTTCCATGCAGAATGTAAACAGTTCAACCTCAGTAAGTCTCTTATGATTTCTCTTTCCTGTTTACCTCTTCATGTTTCTCTTGAGCCTTGTATCTGAAAATCGAATTTTCTTTTCTGCTCTGGTCTTTTCATCAAGAATGCTGGAAAGTCCTCTATTTCACTGAATGTCAATTTTCCCCTGAAGGATTATACTCAGTTTTGCTGGGTAGGTGATTCTTGGTTGTAATTCAATCTCCTTTGCCCTCTGGAATATTATATTCCAAGCCCTGAAGTCCCTTAATGGAGAAGCTGCTAAATCTTGTGTTATTCTGACTGTGCTTCCATAATACTTGAATTGTTTCTTTCTTGCTGTTTGCAATATTTTCTCCTTGACCTGGGAACTCTGGAATTTGGCTCCAATATTCCTAGGAGTTTTCCTCTGGGGATCTCTTTCAGGAGATGATCAGTGGATTCTTTCAATTTCTGTTTTGCCATCTGGTTCTAAAATATCAAGGCAGTTTTCCTGGATAATTTCTTTAAAGATGATGTCTAGGCTCTTTTTTTGATCATGGCTTTCAGTTAGTCCAATAATTTTTAAATTCTCTCTCCTGGATCTATTGACAAGAATCTTTTTGCTAGCACTGGGGCAGGACTCTATTGTTTTTCCCATACTTGGATCCAGGTCCCAGTGCTGGGTGGCAGGCCCAAGGTGAGGAGGAGCACCAGCATAGCAGAGATTGTGACCACAACAAGGGGGGTACCCTGCTCATAGTGCCAGTGCAGAAAAGAGGACTTGTAATTGTTCACAGAGCACAGACCAGGAGAATAGTAAATGCACCTCTCCTTAGATCATACCACTTTGGAAGAACTGAAAACTTACAGGTCCCTAGAAGTACCTCTGAAAACAGCTGCACGAAACCCCTGAAACTTGAGACATTGTACTCTCCACCCTGGAAGCACAGCCCTATTTTAACAAGGAATTAAAAGTCAAACAATAGTCTGGGAAAATGAAAATACAATGGAAAAAACTCTGACTATTGAAAGTTACTATGGTGACAAAGAAGATCAAAATGCACACTTAGAAGAAGAAAACAAAGTCATAGCTCCTATATCCAAACCCTCCCAAGAAAAATATGAATTGGTCTCAGGCCATGGAAGAGCTCAAAAAAGATTTTGAAAATCAAGTAATGGAGGTGGAGGAAAAATTGGGAAGAGAAATGAGAGTGATGCAAGAAAATCATGAAAATGAGTCAACAGCTTGGTAAAGGAGACACAAAAAAATACTGAAGAAAAAACACCTTAAAAAACACACTATGCTAAATGGTAAAAGAGGGCCAAAAAGCCAATGAAGAGAAAAATGCCTTAAAAAGCAGAATTGAACAAATGGAAAAGGAGGTCCCAAAGTTCACTGAAGAAAACAATTACTTAAAAATTAGAATTGAGCAAATGGAAGCTAAAGACTTTATGAGAAATCAAGAAACAATAAAACAAAACCAAAAGAAAGAAAAAAATATAGGACAATATGAAATATTTCATTGGAAAAACAGCTGACCTAGAAAATAGATCCAGAAGAGATCATTTAAAAATTATTGGACTTCCTGAAAGCAACAATAAAAAAAAGAGCCTACATAGCATCTTTCAAGAAATTATCCAAGAAAGCTGCCTTGATATTCTAGAACCAGAAAGTAAAATAGAAATTGAAAGAATCCACTGATCATCTCCTGAAAGAGATCCCCAAAGGAAAACTCACAGAAAAATTATAGCCAAATTCTAGAATTCCCAGGTCAAGGAGAAAATATTGCAAGCAGTCAGAAAGAAACAATTCAAATACTGTGGAGCCATAGTCAGGATAACAAAAGATTTAGCAGTTTCTTCACTAAAGGATCATAGGGCTTGGAATATGATATTCTGGAGGACAAAGGAGCTAGAATTACAACCAAGAATCACCTACCCAGCAAAACTGAGTATAATCCTTCAGGGTAAAAAATAAACATTCAACAAGATAGAGGACTTTCAAGCATTCTTGATGAAAAGACCAGAGCTGAAGAGAAAATTTGACTTTCAAATTCAAGACTCAAGAGAAGCATAAAAAAAGAAAGGGAAATCATAAGGGACTTAATAAGGTTAAACTATTAACATTCCTGCATGGGAAGATGATATTTGCAACTCATAAGACCTTTCTCATTATTAAGGTAGTTAGGAGTATATATAGACACAGGGCACAGGTATGAGTTGAATATGAATGGAGGATATCTAAAAATAAAATTAAGGGGTAAGAGAGGAATGTACTGGGAGAAAGAGAAAGTAAGAGGTAGAATGGGGGAAGTTATCTCACATAAAAGAGTCAAGAAAAATTTTTACCCAGGGAGGGAAGAGGGAAGAGGTGAGGGAGAGTGAGTGAACCTTACTGTCATCAGAATTGGCTCAAAGAGGGAATAAAATACACACTCAATTGGGTATAGAAATCTATCTTACCGTACAGGAAAATAGGAGGGGAAGGGGATAAGAGAAGGAGGGTGCTAGAAAAGAAGGCAGATTAGGAGAAGAGGTAGTCAGAATCAAAACACTTTTGAAGAGGGATAGGGTGAAATGAAAGAGAAAAAAATAAACAAGGGATGGGGAGGATAGAATGGAGGGAAAAGCAGTTAGCAACAGTAATTATGTAAAAATTTTGAAGCAAGTTTCTCTTATAAAGGCCTCACTTCTCAAAATATAAAGAACTAAGTCAAATCTATAAAAAATAACAGCCATTCCCCAATTGAAAAATGATCAAAAGTTATAATCAGTTTTCAGAAGAAGTAATCAAAGCCATCTATAGCCATATTAAAAAAAAATTCTCTTACTCACTATTGATTGGAGAAAAGCAAATAAAAACAATTCTGCAATACTACCTCATACCTATTAGATTGCCTAATAAGACAGAAAAAGTAAATGACAAATGTTAGAGTAGATGTGGGAAAAATAAAATATTAACGCATCATTGATGGAGTTGTGAACTCCACCCATTCTGTAGAGCAATTTGGGATTGTGCCCAAAGGGCTATAAAACCCTGCATACCCTTTGATTTAGCAATACCACTACTAGGTCTGCATCCCAAAAGAGATTAAAAACAAAAAGAAAAAAGACCTATACAAAAATATTTATAGTAGCTCTTTTCTTGGGGGTATAGAATTAGAAGTTGAGTGGATGCCCATCAATTGGGGAATGGCTGAACAAGTTGTGGTACGAAATTATGATGGAATAATACTGTACTATAAGAAATGACAAACAGGATGCTCTCAGAAAAACCTGGAAAGATTTGTGTGGGCTTATGCAAAGTGAAATGTCCTGTGTACAAAGTAATAGCAATGTTATAAAATGATCAGCTGTGAATGACTTAGCTATTCTCAGAAATAGAATGATCCAAAACAACTCTGAAGAACTTATGATAAAAAATGCTGTCCATCCACAGAGGAAGAAGTGATGGTGTCTGAATATAGATTGAAACTTTTTTTAATTTTTGTAATTTTTATTGAGTTTTTTTGTCTATATTTTCTTTCACATTATGGAATATTATGTATATGTTTTGCATGACTACACATGTATAACCCATATTGAATTGCTTGCCTTCTCAATGAGGGAGGTTGGGGAAGGAGGAAGGGAGGTAATTTAGAACTCAAAGTTTTAAAAATGAATATTAAAAATTGTTTTCACCTGTAACTGGAGAAGAATAAAATACTAAATAAAAGCAAGAAAAATGGAGGGAAAGCAACTTTTTCTCCCCAAATTCCCTCTTTTCATTAGACATAAATTTATCTGAGTTTCTGTGATCTAAATATTGGCTTGATTTGCCAAATTGACTGATGTTTGAAAGTTCAAGGAGTTGAGAAAGTTATGTGCTGTCTGTCTTCTAAACAGTACCAGATATACTCTTTTTGTCTGGGAATGAACAATTCTATATTTTCAACAAAATTTCCATCAAGTATATACAGGGTGTCCCCAACATCTTAAAACTTAAAACCACACAAATAATTTTGATACACTTTGTATAACCCTAAAGACTAGTCTTGTTAATTGGCATGTCTAAGTTTCATACTAAATAATGCTGAATTATCTTTATGAAGGTATTCATGGAGACAGCTTGACATATGTGTGGGAAAAATCCTAGATTTGGAGTAAAACTGCCTGGTTAGAGGTCTTGACTTTGCCCCTTAACAAAATGTATGACTTCTTATAACTCAGTTTCTGAGCCTCACATCCATAAAATGGGGTCAAAATAATACTTTCACTACCTACTTTATAGTGTTGTTATGAAGAAAGTGATTTGTAGATTGTAAAAGGCTATAGAAATATGAATTATTATTACTCTCAAAGACTTACCTAAATTCTTTGCTTATGACATCTTTAGACGTATGTATTATTCTTAGACAATCTGAACTGCTTAATTGTGTGAAAATATGATTGTCATCTTCTGCAAATTAAAAAACCTGGACTTTTTAAAAATACTCACTCACCAAGTCTCATCATATATTTCTTCAAAATGTGTTTGACATTTATCCTTCTCCATTCCTCAGTCCCTTTTTACCTCACACTTGGATTTCCCGTATTTTTTTTAGATTTTGCTGATTCAGTCTCCCTCTCCCTTCAAATCATCCTACATTCCACAGGCAGATTAATCTTTCTTTAACACTCCTTTTATCATATCACTCCCTTTTAAAACTTGTACACAATCTTTTTTTTCCCTAGGCACCAATTCTTCTTCAATACAAAAGAAAACTTCTCTACCTGGTTCTCAAGGTCCTTCATAATTAGCCTCAAACAACTTTTCTAAGTTTGTTTCCCATTCCTCCCCAATGCACACTTGACTTTAATCAGTATAGCCTCTGAACTCATCTATTGCTTCCTCCCAGTCTTTATTCTTCTTGTTTGTCAGGCTAGAGTGCTTTTCTCCCTCTGCTTCTCCAAGTCCTACTTAACCTTTGGCATAAGTTCAGTCTCCATCTAGGAAGAGTCTTTCTCATTCCAGCCCATAATTGTGTCCTGTTTCTCTGAGTGCTTTTAGCATTCATACACTGTTTCATATGACTTGATACAGAAATTTATCATGTGCTTTTTTGGATGTTTTTATTTTGTTCCTCTCCCTTGTCCCCTTACCTTAATCAGTCTTCAAATTCAATTGATTCTATTACCACAATAACACTAGGAGGTGTTCCTGTCATATTCCAACCAGCTAAGTTCTGGTCCTCTTTACCTTTTGCTTCTTTATTGCCTCTAGTCTCTTCCCCACTCAAGTCCATCATTCACATTATTGCCAAAGGGGAAGGGAGCCAGAAAATAAGCATTTATTGTTCACTTTGTGCCAGGCAGTGTGCTAAGTACTTTCAAATACATTATCTCATTTGATCCAAATTAGCTTTCCCAATACACAGGTCCCATCACACAATTTTCTTGCTCAAAACTTTGAGTGGTCCCCCATTAACTACAAAATAAAATGCAAAATTCTTTGACTTGGCTTTCAGGAACTCAAATAATCTGATTATAACCTGGCATTGTAGCCTGTTTCATGGTAAATCTTTCTATTTTCCAGTCAAACTAGATTACTATGTTTCCTAATTTCATCCTGCCCTCTCCCAAGACATATTGTGTCAGCAATAAATCTCCCATAACTGAAACACATTCATGTTGCATCTAATGTAGAAAGAAAGAAAGAAAGAAAGAAAGAAAGAAAGAAAGAAAGAAAGA
>NW_020954557.1:55430094-55587137 GCF_900497805.2 Vombatus ursinus
AGAAAGAAAGAAAGAAAGAAAGAAAGAAAGAAAGAAAGAAAGAAAGAAAGAAAGAAAGAAAGAAAGAAAGAAAGAAAGAAAGAAAGAAAGAAAGAAAGAAAGACTGTGCACCTGGGTTCAAATTCTTGCTCTATTATTTATCTGTGTGATATTGAGGCAGGTTATTCAACCTTTCTGAGCTTGACTTTCATAATCTGTGTTTGCTTACTTAATGAAGGATCATTAAATTTTAAGGATCATTATTCTTTTTTGGTTAAATTTATTTTATTTTTATTTAGCATTTTATTTTCCCTCAGTTACATGTAAAAACAATTTTAACATTCTTTTTTTAAAACTTTGAGTTCCAAATTCTCTCCCTTCCCACTCCCACATTGAGAAGGCAAGCAATTAGATATAGGTTATACATGAGTAGTCATGCAAAACATACTGATAATAGTCATTTTGTGAAAGAAAACATAGACAAAAAAATAAGAAAAATGAAGTTTAAAAAAAGCATGCTTCAATCAGTATTCAGACGCCATAATTCTTTCTCTGGGGATGGATAGCATTTTTCATCATAAGTCCTTCAGGGTTGTCTTGGATTGCTGTATTTCTGAAAATAGCTGTCATTCACAGCTGATCATCTTACAAAATTGCTATTACTTTGTACACAGGACATTTCACTTTGCATCAGCCCATGCAAGTCTTTCCAGGTTTTTCTGAGAGTATCCTAGTCATCATTTCTTATAATACAATAGTATTTCATCATAATTACATATCACAACTTGTTCAGCAATTCCACAGTTGATGGCCATTGCCTCCATTTCTAGTTCTTTGCCCCCAGGAAAAAGCTGCTATAAATATTTTTGTACATAAAAGTCCTTTTCCTTTTTTTAATCTCTTTTAGGATGTAGACCTAGTAGTGGTATTACTAAGTCAAAGGGTATGCAGGGCTTTATAACCTTTTCAGTATAGTTCCAAATTGCTCTATAGAATGGGTGAATCAATTCACAACTCCATCAACAATGAATTAAAGTTTCATTTTTCCCACACCTACTCTAACATTTGTCATTTACCTTTTATATCCTATTAGGCAATTTAATAGGTATGAGGTAGTAACTCAGAATTGTTTTAATTTGCATTTCTCCAATCAATAGTGATTTAGAGTATTTTTTAAAATGTGGCTATAGATAGCTTTGATTACTTCATCTGAAAACTGATTATAACTTTTGATCATTTTTCAATTGGGGAATAGGGTTTATTTTTATAAATTTGACTTAGTTCTCTATATGTTTAAGAAATGAGGCCTTTATCAAAGAAACTTGCCTCAAAATTTTTTTCACAATTACTATTGCTGCCATCTTTTCTTCCATCCTATGCCTCTCTATTCTGTTTGCTCTCTCCTTTCACCCTGTTCCTCTTCAAAAGTGTTTTGATTCTGACTACCTCTTCCCCTAATCTGCCTTCTTTTCTAACACCCTCCTTCTCTTATCCCCTTCCCCTCCTATTTTCCTGTAGGGTAAGATAGATTTCTATACCCAATTGAGTGTATATGTTATTCCCTCTTTGAACCAATTCTGATGACAGTAAGGTTCACTCACTCTACCTCGCCACCCTTCTTTCCCTCCACTGTAAAGCTTTTTCTTGCCTCTTTTATGTGAGATAATTTCCCCTATTCCACCTCTCCCTTTCTCTTTCTCCCACTACATTCATCTTTCAGCCCATAATTTTATTTTAAGATATCATCCCTTCATATTCAACTCACACCTGTGCCCTGTGTCTATATATACTCTTAACTACCTTAATAATGAGAAAGGTCTTATGAGTTACAATATCATCTTCCCATGTAGGAATGTAAACAGTTTAAAATTATTAAACCCATTATGATTTCCATTTCCTGGTTTGCCTTTTCATGCTTTCCTTGAGTCTTGTATTTGAAAGTCAAATTTTTTATTCAGCTCTGGTCTTTTCAGCAAGAATGCTTGAAAGTCCTCTACCTCGTTGAATATACATTTTTCTCCTGAAGGATTACACTTAGTTTTGCTGGGTAGGGGAGTCTTGGTTTTAATTCTAGCTCCTTTGTCCTCCAGAATATCATATTCCAAGCCCTATGATCCTTTAGTGAAGAAACTGCTAAATCTTGTGTTATCATGACTGTGGCTCCACAGTATTTGAATTGTTTCTTTCTGACTGCTTGTAATATTTTCTCCTTGACCTGGAAACTCTAGAATTTAGGAGGGTTTTGGTTTTTTGGTTTGTTTTTGTTTTTTGTTTTTTGGGTTTTTTTATCTCTTTCAGGAGGTGATCAGTGAATTCTTTCAATTTCTATTTTACCTTCTGGTTCCAGAATATCAAAGCAGTTTTCCTTGATAATTTCCTGAAAGATTATGTCTAGGCTCTTTTTTTTTAATCATGACTTTCAGGAAGTCCAATAATTTTTAAATGATCTCTCCTGAACCTATTTTCCAGGTCAGTTGTTTTTCCAATGAGATATTTCACATTGTCTTCTATTTTTTTTCATTCTTTTCATTTTGTTTTATTGTTTCTTGATTTCTCATAAAGTCTTTAGCTTTGGAGGATGGAGCCAAGATGGTGGAGTAAAAAATACCTGTAAAATGTCTCCAAACAAATTCTAGAGCAGCAGAACCCACAAAAAGACATAATGAAATGAATTTTCAGCCCAAGAGAACCTGGATGGTTGATTGGAAAGGTCTGTTGCACTGGAGCTGGGAGAGGAGTACAGTTCAGAGTGGGCTACACAGGTAAAGACTGGGCCTCAGTGAACCCAGAGCAGTCCTCAGGGGATTGAATCAAGGGGAGCTTTGGCAGTTTCCAGACATCTCAACTCACAAATGCCAAAGACAACTTAGAAGGTCAGTAGAAAAGGTCTATCAGAACATGGTGAGAAAGGAGCTCAGTTTCAGTCCAAGTCCTGGAAAAGTCCCAGGGCATTAGTTGCTTCTAGAGATCTCAGCCCACAGATGGAGGGGGAATCAAGTGGCTGATCAGAGGGGGATTGCAGGGATCTCTTTGTTGGTGCTGAGTCAGGACTCTTTTGCTTTGCCTGTGCTTGAATCTAGGTGGCAGTTCTGGGTGGTGGTTCTGGGGCAAGGAGGAACACTGGCATGATGGAGCTTGTGGTGGTGGGGGAGATGGAACTTACACAGTTCCAAGACAGAAAAGAGTAATTGTGGTCACTCATAGACCAGACAACAGTCCAGGAAAGGAGTAAACACCTCACTCTTGATCATACCACCTTGGAAGAACTGGAAATTTACATGTCCTTAGTAATATCTCTGAAAACAGCTACACAAAACCCCTGAAGCTCAGGACAGCATACTCTCCACACTGGAAGTAGAGCCCTGTCTTAGCAAAGAGTTTAAAACTCAAGTAATTGGCCAGGAACATGAGTGAACAGCACAAAAAAGTCAGACCATAGATCTTACTTTGGTGACAAAGAAGATCAAAACATGCAACCAGAAAAAGACAACAAAGTCGAAGCTCCTACATCCAAAGCCTCCAAGAAAAAAATGAATCAATCCCAGTCCATGGAAGAGCTCAAAAAAGATTTTGAAAATCAAGTAAGAAAAGTAGAGGAAAAAGTGGGAGGAGAAATGAGAGTGCTGCAAGAAAATCATGAAAAACAAGTCAACAGCTTGCTAAAGGAGATTAAAAAAAATACTGAAGAAAATAACACCTTAAAAAATAGACTAACCCAAATGGCAAAAGAGGTCCAAAAAGCCAATGAAGAGAAGAACGCCTTAAAAAGCAGAATTGGACAAATGGAAAAGGAGGTCCCAAAACTCACTGAAGAAAATAATTCCTTAAAAATTAGAATGGAGCAAATGGAAGCTAATGACTCTATGAGAAATCAAGAAACTATAAAACAAAACCAAAAGAATGAAAAAATAAAAACAATGTGAAATATCTCATTGGAAAGACAACTGACACAGAAAATAGATCCAGGAGACATCATTTAAAAATTACTGGACTACCTGAAAGACATGATAAAAAAAAAAAGAATCTAGACATCATCTTTCAAGATATTATCAAGGAAAACTTTCCTGATATTCTAGAACCAAAGGGTAAACAGAAATGGAAAGAATCCACTGATCACCTCCTGAAAGAGATCCCCAAAGGAAAACTCCTAGGAATATTATAGCCAAATTCCAGAGTTCCAGTTCAAGGAGAAAATATTACAAGCAGCCAGAAAGAAACAATTCAAGTATTGTGGAAACACAATCAGGATAACACAAGATTTAGCAGCTTCTACATTAACAGATTGGAGGGCTTGGAATATAAGATTCTGGAGGTCAAAGGAGCTAGAATTACAACCAAGAATCACCTACCCAGCAAAACTGAGCATAATCCTTTAGGGGAAAAATGGTCATTCAATGAAATAGAGGACTTTCAAGCATTCTTGATGAAAAGACCAGAACTGAATAGAAAATTTGACTTTCAAATACAAGACTCAAGAGAAGCATGAAAAGGTAAATGGGAAAGAGAAATCATAAGGGAATTACTAATGTTGAACTGTTTACATTCTTATGTGGAAAGATGATATTTGTAACTCATGAGACCTTTGTCAGTATTACGATACTTGGAGGGGAAAATATATGTTTAGATAGATAAATAGATAGATAGATAGATAGATAGATAGATAGATAGATAGATAGATAGATAGATAGATAGATAGAGGACACTGGGTGACTTGAAGATGAAGGGGTGATATCTGGAGAATAAAATTAAGAGGTGAGAGGATTATACTGGGAGAAGGAGAAAGGGAGTGGAGAATGGGGTAAATTATCTCACATAAAACAGACAAGAAAAGGCTTTTACAGTGGAGGGGAAGTGGGGGAAGGTGAGAGGGAATGAGTGAATCTTATTCTCATCAGATTTGGCATAAGAAGGGAATAACACACACAATCAATTGGGTATGGGAATCTATCTTACCCTACAGGATAATAGAGGGGAAGGGGAAAAGAGAGCAGGGGAATTATAAAGGGGAAGGCAGATTGGGGGAGAGGGTAATCAAAAGCAAACACTTCTGAGGAGGGACAGTCAAAAGAGAGAACAGAATAAATAGGAGTGGGATAGGATTAAGGGAAATATAGTCAGTTTTTCACAACATGACTACTATGCAAGTGTTTTACATGACTACATATGTATAACCTGTATCAAGTTGCTTGACTTCTCAATGAGGATGAGTGAGGAGAGAGGAAGGGAGAAAATTTGGAACCCAAAGTTTTGAAAATAAATGTTCAAAATTGTTTTCACATGCAACTGGGAAATAAGACATACAGACAATGGGGTATAGAAATCTATCCTGCCATACAGGAAAATAGAAGAGTAAGGGAATAAGAGAAGGGGGGGATAGAAGAGAGGGCAGATTAGGGGAGGGGAAATTCAGAATGCATGCCATCTTGGGGTGGGGGGAGGGATGAGATGGGGAGAAAATTTGGAACTCAAGATCTTCTGGAAGTGAATGTTGAAAACTAAAAATAAATAAATTATAAGATAAAGTAAAAAAAAAAGTATTTAGCTTCCATTTGTTCAATTCCAATTTTTAAGGAATTATTTTCTTCAGTGAGCTTTTGGACCTCTTTTTCCATTTGGCCATTTCTGCTTTTTGAAGCATTCTTTTCCTCATTTCCTTTTTGGACCTCTTTTACTATTTGATCTAGTCTGTTTTTTAAGGTGTTTTTTCTTCAGTATTTTTTTTGTTTCTCATTGACCCACTTTTCATGATTTTCTTGCATCACTCTCAATTCTCTTTCCATTTTTTCCTCTACCTCTAATTTACTTGACTTTCAAAATTCTTTTTGAGCTCTTCCATCACCTAAGACCAATTTATGATTTTCTTGGAGGGTTTGGATGTAGGACCTTTGACTTTGTTGTCTTCTGAATGTACATTTTGATCTTCCTTGTCACCATAGTAACTTTCAATAGTCAGAGTTTTTTTTTTCCATTGTTCATTTTCCCAGTCTATTATTTGACTTTTAATTTCTTTGTTAAAATAGGGCTCTGCTTTCACGGTGGAGGGTACACTGTCCCAAGCTTCGGGGGTTTTGTGCAGCTGTTTTCAGAGATACTTCTAAGGACCTGTAAGTTTTCAGTTCTTCCAAGGCGGTGTGATTTAAGGAGAGGTATGATTACTATTTTCTTGGTCTGTGTGCAACCACAAGCACTGTTGTGGCACTGTGAGGAGGGTCCAAGCTCCACTGCTGCCACAAGTTCTACTGTTAGTGCTCCTCCTCACCCTGGGACTGCCAGCCAGGACTGTAACCTGGCTCTGAATATGGGCAAAGCAACAGAGTTTTGACCCAGTGCTAACAAAAAGACTCTTGTCATCTCCTTCTGACCAGGTGTTCCACCCCCTTATAATCTGTGGCCCAAGAGCTCCAGAAGGAAACACTTCCACATCCACTGAGCTACTGATTCTGTGGCCCCTCAGGTCTGATCCTGGTTTGCTGGTGGTGGGGCTGTGCTGGCACAGCCTGCGCTGGACTGCACTCCCCTTTCACCCTGATGCAATAGACCTTTCCTACTGACTTTCTAAGTTGTCTTTGGCATCTGTGGCCTGAGAGGTCTGGAAATTGCCACTGTTGCCAATGATTCAGTCAACCCCAATGGCTGCTCCTGGTTTGCTGGGGCCCAGTAAGTGCTGGTGCAGCCTGTGCTAGATTGGGCTCCTCTCTCACCCTGGTGCAACAGACCTTTCCTGCTGACCTTCCAAGTTCTGTTAGGCTAGAAATTTGTTTCAATCCATCTTTTTGTGGGTTCTGCTACTCTAGAATTTGTTTCCAGTCATCTTTTAAAGGAATTTGGAGGAGTCTGGGGGAGAACTCAGGCAAATCTCTGCTTTACCCCACCATCTTAGCTCCTCCAAGGATCATTATTCTTTAATATACCTTCATCTGGTGGTTATGTACACTTTACTGTGATGTCATATTTCATAACTTTAGTAAAGAGAGAGCAATAACATGTAATACATATCAAAAAGTGTGTACGCATATTTGTTAAAATTAAATCCTATTATGAATGCAGTAGAGAAGCTTTCAGGTCAATTAATTCCTATGGTGAATCTTTTATAAAAATAAATAATAACTCTTTAATTCATTATTCTTCTTCTAAAATACTATTTCATCCCTCATTGGTAGCAACAACTCTGAGTTATTAAAAGATATTCTATCAGTCAGTCAACAAACATTTATTACATGCCTACTATGTATCAGGCACTGTAATATGCTCTGATGATTTGAATACAAAAAATTAATCCCTCCTGTCCTCAGGTCTCACCCCACTCCAATTTACTCTCTACACAAGTGTCAAAGTGATTTTCCTAAAGCTTACGTGTGACCAAATCATTTCCTTACTAAATAAACTCCAAAGATGTTCTAATAGCCCTAGGATAATATAAATATAAACTTCTCTGTTTGGCATTTAAGGCTCTTCATAACCCATTCCCTTCCTCTCTTTATAATCTTTCAACACTTTAGTCCCCCACCCTCCCATACTTAGGATTTTCAGGCACTCTCATCTACTTGCTGTTCCTCATATATAACACTCTACATTTCATCTCCATGTCTTTTCACTGCTGTTCTCTCCTCCACCACCAACCCATGCCTAGGAAGTTTCACTCCTCATATCTGTCTGGTAGAATTTAAGGCTTACTCTAAGATTCTGTTCAAGTGTCACCAGTTGTAGAAGACTCTTTGCAATCTTCCTGCTGTTATTGCCCTTCCTTTATAAGACTACCTTCTTTGTACTTTCTCTATTTACCTTGTATTTTCTTAATCAATGCTTATTGACTTTACAACTTAATTCATATGGATAAATGAATGGATAAATACAAGAATGAATAAATGAATGAAAAAAACATTTGTTAAGCACTTGATACATACTATACACCCAGTTAAATGCTAGGGATACAAATGCAAATAGAAAGACCCTGCTGTCAAGGAGCCTATGTTCAAAATAAGGAAAATAACTCATATATGGTGGCCAGAGAGGAATGTTTTAGACTTGGAAGTATTAAATTGCTAAGTGGAGCCACAGGAAAATTTGTTGGAATGGAAGGGTTTGCTTTGATTACTCTTCACAAATCTTGAGGAGGAAAAGGATGGAACAGAGAAAGGGCATACTTTCAGCATACATATGATGGGCCTAGAATGAAAATGGCCAGGGAGAAACAGCTTGGTAGGTCTAAGTTTGTCTAATTATGAAGAACTATGGTTAATAGGAGTGCAGCCCTACCGTAATGTAAGTTTCTTGAAGGCAAGGACTTTTTTTTTAACATTTTTGTCAAGTCAACAAGCAACCATTTATTAAGGGACTACTATGTTGCATACAATGTCCAAAGCATTGGGGATAAAAAGAAAGGAAAAAAAATCCTTGATCTCAAGG
Organism: Vombatus ursinus; assembly: GCF_900497805.2. NCBI lineage: Eukaryota > Metazoa > Chordata > Mammalia > Diprotodontia > Vombatidae > Vombatus > Vombatus ursinus. The sequence continues at coordinate 55,438,480 of NW_020954557.1, forward strand.
AGTAAACAATAAGCAAACAATCATATAAGATACATACAAGATAATTTGGAGATAATCAACAGAGGGGAAGCACTAGCTTAAGGGGGATGGGGAATAATTATTTATAGAAGGTGGGATTTTGGCTGGGACTTTAAGGAAGCAAGGGAAACCAGGAGACAGAGATGAAGGGACAAAATTCCAGGTATGGGGGACAACCATTAAAATTCAGAGAGTCAATCAATAAACATTTATTAAATTACTACTATGTGCCAGGCACTGTGGACATGAAAACAGCAAAAGACACCTTGCTCCCTCAAGGAGCTTACAATCTATTGGGGAGATGGTCTGGGAGAGAATTGAGGGGGCAAGGGATTGCAGGTCATGGTGCAGATGAAAGAGTAGGGATTTGTAAGGGAAGGCAGAGGGGAGGTGAAAAGATAATAGACAATGGCTGGATAAGAGGATTTCAGAATTCTTCAACTTAGAAGATGATACTATCATTTGTGGATGATGACAAGATCAAAGGAATGACCATCCTTGTGCATGGCTGAGGAGGGGTGATAAAGTAGATTCTGGGAAGTGAGTAAATTGAGGAATTGAATAGTTATGGCTTATAAGAGAGATTCAGTATATACATTGAAGGTCCCTGGTATAAGAGCAGGATTTGAAGAGGAGAGAAAATATTGGTAAGCAAGATGCCAAGCTCATTGAGAAAAGAAGAATGACCTGTAGGAGGGTAGAGTCTGTAGATGAGAGATAGCAAGATTTTGATTGGGTGGTAGATATGCCTAGCATGAACATCAAAGAAAGAGATGTTACTCAGTGGTGGAGGTAGGGAGAAAATATGAAAGTGGCAATGGGCAGCAAAATATTCCAACTCCCTTGCCTCAACCAGTAAGCCAGTGAGAATGAGATGCAGATATTACTGGAAAGGGTGGCCAAGAGTGGCCAATCTGTGTCATCAGAGATAAGCCAGATTTTAGTAACTAGATGAAAGAAGTAGGAAAGGACAAAATTCAGTAGGAAGGGGAAATTGTTACCTATACAGCAGTCATTTCAGAGAACTGAGTGGTATTTGGTTGAAACTTTGGGGTGAAAAGGTTAAAGGGGATAGGAAAGATGAATCTGGTAGGGAGATAGGGTAATAGAGTTTATATGATAATCTGCAGGAGTTAAGAATCAGTGGGATGGGAAGGTTATGACCAAATACGATAAGGTTCATTTCTCTTCCCAATGGAGTTGAAGATCAAACTGGAGACAAATATAACATGAGATGGGAGGTACATGGTCAGATGGGAGACCCCATTACACAATTCCTTTCCCATCCAAAGGCTCAAGATCAGGCAGAAAAAGAACACAAGCTATGGAAGTCAGACCTACACAGCAAAGGAAAGAAGTCCTGTTTCCCACCAACTTCCCATTTTATCTTCCCTCAAGAGAAAGGTAAAATAAGAGATAGAAGGCCTGACATCAAAAGTTGCTTCCTGTTTTTTGCACTGGAGGTTCTCCACAACCTGGACAAGAGATTGGGCTGGCAACAGGAGGTGGAAGTTGCTTTGTGCTGACAGAGACAGAAGTTGTTACTCTGGGGCAGATGGAAGATACTGGGCCAAGCCCTTTGCTGTCTTTCATCAGAGACACACTGGGCCCAACAGGAAATAGAAGACATAAAGTGAGCAGTCAGAGAAATGCCTCTTCTTCTTACCTGAGTCATGACATGTCATGTACAAAGAACAAGAAAAACAATTAATTCCAATGATATATAAATTAATTTTAAAAATAGATAAAGAAGGAGTCCTACAAAATTCCTCCCATGACACAAATATGGTTTTTATACCTAACCTCAGGAAGGCAAAAACAGAGAAAGAAAACTATAAGCCAATTTCCCTAATGAATATTGATGCAAAAAATGGCAAATAAAATACTAGTAAGGAGATTACAGTAATAGATCACAGAGATTATACATTATGAGTGGATAGGATTTCCACCAGAAATGCAGAGCTTGTTAAATATTAGAAAAACTATAAACATGATTGACCATATTAATAATAAAATCAAAATCATATGATTGATGCTAAAAAAGCTTTTTGACAAAACACAACACTCATTCCTATTGAAAAAAAATCCCTAGAAAGTATAAAATCAATAGAGCTTTTTTAAAAAAAATAAGTAATATTTATCTAAAACCAAGAGCAAGTGTTACCTGTAATGAGGATAAACTAAAAGTCATCCCCATGAGGGATGAGACAAAGATGTCCGTTATCACCACTATTATTCAACGTTTTACTAGAAATCCTAGCTGTAGCAATAAGACAAGAAAAAGAAATTGAAGAAACAAAAATAGTCAATGAGGAAAGAAAACAATCACTCTTTGCAGATGCTACAATAGTATACTTAGAGAACCCTAGAGAATCAATTAAAAAAAAACCTAGTTGAAACAATTAACTTCAGCAAAATTATAGAATAAGAAGTAAACCTACATCATCAGCATTACTATATGCTATCAACAAAGCCCAGCAGCAAGAGATAGACTCATTTAAAGTAACTGTTGACAATATAAAATACTTGGGAGTCTATCTCCTGAGACATTTCCAGGGAATATATCAACACAATTACAAAATACTATTCACACAAATGCAGGTCTAAACAACTGGGAAAATATTAATTGCTCATGGGTAGACTGAACCAATGTAATACAAATGACAATTCTGCGTAAATTAATTTACTCATTCTATGCCAAACCAAACTGCCAAAGAATTTATAGATCTAGAAAAAATAATAAAATTTATCTGGAAGCAAAAAAGTTCAAGAATATTAAGGAAATCAATGAAAAAAATGTGAAGGAAGGTGGTCTAACAGTACCAGATTTCAAACTATATGTCAGAGAAATAATCATTAAAATAATCTAGTACTGGCTAAGAAATTGAGTGGTGATCAACAAAAAAGATTAGGTACACCTTAGTAAATGATCACAGTAATCTAGTACTGGATAAATACAAAGATCTAAGCTTTGGGGACAAGAATTCACCAGTTGACAAAAAAAAATGCTAGGAAAATTGTAAAGCAGTTTGACAGAAGCTAGGCATAGACCAGGAGCAGTCAAATTGCTCAGTGGATGGAGACATGGGCCTAGAGTCAGTAAGACCTGAGTTCAAATCCAACCTCAGACATTTGCTAGCTATGTATCCCTGGGCAAGTCATTTTATCTCTGTTGGCTTTAATCCACTGGAGAAGGAAACGGCAAACCACTCCATTATCCTTGTCAAGAAAATTCCACAGAAAATATGGTCCACAGGGTCATGAAGAGTTTGACATGACTAAACAACTGAACAAGGACAACAAGGTAAAAATCAGCATCTTTCACTAAGATAAAGTCAAAATGGGTATATGATTTGTACCTCAATGGTGATATCATAAGCAAATTAGGGGAGCATGGAAAATTTTATCTGTCAGATATCTGGATAAGGGAAACATTTATGACCAAACAAGAGATAGAAAAGATCACGGTAACTATTGTGGATAATTTTGATTACATGAAATATAAAAAAGATTTTGCACTAATAAAAACAAATACAGTCAAAATTAAAATCAAAGTAGGAAAGTATAAAAAAAACTTTTTATAGCAATTTTCTCTGACAAAGAAGTGAGTCAAATTTATAAAAATAAGAGCCATTCAATTTGATTAATGGTCAAAGTATATAAACAGGCTGTTTTCAAAACAGGAAATCAAAGCTATCAATAGTCATAAAGGAAAAAAACTGCTCTAAATCACTATTGATTAGAGAAATGTAAATTAAAACAACTCTGATACCACCTCACACCTGTCAGATTGGCTAACATGGCAGAAAAAGAAAGTTACAAGTGCTGGAGGGGATGTAGAAAATAGGAACACTAATGCACCGTTGGTGAAGTTGTGAACTGGTCCAACCATTCTAGAGAACTACTTGGAACAAGGCCCAAAGGGGTACAAATCTGTATGTACACTTTGACCTATCAGTAACACTACTAGGTCTGTATCCCAAAGAAACCAAAGAAGAGTAAAAAGGACCAGTGGGTCTTTTTGTGGGGGCAAAGAATTGCAAATTGAGGGCATACCCATAAGTTAAAGAATGGATGAACAAATTGTGGTATCTGATTGTGATAGAATATTGTTGTACTATTAAAAAAAGACAAGGGAAATGGGTTTGTGGAGAAAAACCTGGGAAGACCTATATGAAATGACACAGAGTGAAGTGAGCAGAAGCAGGAGATTATTGTACATAGCAACATTGTAAAGAAGATCAACTATGAAAAACTTAGCTACTCTGATCAATACAGTAATTCAAGACAATTCCAAAGGATTCATGATGAAAAATGTTATCCATCTTCAGAGAAAGAAATGATAAACTCTGAGTACAAATTGAAGTATAATTTTTTTCATTTTCTTTATATTTCTAACTTTTTGTAACATGACTAGCATGGAAGTTATTTGTATGGTTTCACGTGTATGATTGATATGTTGCTTGCCTTCTCAATAGGTAAGGGAGGGGCTGGTGGGAGGAAGAGAATTTAAAGTTCAATTTTTTTAAAAGATTTTTATTTGTTTATTTAAAATATTTTATTATTTGATTTATTATATTATATTTAATATTATAATTCACAAATACATTAAACATTATACATGTCATAATTTATTATTCATATTTAACATTTGTTATATTAAAATTATTTTAAAATAGATAAATAATAAAATTTTAAAATATGTGTTTGCAAAAAATAAGAAACTCCTAAAAATAAACAAACAAAAACCAAGACCAGTATCATGGGATTATAGTATCTGCAATACTCATCACAGTGCCTGGCATATAGTAGGTTATGATAAGTATTTATTGATCGATTTTTAGTTCAAATCTGGATATTCATACATTAATTTAGCTTAGAGCATGAATACCTACCCGTATTTGAAGCTAGTGATTAAGGAATAACATAAGCCTCCAAAGCTCAAATGAGCAGATGTATTTTGATTTCATTGAATTAATATAGAGGAAATATACCCCAACACTCAGAGGATGATTATCAGTGTACATCAATTTTAAAATGAAGTATCTGCATGCCAAAAAAAAACCTATGTACTCTACCAATTTTACCACTTGCCAGACTTTCTCATTAGCTAGTCCCATAACAGATCAAGTGATCCAACAGAAGTTGCCAGAAAGTTTAAATTGCAATAAATATGAGAATTGTATACATTCAGCCTACCTTTACAAATACCTAGATTTACTCATTATACTTTGTACCACATTAGAGATTAGAAGAACTGAGAGAGTTTTTATAAATCTTTTTCAATAACTTTTTTGTTCTATGTGTGTTTTCCAAAATCCAGAAACCTGGCCTATCTTCAGAAGATTACCACGTTCAGAACAAGAAGATGTGTGAAAAATAAAGTGGAATAAGGATCATGAACACTAGCTCTGAAATAACCTGTTAATTCAAAAAAGACTTATTAAGTACTTACTGTGTGAAATATGTTATAGGGGATAGAAAGATGAATAAGAAATAATCTTTGCCCTCAAGGACAAATAGAAGAAAAGGTAACACAAGTAAACAAGTAATTATGATAAAGAGCAGAAAGAAATCAGTGCAAGAACTGTAAACACGTGGAAATTCAGAGGAAAGATCATTTCTGTGTATGGAGAAAGGGAAAAGCTTCATGGAAAAGGAAGCATTTGAAATGAGTCTTGATGCATGAGTAGAATATTCACAGAAAGAGATTAGAGGGAAGGTATCTCAGGCAGATAGTGTAGAAATGGCAAAGAAGTGAATGTATTTGTGGAATGCTAAACAGTCTAGTTGGACAGAACATTAGGTATGTATGGGAGGTGGGTAAGACTGGAATTGTAGGTAGCGATCAGGTCTTCAAAACCCTTGAAAACCAGATAAAGGAAATATTCTGTAAAGAGATCTATTGACATGTTTGGGGACATGATAGTAATATAATCACGGCTTTCTGCTAGTGTGTACTATGAAGAACATTTCAAAGACATTTTTCTTCTTTTATATCTGAACTAACTTTCCACTATATAGTATTACTTTCCTTCAACAAAATTTTTGGTCCTATTTTTAAAACTCAAAGTATAGGCTACAAGATGGTTAATTTTGAATATGTAAATGCAATTGCCAAATAATCTGCTGGAATACATAGTGATGCATTATTGCCAAAGATAAAAACCAGAAATAGAAAAAAAAATTACTTTAAAAAGTAGACATTTTGAAAAACATTATTGCATATGTAATGTATTTTTGTAGAAATAATTCCAGCAAGAATTTTAAATGCCTAACACACCACATAATAATGTAGCTATACCCACTAGGGCTCTGTCCTGGGATGGAGGCAGCTATTTATCCTAATGGATAGAGAACTAGGCCTTAAGTCAGAAAGACCTGAGTTCAAATTTGGCTTGAGTCACTTGCTAGTTGTGTGATCCTAAGCAAGTCACAACCTCTGTTTGCCTCAGTTTTCTCAACTGCAAAATGGGGGTGATAATAGCACCAACTTCAGAGGGTCATTGTGAGACTCAAATGAGATTAATATTTCTAAAGCACTTAGAACAATTCTTTTTTTTTTTTCAGGCAGTTGGGGTTAAGTGACTTGCCCAGGGTCACACAGCTAGTAAGTGTCAAGTGTTTGGTCTGAAGCCATGTTTGAACTCAGGTCCTCCTGACTCCAAGGCCAGAGCTTTATCCACTGCACCACCTAGCTGTCCCTAATGCAATTCTTAACACATAGTAGGAACAAATGAATTTCTCACTATACTCTTTTTTTGATGATCTCATCAAATTTTATGGGTTCATTAATCATGTCTATTTAGATGACTACCAAGTATCCATATTTATCTTTTTCTTCTCAGCCACAAGTGCCTGTTGGTATTTCCAACTGGCTACTATGGAGATGTCTCAACTTGACATGTCCAAAACAGAATTTATTATCCTTTCACCTAAATCAATCCCTTTTCCTGAGTTCTCTACCTCTATCTAGAGTAACAACATCTTTTCAATCACCCAGATTCATAATGTAGGAATCTTCCTTGATCATAGTCAATCTATTGCAAAGTCTTCTTGATTCTATTCTAACAACATCTCTTGCCCCTTTTTTTCCACTCACATGTCCACCACCATAATTCAACAATTTATCATCTTTTACCAGGTCCATTGTAATAGCCTTTTAAATGGACCCACTGCAACTGGTCTTTCTTCTCCCCAGTCCATCCTCTAGACAGTTGTCAAATTGCTACATTAGTTGTTTCTATGATTTGTGCTTTGACCTGCTCATTCTTTATTATTAGATTATTTCATTTCCATTTAATTTTAATTGCTTGAAAGGCCCTTTACTGAATGCAATTTTACTGGATTCTGGGATGAAAAGAGTGCATTTGCCACTTTATATCCTTTTCTATTTCCATTCAACATTCTTCGGAGGTCTATTACATCTAACTTTCAAAAATTCTATTCATTTCCTTAACTTCTTGTTTACTGTACAGTGAGATTTATCTAGGTCTGAGAGGGGTAAATTGAGTTTTCCCCACTAGCATAGTTTTACTATCTATTTTTTCCTGTAATTCATTTAACTTTTTCCTTCAAGAATTTGGATGATATGTTATTTGATGCATATGTGTTCAATATTGATATTAATTCATTGTCTATGGTACCTTTTAGCAAAATGTACTTTCCCTGTTTGTCTCTTTTAATTAGGTTTGTTTTTGCTTGTACTTTGTCTGATATTATGATTGCTGACTCTGCTTTTTTCTTTTTTTTTTTTTTTTTGGCTGAAGCATAACAGATTCTGTTCCAGCCCCTTACTTTAACTCTGTGAGTCTGTGTGTATTTTTCGGTTTCAAACGTGTCTCTTGTAAACAAGACACTGCTAGATTCTGGTTTCTAATCCATTCTGCTTTCCTCTTCTGTTTTATGGGTGAGTTCATCCTATTCCTATTCACAGTTTGGATTGCTAATTGTGTATTTCTTTCCATCCTATTCTCTTCTATTTATCCTTCTCTTTTTAACCCTGACCCTTCCTCAAAAGACAGTTTTGCTTCTGACCACTGCATACGTTAATCTATACCTCTTTTTATCATTCCCCCTTGCTCTTAACCCCTTCTAATTCCCTGTTGGGTAAGATGAATTCCTACACTCAAATCTATGTGTGTGTACCTTCTTTCTTTAAAACTATACAGATGAGAGTAAGATTCAAATTTTGTCCACTCCCTTTCCCCATTTCTCCCTCCATTTTAATAATTCTTCCTTGTGTACCTCTTATATGTGAGAAAATTTTCCCCAGTCTTCCTCTCTCATCCCCCTTCTCCCAGTGCATCCCTCTTTCTCATCCTTCCAATTTTTTCTGAGATCAATCAAACATAATAGACTCCAAGTAGACTCCTTCTACCTGTCCTAATGATAATAAAGTTCTTAGGTGTTACATGTATTGTCTATCCATATAGGAATGTTAACAGTCTAACCTTACTAAGCATCTTAAGATTTCTCACTCATGTTCATCTTTTAATTCTTCTCTTGAAGCTTATGTTTGAATGTCAAATTTTCAATTCAGCTCTGGTCTTATCATCAGGAATACTTGAAATTCCTCTTTTTCATTAAATGTCCACTTTTCTCCCTGTAGGATTGGACCCAATTTTGCTGGTTAAGTTACTCCTTGTTGTAATTGTAGCTCCTTTGTCTTCTGGAATATAATATTCTAAACTGTCTGCTCCTTTATGATGGTAAGTTCTAAATCTTGTGTAATTCTGACTGTGGCTCCATAGTATTTAATTATTTCTTTCTGGCTACTTGCAGTGTTTTCTCTTTGAGCTGGGAGCTCTGGAATTTGACTATAATATCCCCAGGAATTTCCCACTTGAGGATTTCTTTCAGAAGGTAATCACTGAATTATTTCAAATTTTCTTTGCCCTCTGGGCAACTAATTGCCTGTGATATCAGATCAACTCATAGGGGTACAGTAACAAAGATGACAAAAATGACATAACAGTTCTCATTTCTGATGAATGACAATGTTTTTCCCTTTTATAGATTCTAAACCAGTGATTGATAAGGAAACATGGTATTATATGTTACTTTTACTCCAAAAGATATGCCCTGGGATCTTTGAACACAATTCTGGAGAGGGAAAGTCACAGAATTATAATGTTCAATATTACTTTTTTTCTAAGATAAAACAAAATCCTCCTTAACAAGAGGATATGAAGGTATTTATCTATAAACCCAAGGAAGATGCACCATTAAATACATAAATCGATAAATTAATTAATGAATGAAAATTAAATAGATTGTTAGGTGATAGATGAATGAATAAATAAATAACTGAAAGAATAGTATTATATTTGGCTGTAAGGTTTGCATAGTGTAGCCTGTAAGGCAAGTGCTATCATTCTCCTCCTTTTACAGATGAGGGAATGAAAGCTGGCAAAATTTAATTATCTCACACAGGGTCACATGGCTAGTAACTAGCTGAAGCAAGATTTGAATGTGAGTCTTTCTGGTTCCAAATCTATCCCTTTATCCATTATATTACCATAAAATACTTCCTCATTTGGATCTGGATAGATGCTTATCTATGAAGTCATACTTTTAGAAGACAGTTCTCAATCTTTTAGGTAGTCTAAGTCAAAATAGTGGGAAGCAAAAAAAAAGCATTCATATACATGAATAATAAACAATCATCAGAATGAGTGCAAAGAAATTCTTTTTTATTTTTAAATTACTTCACTAAGGCCAGGAAAATGGCCTTGGGGTGTACTCCTAAGTTAGAAGACAATAGATCTTTGATGAAGGAGTTCACAACTTTCGCTTGTGATCCTACTTGTGAATGTAAGCAGAAAGGAGTCTATATGAGAGAAATGTGTCTAAATATATTGGAACCCTATAATTAAGGAAGAATGGGTATTCAACTATTTACAGCTTCATATGTGTATGTATATGCATGTATATATAATATATGTGAGTTTACATGTATACATTCTCTAGCGAGCAATGCCAATAAGCTTGCATTCACAAAGGAAGGCTTGGAATTATATTTACAACAATCTTAAATAATAAACATATCCTTACAAACATGCAAAGTGTTATAGTAGCCATAACTCAAGCACTGTGGAATGAATTGCAGTGCTCACAATGTGACTAGCAAATCTGCATATATGTTTTTTTTCTACCTAGGGGAATATAAATTCCTTAAAGGCTGAATTTTTTTTTGTTGTTGTTGTTCTTGTTGCTGTTGTTGTCTTTGCATCCCCAGTGACCCCCAAGGTGCCTAGTACATAGTAGGTGCTTGAATTGAATTTAATTGAATTCCATCACCACAAAGAACTCTTGGTTTGGGAACTCCCTCTAATAATGCCAATTTAACCAGTCCTTGAATTAGGAACTAAACCCTAGGGATTTGCCTCAAGCACATAGTAACTAGACCATAGCCAGTTTACTAGTCAGTATCAGAGTTGGGATTTGAAAGCAAGTCTTCCTGACTCCAAGTCCTGAATTCTACCCAATAACTCACACTACTTCTAAAGGCTAAAAAGCAAATGTCAAATACCACAGTTAATTCTACTAGATATGATATCATAAAAAAGAACTGCGATACCACTAAATAAACTACAGAGGTGAGCTGGAATCAGACATGATTCTTAACATATACCTTTGTAAAATAATAGATAAAAATTAATTTTAAAAATTATAGTGGCATGCTGGCCACATTTACATTCTCCATCAATCCACTACAAGGAGATATGTGTTTTTTTTTTTAACTTTAATTGAATCTGCAGTCTGTGCAAAGATAATATCTTTAAAATATTCACAATGTCTGAGCAACCAGAATATTTATGCTCTTCTTCAAATGTTTGAAAACATTTCCACCAGGGGATATCCCATTGCCCCACTTTTCCCACATTAGGGTTGTATATAGGTGCTTGCAAATCCAACAAGCATTTGTTGTAACTACTATGTGCATAGCACTATGCTAGACAATGAGGACATAGAGACAAAAAAAAAAAAACTAGTTCTTTCCATTAAAGAGTCTATATTCTACTAGAGAAACATAACATGCAAACAGATTAGCATACGTATGATAATTAAAAGAGATTATTAACAACTGAGATTATCAAGAAAGGCTTCCCCTAGAAGGTGATACTTGAGCTGAGCCTTGAATGAAGTTAGGGATTGTGAAAGTGGGAGTGCATTTTGGGCATACAGGACAAATTATGGAAAGACATGGAAGCTGGAGATGGAGAAATTATTTCTTGAATATTCTGGCTATAATTTTAGAGTCAACCAATTAGACACCTAGTATTTACATGGTGAAATATTTGTCAGAAAGTAAATAATATTAGTTATGACAACTGAACTGACATGTAAATGGCTTTGGCAGGTCAAATAGACTCAAACTTTTGGTGGAAATGATAGGGTCCCATTCTGCTACCATGGAAACAAACACAACTTAAGTCTAATGAAGCAGAAATATTCTGAAACTAGGGGTCAAGCCCTAGACTAAGAGTTGTATACTTGATAGTTTTGTCTGGGAGAAGGTGGAAGGTTGAAGTTGTAGAGAAGAGGTCTAATCAACAATCTGGTTAAAGAGTTTACCAATAGTTTTCAGCAAATACTTGCATTTTTATTTTAATTTTGCTACCTTTAAAACAAATGGTTGTTTTTTCGGCCACAAAAAAGTGAAATAGGCATAAAGAATTTTGGACTAGAAGCAAGGAGACCTGGGTTCTAGCTTCAACTTTGCTGCTGACTTACTATGGGACCTTAAGAAAGTCATTGAACTTTTTGACCCTCAGTTTTCCCATATGAAAAATGAATGGTTTGGACCAGATGACACATAATGTCAAGCCCTATTCTATTAGTGTTCAAATTCCTTTTGTCAATGATAGTTGCCACAAAAATATCTTCCTCAAGAGAGAACTATATTAACTGATCATGCACTACCACTGTTTTCTCATTAAAATAAAGATTAAAAATAATTAGAAAGTTCTTAGTAATGCTTAGGATTCTACTTATACATTTGTTAGACATAGATATTTTGCTAAGTAAAAGAACTTATTGTCTGATCAATGGGGGAAAAAACACTTGTTAGCAGCAGTAGAAGGGATGCCCTCACTTTGGAGATACACATGCTTAAACAATGTGAGTTTTATAGCTACTATGTTTTATAGCTACATAGCTACTATGTAGGCTTCTGGGTGAAACTTCAACAGAGTAGGAAGCAACAAGACATCAAGAATGAGGTAAGTGCAATGATAATAGTAATAAATTATAGGTATTTAATTCCAACAATAGCCCTGTGAGTTAGGTATTATCATCCCCATGTTATGGATAAAGACACTCCAGTTCAAAGAGGTTAAGTGATTTGGGCAGGGTTCCATGGCACAATGATGGGACACCCAGAGCAGAATTCTGAGTTGTTGTTTAATTGTTTTCAACTGTTTCTGACTCGTTGTGACCCCGTTTTAGGGTTTTCTTGACAAAGATACTGGAGTGGTTTGCCATTTCTTTCTCCAACTCATTTTATACACGAGGAAACTGAAGCAAAAGGGTTAAATGACTTGCCCAGGGCCACACAGTTAGTAAGTGTCTGAGGTCACATTTGAACTCAGAAAGATGAGTCTTTTTGACTCCAGGCCCCATACTCTATCTACTGTGCCACCTAGCTGCTCCTACGACTCTGAGTACAGAACTCTTTCCCCTATGCCATTTAGCATGCTCCAGAACTGCATCACTGATTCTGAGAATCTCTTTCCACCATCTGACTAATTAGACTAGGCTAAAATGAGTAAACATCCCAAAAGCTAAGTCATGAAATACCCACCTAAACTTTCAATGGATTAATGCACAAGATAACAAATAAACACCAGGAATGTGGTACAGATAAGAATAAAAAACTGGCTTATATTTATTCTGCTGCATGTTCTTATGTGTATGTGTGCAGGCTTGTGGGGGGAGGAGCACTGAGCTGGGAAATCAATGACTTCCTGAAATTCTACCATTAGTAATTCATCCTATTGCATTTAGCACTCTATTATCTCTAGGTCTGTATTTTCAAAAGGCAAATACTCCTGTAGCATGGTTCATTCTCTCAGGGCCAGGCTGGCTACATCTCCCCATCAAGATGCTAGAGTGTACTGACATTTCCATTTAACCACAGCAGTTAGCTTTGACAAAGGGATATTATTTCAAATATATAATAAGAATAATGTACATACAGACATTTCCCTCAATGCTTCAGGAGCATACTCTCCTTGGTCTATGGGGAAAGTAGACTCAACTTGACTCAGTTCCTACATAGTACTGGTCCTACCTAATTCATGTCCAGATACATCCAGCAGTGAGTGCTAGATGAATATTTGTTTCAGCTTCTCCTAGCCCAGGTCCAGAAAGTTGCTCTTTGCTCATCTAAGCATTGATTCTGGTCTGACTGCAAACCCTGCCTGGAACGCCATGACACCAAAGTACTCTTCAAATTTGAGAAAGCCAGAATGCTAAGGCATCATCTGGACCTTTTGAAATGTAGATTTGCAGAGTCTCAACTCCCTTTACTTAGAATGTAAAGGGAAAAAAAAAACTCAGAGGCCAAGGACCAAATATCATTTCTTAAGGAAATAGAGAAGATCCCATGGATTCTTCCTCTTCAGCATGGTCTCTCACTGAATGTCATCCTATAATGAAGAAAGAAGATTAAGGCAAAAGGAGTAGTAAAAGCCACCTAAGGCTTTTTTAATTCCTCCACAGGCAATCAGTGAGCATCCCATAGCTGACTGGAACCAGATACTGGAGGTCTATACATGCACCATATTCCTTCCAAAACAATCCCTTACAAATCTTCAAAACTCTGCCAGAATGTTCTCATGTTTCCCACATGGAGAAGTTGCTTCACTCAAGCAAAATAAATATAATCATAAGTGCCAGTCCCTGCTTATATTCCTAAAAGAGTAATATATGAACCAGATCATGAACTTGAAAACATTTCCTAAGTTATTTTTCTTTCTGAGCATGGAGAGCTAGAGCAGAAGCATGATAATACTGCCTGTCTTAAGGGAGCACTGAATATGAGGGAAATAGCAAAGATTCACAAAATTGTTGATACCGAAGCCAGCCTTTCCAGTTTTGCTCAGGACTAGGCCTGAATACAAGCAATGTACCAGAATTAACTCTAGGCAGTATTGTGAGTAATACTATATATTTTGAAGAGAGCTTTGACTTAGAAACCTAAGACTGATTTTTTTTTCATTTTGCCTCTGCAAATTTAATTCAAATAGCTTTTAGTAAGAGTCTAAAAAAGCAAGATACTATAGTAATGATGGAGACCCAAAGAATATAGTCTACCATAGGCCAGGCCTGGCAAATGCCAGACTTGTTGTTCAGGTTGGAGAATGGAATGAAATGAGATAATCATAGACCATCTAAGTTAACAAAGGGAGGTTTGCTTAGCAATAACTTGGAAAGAATATTCAGCAAGGATGCAGCATTGATTCAGGTAGACAGAACAGCTCTACTTCTGTATTGATCTGTGTTTAACCATTGGTCAGAAGCCTAAAGAAATTGCTGCTGCCTCATTAAGAGCTTTATACTTAGCCTACCAGGCAGCTATGTTAAAAGCTCATACCTTAATCTCCTGGACAATTTAGCTATCTCAGGGATGTTTTTAGTACATTTTAAGGAAATATTAGCCTAAGGATAGTTTGTAGGGTCCTAGGAAAACCTATCCCAGGCTACATGTCAAAGCCTTAGAAAATATTGCTTCTACCACATAGTATCTGCCTCCATACAATGTACTTCAGGTGGATACCACTTGTCTGCAGATACATATGCTAGTTGGTGCAATGTAATGAGGCAAAGGAAGGATCCAGAGAAAATATTCTAGGAAAATTTAAGAAGGAACCTGAGCTTCATTGAAGGAAAATAATTCAGACAGATGACAATGAAAAAAAGTATAGTCTGGGCATGGGCAATAGACTGTGAGGATGCACAGAAAGTATGTTGAGTTTGGGGACCACATGCTAATCCAGTTTGACTAGAATATAGTGTGTGAATAATGTGAAATATGAGTGGAAAGATTGTGACTATATACAAATGTAAAGCTAAAGTGCTTTTATTTCATCCTAGAAACAATGGGGAGCCATTAAATGTTTCTGAGTAGTGAAAGACATCTGTAGCTTAGGAAGATTATTGTGATAGAAATGTGAAGAGTGGGTTGAAAAAGGCAGAAACTGGAGGTAGGGAGACCACTTAAGAGGCTATTACAATATTCCAAGAGAGGTTATTAGAATGTGAACTAAAGTGGCAACAGTGTCAGTGAGTGGAAAGAGGAAACAATTATGATATTGTGGAGGCAGACACAACTCAATTTGTTAAATTATTAGATAAAGAAGAAGAAAATGAAGGCAGATTTAAAGATAATTATGAAGATTCAAACCTGAGTGCCTTTAAGGATGGCCTGGTTGCAGTAAGAGGGGGAATGACAGATAATTGGCTTGGTTTTAGATGTAATGAGTTTGAAGTAATGGTGGGACATTCCAGTGGAAATTATCAGCAAAAAAAGGAGGCACTATGGTGCAGTGGAAAAAGCACTGGCTCTGGAATAAGAGAGCCTGGGTTCATATTCTAGCTCTGTTCTGTGTGAACTTGGGCAATTTACTTATCTTCCCTCATTAGAGGAAAGTAAACAAAATGATCATGGTGTTAGAGACCATGTGACATGAGCAAAGAAACTGGGATCATATATTCTGAATAAGAGAAATTCAGAAGAGATAGGCTAGTTATTTTCAATTATTTGATGGGGAAAAGAAAGACACTGGACTTGCTCCTCTTGGCCCCACAAAGCAAAGGAATACAAAAACAAACCAAAAAACCAGGAGCAATATATAGAAGCTACACAACAGGAAATTTCAGAGTGATACTAGGAAAACTTTTCTTACAGCTATCTAAAAGTTCAGTTGGGTGCCTCCAGTAGTAATGAGTTTTCTCTCACTAGAAGTCATTGGAAAAAAAAAAAGTTTGGTTTGACTACTTGCTGAATTTTGAGGCAATTGTAGAGAGAGAAAATTCTTGGTCAGTTATGGGTTGAATGAGATGATCTCTGGGGTCCCGTCCAACTCTGAGATTCTGTGATTCCTCATGTATTAAATGAGGATGCAGAATAGAGTCTTACACTTTTAATGTTTTTTTTTTTACTTTATTACTTTAAATAGCCAACATCTCTTCAGTACTGTCCTACTTCCCTTTTCATGTCCTCCCTTTTCTTTTTGGATCTGCTCAGAGAACCCTAAATGGTTTCATGTCTTTACTGGCTAGCTAGTCAAAACACTCCAAATAAATTGATTTATTGTAAGATATAAATAACAGGGATTGGCTCAATATTATATGTAATACCTAACTCATAGGGCTATAGCAATGTTTAAGGACATAAATATGTGAAGTGTCCTAAAAGTCTTAGTGCAGTTTTAATTTAGTAAGGCTTAAAAATTTTAAATCAATTATAATTTAAAACTACACTAAGACTTTTGGGACTGCCTGTACATTTACAAAATCTAAATAACAAGTGGATATCAGCTATTAATTCTTATTACCTATTCCAGTGGTGTTCACATTTTCATAGGGGAATAGTCCCAAACTCTTAAAACTAATAGCAGAAGTTCAGTCACCAGGAAGGAGCTTAGCAGGGAAGAGATTTTTTTGGTAGGGTACCTCCCCTGTAATGGTCAAACCACCACATAGGCATAACAAACCTCAGTGCAGTGAATTAACACTGACTTCTTCATATCAAAGCAATCTTAGGGTAGGCCTCATTCTGGATCTAGGGATTGATTTCATGAAATTGCATGAGTATATGATATCAATCTATTTGAACTCTCATCCTTACTTCATCATAGTCTAATTTGTATCATATTATTTTTATGCTTACCTATTGTGGTAGAAGCAAGATCATAAACCTGACATTATGCAAATATTCTCCATAAAATGTATTGAGATAATCCTTGACACTTGGTTGGTTTAGGGACTAAAATTTCAGGCTGTCGATATCACCTTCCAGTCACTTGAGCATAAAACAGCCACAAGGAGCTCTAAGTCATCTCTAATCTTTGGCTGGTGGAAAAGCATGGGCAGATCAGGCAAAAAAGTTTCATTCAGTAAAAGTAGATTGAGATGTGTCCTCAATGCATATTCTTACTGAATATTCTTCTTCTGCCACAGCTAAGTAAAGAATAATGTAGGGATGATGATGATGATGATGATGATGATGATGATGATGATGATGATAGCTAGCATTTATAGCATTATAAAGTTAGTAAAAAGCTTACATTTATTATCTCACTACATCCTCACACCAATCCATCACAACCACTCACAATAGGCAGGTGCTATTATCCCCATTTTACAGATGAGGAAACTGAGACAGAGGTTAAGTGACTGTCAGGGTTACAGAGGTAGTAGGTATCTGAGTCAGGATTTGAACTCTGATTTTCCTGACTCCAGGCTCTATCTATCATACCACCAAGTTGCATTTTGTTAACTGTTGAATTACTTACTAGTGTCTAATTTTATTTTTTAAAAAGTAAATCCAAACTACCAGGGGACTGACTTAGTCAGGGTCAGCCCAGAACACCTGACTAGTCTCTTCTCCTCTTATTCCAAGATTCTAAGTTTATTAAGGGTGATGATATGATCATTTGTTTTATCTTTATATCTCCCATACCTAGCATACTACCTTGTTTTTGTTTTTTTTATTTTCGGTGAGAAGTCTGGATCCATTATTTCATTAATATGGGGGGAAATCACAGTGTGGAAACTCTCTCCAGCAAAGTAATTTGTCTACAGCTTATAGTCTTGGGAATTTACTTGGAGGCACTAAGAGATTATGTTATTTGCCCATGGTCACACAGCATGTGCCAGAGGAAAAATTTGAACTCAGGATTTCCTGACTCTCCAGCTGGATTTCTATCCGTTATACCGGCTCTCTGCTTACAGATAATAGCTGCTGAAGTTTACTTTACTTGAATCATAAATGAGTATTTAAACTACTTCCTTAGCTTGCCAAGTTCCAAGCACTTGAAACTTCATGGTTAATGTTCTTTCCTTTGTGGACTATATAAACAGTTCTTTAAAGTAGAGAATTCCCCTCTGCATGATGCCTTTGTGCTTCAAAGGTCTATTTTTAGAATGTTTCCTAATGTAGTGTCTGTCTGGATAAAGTAGATGAAACCCCATTTTAGCCCATAATGGTGCATGACAAAATATCGTAAAACAAAAGTGAAGAGTATTGAATGAAAAATTTCTGACCTGATTTTTTTTCTTAGATTCTGGTTGACAGCACTATGAAAAATGACAGTGATAAATGATCTGCCACAGAAAATGAGCCAGTATAGTTTTGTACTGTATAACATTACCCTAAGTAATTAGAATTCCGATAAAAAAAACTACAGAGAAATTAAATATTGAAAAAATATGGTAAGGAAAACTCTTGGTGAAAAAGACTTGCAAAGTTTAATTCTATTGAGGGCTAATAATAATGTTAATGACTAATTCAATGGAACGCAGAAGCCACAGTTACTTTATTTAGATTTTTGCTATAAAACATGTTAACAGTCTCTAGCAAAAGAAAGAATAAAATACAGCAGGGCTGAAATTAAATATTAGCATAATTCAGTTATAGGATGTCTTTATGTCCATCAAAAGACTAGTATTCAGGTACAGAATTTAGAGAAAGAGAAGTAGGAATCATTCTCTTGAAAAATCAAACACAGTCCCATTGGGGGTGTTTGGGAATGGGCTATGATGTCCCTTAAAGGAACAAAAGTACCAAACTTATGCAAATCACTCTTAAAATGTTGCTGAATGCAGTATGGCTTAGATATGCAGTGTGGAAACCAGCAACATTTAAATTCATCACCAAAGTTAGGGATTTCACAGGTGGGGGGTGTTTTAGCAGTTAGGGGCATAGGACTTAGGAGTGTTGTTTACAGAGTCATGAAAAAGAAAAGAACAGGCTTTAGAAGCTGATGCAAGGTATTTTGCCTCTCTATAACTCTTTTCCCCTAATTACAAATAAAAGGCAATATTGTTATATACCCTCCTTCTCTTTTCTGCTTTACACAGTTTATAGGTTTCCCACAGAAATCAGTGCAAAAAAAAAAAAAAAAAAACAAAGGATGTCATGGAGGGTGCTGAGAAAACATGTTGACCCTGTGGATTTTGCATTTATTTTGAATGATACAGTCATTCAGTATGAATAACTTGTGTATAACTTTGGTCATTTTGAATACTCATTACCTGCATCCATAATACTCTCATATCCACGCCCTTCTCTCTAGTATAAGAACTCATTACCATCCACTTGGACTAGTGTAGTAGTCTAGCTTCTTAAAACATTCTTCTGTCTCTCTCCCTAGTTAATTTACTCTCCATATTGTTGCCAGGCTTGTTTTCCTTGTGAATATATGTGGTCATTGCCTTCCTCTGCTCAAAAAAAACTTCAGTGGCTCTCTACTGCTTGCTAAGTAGTCAACATCCTACATCAGGTATTCAAAGTCCACCACAATCTGCCGCCACCCTATGTTCAATCGTCCTCCATACACATTGTGCTCAGAAAACCATATTATTCTCTATCCACTTAATACTATGCTTTCAATATAATTGGTATCATTTGGAATACTGTGTATTTTATTTTATGCATTAAAAATGTTATTCTGAGGAATCCATAGGTGGCACTAGACTGTCAGAAGGGTCCATGACACCAGAAAAGATTAAAAAAACATATAGTACATATAGCAGTGGTCAGATCACTGTGCACTGTGTACTGCATACCATTCCCTTTGCTTGGAATGTTCTCCCTCCCCTCTTCACTCATGCAATTCCTATCCATCCTTTAAAGCTCAACTTACTTGCCATCTCCTGTTTTTAGTCCTCCCTTATCACAACAATTATTAATAACTCTTCCCACTTTTGATTTCATATGCATGTTGTGTCTTTTGAAACATGGGAAGCAGTATATTGTATTGAAAAAGGAAATGGATTTGGATTCAAAGGATTTCAAATGTTGGAATCCCAGCTCTGCAACTTACTTCTATGTTCTTTTGTAAAATACAATCACACTAATCCTCAGTTTCCTCATCTGTAAAATGAAGGGGTGAGATTAAGTCAACTCTAAGATCCCTCCCAGTTCTAAATCTATCATCTGTTAATGAACATGTGTATCATGCATTTTATTCATGTTAATATCTCTCTATGCATCATGTTCCTCTAACAGACTAAATTCCATGAGCACAAAGTTATGTCTTATCTAAACTTCATACCTCTGCAAGTGTTCTTCATGGTTCTCTTCACACAGCAGGAATTCAGTACTATTAAGTTTTGAATTTGCAGTTGACATTTGTCTGCCAACCTTCCAGAAACATGCCATGGAATTTTGGGCTTTTAGAATTGGAAAGGACAGGATGTACTGTCTATTCAAATGCAGAGAGATTATCAGTTTGCCCTTCTTAGCCAGAAGGCTAGAAAGTGGTTAGATTGTACCAAAATCCAGGTCTTCTGATTTCCTGTTGAGAAACTTTTGCATTACAACATACTGTGCAAATGAGCAAAACAGGCAATAAACATTATTGAAAGGGAGTGTGGGCAGAGCTCAGCAAGAACCAAAGGGATGGGTCTTGGGGTGAATCTTAAAATATAGTTAGGATTTAAATCAGTGAAGATAAGGTGAGAGAACATTCAAGGTAAGAAAAATAGCAATAGTAAAGTCTCAGAGATGAAAATGAACATGAAACATCTACACTGTAGCAAGGCTCAACTAGCTGAATTAGTGTGTTGTCTTAAAAGATTCTTTATCTGGTATTCATGAGTCTACTTAAAATATTTTGGTAACTGATTTTCAATATAATCAATATCCTTTGGAATACTATGTATTTTATTTTGTGAATTAAAAATGTTATTCTGGGGAGTCCATAGGTGTCACCAGACTGTCTGAGGGGTCTGTGACACCTAAAAATTCCAAAAAAAATCCTGTAAAACTAAATCAGTGGTCAGCAAAGTACTACAGGGGGACCAAATCTAGGACTGGCTATTTTTGTAATGCCTGTGAGCTAAGAATCATTCTTACATTTAAAAAATACACTACAATTATACTAATGACTAGGGAAATGAGGTTGAACAGATCAAGATGGCCGGATTTTAGAAAGCCTCACACACATTACTGAGGGGTTTGGACCTTATCCTATAGACAATGGAAGGTTTATAAACAAGGTGTTTTTAAAGATCAATTTGACAGTCATGTACAAAATAGAGATGAGTGGGTAGATGCTAGCAACAAGGAGAATGGCTATAAAGTTATTTTGATAATCCAAATGAGGTCCTTGAATCTTCATTTTCTCCCAAGACCTTCAATTAAGAAAACTGAACTAATTTCTGTTTCTTCGGTAATAGTACTTTCACAATTATTATACACATTAAATATATCATGATATTGAATATATCACATAATTATGTTGTGTTTTTCTCCATGAAAGAGAAGGTAATCAGAAGAATGTATCTTTATTTTTGTTGCAATATTTCTCCTTTAATAAAATTTAGGGATCATTTTCTCAGGGGATAAATTAAAACTTATTATTAGTGGCAATATTCCCCAGACACGGCAATAAAATAATTTAATATGTGTTGATAATCACATACAGTTATGTTATCCTATGATATTTAAATATATAAGCACAATCCAATTCAATGAATATTTGTTAAGTGCCTGTTATATGTAAGGTACAATGCTAGCCACTAGGGGAGACAAAGATGAACGAATCCTCATGGAGCTTACAAGATAGGGAGATGAGATATGAAATACAAAATATGATAAAGGCATAGTCTGTGGTACAAAAAATGTAATGACAAATCTAATGACAAAGACAACACTTTCATCTGTGGGATAAAGGAAAAATTTCCCAGAGGAAATGGCACTGGAACCAGACTTTAAAGAATAGGAAGGGTCATAGAGTTGGTAGGTGTTAGGAGAATGAATTCTAGATATAGGAGATGATACGATAAATTCACAAAGGCAGAATAGGGCAGGATACATTCAGAAAACATTCACTAGTAGTTCAATTTGGCAAGGTAGTAGGCCACGCTATTCATTCAACAAATATTTACTTAGCACTTCCTATGTTAAAAAAAAAAACAAAACAAAAAAAAAACACTATTTAGGTACCAATACACTCATATACGCTTTTTACTTTAATCTATAAAATGTGCTATGTTACTTAGAAAGCTTGTAAAATGGGTTTATGATTTCATCTTATTTTCCATGACTGACTTTGGTGAACCACATTTTCCCAGTGCCTAACCCACTCCATGGTGGTAAATTAGTTTTCTTTGGAAGCTATATTGAATCTGCCAGGTTACTAGGATACCACTGTATTTAATGAAGTGATAAGTCACCACTAAATTTTAAAATTACTCAGTATAGATAAAATAATAAGAATACTGGGAAGAATGTGTTGCTAAAAACATATTGCATATTTCTCCAATTAACCTTTATATCAAACTATGCCCTCTCAATTGAAGAAACTATCACATGGTGATTTATTATTTTTTGCATGTTGTTTCTATGTTTCAATGGATCCATGATATCATCAAAGTGGATATTCCTTCCAGTGATGCAGATCACAGCCAATTCATGCCCTCCCATCCCTAGAGACTCATGTCTATGTTTTTCCATAAATTTTCCATAGGGAGTCCATCCAATATGCCATAGGCATTCCTTTTGACATTGTATCGATGGAGCTCAATTATCTCTTACCCTTGCCACATGATATGTCTACCTTCTTTCCCGTACCTACACTTCTATGCTAACATCTTTTATTCTTGTTCAATTCCCTGTTAGTAATATGTTGCAGCTTTTACATTGCCCTTTGAATGACCTTCAACTTTTTTTCATCAGAGGCTTTGATATTCCATATCTAGTAGCTATACCACATCACTGGAAGAATATTTGTGTTTAAAAGATGGGCCTTGGCCTCAGAAAGATGCTTAGGGTCGTTAAAAACACTGGGCAATTTCCCAAAGGTAATTCAACCTCTTTCCCTCCTATTCAGTTCTGGCCCCAGCTCTTTGTCTTTACAGACAATAAAATATAAAAATATATTTATACCATAGGCATAAACTACAAATTATATAAATGCTACAAATAAATAATATCCTAAAGGTATGAATTAATGTAGTTACTTTTTCCCTTTTTCTTTTAAAGTATTTGTTATCAGGGGGAATATACCAGGTAGGGGAATATTTGGAAATAAAGATGACGTAAAAACAAAGGTTAAAAATTAAAACAAAGTTTTTAAAAGAATTAATGCAATTTTCAAAGGCAACTGACCTACCAATCTAAAAGTAGTTTAGATGTTGGGAAGATCTAACTATTTTAGTAAAGATTTATTTAAATGTATAAGAGCATGCATTATAGAATAAACAAAACTATGTAGACCATTTCAACTAATTTTTAAGGTAACTGAAAGATATTTATCTCTAAAAGGAATCTAGGAAACAACTTTATTTACTACTTTGTAAAGTCCCAAAATCCAAGAGTAATAAGAACATCATTAAGAAGTAGGCATTAAAAATGCCTATTGGAAGACAAGGCTACTATATATATCCAACAATCAATTGTAATTTATATTGGGCCTACTGATAAAGGATTATTTAAAAATCCAGTTGTCAACTTCAAGGACATTTATTGCATGTACTTGTGGGCTGAATTTCCCTGTTTCATCGACTTAGTATATTCAAGTTATTTGCTTTATCAAAGAGGTAAGCTTTTTAAAACAAGCTTCCCTTAGGTGTATAACATGTTAAACCTGGAAGGACCCTCTGGAAGGAGCCTCATTGATCATTAACTCCATCTCCCCTTTTTTTTTAAACAGATGAGGAAATTGAGCTCCCTAAAAGTTACATAGAATTTAATCTTTCTTGCCAAAACTTTTTTTGCTCTCTCCTAACCTATAAGAAATTATTTGTCTTTAATGTGACAATAATTGCTACACACTCCCTGGAGAGTTGGACAAACATTGATCATCTGTTGGGTAATATGTCTGGAAGGAAGCCATAAGGAAGAATTTCTTTTAAATTTAAAATCCAGAAGAAAACATATTTTAGCAAATAGCCTTACCAAGTCCATAAATTGAAATGATTAAAACTAAAGTTATTTGCATAGTTCATTTGATTTTCCACATGCTGAAGATAGGGAACTAAGGAAATCACAACATGTTTTACAGTTTAGAACTCTGCAAATGTCTCACCTTTGAGTGGGGGAGAGAATTTTCCAACAGGCAAGGCAGATATGATTACCATCCTTTGGTTTGATTCTATTATTGGCTGAATATTGATTGATGTACTTGTCTCCACTGCACCAATGTATAATGCATGAACACGATTACTAGGGTAATTTAGAAACAGGATGCCTTTAATCTTCTGTTCAGATCAATCAATTACAATACATAGGTTAGAAAGTGTCCTATGATCTTACATTGAATCCTTAATAGAACTAATCTAAGAGTTAAATGAGGTTAGGAAATGTGAAACCTACAGAACACCACCATATGGATTTTTAAGACATATGATTGAATTTAAATGTAAAGTGAGTAATTAACAACAACAACAAAAAACAATGAAGGTTAAAATGAATGACAGGGAAAGCCCTCAGGGAGTAAGGAAACACCTGATCATGTAGAGGAAGAACAGGTGGAAGGCAAAGGTTTCTAAGCTTAACAGCCTGCAAAAGTTGGTATCAAACTCATCACTACAGAAAACATTTACTATCGCTTCCTACCTATTAAGAAACCATGTCAGAAGACAGGTATAAAAAACTTACCTCAAGCTTTATTCAGAAATATCAATTTCACATAATGCAGCATATACTGGCTGAGTTTTAACTGCTTGACTTTAATCGCTCAGAGCAGTATTATCAGGCTAACCTCGACAGAACTACTGCTTTATTACTCTGCCTTCCTGTTGTCCGTGGTGCTTTAATTACAATCTACGCATAATAGTTGGTTTGCCAGTATTCCTCCCAAGTTGTTAATGTCCTTCAGGATAGAGGCTGGGGAGTAGTGGTGGGGTTGATTGGGTGGGGTGAAAATGTAAAGTGTTTCAGGAATTGTAAGCGTATGGGGCGGCTGATGTGTGAAGATCTCAATTCGGCTTGCCTGAGTTTGCAGTTCTATTGTCTATTGCTGGATTGAGGCAGCAATTACTAATAGCGGAGTCAGCACCAGCGTCACGGATAGCTCCACGGGTCCAGCACCTGGGGAAAGAACGCCGCTTCTCTCCTAACCAAGCTGCGGCTTAGCCCTCAAAACACTAACAGACAGATGGGGGCTGGAGGGTGGGGAGTGGTAGGAAAGGAGGAGTAGAGACAAGGGAAAATAAGCTGCGAGTTGGGAGTATGGCAAGATTTTTATTTCAAGAGGGAGAGAACTGTATAGATTCAGGAAAGCTTAAGCCATCAAAGGACAACCTCTCTCCCCCTTCCAAAGTGTGTCTGTCATGGATTGCCTCAGTGTAAATTAAGTATAAAGAAGCAAAAATCCGAACAAAACATCTCTAAGAAGTTGAATAATTGCTTCTGTATTTCTGACCACTTAAAATTAGATAGGAGACCAACAAAAAATTCTTAGGATTTTTGTGTTTGACTTGACTTACTTGGCTTGGTTCTCTGAAAGGTAAAAATAAAAGAGACTTCCACGGGCCTATTTTCCAAACATCCTTTCATCTTTATTGATTGTCATACACACAATTCCCCTTCACTTTCTAACTTTTCATTTCCTTCCCCACCTTACACCTCCTTCTCCCTTTTTCACTTCAGAGCTGAGTGTGTGACTGTGCAAAACTGGGACTGACACAAGAGACAGACAAAACGGGAAAAGGGCCATGCTGGGCCCCCAAAACTGTAACATACAAATATCTGTTTCTGCTGGTGACTGCTGAACAGGCTTCTCTCCTTGCTAGAGGCAAGAGTTTATGTTGTTTGTTTTGATTTTGTGCTCCACTTCTCCAGGTTTTAGTGGTGGTAGATTCCATTAAGAGAAAAGTAGCAGGGATAGAGAGGAAGACATAAGTTTCCATCAAAATTGAATCTGAGTATACTAAAGAGAGAAGAAGGGTACAAGAGAAAAATGGAAGTGGCTATGACCTGGTATCCTCAAAAGACTAAATCCTCTGGTGAGAGATGTGGGAAGATCTGATTTGCTAAGTGATAGGTATAGCATGTCTCTTCATCAATAAATCACATCAGCACTACCAAGTTCCTTCTGGAGTGGAAAAAAAAAAAGTTTAGTCCAGAAGATCAAAGACGTTGGTGTACCTGTGGGCTTAAGGGGAAGAGAACGTAAAGGAAGAAATCCAGGAAGAGGGGAATGAATCTGCCCCATAGATGTCA
Source organism: Vombatus ursinus (assembly GCF_900497805.2). Lineage (NCBI taxonomy): Eukaryota > Metazoa > Chordata > Mammalia > Diprotodontia > Vombatidae > Vombatus > Vombatus ursinus. Next base: position 55,464,902 of record NW_020954557.1, read on the forward strand.
ATGAGTGGAGAAAAGACTCGAAGTGGTCAAAGTGGTTGTGTCTCTGTTCTGTCTCTTCCTCCAGGCTAAGTCAGGGCTTAGAGTAGGTGAAGGAAAAGAGAGGGCGCAAGCATTACGTGCTGCAGACTAGGAATGGCCCTGAAAAAGCCACACCAACGTGGATAATTCTGTGCTCCACCCACCTTTTGTTCCTTCCCTCCTTCGTCCTGCCTCACCCTTCCCAGGCTCCATCTCTGTTTTGGACCACAAGCTCTGGTAGAGCTTGCCTTTCGTTGTCTTTCCTTGGTGCCCCACAGAGATCAACACCTGAAGAAGCGCAACAACCCGCGCATTTCAACTCCTCGGAGGCTCGAGCAGTGAAGCTGGGCATGCTCTGTAGCGGGGGCAGTCTTTGCAAAGAGGAAGCCCTTGCAAGATACTGTGGCGCCGCGCCTGGAGCCAGAGCAGGGACAGGCAGTGGTGACAATACATACGCCAGAGAGCTTTACCACCCCACCCCCAACAACGCCAGTTTCTGCTCCCCAGGAATCCCTGTCATTCTTCGAGGTTAAGCATTCCTTGCTAAAGGCTTAATCCTGAAACCCATCCCTTAAGTACCACCAGAGGCAAGGGATGTTCCTCCGTGGTTACTTTCCCATCTCTTTATCTCTTCTTTGAAGCTATGAGTGCTTTCAGCAGCCACTGCGTGAGGAGATAGGAGATGGGGCATCTAGCAAGTGACTGGGGGACCAGGGGATCACCTTCCTAATGTAGGTGTTTGTCACTGAGTTTGGGAGGTGTCTTGGCACGCTTCCCCTAAACCACGCTTGAGTAATCGGAGCTGCATGGTGGTGAAGCCCAGGATAAAGGGAGTATGTCTGCACAAGTGTGAACGTGTGTGTGTGTGTGTGTGTGTGTGTGTGTGTGTGTGTGTATGGGGGTGGGACGTCAACCTCGCTGACTCCTCTCCGTTTTGCTCTTCCCTTCATCAAAAATAGGCTGAACTCGCCTGTCTCCGTAAACATCGCCAGGGATCGGGGGAAACCGCCAGGTTAAGTCCATTTGCTCTGGGAAATTGGCGGTGTTTGGTAGTAAAGAAACAGATCGATTGCACTTGTGACTCCCTCCCTCCCCCAGCCACCCCGTCGCTTCCCCACTCCCCCGCCTCCTGTCCTCCTTCCTTCTCCCCCACCCCCTCCCCCCAACCATCTCACCAAACGACAGTCCGGTGCGAGGTCCCCCTCAGGAAGGTGTGGGGAATGGATTTTGCTCCAGTGGGAAAAGCGTGTGTCTAGAAGTGGTGCTAATGGGAAGAGATTTCTGTGTTTCAAAAGAGGATGATTTGTCACAAAGAGAAGCTCGCTCAGTGGTCTGGGCTGTAGCCGTGTAGATCACTGGAGAACTCTTGTGTTCAGGGAGAGAACTGATCCGAAGATCGGTGTAAACATGCCTGTTCGCAGAGGTCATGTGGCACCACAAAATACATTTTTGGGGACCATCATTCGGAAATTTGAAGGGCAAAGTAAGTTCATTTGTTCTCTCTTCTCTCTCCCTGTCTTTCTGTTTTGATAGAAGTACTTTGTTTTAGCTGCCTTGTAAGATCTGTAAAGAGCAACTCCGGGCTGTTTCAAGTTAGATTGTGAAATCAAACCGAAACCTTTGGGTCACGGAGAGGATACCCTTTCTGAAATTAATTTTGATTTACATGTTAGATTATTGTCTCCATTATAAGAGGCAATTTGATCCCTCCTCTCCCACTGCCCCATTCTCTGCCTGCTACTTCATGTCCTACTATTTCACTATCTTAAAGGGAACGTGTCTATATAATACGGCTTTATTATTTTTTGAGATTTTTTTTATTTTAGAGACTTGTAAAAATCAAGAATGGAACAATATGTTGTGATTAAGTGAAATAATCTGAACGTGAATAACTAGAAAAAGTATTTAAACTTGAATCCGTTTCAAGGCTGGAATGTGACAGTGATCTTTGCTTCTTAGTTTTCATATGGCTAAACTTTGCATTAAATCAATGCAAATATAGTCCTAGCAGGATATTCTGCATGGGCAGGTTTCTGATCTATGATGCATTCTAATGCAGGCTATTAATTACCTGAAAGATTTCAACTTAATATCTAAATTTGTCCTTGCATTTCTCTTTTTACTAGAAAATAAAATGAATTAGGTAAAACCCACAACCACAGGAAATATAATGGTCTCCTATGGGATTACTATTGTGGGCGGTATTCTCATTGTTACACAGTTGCATTAATTTTAAAGCCTACACTTGCTAACTTATATTTGATTCTTTTTAAAAATCACCGTCTTAAGCATCCATTTAAGGTCATACATTTTAGAGTTATTTTCATAACTGCATCTAATAACTTGATGTTCTGTAAAGTTATGTAAGGAAGAAACTTGCACACTGTGTGAGATTGCTGCTGTGCATTTTGCCCAGGGATAAGGAATCTGGTTCTGTGATTTTTAAAAAATGAAATGTGTGCATTATCATCCATAACTTTATATGAAGATCCAACATGAAGCAAAAGAAAAGAAAAAAAGTAACATGTGAAGTTGTGATGTTTCTAGTCCATGTGTTTTTAAAGGGTGAAGATTTGTATTACTAAATGCTAGAAAAGTGATGATTGTATCATTGATGCACGTTTTTTAAATTATTATTACTTAAAAAGAGATTAATGTGGTATGTGATAAGTCCAGGCAGAAAACTAAAGAAAAGTAGATACTATATGAAACTTGAGCAGCTTACCTAGGCATCAAGGTTTAAAAGAGAGCTACAAGATGTTTCACTGTTTGGGTTTTGAAAATATTTAACTTGAAATTAAATAGTACCCTCAAAATATCATAGAGCCAGCTGCTCCTTTCATGTGAGACTTTGGGCTCCTGAGAGTTACAGGGGGTGAGAAGTAGCCACAAGATTAAATTGTTCTCATACAATTTAATTGAATGATTTTTCATTACTTTCTTTAAGTGACCCAACAATATTGCTTACAAGTTTAAAGCTTTTTTTGTAAAAAGTCTAGATTAGTTTCACTACAGAATATTATATGCATTTCTGCAGTCATATTATGCAACAAATTGTTCCTGTGTTTATGGGAGTTTTATGGAAGCTTTTAAAAATGTGCATCACTGTTTTTCTATTACAGATAAAAAATTCATCATTGCAAATGCCAGAGTGCAGAACTGTGCTATCATTTACTGCAATGATGGGTTCTGTGAAATGACTGGGTTCTCCAGGCCAGATGTCATGCAGAAACCATGCACCTGTGATTTCCTTCATGGGCCAGAGACCAAGAGGCATGATATTGCCCAAATTGCCCAGGCATTGCTTGGGTCAGAGGAAAGGAAAGTGGAGGTCACCTACTATCATAAAAATGGTAAAGTTTCTTTCTTGAGGATCCCTTAAATTTGATTGTTTGTGTCCATTGAAATGGTTTCTTATGAGCATATGTGAAAAAAAAAAAAACACCCAGTATTCAAATTCCGACTGGATAAGTATAGGCAGACACTTTGACTGCAGCAAGATTACTCCATCTTGTGTGTAGTATTTAGACTTTGAGCTCTACCTTACTGAATTAAAATCATATAAGCTACTTCATCTCATGGGGCAATCTACTGCATCTAAACCTTTTAGTAAGTAAAGTAATCTAATGGTCCAGTGAGGAATTGTTTTTTTTTTTTCCTCTGCTTACTTTATTTTTTTTTCTTTTAGTAGTCAAGCACTATCTACCATTTTATAAGTACCATAGTACTTACCCAGCAAGAAAACAATTCAAAACTAAATCTTCCCTGGAAACTATGTTTCTGAACATAAACTATTTATAGCCAGCTATAGGAGTTTCTTAGATTACTCAGCTGTATTTATTAGTAGGTACTTCTTGTTATCTTTGTTTCTTGATATCCAAGGTTGAGTAGTATATAAATAGGGTGTGCTGAAACTTCCCCAATCAGTCTATGTTCAGTCAAAGAGCACAGGCTGTTCATTTATTAAGGTTTTGTATGTAAATTAGAATTAGAAATATGGCACCATGAAAGTTATTTTCTACCTCACAACTACTGAAAATTTAAGGGACTTTCAAAATGTAAGGTCATAAGTTAAATTCAAGGGTATATATTTTTCAGTCCTTGCTATTGAGAGTCAACTGATATGAAGTATATACGTATGCATATATATTTCCTTGATGAGTAGATATTTAATGGAATATATGTGGCTCTACAAATATGAGTATGTGTATATACACATGTATATGTAGGTATTCAGATATAGTCAGGTCAAATGATATATTTTCAAACCATATACATTTAATGAAATTGATAGCACAACTTGACAGTAATGGTGTTAAAATTAAGAAAGTTGTACATATTATAGAAGCTATTAATGACTTGAATTGTTAACTGATGTATATTCACATGACTTTATGATGACTCCATTGGTAGAAGTCATTGGGAGAGTGCTGTCTATTAAGATTATTAATAAATTGCTAAACAAAAAGTTTTAAAGATTTTTGATGTGCTAAATTAACCTTCTATCATGCTATGTGACTCATTGTATATAGGATAAAATCAAATAAGAAAAAGTTTTAACTCTTTTCTCTAACTTCTTGTAATGTGAAAATTGAATGGTATAAAACTGTCATCAGATCTTCACTGATTTATGCTTTGACAACATGTCAATCCATATCCAGCATTTACATGGTATCCTTAGAAATAACCAGTGAAGTAAAACGGTTTTGGCCAACAGTTGGTCCGTTTGTTGTATGATAGTATCATTTTGGTGGTTATTTGAGGTCATAAAGACAAAAGAAGTCATTGTTTAAAAAAATTATAATTTTTTTTACTTTTTAATCAGTTTTAATTAGTTTAATCATGACAATATGAGCTTTCTTGCAAATATTACTTGGAAGACTATTGTTCCAGCTACACAGGACCAAAACACCTGGGGTAAAAATTACAAATTCAGCCAATCACCCAAATGGTCTGTCTACACATCATTTGAATATTTTAAAACATCTGGATTCTTGGCTGAGGGCTTTTTTCCCCCACCCCCTTCCCACTGCTTTCTTCCTTAATGTTTGGTGTCATATAGACACAGGCTCTGATTCAATTATTGCTGTGAAAGTTGATGTTAGTTTAGTCATATACTCGTTATTCTCATTTAATTGTTGGGTTTTTTTTCTTTCACCTAATGAAATCGAGTAGGAAATTTATCTGGGAATTCAGATCCCCCTAGTTAGTGTCTATCTTTTAATAGCGTGCATTTCCCCATTTTAGTTGTAATACACTTCAGGCAGGAATACACGTATTATAGATGGGGAAAGGGGTGTAGCTGCATTCTGCAATATAGAATTGTTCCTTCAGTAAAAAAGCACCCAAATAAGATACTTTAAATGTAGCCACAAAGGTGGTTATTAAAATGCCTGCAGTGGGAATGTGGCTAATGTGGATACATCCATGTGGGTGCTTTGTTTAACTATGTGAATTTAGCATAGTGCATGTATGAGTGTGTGTGTGTGTGTGTGTGTGTTTAAAGATTTGGAGTTCTTAGAGTCCTTATTTCAGAATATGTGCACACACATAACTGTATAGAATGACAATCCCACTTCTGATAGTTTCCTTTTCTGTTTTAACTCAGTTGTCAGTACTTAAAGAGCTTTATGTTTAAGGACAGACTCTTGTTATTTTGTCTTTGTTGACAAGTAAGGGGGAGAAGAAAACAAATCTTTTAAATTTTTCCTGAGGAATATAAGTCTTTTCAATTACATAGCATGAATGCACAAAGATAGCCACTTTACTCCATGCTGAACTGTGATGGTGAAGACATCAATAGAGTGAAATGATGTTCACACGGCTTGATGCCTATGCCTTGAATGCAATAAGCTCATGTTTTGGCTACTCATTAAGAAACTTTGGTAGGTTCTTCAAAGTATATAGGTTTTATTCCCATGATTCCCACAAAAATCAATGAGTGCTCAGAAGCTCAATGCTTTTGAAAATGCTTTGAAACTCTTTTCCCTTGTAGATCTGCTAGTACATCATGGTTAATTCCTGACATTTTAACATTTGACAGTAGGATAGAAAGAACACAGTTTTGCTTTCCTAATGATTCCTTAATTCTTTATTACTGAGGCTATTTCCTTTAGCATATTCAATCTATGTTTCCTTAATTTATTCACCATTTGTTACTTCCCCGTCATTTTTAGCTAAAAGCTAGCAACATCTTAAGAATAGGAATAGTGAGGCTAAGAAACCAGATGAACAAATCACGCAAAAAAAAGGCATTATTATTATGTTCAGTCAGAATAGGTGTGCAAAAATTGTGGCAAAGATTGTGTATGTGAGCCATTATTTCTCAGAATTTGTTTCCAAAGTTGCCTAGAGTCGCCAAAAGTTGTGTAAACTCAAAATGTATGTGTAAGAAGTTCATATTTATTCCCCAAACTACATACTTCTCTATTAACATTAACCAAGAAAAAAACAAACTCAAACCAAATCTTAATGTGAATTTACTACCTACAACTGGAGGTGTTATCAGGGTATCAATTTGTTTTTTTTTTAAATCAAGTTATTTTCTGTAGTAATATATGACAGCCCTTCCTTTGAGGATTTCATTTCACAGTTTAAGTCATTATTGCATAAATCATTCTCGACAGCTGTGAAATATTGCTAGGCGTGATGAAGCTGTAAATCTTTTGACATAAAAATTATAATTATACTGGAAATCAGGGTGAATTTATATATTAATAGTATAATGCTGTGTGGTCAGTAGGAAAAGATCCCAAACTCTATGCCATTTGGAGAACAGCAAATAGTTCCACTACAGACTGCCTAGTGGAGATTATGATACAAATGTTGGTGGTTATAGTGATAATAAGCCAATTGAAAGGAGTTGTTTATGGTGATTATTTTTTATAGTAGTAAGAACCTCCAAATCTGGCACTTAGCTGATATGAATTTTGTCATGTGGTCAAGTTATCTGTAAAGTAAATTTGGATTTTCAGATGTCACAGAGTCCAATGCAGCAAATGCAGCTTAGGCCTCTTATAATTTCAATGTACATATTTTTTCCACTCAGTGATGGATATGGAAAAAGAAGGAAATGTCTATTAAATCATTTCTAATGTGAATAGGAACAAAAAAGTGCTGAATTCTTTCAGATATATTCAGATGTACAAATTTGAATGCACTTAAAATTCATAACCAATAGTAAATCCTTGGATGTTCAAAGTAAATTTTCTCTTAAAAAATAAAAAAAACAACCTGCCACTTGGAAAGCAGGCTTTGGTAAAGGAATTATTTTAAAAAGTCAGGGACATAGTGCTTTCAATGATAGTGCAATGGGGAACTTGCTAACAAGCCAGAACTAGATGAATCTGATTTCCCTTTATTAAACTAGAGTTGAAACACATAAGAGGATAAAAGGCTTGGAGTGCAAGGGCTCTTTCCCATTGTAGTGAGTATACTAGTGAACTCAGAAGAGATAGTTAATTCCTAAAGATGACTTTTTGATGAGCTTTGCACATTTTGACAGTACTTGAAGGGTGAAAGGGAAGAGGAAGGAGAACACACAATTATTAAGAATCGACTTTACGGCAGGCACTATACTAAGTGCTTTACAAATATTATTTCATTTGATTGAAAATAACATGTAAAGTTATCCCAACCCACTGAAGTTTTTCTTTCAAAGTATTAAATCTACTACTTGAAGTGCTATCTAAATACCAAATGGCTATGACCTAGGCTATGAGGGTTTAGTTTAAAACGCCATGTATTTTTTTTTTCTGAATAGAGACCAAAATAAACTAACAAATATTTACCAAGTCCCTATTGGTGCAAATAAGTAAGCTTGGGCATATAGGAGAGGGGAATCCACAAACCACAAGATGTAGCTCCCATCTTGAAGGAACTTAAAGCCTACGTAGTTGGTAGGCATCTACTGCAGATGGCAAATATTCCTCTATATTCAAAATTTGGATATCCTTAAAATATTGGCAAAAAAGAATTGTTGTCTTTTAGTTGAGAAACAATTAAGATAAATTTGGGGTCTTAATTCTGCCTAAAAAGATATAGATTTCCTTCATTATATAGGATGTCTCACTCTGCTTAAATCGTCTCCTCTTTGAAAAGTATTTGGTCATTAACTTTGTTTTCTCTTTTATTAAAAAAAAAGTCCATCAAGCAATAAATGTTTTTGGTCATAAAAACTTGTGAAGACATCTACTCAATCAACTGAGAAGTTGCAAAATGTGTTGATAAAATAAGTGTCCATACTAATAAAGGAGTGTGTGTGTATATCTATATATGCACACTTATAAATACACACACACACACACACGCACACATATAAAACTTGTCCCCAGAAGTTTTAACATTTTATTTATATAGTAATTATCATTAATATTTTATCATAAAACTATTAAAAGTTTAATATTAAACTATTGAAGCTTAAAACTACACTAAGACTTTTGGAACACCCTGAATTTAAATGCATGCATATTTGTATCAATAAGTATATTGATTATATTATAATATATATGCATTATAATTTTATAATATGTATATGTCGGTGTATACAGATTGTGTATTTTTGATGGTTTTATAAAAACATGCCATGGAAACTTTATAAAAAGTTGTTTTATAAAATGTTTAGTTCTCCATATTCCTGCATGTTAAATAGAGTAGAAAAGGTACAAGTAACAGTATTTAAATACAAATAATAGTATTTAGACTTCAGAATAAAAATGCCACAGAATAGAACCATTCCAACTAATTACTGTTTTTAACATGTATGTTCAGATTATTCATATTATAGCCATTTCATAGTCAATCCCTGCCATTTATGTTATGGACCACAGAGCAAGATTTAGGGATTCTATTATATTGAATATGCTTCAGAAATATACTTCATTAAACAAAATTCTTCCAGATTCTCTTGTTATAATTCAGTGTTCATTTTAGCACTGGGCCAAGTGAAGCCCAAAGAAAGTTTCTTGGATGTAAATGAGCTCTTTTCACCATTCCTGCTCTACACCTGGAGTGGCCCCACTTCTTCTCTCCCCTGGTACTGCTCAAAAATATTGAACTTGACTATTATTTTATGAGCTATTTTCTTATCCAACGGGTATGAAAATAGGGTCAATTCAGGCCTACAGGTAGGCTGAAGTGAGTGGGACCCATTTCTATTTGACCTCTCAGATCTTCTGATCTATAAATAGCACTGCATTAATAGCTGGCAGACAGCCAGTGAAGAGATTCCCAATGGAATTGACGCAAAGGGAATAAGTGACTGGAGGTGAGGCATAAGGAATGAAGAATAAGAAGTGATGATAAAGTAGAGGACAATGAATAAGCAGAAAAGCACAAGGGAAAAGAGGAAATGGGGAAACTATGAGGTGAAATCTCCATGGAATTGATAGTTTTACATAGTTTAACAACACATTTATATCTTTCTGTAATTTAACTCAGCAAACGTTTATTAAAGTTCTTAATGTGTACAAAACATTGTGCTAGATTTTGGTGGTGCAAACACAAAGAGGAAACAGTACCTGTCCTCAAGGTGCTTACATTCTGTATAATTATCAAAATAATTTCACCCATATTATCCCATTTTTCTTTGCAAAAGCCTTTGCTATATTCTGAGTGAATTAGAGAGTAAGATCCTTAAGGATAGGGAACTGTTATTGTTTTATATCCCCGCCCCTTATCTTTAATCAGTTTGTTAAGTTGACCTGAATCTTCATTTTCAAAGTGACATCCTCCCACAGGTGAAAAGACTAGAGACCCTTTAAGTAGATTGAGTAAGAATCAGGACAAGAATTTCAGTCTTCTGGAATTACAATCCAAAGCTCTTCCCACAAAATCACGATGCCATTCTTCTTAAAAACAACTTCTCCCTCAATTTCCAATGGTAATATCTCTTTTTAAAAATATAATAAAAGCATTAACCCTTTGTTCCAATATATAATGTAAAGATTCTATTTAATTATAAGGTAAATTTTCATGAAGATCATATCTTGCTACAGCAATATCTCATGAAGAGTTAGCAGTAGGTAATCCATTGATTACCTTAGCATTTGCATTAAGTTCAATAAACCATATTGCTGTACTACTTATATCATACATTGTTCACCCTTTTTTTAGTTCTCTGAAGTGAAGCATTATCTCTCTGGCAGCTTCTGTGGATAGTCTCTATACAGGGATTGTCAAACTATGGCCAATAAGCCCAATCCAGACCCACATCCAGCTGCCCCCACAGTTGTTGGACAGTGGGCTAAGAATGATTTTTATACTTTTAGATAAATTGCATTCAAATAATTTGTATTTAAAATGGAAGAAATTATAGTTTAAAATGCAAAAACCATTGCTAGCTCATGAGACCACAGAAAAACAGGCAGTGAGCCCTTGTTTGCCAATCTAGCTATAACTCAGTGTGGTCTCAAAATGCCTTTATGATGGAATAGTAGCAAAGAGGATAGCATTAGTAGTTTCTCTTAAAGCAACTTTGATTTTACCATCCCCATTTGTCAATTGAACTGAATTGAACTGTGCTACCCAGTAGCACATCCAACAGATGTTAGTCATTGAAGTAAGACAATCGGTCATGTTAATTAAATTGAAAAATTCTGATCATCCTACCTGAATTAGCTTATTTAATAAAACTTAAATTGGCAGCCTATTACTATTTGATAACAAGATGGAGACATGAAAATGTAATGTTTATACTGATAACTTTTACATATAAAGTCTACATGAAATAAAATGTAAATTCCAGGAGGACAGAAAGTGTTTTGGTTTTTTAATTCTAGTAAGTGCTTATTAAATGTTTGTTGAATTTGATTGTCATGAGGCTTAGAGTCATATAAATGTGGTATTGTTTTGCCCATGTTGCCTAAAAGTTATCAGTAAAGACTTCATATTAAAAAATTTAAAAACCAAGATGAATCGCTTCAACTGGCTACAACAATACTAATATGTAATGTCACGGAACAAAGTTGTCAAATTTTGTGTATTGTGCAGAATTTTTCATTATGTTCTGCTCTGATGTTCCTCAGTCAATTTCACTGTGATTTCTATTTATTTTTCTTTTAAAACTACTCTAATTTTTATTTAAAAATGGAATTTTAAATGGTAACTACACCTCAATCATTTTATTTGATCATATTAATCAATTAGTCCTTACAAGTTTATTTGCTTGTTTTTTGTGATGGGTAACTAAGATTTACTTTTTCATTGTTGACCTTGACAATGTCACAGAAAATTAATAATAGCCTCTACAAAACAAATTTCTTCTTAATAAATTTTAAAACATTTGCAAACTTGCCCTCAAATAGCTTTCCAGGACCATTAAATAACACATTTCCTCCCAAACTCTGTGATCAGGCCAAACTGACTTTCTGTTTGGTCTTCACTTATAATTAAACATCTCCTGTCCCTTATGCTTTTGTATTTGTCAGCCCCATGACTATTATGCATTCCCTCCTCACTTACACCTCATAAAATCTCTCTCTTCCTTCAAGATGCAGCTCAAGCACTGCTTTCCAATTGAAGCCCTTCTTAATCCTTCCCCCATCCCTTTAGTAGCCATCATCTTCCCTTCTAAAATAATTTGTATTTAACTACTTAGTATTTATTCCCTTTTTGTTCATCATTTATAGATTAAGAATTGTTTCCTTCTTTGTATTCATATCACTATTGTCTAGCATGGTGTCTGGGACGTAGTATGTACATTTCATAAATGTTTATTGATCATTAGCTCCATTTTACTGATGAAAACCAAAGGCTCAGAGAGGTTATGAGTTGTCCACTTATCACAAAACAAGCAAAGATGAAAGCAGAGACTTAAACTCAGATCATTTCATTCCAAGTGCATTGCTCCTTTAACTACACTATGTATGTCAACTAGACTCAACCACAATGTTTTTTAAACAATACAAATCAATGCAATTGCATTACTCTGCACTTATTTTCAAGTGGCCAGATATAGTAGATTATAAGTAATGTTAATTCATAAAAGAGTGAGAAAAGGTATCAGGAAAAATGAATTTTCAGAATTTTTGGTGTGACTCAATTAATTAAGATTATCCCATGACCACTAAATAAATACATTGGAAGGAGAACAATAAACAGATAAAATCTGGGAAAGATCTGTCAAGATTCCTATAACAAACACGCTCCTCCATTGATACAGTAGAACCACCATGTTTGTATGCTACATCAAAGTCCGCAAGGAAGTGGAAATATCACTAAGGAAATTAAATTCAGGAAGAACAGTTGGAAAAGAACACATGTAGAGGAAAGCAATGCTGGTGATGGCACCATTTTGAAGGCATTGAGAGATCAGTTTTTAAGATGTCTGAAAAAAGAGAAGATTCCAAATAATTGGTGAAAAATAGATGTTATAAAGATGAAAGCAATTGAGATGTTATTATAACTACTGACCCAAATGTCTGCTTTCTCATCTCTACAAAATTTTAATGAGAATAATTCATCCATATAAGGATATGAGCTTTGATAAAAAATGTGAGAAGTGAATAGACAGGCTTTCACAAACAATATTTTACAGCAGACCACATCTTTAGGTGCACAATTGACTGGACGTGTCAGGAATGCAAGATTCCACTGTTTACAATTGATTGACTATTAAACATATGTTTTATTCAGCAGAACAAAATTTACCCTTAAAGGACATCTCCAAGCATAAATCAAGATCATCCAATACTCCTAAACAGATGGAATAACAAAAATTACTTTAGTGATTCTATCAAATGAGACTTAATACAGGGAAGTAGTATGCCCACCAAACGTGTCTGCCTTGTCATAGAAGGTGTTAAGCAGACATTACAAATGAAAGAGGGATTCCCTGTATGCTCTTGTTAATGAATGACATCAGATTGATTATGTTAAGCACTGGAATACTACAAAACCCCTAAATGAGATCCACAGCTGTTCAGAAGAGGTCAACCTTAGAATCCACAAAGTAAAAAATAAGTGAAAAAATATGCCTATTGGGACAGATTCTGTTATTCAGTTGACTAGGCAGCCCACTGATTTGGTCTATCAACGCTTATGTCCTCAGATATCACAGATAATCAGTATAAACTAGACCCAAAATTGAGTAGGAACAAGATGGTGAGCTGGATTACATTTGAGAAATTGTACAGCACTTTCAATGACCTCAAGTTTCTCCCTGAAGCTAACAAAATATGTGTGTAGACACATACATGCATATACACATATATGTATATCCCAGAACTCCCCAAATGGGGTCATGAAGAGTCAGCACAACTAAAATGACTCAATAACAAATACATATGTGTATGTACTTATGGATGTCCTGTGGATACGTAGATGTGTGGTGTGTGTGTATGTGTATACATGTATACACAATATTCTTCCAGTTCTGTTCTATGTCTATGAACCATAGATTAACACACTTTATGAAAAAATCAGATTTATAGGTATCCAATGTGCACTGGATATATATATATAGTGGGCATGAATAATCTGTAGCATATTACTAGTGATGAAATTTATGAAAAAAGCAGTTTAGACTATTCTGACTTTCTTTATATCCCCTGTACTTATCACAGTGTTCAGTGCAGGTAAGCATTTGTTAAATGTTTTTGACTGACTGACTGACTGACTGACTGACTGAAAAAGGAAGTGGGTTGGTCATATGGAGGGATGTACATACAGCAGATAGTTGAAATAAGAGAGGAGAGACTCACAGCACTTCATGTTTACCCACTGGGTAGTATTTATGGGAGGACACAGACAAGCATGCACAGGAAAACCTATGGAATGCATTATGACCTGTACTATTAGAGGAAATGCCCACATTGATGAGCTCACAGATCCATTGAAGGACATCCACATTCAGAGTAAATTGGGCTAATCTTATTTTGATAAAGGAAATTCCACAGATAACCCTCAAATCAATTTTACTCCTTAGTTTCAAATTCCTGAGTCTTTCATTTTTTTACAAGTTTTCTGTAAGTAACCTACAAGATATTTTTTAATCTATTTGTTTCTTATATCTCTGTTGAAAATAAGTGTTTAAATGGTCAAAGAGCATGTGGAATAAAGGAATAACAAAGAAAATAAAGAGCTTGAAGAATCCTCTATAGTATACAATCAGTCTGAATAATCAGGAGTTGGCTATAGAGAATTCCCTTAGAATTCTCAAAAATAGAGAAATCTTCAAATACATTGCAAGGTAAAAAAAAAATAGGATAAGGAGGAAATATACATATCTCTTCACCTTCTATTTCTAATCCCCCCCAAAAAAAGACAAATTAGATGGGTTCAATTGAACTAGGTTGAAACGAGGAAGCATAATGGGGAAGACTGGACTGAAATTAGTGAGGCTGAATGTCATATTTCTTGTGCATATCTAATGTCTTACTTAAGACATTTACAATTTTCATCATGTGTGCCAGTGAGATAGCCCATTTTCAGAGGCTAATTGACTACCACCAACTATGTTCTAGATTGCTCGTTCTAGATTAGGAGCAAGAAGGAGCATTAGAGTTCATCTGATACACCCCCTCCTTCATTTTGTAGATCAGAAGCCAAAGTTCAGAAAGGGGTAGAGACTTGCCTAAGGTTGCACAAATAAAAACTGATAAAACCAAAATTTGACTCTCAGATCCTCTAACTTCAAATTCAGCAGTCTTGCCCCTCTATCAACTGCTCCCTATTTCTATCTTAGTAAGACTTGTTAAATTGTCAAATTTTGTCCTTGGTGCTGGTCCCAATTGCTTCTTCCTTTCTTCTGCCTCCAAGTGCCAGTGTCCTCCATCTATCCTTCGGGTTGTCCAAGGGTTCTTACTCTAACCTAGGCTTCAGTACCACAAGTACCTGATACCCTGAAATTACTCTCACCTCTGTTCCTTAATCAAATATCAACTGTGAGGGTTACTGATATGATTCTGAGACTAAAGAAATTTACAGTTAGATGTGAAAAAAGCTTAACCTTTGTAAAGTTTATTTAACTTTTTAAAAGTTGTTTATTAACACAAATGAATCTTTTAGTTGATAAAAAAAAAGTATCAGGTGGCAAATGTGTCTACATCTGAAATGTAACATAGTGTTGTGAAAACAAGTTTTCTGTCCTGATGCCTTTAGATTCTGTTTGTGATGCATATGTCTGTGTGACTCTGTGAAAGTCATTTAACCTCTCAGTGCCCCCAAAGACCTCTCCAAGAGGATAAATTGAAGGCTACTTGCAAATCTGCATTGGTAAAGGAAGTTTCCTCACTGGGAGTACTCTCTCTCTCTCTCTCTCTCTCTCTCTCTCTCTCTCTCTCTCTCTCTCCCTCTCTCTCTCCCTCTCTCTTTCCCCCTTTCCTTCCCCCATGTCCTTTTGGGATTCTTTACCTATACTTTAACTAGTCTTTCAGGGAACAAAATACACACCATCAGCACTGTTTAGTTACATGATCTTTGATTAGAATAAGAACTCTAGCCCAGGTACTCCAACTTCTGAGCCTCAATTTTTTCATCTGTAAAGTGGGAATTGATAATACTTATACTACCTACTTCATTATAGTTCTTGCTAGAAATACATTTTGTAAAATTATGAAATGTACTATAAATGTGAACTATTGTTCTTATTGCCAACAAAGAAAAATGTTAGCAGTACTGAGAAAAGCCTTCTAGATTTCAGACTTGCCTAACTTTTGCACTGAAAACCCTCAGTATAAAAAGAAACAGAATCAGAGACTTCTTACTAGTCTCTTGCAACTCCTAAATATCCTTGCAGTATCTGGCCACCTTATTCTTGGATGGTACTCCACTTACACTGGAATATGACCCATACAAAAGGCTGTTATACCAATCTGGATTTGATTTTTGTCTCAGAGCTATAGCTACCTCCTGCTACTGTCTAGCACCACCAGAACATCCATTTGGGCCCAAGAAAACTCTTCCAAAAATCCCAACATGTTTAGAAAACATAGAAAGCACTTTGTTTTCACATGTACAGAGCAGATTGCCTAGCTTTATTCTTTTGGAGAACTCTCACTCCAGGGAGGTTGCAGGCTTTCTGGACCTGGCCCATTTTGACCCAAGTCCAAAACTGATCTTGGATGCTCCAGAGGCACCCAATTTGGCTGACTGAATACCCCACCTCCAAGTTGCTTTTTAGGCAAGCTGTTGCTAACAGAATTTCCTGTAAAATAGTCCACACTGGAAGAAACAAGGATAATTTATTTCAACAACTATTACCCATCTTTTCATAATGAGCAGAATCGTTTAATTTTTACCCTTTTGTTCTGAGATCATTAGGATGCTCAAGTGATTTCATACTGTCTATGTAAGCTGTAATATGATTTATTATCATTAAGGAGAGCAGAAAGAAAGACTAAAGGAACATTTTTATTCAGTAACCTGTATATTATATGTTTTAATTATTGTACCTCTGCCTATATAAAAAGTGAGAGATATAAACAATAATAAAACATAATAAATAAAGCCTTTTGTTAGGACAATATATATCAGGGGTAAAATTTATTTAGACCCAGTAAAATTTAGACCCAAATCAAATGATTAGAGATATTCTATTTCAAGATTGGGAAAAGGATGTAGGCAACACAAATTCAAAGTATTATTTAGACCCAAACTTACCATAACATGATTCTATAAAATAACTGCAGGGAAAAAAATCTTCCTTTCATTATTTCCCTCACTTAAGTGGAGATGTCTGTGCCTCAGGTAATCTGATCTTTCTCTCTGTGACTCAATTTTCAAGTTTTTCCTGTAGGTGTTCTTGGTAATGAATGTCACTTAACCAAAGTTCCACAGGATTTATGGATTCCTAGGATTAGCTTCCAGACTTGAAGATCTAAACAAAGCTATGTCTAACTATGGACCACTTCAATCATCTTGCTAGATTGTTGCATCCCAGACTAGAAGGGCTTATTTCTTCATGGTTCATATTTCTATTGTGAGTGGATGCCTTCCTAAAATTTCATACCCATCAGTATTCATTGTTTTAAATATTTTCTCAACAATAGAAGTATAGCATAAATTATAGAACTTTTCATTTTATTTACTGGATAATTAGAGAATACCAAACTCTTCAATGAAGCATTCCTTGGGCTCCGATCCCCAGCTCCACCACTTTAAGGGATTTAAGGGATAAAGAGAAAGACTCTTTATTGATTAGCCCATATTCTTCATATATTTGCATTCTAAGCGTATTGTTGTATCTTTCCTGATTTCTTTCTTCAGTAATGTAAGATTGGATGTATCTCAAATGGTTTTGCTAAAACCTCAGAAATTAATCCTAAATAAAAAAAGAACATTCATTGTTCTATTTTCATGCATCCTTTTTCATATGGTACTCATCACTTATCACTTATCACTGATGTCCCTTTTGTATTTCATGAAAGCAAAATAAGACTTATGGCTTGTAGTTGGAAAATCTAGGACTATATAATTTTTTAAAGCATAAAGAATAAAAATGAAATTGAATCATTTTACTCTTTTAGCTTCCAGATGACACACCTGTAATTACAAATAAAAACACAGAATGCCATAAATATGTGCCTGGCATCTATTTTCATTTCAACTGAAATTATATGTGACTATACGAACTACATAGATTGTAGAAGATGGCATGATCTCAAGTTTTGGCTGTATAACAAAAAAGTCATCAGACAACACAGAGGCCACAAAAAACCAAAAAGATTTGTTTAAGTAATGCTAAGGTAGGGTCTCCTTCTTTTATGTTCTCTCTCTCTGTTATGACCATCTTCCAAAGGGATGGAATGGAACCCTAGCCTAACCATTGCAATAATCAAATAAGATCTGAGATTTTTGTCCCTTTTAATTGTTCTTCATTTATTCTTTTTTTTAATTGTCAAGGATTTTTTTCCTTCCTCCTTACAGAAAATAAAAATAAAATATACAACCCTTGTAACAAATAACTATGGCCAAGCAAAACAAATAACTATGGCCAAGCAAAACAAGTTTTAATACTGACCACATCCAAAAATGTTTCTCCTGCTACGTTATTAGTTCATCACCTCTCTGTCAAAAAAATGATCAGGTTTCATCATCATCATCAGTCCCCTAATATCATTTTTATTTATTCTTAAAATTTGATAATATCTATTTTTCATAACACACACACACACACAGAGTATGCATGCATACTCACCTAAAGATTGTAAGGATATATTTTACTAAGATGGGTTAAATGTAGTTCTTTCTGGAAGGGAATAATTAGATACATTTTTGAGTTCTGATTCAGTCCTATGATTTGAGGATGTCGTTATTTTTTTAAAAAATACACCAAAATGTGTGTACATATGCATGTATAAGTAGAAATTATTCCTATGCTTAAGTAGAATACATGATCATCTCTAGACTTTAAGGAGGTGCTTTGACTTTGAATTTTTGTTTCCCTTACCCAGCTCTACTGGTCAAAGACCTCTTCCTAGATAGGAGCTTGACCTTCAGTACCTCAGATCTCATATAGTGTTTCCTTAATCACAGATATATTCCCCATTGAGATTTCAGAGCACACCATTTCTTTTGCCCATGTCCTCTAAGGGCTTGCTTAATTTAAGGACTTACCTTAGTTCAGTCATTTGGAGAATATCTTCTCAGTACTCTAACAAGTTATTGGTAACCTGGGAAGAGTGTGTGGGCAGAGGATATGAAGATGGTTGTAAGGCCTAAGGTTCTGAAATAGCAGAATGGGGTTTGAAGACATAAAGGAGTGGACTAGCTTCTCAAGCAAGAACAACAACAGAAAAAAATAACTAAAATCTCCCATTTCACCTAGAAAAGGAGGAGCAACATTTTGAGAGTATTGATCCAGAACCAGGTTTATTTACAATAGTTCTTTCTTTGGCCAAAGAGATCTTCTTCTCAGGCCCTCAGAGGACTAAGACAAATGGACAAATTTAACGTTGCTAATAGTGAATTTCCTGGTCAAAAATAGATCCTGGAGGACAGAATAATCTTAGCAGTTCTAGCATACTAAAAGGAAAACAAGGGTGATTATGAGTTGAAAACAAAGGATTTTCTGATGTCCTAGAGTTTTCATTTTGACTCAGATTCAGGATTGCTAGATGTCACCTGCACCCAAGATGATTTTTCTTAATGGAATGCTGTTTAATTAACAGTTATTGACAAATCATGACAGACCAAACATTGCAAAGCATGTAACTGTGACAGGAAACTATTAAGAAAAAACTTTCATCTTTCTTGACCCTCTGCCATAGGACAATGTTTGAAATCTGTTTCCTCTGTGTGGTTGAGTAGTTTATGGGGCATGTCACCTGGCGAAATACTCAAAGCCATTGACTCTTATTGAAAACTCAAGCCTATTTTTAATCAGGAGGCAGCTTTCATAGTAGTGAATGTCATCTCATCAAAATTATGCTTGTATGACAGATGCTCTTCATCCCATACCCTCATGAAGTGATGGGAGGAACCTGAGAGAGTAGAGAGCTGACAGTAGATATATCTAGGTTTCATTCATGGCTTTGATTTTTTTAGTCATGGCTTTAATTAGCTATGTCATCCTGGGCAAGTTAACTTAACTTTTCACAGTACTTTGTGCACAGTAGGTGCTCAGTAAAAGTCTATTGAATTTTTTTCCTATCTGTAAATTGCTAAGTTCTGACTAGGCAATTCTACTATAATATCCAGCTTCAAGAGTGTATGGTGATTTGATTATAATATTTGCATCCCACAGGAGCTTTGGGGAATATTCAAAAAATTAAACAATCAGGCCAGCCATCAATATCATGCTGGCATTCTCTTAGTCAATTCCTTAACCATTTTGTGCCTCCATTTATTTATTGATAACACTATCCATTACCCACTTTACAGGGATAATTTGTTAAAGAAAAACACTTGAAAAATGAATCTGCTTGTTAATTATTATTCTCAAAACTACTTGCTGTGGGTGATATATGGGTAACAGGTGAGGGAAGAATGTGTCTTTGGACTTTGATGGTAATAAATGAAGAATAGAAATGAATTCTTTCTGGAAGTTTTAAAGTTTGACAGTCCACAGAGATTCCCCTTTATTTCTGTGACCCCAACCAAATCCTCTGTAGTTTAGCTCTTTCCTCTTCTCTCCTTTCCACATCCATTTATTTTAAAGGGAAATAAGTGTTATTGATACTTTTTCTCTTTTCATATCATATGGCATTTCCAAATATCCCCACCCTCAATGAGACCTCCCTTGCAATAAAGAAAAACAACTAAGCCAAACAAAGCAGCAAAATGACTGTATCTGACAGCAAATTTGTGTCCACAATATAGATCTCCACTTCTGTCCTGAAAGGAGGATAGTGCTTCCTCATCTCTTCTCCAAGACCCAGATAGGTCACCAAAATTACTTGGTTTCCTACCTGCATTTTTTCAATTCTACATGTAAAAATGTTTAGGAACTACTTTTAGGTTTTGTTATTCTGAAAACATAAAAGGCAATTTTCAAAATGCTACGTAAAATTTATGTTCCTATAGTGTCCTCCATTAAAATGAGTGTTTTTCACAAATTAAAATTCTCTAGGTTACTAAAATGAAGTATTACATTTGAGTCTCCTTTTATTCAATGACTATACAGGAAAAAAAACTATCAAAGATAAGGACGTAATGTTAACTGAAAGGTATTTATTTGAGAAATGATTTAGTTTCCCCACACCTATGTGTTATAGGCTACAGTTAGCTAAAAACATAATGTTCTCTAAAAATATGAGTACAACCATGCAGACCTTTCAAACAATAGTCAGTTTTTAAACATGAGCTACACACACTATTGGTGGCTGAAATGCATATTGTGTAAACAAAAACACCATTCTGGAGTCTGGAGAAAGTGAGACAGAATTGTTCTAAAAAGTGCAATGTGTCTCCTGACCTCTTAAAAATAAGATGACAAATGAATCCAACTATAAATATCATTTCTAAGGTTCTCAGTAAATGGAATTAACCTTTTCCACTTTGTGGATCACAATGAGTCATGGGTATGAAACTGAATGAAAGGTAGAAAGATTGAGTTCTTTGGTGAATACCCACAGTCATTTACTGGATATCTTGGAAAAGCAAGAGTTATTTCTAGCTCTGGCCCTACATATTCCTAGCTGTTTTTCGTCATGGTCTCATTCACTTCTTACTCTGTCTCTAATATGTAGGGATTTTCATGACCCATACAAACTTTTTTTTTTCTTAGAGGAAAATTTTGCATGAGGGCTTACTCAAGAAAAAATCTGGCATGAACTAATTGAAACCACAATGTGATCAAAGTTAGAATAAAACTAATATTTTTCTCCTCTCTTAAGCAATACAAAATTATTAAATAGAGTGGGTTTTAATAAAAATATTTTAAATCTAGAGGATAGAATAAGAGAGAACAAATTTAAGAAACTCAAAAGTAAAGGAAGAGAAAATACTTTAGGAGAAGGGGTTAAATGACAGGACTATAACTAGCACTCTCATATCATCTGAATTTCCACCTTTAGTCCAAACAGAAAAAAATCATCGTCTGTGAAAATTTACTAAATTTACTAAAACAAATTTAGTAGGTGCAGTGCCAACCCTCCAAAATGATAGCTGTGAATTATAGTAATTGCAACTTGGAAATTTTTCTTACTCAACACCCAGAACCAACTCACTATTCTTTAAAAATTGACCCCTTAAAATCTTTGAAGCAATTGCCCACAATGAAATTGTTGTCAGAAAAATTTGAACGGACAAAATTGGAGGGTCAGGGGCTGTACCATCTTCCTCAGCATCCTACTCTATTTGCATACTACTCAGTAAAAGCTATCACTTATACATCATTTTAAAATCTTCAAAGTGCTTCACACATTATCTCAACTGTTCTTCACAATGTTATGATGTAGGTATTATGATTGTCCTCCTTTTAGAAATTAGGAAAATGAGACTGAGAGAGCTTAAGGGAATTTCCCAGAGTCACCAGAGACAGCTAGCAAGTGCCTAAGGCAAGAATTGAACTCAGGTCTTCTTGACTCCATGTCCAGCACTTAATCCACTGTGCAATCCAGGTGTAGATAAACGGTAAATTAAATTAAATGGGCACAGGTTTACAGGGGAGAATTAGATTGTTCTAGGTGTTCAACAATTTGTCTTATCAATTCTTTCCCCACAATATCTCTTTCATCCAATGCCTTCTCTCCTCTCTCTTAGTCACCACTCTAGTTCATGCCTTCATTACCTTTTTATTGGACTATTGCAACAGCCAGATTGATTTTCCAGTCTCCAGTCTCTTCTCTCACAGTACAATTCTCCATATAGCTACTAAAATAATCTCCCCAAAGCACAAGTCTGACCATATCCCTGCTAGACACTATTCATTTGTTCCCTATTATTCCTGGGATAAGATACTGACTCTTCTGCTTAGTATTTAAAGCCTTTCACAATCTGGCTCCAATCTATCTTTCCATTAATATTTAGCATTGTTCTGCTTAATGCACCCTATGTTCTACCCCAACTTTCCTCCTTGCAGTTCTCTAAACTTATCATTATATCCCCAGGCTCCATGATACTCTTTGGATTATTGTTCTTGCCTAGAATTCATTCTCTCTCTTTTTTTGGCCTGAAATGTATTCTTAGAATCTTTAGTTTCTTAGAATCCTTAGGTTTCTTCAAGTTCAGCTTCTTCTCAGCTCAGGTGCCACCTCCTACAGGAAGCCTCACCTGATCACCGTACTTCATCTTCCATTTTTTAAAATGTATGTTTATATGCTGAATGTAAAGTTCTTGAGGGCAAGATTAGGTTGAGTTTCAGTTCCTGTATCTTTAGCAATTAATATAATACCTTGTACATCATGTGTTCTTAGCAAATATTTACTGAATTGAATTTGTTATCAATGACAGAGCTGTTGGTGATCTCATGGTAGAGATTCATCACCAAATTATTTGGTCTCCTCTCCACCTAAAACCTTGAACATCTTGTAGCATGCCATGTCACACAAGATGGACACAGCGATACATACAGGATAGGGTAATGGAGATATATCTAGAGAAGATGGAAGCAAGGATTATCAATTGAAGGTGGATACAATTTTTTTTTCAGAATGGTATGAGAATCCCTAAAGCTTAGAATAAACTGAGGCTGGCAGTGAATGCCAAGGACAGCAAAGGGAGCCTTCACAGCTATGTTTAGGGCAAGAAGAACCTCAAGAAGGGTCAGGCCTATCACTTGGTATATTTATTGCTAGCTTAAGCTTATTCTGAGCTTTAGGGCTGCTGAACCCATTCTGAGAATGATTTTAATCCTGTTATACTCTTCCCTGATCAGTCCAGCTTTCAAGTACTGGCTTCAAACTGGAGTGTGTCCAGAGGAGAAGGACTAGTATGATGAGAGTCCTAGAGTTTCTTCCGTTTAAGGTTCAGTTGAAGAAAGTTGGAGTTGTTTAGCCTATAGAAGAGAATATTTGGTGAGAGGAGTAGCAGTGATGGTGTATGATGGCTATCTTCAAGTTTTTGAAGGACTTTTCTGTGGACAATGATTTAAACTTTTTCTGCTTGGTCCCAGAGGTTGGAACTAGATATAAGGAATGGTAGCTACAGAGATGCAAATTTCAGCTTCATATTAGAGAAATGCTTCCAACAATCAGGATTGTTTCAATGAAGAATAGGCTGCCCCCCCCATTACTGGGTGTTTTCAAATACAGGCTAGTTGACCACTTGGTAAATATATTAAATAGAGGGGTTCCCATTCTGGTGTGGACTAACTAGATGGATTCTCAAGTCCC
Organism: Vombatus ursinus; assembly: GCF_900497805.2. Taxonomy (NCBI): domain Eukaryota; kingdom Metazoa; phylum Chordata; class Mammalia; order Diprotodontia; family Vombatidae; genus Vombatus; species Vombatus ursinus. Next base: position 55,488,634 of record NW_020954557.1, read on the forward strand.
TTCAAAATCTGAGATCCTATAATCATTTTCTTAAAAAATCAAATAAATAAAACAAGCAGAAATAACAGACCCTCAAAGCCATACTTCTATACCATACAAAAGTTTTATTGGGCTCACTGGGTGTCCTGCAGACAACCTAAATCCATTATGTCCCAAACTGAACTTATCTTTTGCCAAAAACCTTTCTCTCTTTTTAACTTCCCTATTACTCTGAAGGGCAACACTATCCTCCCACTAAGCCAGGTTCAAAACCTGGATATCTTTTTCAGCTCTTCACTTTATCTCACCCCCCTCCATATCCAAGCAGTGGTCAATTCCTGCCATTTCTCCTTTTGTAGCTTTCCTTGTTTATGCCTTCTCTCCCCAATATTGCAACCACTCTGGAGCAGGTGCTCATAACCTGATGCTTGGACTATTATAGTAGCTTACTGCATGGTTTCTCTGCCTTAGATCTCTCACCACTCTAATCCACCTTCCTCTCAGCAGTCAAAGTGAACTACGGAAAATGTAGATCTGACTATATCACCTCCGTATTCAATCAACTCCAGTGGTTCTCCATTACCTCCAGGAATAAATATAAACTCCTTTGTTCCACTTTCAATGCTTTCATAATTAGACCCTTCCCTACCTTTCCAGCCTTCTTACACTTTATACTCCCCTCACAAATTCTGTAATCCAGTGATACAAACTTTGTTGATGTTCCTCTCACATGAAACTTCTCCCAACTCTGATCATTTTCAGATTGTTGCTCATGCCTGGAATGCTCTCTTTCCTCATCTCAGCCTCCTAGTTTCCCTTGCCTCCCTCAAGTCTTAGCAAAAGCCCTACCTTCTGCAAGAATCCTTTCTCAAGCCTCCTTAAACTTAGTGCCTTCTCTCTGAGATGACTCCCAATTTATCCCATGTATTTCTTGTCTGTACATAGTTGTTTGTATAGTGTTTTTTGTTTGTTTTACTTTTCTTTGCATCCTCAGAGTTTAGCACAGTAAAGACTCACAGTAAGTACTTAATAAATGCCCATCGACTGAATCACTCAATGTCTTTCCTTCTAAGACATTAGTTCTGAAGCATTAGTAGGGGGACCCAGCTTTATATATGCCAGTGGAGAAATTTTTCTTCTCTCTCCTTTTATTTTATGCCTATAGGAAGCTTCAAAATGAGAGAGGTCCTTAGGGGCAGCAAGCCTACAGTTTCTGCTTGCTGTTGTCCTGGTCTTCTTAGAGTCCTTATGTTTATGTGTAAAAGTACAAAGCTCTTGGTGACAGTAATCAACAAGGAATCCAAATCCAAGGGGTATAATTTGCAAACCTTGCCTGGGACATACAAATGGCTTGTATCCACTATACTAAAATGTCACATTTTCTGCTATTTGCAAAAGGGCAATGGAATCAGGACGGTTCCTGTTGAGTGAAGGAGGAGAACATGTCATTTTACTTCCTTTCCATGTGAATTTTTACATGGCTTGACAAATCAAAATAATGATTAAAGTCATGTGAAAAGTAGATAATCTGTTCTAACTAAAAGGCTTGGATCATTTAGAGGGGAATGCTATTTTACATATAAAAATAAAAGTTTCCTGCTGATTTCAATGAGCTAAATGGATACATTACTCTGTAAATAAATTCTTGACTGCCTGGAAATTTCCTTTTTCTGTATGAGTAAGTATATTTTTAGTTTTAAGATGTAGATAAAGTTCAGACATAATGGCCAAAATCTGCACCACTCACTTCTTTGTGAGTTTCAGTTTTTTGGGGTTTTTTTTGTTTTTTTTTTTATTCTTTAAATCAGAAGATGCTTTGGAAAATACCATGATACTACTGATACTTGCTAAGACCACTGCCTCATGGTTGAGGAGATAAACTCCCATGTGTACTAATTGGAAGTCAACTCTGTTTTATTTTTACCCCACCTCTCTCAAGTATCGGGTGTGCCCCTAAGTTATTATGTCTTTTTATTGTCTTAATGAACATCTGATCCCTTGTAAAGGAGGGATAAGTCAAATTGTTTCCAAGTTCCATTTGTTTTATCTTTGTCTTGCCCCAAGTAGCTAAGGCTGGGTGCTGAGGACCCTGACTTGAGTATTTGTGGAAAATTGAGTGTGAGATGGTACAAGCCCTCTGTTTAGAAATTAATTTGTTTACCTGGCAAGGTGAAGAAAGTTAGGCTATCAGACCATTCAGCTTAAACCTAAAAAACAATTACTTAAAAAGCAATCAAGGACAATGGTGGAAGTTTACAAGCAAGTGGGCAAGCACAGAAGGTCCATATTAGATAAAGAACAATAGATCTGGATGAAATGAATGAAGATAAAACAGAAAGAATATTTAAGCAAAGACCAAATGTCAAAGAAAGCTAAATAGATGGACTACAAGTACAAAAAGGACAAGATCAAAGATGGGGAAGTGTTAAGACAACACTTTTTTCTAACTCATTATATCCTCTTTGCCAACATCTACTTTAATTTGTTGATCTGAGGAGGGTGGTATTGACTATGGGCATCCCTATCCCACTTGATGTACTGCAACCACACTGTAGGCAAATATAGTTATAAAATCATGAGGTACAAGGAGAGTGTACTCAGAGTCAACCTCATCAAATCAGGAAATATCAGAACCAAGGTCAAATTCCATTCCTTGAAGCTTGAAAGAAATTGTGTTAAATAAATTAAAAGAAACATCCTTCTACAGAGCAGATAATAAAATATTCCTAAGAAATACTACAGGTTAGAAATATCAATAGGTTAAAAAAGGGCTAACCAAATTAATCATTTAAGCCAAAACCAAATTAAACCAAATTAAAGGGCTAAACCAAATTAATCATTTGGTTATGTTATTGGGATGCTTAGAATATGCATTTAACCTTTGGAGGCTGAGGTAGGGAGTGATCGTACCTTTACACCTTAATCTTGAATACTTGAATTTGTTCTTTTACTACTCTGATAATTGTATTTAAAGGCAATTGGTTTCTTTTATGATCTTATGTATTTTATTCTACGCATTTGAAAAAAATATTTTGAGAAGGACTTCTAAAGTGTTACATGACTACAAAAAAAAAAGTTAAGGAAACTAGCTTTATGAGCATTTTAAAAAAGCCTGTCTGGGTCAACAATGAGCTTCACCTAGTATGGAAGTTTTTATGTTCTTAGGTTATTGTCTTCAAATTACAGTATCCTCTTCACCCTCTGACTACAAATGAATGGCAAACCATCAAGACAAGGCTACAATTTAATTTCCATTGTAAGGTACTGCACTAACTACTGTGATATGAGAGAAAAGAAAAGATAGTTCCTGTCCTCAAGGAGTATACATTCTCTTTCAAGGATGCAGCATTTACACAGAAAAATATGTTGAAAATAATTTGAAGGAATTTCAAGAAAAACCCACTATCTGACTTAGATTTATTGCAAACATCTGTAGCTAGGGATTCACCCTCTTTTCAGAACCATGAATCTCAAAGTGTCAGTGAATTTAATGGCACAGATTATAGAGTTAGAGAAAAATAGTAGGGACATTAAGAATAAGAAACAAACAGGTGTCAGCGAGGTCAAGGAGTAAGGAGAGGGGAGGGGATTCAAAGAACATTTGGTGCTTATTTTGGGGTCCATGGGCCTAGGGAACTGAATTGAACAGAAGAACTTGAGATAAAATTGTGCAATTCAGTTGCCCAGATGAGATAAGACTCACAGGGGTGTGCTGGCATCAATTGTTAAATTTTCAGCATGAGCATTTACACTTTGGCAATGAGCAAATCTACAAATTGGGGCTTGATTTATTATCGTGTTGATCATCTAGATTTAAAAAGTGGTGGAGAAAATATTAATGATGAAGATTGAACTTAAAAATTTGTTGGGCATACATACCTCCCCTTGCCATCTGCAACTTGTTAAATATTTACCACCATACTTCTAGATAAGGGCACCTTCATGACTACATGGATGGGAGTGAATGGGGGGAGACAATCATCTCTGAAAAATAAGGTCCCAATTATTTAAAGGCAACATTTATGTATACCCACACATGAGAAAAATAGTGACTGGCACTGGAAATCTGAGAAAACCAGTCCTCCCAACTTTGCTAAGTTCACACATAACAATGGATTTTCTTTTTTCCCCCAACATATTCTTATATATAAAATACAATCAAAACAACTATTGTATGCCACAAATCAGACAGTTGTCAGCATTTAGAATGGTTAGTAATAAATACGATGAGAAGACAGTAGAGTTTCAAAATAGGTTATATAAAAAGTACACTTTTTCTACAGGATGGGAGTGCGTTAATGGTTGCAAGATCAGGAAGGACTTCCCATGGGAGGCAGAATTGGTGTTGAGCCTTGAAGAAAGTGAAGGCAAAGGTTAGAAGCCAGTGCCTGGTAGGCAAGAGAGATAGTCTTTGTAAAGGTCCAGAGGCTAGAAAGAGAAAGCCAAGTTCAAAGAACAGCAAGTAGGTTGGTCTGGTTAGAACACAGAATGAAGGATAATGATGTGAAACAAATGTGGAGAGATGGAACCAAGCCAGAATGAGAAGAGATTGCAGATTCTGTCGTGAGATGGTATACATTTTAAGAATGACAAAATGGGGGGTGCAGCTAGGTGGTACAGTGGATAGAGCACAGGCCCTGGATTCAGGAGGACCTGAATTCAAATCCTGCCTCAGACACATAACACTCACTAGCTGTGTGACCCTGGGCAAGTCACTTAACCCCATTGCCTAGTTAAAAAAAAAAAAGGAATGACAAAATGAATTTAATATGTTCATCACGATAGTTTGAAATGCATCTCAGTTTCCCTGTGTGATGAAAACTTCCATTGTACTTCCTACATGAGTGTTTTGTATCTTTTCAAGGAAAAAAAATCATGTTTCTCATTCTTTCATGCCACTTTCCCATTATTTTGTAGCAGCTTGAAATTAACACAAATATAAAAGCAGCACCTTTTGACAATTTTACTCCTCAAATGCTTGATCGTATATGAAATCCTTAGGTTTGGAGTTGTCTTTAAAATTGTCAAAATTCCTTCTTTCTTACTCCATTAAAAATATGTTAGAGTAGAATTGGGGAGGGGGTTAGAAATGTATAACTAGGGGCTTGACAATGGCAACAACAACAACAACAATAGGCATTTATGTAGTGCCTACTATGTAACAGGTATTGTGCTAAGCACTTTACGAATATTATCTCATTTGATCCTCACAATTACCCAATGAAGTAGGTGCTATTATAATTACCATTTTACAACTGAGGAAACTAAGGCAAACAGAGATTAAATGAATTGCCCAAGGTCACACAGCTAATAAGTGTCTGAGGACAAATATAAATTCAGGTCTTCCTGACTGCAGGCCAAGCACTCTATTCATTGCACCACCAAGCTTCCAATAATAATTAGTTACTGTAAGAACTTACTTTTATAAGATATTTTACACTTACAAAATGCTTTCCTGGGTATTTTCTTATTTGATTCTCACAACCATCTGTGATATTAGTTGTTGTTGAATCTTGAGCGAGAAGCCATGTGACATAGTGAATAGAACACTGAACTTGGAATCAAGAAGACCCTACTTCAAATTCTGTCTCTGACACTTAATGACTATATAACCCAAATTACTTAATGTCTCTAAATCTGTGTCCTCATCTGTAAAATGGTGAAAATAATAGCTCCTACCTCATAAGGTTGTTATGAGGATCAAATATGGTAATATGATTAAAATACTCCACTTGGACTCAGTCAAAAGTCTGCACTTGAGAACATAGAGGGCCACGTGTGGCCATGAGGCTGCAGGTTTCTCATCCCTGATTCTAGTCCAATGTCTTTGTTTTACAAAAGAGGAAACTGAGGCCCCAGAAAAGGCCAGTGACTTGCCCAAATCCACAGAGAAAAGCTCTTTCAACCCTTATATTGAGGCTGAACTGATTTAGAGTCAAATGGATAATAAATCTAAAAGGTGTTCCAACTATTAGACCTCGAAGGGATCTAAAATACCACTTTGTCCAACCCCTTACAGATTACAGAGGAATAAACAGACATTCAGAGTTTATATCAAAACATTATCTAGAACCCAGGTAGAATGTGGTTTCAACGAGGTTGTTGAAATTTGGCTTGGAGTAGGGGGGTCAGGGAAGGGGACAGGATTTTAGGAAAAAATGATTGTGAGCAGGTGGCTTATTGCTGGTCACTAGACTCCCAGGTGTATGTGATGACCTCTGTCCTCAGGAAGCAAAATTTTCTGTTAAGTGGCCCATGAAGGATAAGTGCTTTTGGCACTGAAGAGACTAAATTCACCTGGTAGGACTTGTCTTTTCACCCCTAAAATAGGCCAGAGCTACTATCCCAAACTCCTAATGGCTGTGATTTCTGCCTATTAACTTAGGATGTCACAGTAACAGGTGAGCTGCTCTCTCAATTAAAGGCCATTCCTGCCCTGATACCTTCTTCTCATCCATTTAGCCTGGCCATAGCTCTTCCCTTTCCCCACCAATGGGTTTAACATCTCTTTTTTTTCTTTAGACTTGTAGAACCAGGTCACTGACCCTTTAAATGTCATTAATTTAAATGTTTCCAGAGGAAAATCTCTGCCTTTGGGCAAAGCCCTGATTTTGTTATAGTTCATTCATAATGACTATTGGTTTGCACTTGCTTATCCTGAAAAGAATGGGGGGGGGGAGGAAGGGGCACAGGGTATGCAAGAGTGGATTTTTATTTTTAAAACAAGGTCAAGGGAAAGAAATATATGCCCAAATATGTTGAGACATGCGTTCCTCTTTACTGCGTTCTTTATTTTACCTTAAGATCATAAAATACAGTGAACTATCAGATTTACTTGTATGAACATAGATAGATTTGAAGAACTTAATGCATTTGAAATAAATTTATGTCTTTGTGGGCAATTTATTGAAGGGGTAGCAACAAGATGGGGGGAAATGCCGAGTATTACCATCTCCATTTTTCAGATAAGAAAATTGAGGTTCCAAGAAGTTCTATGGCTTTTTTAAGGTCACACCAGTGAGCTGATAAGGAACAGAGCCAGAAATGGAATATAGGTCTTCTAACTTCAAATCCAATTTTCTCCCATTATATGATGTTATAAAAAATAGCATTCAGGTTCTAAAGAAGAAAAAAAGGTTCTAACAGTTTCTCAGTTATGAGGAAGGATATGATTGTGGAAAGAGTAAAAGAGAAAAAAGTAAAGGATTTCAAGTAAGGGGAAAAGGGAGAAGTTAATTGTGTAGAAAATATTAATAAGGAATTATCTTAAAAATTGACACAGTTTTAGAATAAACACTATTGCTTGCTTCCTATCAAAAAAAAAACATTCTGGTAAGCTCCAAAATAAGAAAAAAGTACAAGGGGATTATCTTAGCCTAGACACCCTGAACTTAAAATGATGAATTCTTCAGGGTGAAGAATATTTGTTCCTTAAAAGATCTGTTTACTGTCTTGCTTGTAACTGTGGTATGAGTGATGAATAATGGATGGCAGAGACACCATAACTATCACCATAAAAGTGACAGGAGCACTGGGATCCTTTGTACCTAATTGTGTGGCAACCAAGATTGGATGGAGTGAAGATGAAAGGAATTTTATCCCACTGATAACATAGGCTTTAGTTTCCCAGTAGAAGAAGCTAAGAGGGAGACTAGTCCTCTCTTCCCCTCTTGTCACCTATAAGTAAATACATTACACTCCTTAGAAGGGACAGTTAAATTTCTGAGTTTCAGTAGATTCATCAATCTCTTCATGAGCCAGTTTAAAAATATTTTTTCTTAAGGGCAAAATATCAAAGAATCAATCAATCAAGAGTCTACTTTGTGCCCAGGACTATGCTACGTTCTGGAAGTACAAATACACAGACCTGGAAAGGACTTTAGAGGTCATCTAGTCAGCTAGATGGCACAGTAGATAGTGATGGACGCGGAACAGATATTAGCTAGCTATGTGACCCTGGACAAGTCACTTAATTTTGTTCAATTTCAGTTTCCTCATATATAAAATATTATATTCCTCATACGTATTATATACATATATTACATTCCTCATATATAAAATGATTACAATAATAGCACCTGCCTTATAGGGTTGTTGTGAGAAATAATTGCAACCCAGCAGATTCTAGAGTTAGAGACCCTGTTTCCTAATTATTATTATAGTGTTTTCCTATACTAGGTGGCACAGTGCATAGAGTGCCAGGTCTGGAGTCAGAAAGACTTAGGTTCAAATTCGATCTCATACACTGACTAGCTGTGGTTTCTTTGTTCTATCATTTCAGTAGTGTCTGACTCTGAATGATCCCATTTCGGGTTTTCTAAGCAATGATACTGAGGTGGTTTGTCACGTCCTCCCTCAGCTCATTTTACAGATAAGGAAAGTGAGGCAAACAGGGCTAAATGACTTGTTAGTAAGTATCTGAGGCCAGATTTGAACATAGCCAGACTTAGTTTCAGTACACTGCATGATCTTAGCAAGCTAAAGATGACTATGTGAGGACAATAACTTGCAAAGGGAAGATTCCATTTGGTGAGGCTTGCACTATTTCCAGGTAAATGACCTGGCACTGCTCTGCTGTATTCTTCTGATAGGCTGCTCTCCTGGATGAGAAACCTTTAAATCCTCAACTGATAATGATGGTAGCTGGGGTAGTAGCCTTATGATCAAGAGTATCTGAATCTAGTGTACACCTTTTGGTACTGTCACTGTAATGTCAGGGCCCAGAACTTGTGCCTCACCCCTCACATTTCATCAATTTCAAAATTCAATGCCTCCCATCTTCCTTTTCCTTTTCCTCCCTTTTTTATTTGTACTATCATCACTCAACCACTTTTATCATTTACCTGAACTCTTACAACAAGCCTCCTAACTTGTCTCTCTCTCCACCCAATTCACGCTATACAAAACCACTAGATTCATCTTAATATAAATATATGTATATATACATGTATATGTATATATATAATATATAAAAAGAGAAAGGGAGGCTTTTTTAAAATCATATGTGTGTATATTTGAAATCTCATTAGCTCCCTATTGCTAATTATTCATCAGGTGGGTGGAGTATGAGACGATGGTGTGAAATGGTTGTAAGGTTCATTTCAGTTCTAAAAAGATGATCCTATAAAATCAATTAACTTATCCAGAATTCAAGTCCTTCCGTCATCTGACTCCAATTTATCTTTTCAGCCTCACATCATAACTTTACCCCCAAGTTGAATCAAATAGTAGAGATCACCGCTTCCTATCTTTGCCTCATACCTTCCTGCCTCTGCGCATGACTTGAAACCAGGTCTTCTCTTGGTTCAAAAACCAGCTCTATATTCATTTTACTATGTTGTTTTTCAGTGACAATAATAGCTGGTTTTTATATAAAACTTTAGGTTTATATGATATTTTACATATATTATCACATTTGCTCCTCACTTCTTTGTTAGGTAGGTACAACAAATGTTTATATTCTGATGCTAAATGAGGAAAAGCTGATCAGGGATACAAAACCCAAAGTCACAGATTTAATTAATAGCAGAGTTAGAACCCAACCCACATCCTTTTACTTCAAATCTCATTCTCTTTCTCCTTTAATATTCTACTTGCTATCCTTCAAAATCTAGTTCAAATAATACTGCCTTCATTTTGCTTTCCCTTCACTAAAAAATGGCCTTTTCTTAGCACAGTCCCTGGCACATAATAGGCACATAAATGCTTTATCTATCTGTTTTCATCCTCTAAACTCAAAAAACATTGGAACCTGTCAGACATTTTGTGGGATCATAGATTTAGAGCTGGAAGGAAATTTAGAGGCCAATTAGACCAAAACCCTGATTTTACAAATGAGGAAAATAAGGCCCAGAAAGGTTTTGTGTAAGGTTACACATAAACATCAGGGATAGGATTTGAACTCAGGTTCTTTGGCCTCAGTCAGTGCTCTCTTTGCTGAACTATGCTGCTTCCCTTTATCACACCATACTTTGTACATTTGTTCATGTACATATCTTATCTTACCTACTAGTTTATAAACATCAGCTTATACAAAGATAGACTTCTTATGGATAAGGAATTATGTCTTATCCTATTCATCATTACTGTATCTCCTTTTAGCATCTAGCAAAGTATCTTTCACATATTTGGTGGATGAATAAATAAATGGTATGGCAGATCTTGGGGGAATAATGTAATGTTTATCTTTTTAATGTGCCTCTTCTGGGGAATTCTCTGGTAAAGTCATGATGGTGGAGTACAGAAGCACTCAGCCAACCTCTCCCAACATTTCCCTCCAAACAACTTCAAAATAATACCTCAAATCAACTTATGGAGTAACAAAGTGAGCAAAAGATCAGAGTGAGACATTCTTGCATCCCAAAACAACTTAGGAAATCAGAAAGAGAGATCTGTGACGAAGGGGTGGAGGCTGGCCCAGAACCCAAGTGGGTGAAGCACCAATGAAACTAAGTGGTGGTGACAGAAGCAGTAGCAGCTTTGGAAACTCTCAAGCCACAGATGATGATTACACATTGGAAGGACCAAAAACTTCCACCCCCTCAGAACTGACTCTGAAAACAGGCAAAAAAGCCTGAAGCTTGAAACAGTGCCACTGCCTTGTCATGCCAGGAACAGAACCCGACATTAACATACAATTCCCAATCAAGAAATAGGGTGGGAAAATGATGGGGAAAAAACTGACCATAAAAAGCTACCATGGTGACAAGGAAGATCAAAACACAAACTCTGATAAACTCTGAATGCAGATTGAAGCACACCTTTTTTACCTTCTTTATTTTTATTGTCTTATTTTTGTATATTTTCTTTTGCAGCATGGCTAATATGGAAATATGTTTTGCATGATTTCACATGTATAATTGTTATCAAATGCTTGCCTTCTTAAGGGTAGGAAGGAAGAGAGAGAATTTGGAACTCAAAATTTAAAAATAAATAATTGTTTAGAAATTTTACGTGCAATTGGGAAACATTTAATGACATAAAAATAATTTAGAAAAAAGAATATGGCTCTTCTTACTGGGTGACACCTTAAGTCCATTTTTTAAAAATGTGGCTTCATCCATTGCTATCTTGATTTCTGCTAGGTTAAATCTTATATATTCTGACATTTTAATTTTGTACATGTCCTTAGTTACTCTGCCTCAGTTTATATATATAATATATATAATGATATTGAAAGTCAGATTAAATTTCAATTCTAATTTTAACATGTTTTCCAACATGATATTTTAGTGTGTAATTTTTAATGGACAATTAAAAACATCAAATTATTCTACTTCCGAATTTGTGAGCAAATTTTTATAATTGAAGATTACTAGAATGTGGAATTTTTGTTGTAGTAGTAGCAATCAATGTTTGAGAAATTTCCTCATTTTCTTTGATTTCCACTGAATAGGCAGCAATATTAGTGTGCATATCACCAATGCAGGCAACAACATATTCCAAATTAGAAAGAACTGTATTTGTCATGCATTTTCAAATAAGTAAAGCATTAGTTAAGATTTGGAAAGTTAATCTGGAAAAATTGTCCTCATTCCAGATCACATGACCAATAAGATGTAGGACATTTTATCAAGTCCTCACTTATTAAAAAAATAAATAAAAAACAAACAAACAAACAAACAAAAAAAACTGCTCACTCCACAGGATATGAATGCAAGTATACTAACAAAGTAACAGCCTTGTGAATTAACAATGGATATTATTAATTCCTTGTTCTCTCTCGTCACTCCTGTTCCCCAACCTCCACACTTATATGTGCATAAAATCCACCCGCTGGCTTGGGCTCAAAGGTTTCACTCAGCAATTTCCATGATATGATCTCAGACTTTGTTGGCACATGCTGCCCCCTGCCATTAGCTCTTTAGCCCTTGCAATAAGCAAGACCTTAACTCTGTACAGCCATGTGCGGAGGTAGGGGAATCATTAAGGAGGGGTTTGGGAACACACCATGCTCTGCATAGGGCAGCATCATTCAAAGTGAGTGAACCCTAATGTAGCAGAAACTCAGCCCATAACACCCACTCAACCATCATCTAAGCTGGCATAAAGTGCAGATAATGACTCAGCCCAGCCATAAAACTAAAACTGCACCAGGCATGAAGGAAAGGACAGTGGAATCCAACTGGGCCCAATCTTATCACCCAGAAAAACTCTCATGTGGCAGAGATTGAGACCCGTGTAAAGTAAGTTCCCCAAAGTGGGAAGAAGCTAAGAGTACTTTAAAGTCCAGCCCAGGGGGTAAACACTCTATAGAGTGTTGTTGTCTATTAGACATATTAACACGAATACATTTGTCTATAGGGATGCATAGGTTTTATGGGCCTTAAGATGTTGAAATGTTCTAAATTGGATCAAAAATTAAAGAACAAAAGTCATCTTACTTTTCTTTTTTTTTATAAAATAACTCAGAATTTGGAAAAATGCTGAACTTCTTGGAACCTAAGATTAAGTTACTTCTGTGGTTACATAAGAGATACTGTGGAAGAGTTGAGTTTTCCCTTATCCGTTTCTTTGAACTTAAGTGAAATGGGTTTTTAGGTGGCTTGCAATTTCAATTGTTACCCAAGTGGAAGACAGCATGAAATCATAGAATGAGCCTTGACTCTGAAGTCAGAGGTCCTTCCTGGGTTAAACTATCACTTCTGATAATAATGTAATACTGGACGACGGGCAGCTAGTTGACTCAGTGGATCGAGGGCCAGGCCTGGAATTGGGAAGACCAGGGTTAAAATCTGGCCTCAGACACTTGCTAGCTGTGTGACCCTGGGCAAGTCACTTAACCCTGTTTGCCTCAGTTCTATCATCTGCAAAATGAACTGGAGAAAGAAATGGCAAACCACTCCAGTATCTTTGCCTAGAAAGCCCCCAAAAGGGGTCATGAAGAGTCAGATGTGACTGAAAAACAACTGAACAAATGAATACTGGGCAAATCACTCAATCTATCTGAGCCTTAGTTTTCTCATGTATAAAATGTGGACTAAATGACCCAGAGATCTCTTCCAGTACTAGATGTGTGATTTTATGAAGTATAATTAAAATTGTAAAAATGTAAATTAATTGAAGAAGACGTGATTAGTTCATCTTTTCTCCCTCAGAAATCAACAGTTTTTTTCTGGATTTTCTGGATAAAAGAGTCAAAACAATTTATATTTTTTCTGTATAATTCCAAAGTTTTTCTACCTCCAACAACAATATATTATCATGGTTTTTTCTCCTCATACTCCCTCAATGATGATTTGCATATTGTATCATATTTTCAAATTTTATAATAGTGAAGTGAAACTTCAGATTTATTTTAATTTGCCTTTCACTTATTATTTGTGATATGGAGCATTTTTTCATGTGGTTATTTATCATTTGCATCTCTTTTCTCGAAAACTGTTACTGTTTTCCTTTGACTACTTATCTATTAGGAAATGCCTTCTGCTCTTAGATGTTTGTGTCCATTACAAATATATTTTGGATAACAGACACTTTTCCGATCTATTTAGTTATCCTGTCTCTATAGAGAAAGTACTAAGAAAAAAATAACTCACATTTTTACTGATAGTCAAATTAATTAGGAAATGTCATTTCGTAATTCTCAAAAAGCATCCAAAGTCACAAAACCAAAGCATTTTATAGAATCATTCATACAAATTTTTTTGCATAAAAACTATTAGTAGCAATATAGTTATTAACAAATACATTGGATCTTTAATTTGTCCTAGTGCAGTGGTATACACTTGTAATCCTTGCTCCTGGGGGAGGCTGAGGCTGGCTGATAACTCAGGAATTCTGAACTGTAGTATTGTTAAAGCTACTCTAGTATCTTCACTAAATGTGACACTAGCATGGTAAGCACCTGAAAGCAGATGGTCACCATGATGCCCAGGAAGAAGCTAATCGGCCCAAGTCTGAAATAAAGGTCAAATCTGCCATTCCAGTCAGCAGTGGGATTGGTTTATAAATGTCTACTGAACTTCCAGCCTGAGCAAACTAGGAAGTTCCACCAGTTTTAGAGAGAGAAAAAGAGAGAGAGACAGAGACACACAGAGACAGACAGAGACAGAGACACAGAGACAGAAACAGGAAGATGAGAGGGGAGGAGAGGAGAGAGGAGAGTAGTAGGGTATTCACATTTAGTATGTTTATTTTTTCCCTGATATGAAAATCTTACTGCAGTAATTATGTGGGAAGGGGTTACTAGTTAGGCAGAGCTGCGGAAGATTACACCTCCTACATGGGAAATGATATGTTTCTGTATTCCAAGTGATTCTTTATCATGAATGAAAAAGCATGCTTTTTTTTGATAGAGTAATTCACTAATTTTTTTTTCCCTCCAGCTGAATTCACCATGGTGCACCTGACTTCCAAAGTAATGTCACCTGTTCAGAGAAAAAAATAATCAGAATCTTGGTTACTCTTTCTATTCATATCCTCTTTCTTTATGCTCTCCCAGGAGGTTTGTTAATGGAATAAGTATTGTAATTTGCTAGCATATTCTTAGATCAAATTAATGATATTAAAAATAGGTCACTTTTATCAAAGTACTATTGCCACTGACGGGCAGCATGTCATGACCTTTTACATAGGCATGACTATAAAAGAAAGGAAGGGCTCAAAAGGAATTGCCAAGGTTGCAGCTTGTTGCTGACCTTGTGACCTTGTGATTATCACTAACCAGACCTTTGGAGGTCATAAAAAGTTCCTACTCTGTTCTTAAAATCTCATGGACTGATATAGAATTAAATTCACAAGGCTTTCTCAGGGACCTGCACAGAATAGGGAAGCACCCATATAGACACAGAGGGAAATTCAGCCAGGAAACCAAAATCCTGAAAGATACACTGCTTTGTCACAGAGAAATTTCATGTGACTTTCTTGCTCTTCTTCCTAACCAGACAACCAATGAATGGGTCAGTGCAGAGAGCACAAGCAAAGAAACCTGGGTTCTCTCTGTTTTTACATGTAGTCTTGGGTTTGATTTAGAATGAAAGAAAACCCAATTACCTTGCTATGACAACTGGCAACAGGTACTATCTTTTTGTACTCACAACTTAATTAATCTGTCTTTCTATTTGTGGCATGTAATTCAGTCTTGTTTCACTTATTCCAAAATGCATAATACTGCAGTGGTAAGCACATGGCGTATCACTTTCTTGTTACATGTAATGTAAATGAGAGATGTTACAAATAATATAGAAATAAATACCAAGAGTGAAATTTCTTAATGATAGACTTTGGAGAAATATTTTAATCTTTTTCATTAATTTATGAAGCTGATAGTTTTATATTTCATTATGCCCATCCCTTTAGCTTTCTTAAAGTCAGTAGTAGATAGTAGATAGGAAATAATTAGGATTCTCAGAGTACTTACATTTCTCTAATGCTACTCAAGCTATAATAAAAATAATGTACTTTGGAGAATGCAACAATTTTCTGAAGTCCCATGGAGTACAGTGCTTTGCCTAATCATCCTTAGAAACAGTTTTCTGTTTTAATAATGCACCTAATAAATTGGCAACTAACCCATTTAAAATCCATAAACTAATCACAGTTAACTTTTATGTAGTACTTTAAAGTTTGTAAAGTGCTTTACATGTATTATCTCTTTGATTTTTATAACAATCCTGTAAGGCAGGTATTATTATAACCATTTTTCAAATGGAGATAACTGAGGCTGGGTTGTTAATTGACTTGTATTACATTGGACAGCTAATAAATGCCTGGGGTGGAATTTGAACTCAGGTCTTCCTGACTCCAAGCCCAGCACTCTCTCCACTCTTCCACCTAGCTGCCTAAAACACGAAAGCTAGATTAATGATAAAGATCCAAAAAAGAAAAAAAAAAAGATCAATGTACATAATACAGAGTAATGACTTAGAAAAGGCAAAGAGCATGACCTTGACCTTGACTTCACTTGTATTCTGCTTCTTTGGATTGAAGAATTCCTTTGATTTCCTTGGGCTTAGAGAGAACAGCAACCCAATGTTGACTAAATATATGTATATGTTAGCCTTGCTCCATTATCTACCATCACTCCCTTTCCACTATCCCTTCCCCAATGATTTCCCCACTTTACAAAGCCTTTACTTCACTACTGCCTCCTCTACACAATTAATCTCTTTCTTTTCCCTGGCAAATTTTGGGAATGTTGATCTATACATAGTGCTACTTTGGTTTCTTTCTCATTACCCCTCTTCAAATCTTTATAAGGGCAGCTAGGTGGCACAGTAGATAGAGTGCCACGCTTAGAGTCAGAATGACTCATCTTGCTGAGTTCAAATCTCAGATACTTACTAGGTGTGACCTGGGCAAGTCACTTAACCTTGTTTGCATCAGTTACATATTTAAAATGCGCTAGAGAAGAAAATTGCAAACCACTCCAGTGTCTGTGCCAATAAAAACCCATCAGACATGACTGAAAACAAACTGAACCACAGCAAGGTCTTTATAATCTGCTTGCTATCCTTAACACTCTACTAAAACTACTCTCTTGAAGATCACCAATGGGCTTCTATATCTTCTAGTCCTCTTTTCAGAGCATATTTTATCACTCCCTATTTCTAAAAACTCTCTGTGCTCTCCCTCTATGATATTTCATTGTCCAGTTATTCCTCTCCATTCCTGTCCCACTATAATCCATGGTAATCCTTCACCCTTTACATTCTCACTCAGAGAATTCATCTATCCTTATAATAATAACAATAAATGACATTTATGTGGCACTCTAAGGTTTACGAAGCACTTTGCACACATTCTCTTATTTGACCCTCCCAATAACCTTGTGAGATAGAGACTTTTATCCTCATTTTGAAGAAATTGAATGTTTATTGTCACTTTAAAATCAAGATAGCCAAAAATGAATTCTCCTCAAAATAGTTTCTCCTGTGAACTTCCCTGTCTCAGTCAACACCACCACAATTTTCCCATGCAGTTAATTCAAAATCTTTGAGTCATCTTTGATTATCTCTCTCTTTTATCCTTTACATTCAGTCAAGTCACTAAATCTGCTTGTCAGAATGACAAGGATTGTCTTACAGTCAGTTACTAGAGCAGAGCCAAGGCAAGATCTTTTTTTTTTTTTGTAAGAAGCTAGTTCATGCTGCTATATCTTCAACCCAAGGTCAAGTGGAGTAAGTTTGAAACTGAAGAGAAAACTTAAATGCCAAAGTCAAAGAAAAAGGCAGGCACAAAAGCTTGACCCAAATTAAAGCCAAGGAGGTGAGACAGGATGGTCAAAGAGGTTAAATGAATTGTGCCTGTTCCCATTGTTGATGTCAGAGGTAGGACATCATTATCTCACAAGTAAACTATTTTTACATTATTCCTGTTTTAGATATTCTGTGTTCCTTTCCATTTATATAGATAATTCAGTATAACATGTGTTTTCTTTACTGAGCTCACCATAGAGACACATTTTAAGCAGAAACTAAAAAGTAACCTTGGAATTGTCTTTCATTGAAATTTGCTGTTGTTGAGTTAATTAGTCTTGTCTAACTCTTCATGACCCCAGTTGGAGTTTTATTGGCAAAGACACTGGAGTGGTTTATCAATTCCTTCTCCAGCTCATTTTATAGAAGAGAAAGCTGGGGCTAACAGGGTTAAGTGACTGGCCCAGGGTCACACAGATAGTGTCTGAGGTCAAATTTGAACTCAGCTCCTCTTGACTCAATGGCCCGAATTCTACTCATGCTGCCACCTAGCTGTCCCTTTCATTGAGAAGCTCTTTGATATTTCCTTTAGCTTTTATTCTTCTGCAGTCCAGTAGTCATAGTGTTCATGGAGGACCAACTCTAGTATTCTTGAATTTTGTTGTACAAGTCTAGTATTTGACTAAATCAAGCACAGTAAAAATAACATCATACGTAGTGAATGAAACTTTAATCTTCATTGAGGTTAAGTTAGATTTCTTTTTACATATAAGGTTTACTTTGAGCTCCTTATTCTGAGAAGCAAAACTTGAATTTACAAAATGTCAGTACAAAATGTTATGATTCTAATTTGAAGTATGGAGAATTTCTCATAAGAAATTTAGTTCTTGATAAATTAGTATCATAAGATCTAAGAAACTGAAAAGCTTTGAGGCTCAACTATTGCTCATAAACAAATTCAAAGGATTCCACCTCTACCTCCTCACCCCTTATTCTGCTGTACCAAGCATAGCTATAAGCTAACAAGTAAAATTTTGCTTTCTTTTAAGTGTCAATCCACTTACTTGTTATCTTTTTTTTTTCTTTATTGGTTTGATTTCTAAAAAAAAAAAAAAAAAAACAACTTACTATCCCCCTACAACTTCAGTCTGCTAAAATAGTAAATCCCTTCAAACATCAGTTATTGTCATGAGAGAGAATATGATTGTTATTACATTGCTTTTATTGCTTGTTTTCAGAAAATGCCCTAAAACACGTGGTAAATTGCAAATAGTATTGTGGAGTAAGTGAGGACCAGATGAACAAGTCATTGCCTTTTGAAAAATTAGCATTAGTATTCAAGGCAGCCATTGGTAACTATTTGCTTTTTCCCTTCTAATTACCAGTACAAATAAATACAAATAAACTTTGTCAAATTTAGGTTTCAATAATATTTCTTGATTACCTGAGAGTATTTAGCACATAGTAGGAGCCAAGTTTTATTGATTAATTAAATTTCAATTATTGATTAATTAAATACCTAACAGTCCCTTATTGTTGTCTATAATCCATCCTGTATAAAGCAATATATGGAGGAGTATATAGCAATTATCAGTGACTTTAAATTAGTTTTTCCATATATAGAAAGTCTGTTTAGATTTAATTTTGCAGTTATTGCTTGGTTATTTAAGAATACAGACATAGGAAACTTAACAGACATTAATGCGCATTAGGTAGATCAAAATGAATTCAGAGCATCTTTTACTGTGAAGTATTTTGAAACTTTAAGCAACAGTCAGAAAATATAGTAAGTTAAGATATTCCCAAGGAAATGCCAAGTGCTCATAGATTAAAAAAAACTCTACTTAATGACTCATCCTAAAGCCATCATATACAATAGCCAATATTTGCTTGAATAGCAGAGTTCCTAAAAGACCCTGATACTCTATTTAATCTTCCTGAAATGATGCACAGACTGATGATGTGGGAAATTATGGCAATCTATAATCTTTTTAAGAAAAATTGTTCCCCTTCCCTGTTTTCAAAATACATCATAACAGATTTTTAATTTTTTTTAAATTTAGCCATTTTTCTCCAAAATTAAATTACAATTAATCTTGTCCTAAGATTTTTTTTTGGAAAATAGGAAGAAGGTTGGAAAATTTCTCAGTATCCTGAGAGACAGCTAGAGTATAGACTCAGTCCAGAGAACATTGGTTTTTCCAGACATATGGCAACATGATCATAGATTTAGAGATCAGTTCCACTCACATACTTCTGCTGCTTACTATTTGCATGACCTTGGGAAGATCACTTCCTTTTGTGGAGTCTATCTAGGTCGTCTTCTCTGTAAAAATGAAGAAGTAAAACTAAATTAAATCAAAGGTCCCTTTCAGGTTGAGATAATTATAGTTTTATATGGTGCTTTAAGATTTGTAAGATTTATTATCTCATTTGATCCTCTTAACAAATCTGGGAGATAGGTACCATTGTTACCTCTACTGTATAGTGGATGAAACATTCTGAGATCCTGTGCCCAGGATCACACAGCTAGTATGTATTTGAGGCAGAATTTAAACTAAGATTTTTCTGACACTGTCTAGCACTCTTTTTACTGTTTCACCAAGCTGGCCTAATTGGAAGCACTTGAGATGTCAGAAAAGTCAGAGTTGAGAATTCTTCCCTTTATTGTTTCATATATTAGTAGCAGACATGATTAGTGACCAGAGACTTTGCTACGACATACATAATGAACTTTGGCAAATTAGTCTTTTCTTTTTGTATATGTAAATGAACTCAGATCCTATAATTTTGCTTTTTCACTGAGTTATTTATCAAGATCCAAGCTTGTAAATATTGGCATTCCAAAAGTAATGTTCTGAAAAGGGGGAATTGATCACATACTAATAATCTCATGCCCAATATCATGAGAATATTATTTTTTCACATTATCTATTTGAGTTTTAGTATTTGAGTATTAGAGACAACTAGCTGGCACAATGGATACAGTGCTAGTTTAGGAATAAAGGAGACCCAAGTTCAAATTCTGTCCTTGGGAAAGTCACTTGACACCAATCTACCTGAGTTTCCTCAACTGAAAATGGGGACAATAATAACACCTACTTTCCAGGGTTGTTGTGAGGATCAAATGAGATAATTTTTAAAGTACTTAGTATAGTGCCTGGCACATAGTAGGCATTATATAAATGCTAGCTTTGATTATTAATATTATTACACCATAAACTTTGAATATAGAGTTCTAGACTCTGAGAAATAAGAGAGTGAAGAGATCATCTAGTGAAACTTCCTGCCTGAATCTCACAAATCCTACTGACAGCATCTCACAAGAGTAGATCTCACACTTCAATTGAATACCTTGAGTAATAGTGAACTCATTGCTTAATTGCTAATAGATTTAATTCTAAATTTGATATAAAACTACAGTTGTGTTCTTCGTGTTCTCTGTTGTGTTATAAATGTCTGAAAATTACTATTAGTATTCTATTCTCTTCTTAAAAGAAACTGATTGGAATGAATTATATTTTATGAAAATTGGAAAGAGGTTCAGTTCATCTTCAGGTAATTTAAATTGTCTTTATGAATAGTCATATCAAATATTTAGCATAAATAATTTTATTTGATAAATGTCATAAATATAATATTAAAATTATTTTTTTGATCTGATGTCAGGTTGACTCTTTGTGGTAAACTGTTGCAAGGATATAGATGGTAGTCAGAAAGGATGGGCAAGTATGGATAGGTTGCTTGAAAACTCCCAAATCAATGAAATCAAAAATTCATTTTAAATATTTGAATATTTATATCTTTGGTTTTTTTCATCACCTTCATTTCTCAAGCATGAGTAATGTTTTACTGAGAATGATTCACATTAAAGGGATTCAATTTGTTTCTACTAAACAAAAAAAAATTATAAGTAAAGCCACAAAGAATATGGCCTGGTAACAACATATACAATTCTTTCTCTCTCTCTTGCTCTTCTTTGTATATGGAATTGATTGTTGATGCGTCAAGTTCATAATTATTTTTTTGCTTGTTTGTTTAAAGAAGAAAATGAAGAAAAGAGAAAAGAATATGACCCAGTCTGACTTCATTTAAGTTTCTTGAGCCCAGCTATGTTTTCCCTTTATTCAAAAGATAATTTCAGAATTCACTGAGAGCAAGAGCTTTGTTTCTTGGATCACTTGGGACTTGGTGAGGCTTCTCCAAAAGTCATGCTTGGCACATTTCAAAAGAGCTGAGGTACTAGTCAAGAACTTCTCTGAAATAATCACCTACTAAAAGGAAATAAGGCCAAATGCATATTAATGGCCAAGTAAGAAGATTTGTAGTGAACCTAACCCACTCAGCCAGTAACCTAGCTAAGTTCAAAATTATTCATCTGGAAATGTTCCCACAGAATGCCTTTCCTGGTTCCCCAACTCCTCTACCTCCTTGTATTTTCAGCTAAAATGATCACTTGTAATCTATTTTGGGCAAAGTGAATAAGACTAGGCAGGGGTCAGTTGATGGGTCTTTTAGCTCATTGACTTTGACTTTCCTCCAGGGTTCTGTGCTCCTGATCTGTCATCTTAAGCTCAGGGTGATGGGAATAATTCTCACTTCATTCAATTGTATTTTATTGTGCCTGGGTCTCTACTAAGGTGTCTAACAGGAATATACCAATGATGTAATTCTAGCACTTCCTACCATATATAGTACTTCCCATTTTTTTTCCCTTCCTGACCTCTCTCACTTTCTGTTCCTTTCCATCTTCTACCCTCTTCCCCTTGTTTACCTTTCTTTGGAAGGCTTACTAGGATTAGCGATGAAGGCTTGCTTTTACTATTGTCATTCTTGATTGAAGAAGTTTCTATTATTCAAGTGAAACTAAAAATTTACTAAAACTTTCATGTGGAAAACAGAGAAGAAATATTCACTTATGGAAACTGTCAACTGATGAAATTTAAATGTTATTGAGCAAAAGAAAAGATTTTCTAATAGATTTGTCCAACAATGGAACAGATTGTTACATGAAGTAGTGAACCCCATCATTGGAATCATTTGAGGAAAGAAAATACTTTATGCTGAAATAAAGTTCTAGGTAACTGGGAAAACATTCATTGTCCATGGGCAGGTAGATCCAAAGTAATAAAAGAAAATCTGAGGTAATAACATTCAGGGACAGAGAAGAATAGATTGCTGCATTGAATAAGAGCTTGGAACTGCCATTTGTACTCTATTATCTTATGCTTTCTGAAATTTGTATAGCAGGAAAATATGCTGAACTAAGTGCCAGGAGAAATATATTACCTGTCATCTAAACTTTCTGGGCCTCCATTTTTATCAGGGGTTGACTAGATAATTCTCTAAGATCTCTTCTAGTTTTAAGAGTCTATGTACATGAGGTTCCAGAAAACTTCTTTGTTTTATTGCTGAAGTTACATATTCCTGAAGTTGCTAGACTCTTTAGTGATTACATCCACATACCTAATACCTGCCCACACCTAGTGGAACCTTATGGCTGACATTGCTAATGTCCCTAAAGGGAGCTTGGAGTTAGGGTAAGAATGTTGAACTGAAAACATCATGAGAGCATCAATAAATCTCGTAATCCTTAGTTCTTTACAGAATACAAAACTTGTGTATTGTACTGATGGAAACCAACCAACAATAATCACCAAAGGATGCCCAAGTTGGCATTGTAGAATAAGCATTTTCAAAATGACCACAGGGTCTATAACTGTGAACTAACTACTTAAATTCTATATGGATGTAGCATCTGTTTTCAAAAAACATAATGTGATACTTTGTCCATATTCAGGAAGAATTGTAGCTAGCCATTTTTCCAGATTATTGATTTGGAATAAGTGGGAACTAAATTGAGTTTCTTGCTTGATTTTCTTAAACAACTCCTAATGTACTGTGACATAAGAAACTCCAATTCTGTGCCTTCACATTTGATAATTTGCATAAAGGAATGAATGGGCTTATGGACCTGTGTAATAAGTTAACTTAAACTCATACTATACTGTTCAATCCATTTGTGATGAAAAATTATCGTGTTACTTCTGGTGAATGTCAGAATCATTAGACAGCATTTCAAGAGGCAGAATCCTTTCGCACATGGCATTTCTTAGTATTAAAAAAGGAAGAAACTCTAAGAAATTGTTTCAGAAATCTGCTGAGTTTTTTATTCCAAATATGTACAGCATAAATTGAAAAAAAAAGAAAGACCACAGTGATTCTGTGTAAAATTAATATTTCAGGAGAGAACTTGTAACACAGTTACAAATTGAAATGCCCTAAATCTTTATGTTAAAAAGGCAAAATACTGATAAACTTTTCTTTTCCTATTAGTATGTGAAATTCTCAGATATGTTGTCCTTAAATATTCATTGACCTTTTTAATGCTTTTCTTCTCTAGTCTGTAAAATATTTACATGTTTCTTTTTCTAAACACTTCTAGCCCCTTAAAGTCAAGTCCAAATATATCAAAACTAATTCCATCTTTTATATAAAAAATAATAGCTACTCTATCATTTTACAAATCTAAAGATGGATTAAAATAAATAAAACATTGACTGTCAAATGAAAAAGTGAAATAAAAGGTCAAGCAGGAAATAGCTCAGTGTATTGTTCAAAAATGACATCCAAATTGTCAGACCAGAATATCGTAACAAGTTGAAAAAGAATAGAGAATTCTACTTGGCTACTTGGGCAAGTAGCAATTGATACTACTTTCCCTTTCTTCTTAGGAGAGGAAAAAATACTACAAGAGAAGTTTTGAGAAACAGGGTCACAAAGGAGCAAATCAACCACAGAAAAATAATGACATTTGAGAGGTAGTGCAGGGTAGTGATTAATATGAGTGCTGACCTTTGAGCCTAGAAGACCTGAGTTCAAGTCCTGCCTCTGATACTGACTGTGTGACCCTTGGGAAGGCCCCTAATCCTCTTGCCCATTGCAACTCTCTGAGACAATTAGTTGCAGAAAAGGTGCAGACTTGCATTTATAGAGGAAGTTTTCTCATCCCAGCCCTACAATCTCAATGAATTCACAGTTCCAGTCCAAGGTCTAATAATAATTAGGACTAGTACTAAGGAGTTTAATGTGAAAGAGCACAGGATTACTGCCATATTCAATATCCAAAGATGATAATTTCTCTTGAAAAGTACCTTTATAGCACTTGTCCAATTCTGTTAAATAGGGAAATGCCTTCTTGATTATCCACGTCAGCACTGATGACTACTGTATTTTATAACTTAAAGCAAATGGATTAATAATAATGGTAATTTTCTCCCAGATAACATTTACAGCAAGTTCTATTCTTGCTCACATGTGTGACTAATGCTTTCTTAAAACTTGGTAATTTGACGTAATGTTGTTCTTTACTATTACAGTTGGAGGATACAGAAATAATATTATTTACGTTGGCAAGTGGGCCATGTGCTTCCAAGGGCACGTAAGGGAGTGATTGAAGTTTAACTTGAGGTAACCAGGAGTCACAGTATCTTCACAAAAACATGTATGGTATAGGTGATAATATTTCACCACATGTTAAAAGAAACAAAAAGAGTAGCAGAGGAAATGAATGGCATTATGAAAGAAATTAAAACCTATGCATATTATGTTTGACTTTAAGAATAATGAAGTAGTAATAGCTCCAGGCCCTTTATTTACTCTGTTGAATTACAATATAGCACTCAGTCATCTTTCTTAACAGATTTAAGTTATTTCAGATCCAGTCCTGTTTTCTTCATTTCAGTTGTAAGATTCAGCTCATGCCCTAGAGTGAAAACACTTATAAGACAGCATTTGTTGCCGCAACACCTTGACAAATGATCGGTTTCCATTGTAAAAAATGTCATCAGCTGAGAAGGCAAAATGTGTCTCCGTATGTATGTATGTATATAAGTATAAACATACGCATGTGCACACGCACACCCACCCACACACACATATTTGTCATTCTTGCATCCAGCTATTTTAAGTGAATTTGCCCATTCTCTAAGCAGATTTTATTCACGAATATTTTACTATCAGCTATTTTGGCTCTTTCAAGCCCCTCATGCTGCAGCAGGATTGCCAGTAGTATGATATACAGAAATGACAAAGAAGATCTGGAAACATCTGGAACCAGAATAAAATCCAGATATCCTAATCATTTGGCCCAAACAAGAAATACCCTCTGAATTCACATGAGTATTTCAAATTGTATTAACATTTTACAATTAGCTACAAATCTAGATTCTTGAACTTGATTCTTGAAACCTGTTAACTGCAGAATTTTCAACTTTCATATAATTTTGTTTTTAAAAGATTATCAAGATATAGCTTAATATAGTTAAGTTATATATAATACCACATAACATATAGTATTATATATAACATATAATATATAATATATAGTATTATATATCATGATATATAATAATATAATATAGTTATAGAAAGCTGACCTTGAAGTCAGAAAAACCTGGATTCAAGTCCTGTCTCTGACACTTGCTGGCTGGGTGAACATGGCAAGTCATTTAACTTTCTCTGTTCCCCAGGTAACCCTCTAATATGATAAGTTGTGGAGAAAGGATCCATTTGTCTTCATAGAGAAAATTTCCTCAATTTTCCATACCAATGGAACAATGAAAAAAAAAATCCAATTCAAATTTATCAGTTTGATTGTCTGGGTTTAATTGTAGATGCATTTTAGTTGAGTCCAAAAAAACCATTTTAAAATAGGATAATTTTGGGAATTCTAGGAGTTTTATTAAAGTTTGTATTGATACTCAACATAATTTTCATTAAATGTTAAAATATACTTTTATCTGTCTTAAATTATTATTCATTCTTTGCATATTCTCTTCAATAAAGGAACCCAAAGGATTAATATTGTGGTGAGCTCATTGTATAACATTCAAGATTTCAGTAGCATGACTTTTGGACCAGAAAAAAATGAAATTTTTTAAATAATCTGCAAGTTTCATAAGGATAGTCTTAATACTCAGAGGAAAATGTCAAAAAATCATATGGAAGTTCATAAAAGGTTTTATTTAGAGTACTTTAAAAAACAAAGAGAAAGTTAGTTACAGTCATAAAAAGGAATTCAGTAAATGGTTTATAACAAAAACTTTGACCAGGAAAAAAATGAATCCTCTCTTCAATACTACATTTAGGTTAAGGAAGTCAGTTGCATTCTTAGCCTCTAGAGAAACCAAAACATATTTCTTTACAAGATGAGTCTTAAGAGAATCATTTTAGGTTATGTTACATGACCCACCTAAATTTTATGGTACAAATTGAAGAGAAAGGAATTGGACACACATAGAAAATACAAGTATTATTAACACATGTGGTATTTAATTATCAATTACATCTCTTTAATAAGTCCAGAACATTTACATATGTTGTGAAGTTAAGACTTTGGAAAATATTTAGCTTTCCTGAAGAAACCTGCAGAAAACCTAGCTACAAAGTACTTCCTTTAGCAGTTTTCTCAGAGAGCAAATTCACAGGAAAAGAAATGTAGATTTTTGTAAAGCCTGAGGGCCAACCTTTTTTTTTATTTTCTTGTTAATTTTATCCATTATACACTCAAGAATTTCAGATTCAAATTCTATTAATTTGAAAAGGACTATAGTCATGATAATTGCATGTAGAATTAAAAAAAGGTAAAAGTTAGGCAATATTTTTAGCTCAAAGTAGAAAAAGTTCCATGGATTTTGTTATTTCGAAATGACATTTGTTAAGTGATTATTTTCTTATCACAAAAATGTCTGAATTTCCCAGTTTTGTGCTCAAACAAATAAAAGGAACAAAGTCATTATAGTCTTCTTCTTAGTTCAACAAAGTGGAAGAACTTATTAGCTAGTGAAGGTAACAAATGAGTCAGTTCAGTTTAACCATCCTGTCCTCAATTGGACACAATCCATGTTGACCAATTGTTGCTAACAAAGCCATATAAAATCACAGATATTTCCCAGGATGCGTTGGATTTCCCATAACATCTTTCCAGGGACATAGTCCAGCTTGTAGGGTCTTACATGCTTCTAGCAGTGCTTCTGTGACCCTTCACTTATAAGCTTTAATGATGGCTAGGGCCAACTTAAGGCAAACTTGTGAAACAGGACCACATATGTCCTTGGGGCCTTCTTCCAGTGTTCATGTCCCCAGACTGACTGGTATGACTTACCTGATCCATGCCCAAACAATCACCTGACCCCCATCAATGTTTACCTGTCCTTCTTACTTGTTCAAAATCCTGTTCTCTATTAGGTGATAGCTAACTACTTCGTGAAACTAACTCATGTTAATGGGAGCTGATATGCCATGCTATTCAGCTATATTTTTAAAGAGGCTGTCAGTTGCTTATACTTTACCATTCATCTCTTGTCTCCTGCCTGGGACCAAATGAAGAAAATTGCAGGCAGCTTGATGGAGGAGATATTTATCTGTCTACTCAGGTTTTGTCTTGTCAATTCAAACTCCATAGCATCTTTCTCTTCTACTCATCTCAATTCAATCTAGTTTAGCCTATGTTTATCAAGTACCTGCTAAGTGCAAGACACTATGCTAGGCTCTATTAATACAAAGACAAAATAAAAACAGTTTCTGCCCTCAAGGAGCTTACACTCTGCGCTGTCATGGCTCACAAACTATTTCAGGCCCTTATCACCTCTTGTCCTAGGTGCTCACTAGCCTCTTACTGGTCTCCCTATCTGATCTCTGTACTCTACACCTAGCTACAAAAAGAAAGAGTTTGGGAACATTTTCTTTCCCTGCTGGGGGAAAAATGCTTCAGTAGTAGTTCCCTGTTGCCTTTAGGATAAAATCCAAACTCTTCAGTCTTATATTCTGTCACAATCTGATTCTAACCTATCTTTGTCATCTAATTACCCCTTCAGAGCCTCTACATTCCAGCCAAACTATAATACTAGCTGTCTCCATTACGTAGCTCCATATATTCACACAGAACACCTCCCATGGCATGGAATGCACTCAT
Organism: Vombatus ursinus; assembly: GCF_900497805.2. Lineage (NCBI taxonomy): Eukaryota > Metazoa > Chordata > Mammalia > Diprotodontia > Vombatidae > Vombatus > Vombatus ursinus. The sequence continues at coordinate 55,516,726 of NW_020954557.1, forward strand.
ATTTGCTTATCAAAACCCTATTCTAGGGGCAGCTAGGTGGTGCAGTGGATAGAGCATTGGCCCTGGAGTCAGGAGTACTGAGTTCAAATCCAGCCTCAGACACATAACACTTACTAGCTGTGTGACCCTAGGCAAGTCACTTAACCCCATTGCCTAGCTTCCCCCCCAAAAAACCCTATTCTGCAATAATAATAACTAACATATGTAAATTTTACAATTTACTATAAATAAAACAAAAAATATTTTAAAGTTTAATTTGTGTGCATTGTTAGGTTTGATCTTCATAACAACCAGAAAGGGATAAATAGCAAAATATATTATCACCTCCATTTTACATATGAGGAAACTGAGAAACAGCTAAATTATATGACTTTATCATAGTCAAATAACTAATACCTATTATAGGAAGTACTCTCCTAAATACAAATCCAGCACTTTCCATCATATCATGTTACCTCTTCAGGGCTCAATCAGATGTCATCTTCTCCTTGTCTAGCTACCCCTCAGTTGTCAGAGCTTTCTTTTCACCTGGTTTACCTCAGGTTATACTGGTGTGTAAGCATGTTGTCTTCCTGCCACCTTACTGGTATAACAGAAACTTGTTTTAGGTGAAGGTCAATTTTGCTTTTCACCTTTTCCCCCCAATACTTTGTACATTGTAGGACCTCAATCAAATATTATCTTATTGAAATTGAGTTGGTTTTAGATTGGCTGGACTATATGGAGGACCTCAACACATTGGAACATCGCTACTCTACTTTATCTTATGGCCAACCCTAAGTAAGATCACATTGGTGGACAGGGAGATCAGAGAGTCACACAAAAAAAGTAAATTCAACACAAATACAATCTAAAAACCCCAGACAATGATTGACAAACAAATCATAGGTAGAGATCCTCCAGAAATGGCTTAAAACAAATAAAAATTAGCTTCTTTGTACTTACATATAACTAAGTGGCACAATGGAAAGAGCATGGGACTGGAGTCAGGAAGACTTTATTCCAAATCCAGCCTCAGACTTTTCCTAACTGTATTGCCCTGGGCAAGTCATTTAACCTCCATCGCCTCAGTTTTCTCAACAGTAAAGTGGTAATAATAATAGCACCTACTTCACAGAGTTATTGTAAGAATCAAATGAGGTAATACTAAATAAACACAAGATTAGGGTGAAAGTAACTAAGGTACAAAAGGATAAGTCCTATAATTACAGCATCATTTGCCTTGTGTTCTAACGTGTTGATCTGAACACTACAGATAGGATAGTATGCACTACCTTATAATAAACAAAAAGGACAATTTGCCCTGGTCTAAACATTGTCAGAGTTCCTATCTTCCCTATGAATGACTCCACTCTGAAAGATTGTTACTTGATGAAGTAGGAAATTTTTTGGTGAATTGACACAGTGGGAAGAAATACAAGCTATCACTAGTAGGTACATTTCTAAAAAAAAAAAAACCTCTAAATCATAAATTTTTAGAAAAATGTAAATGAAAATGACTGAGATACCACCTCATACCTATCAGTTGGCAAAGCTGACAAAAAAGGAAAATAACAAATGGCAGAGGGGCTATGGGAAAAGAGGTATACTAATGTACCATAGATAGAGCTGTGAACTGGGCCAGCCATTCTGGAAAGTAATTCGGAATGATGGGCAAAAAGCTATTTAATTGTGCATACCTTTTGACCTAGCAATATTGCTACTAGTTCTGTATCCTCAAAGAGATCAAAGAAAGGAAAAAAATGACCTATATGTATAAAAATAATTATAGCAGCTCTTTTTGCATTGGCAAAGAATTAGAAATTGAAAGATTGTCCCCTAATTTGTGAATGACTGAACAGGTTATGTTGTATGATTGTAAAGAATACTATTATGCTACAAGAAATGGTGAAAGGCTGTTCAACCAATTACTGACTACTCTCTGGGTCCTGACATTCAAAATTTCTCTGTTCATTTACGTGTTAAACCTTGGTCCATACCTTTGCAGCTTCTCCGCAAGGATATCATGAAAGACTGTGAAATGTTTCCCTGGATTCCAGATATTAGCATTTATATAGTGCTTTAGGGTTTTTAAAGCACTCACAAATATTATATCTCATTTGATCCTCACAACAACCCTAGAAAGTGGGTGCAATTATTATCCCCCATTTTCCAGAAAAGTAAACTGAAGCAAATAGAGGTTAAGTGACTTGCTCAGAGCATAAAAATAAAAGAAATGGTGAAAGGGATAGTTTCAGAAAGACCTAGGAAGACTTGTATGAACTGATGCAAAGTGAAATAATATGAACCCAGAAGAAAATTTATGCAAGAACAAAAATACTATAAAGACAAACCACTTTGAAAGACTCAGTAACTCTAATCAACCCAGTTCTGGCATCCTCATTATGAAACATGCTACCCACCTACAGATAGAGAGTTGCAGGACTTAAGAGCACAAATTAAAGTATATTTTATTTTGTTTTTTAACATGTCTAATATGGGTATTTCCTTTGCTTAACTACATATTTGAATTTTTTTTTAATTTTCTTGCTTCCTCAATGAGTGGAGAGGGAATGTGAAAGGGAAAGGAATGATAAAAGAAAAGAAAATTGAATTTAACAAAAGAGAAAGTAGTTCAGTGTAGTGGAAAGAGCACCTGATTTAGATTACAAACAGCAGAACTAGAATCTACTACTCTGGAGGCATCACACGCTTTCTGATCCTCAGTTTTATCCTCTGTAAAATATGACTAATACTTATATCACCTACCTAAAAGAGTTTTTGTGAGGATCAAGTAAGGTTGCATGTAGATACATTATCAAGTATGAAGTCCTAATAGGTAAATAATGTTGAGAATGCTTGTTATAGCCCTCACCTTCACTGTTTATCACATCCTGACATTCTCTGGGATTCTTTCCACTTCAACTCATGAACTGAACCCAATTCTCTAATTTTCTTTGTTTCTTCCTTTCTTCCTCTTTTCTGCTGCTTCAGAGAAATGGCATTTGAAGAGTCTGATAGCACTTTCTTTTCACCACAGCCTGCTTTTTAACCATAACTACTTTGGATTTCCTATAGCAAACTAAGAACTGTCCTCTCTTACTGTAATTATAGAACAGCAATTTAAACTCGCTTACTCTGATTTCCCTACTACAGTGGAAATCAAAGTATTATCATCTAAAAATACTTCTTGTGAAGCAGTCACACGCTTATGTTATTTGGGGCATAGACAAGATGAGATGAACAAAAAGACTCCATGATTTCTAGGGAATTTACTTAAAATGGGCATATTTCTCCTTCACTTAAACAAAAGGGTACTAATGATACTTGGTCACTAAAGACAAAAATCAGAGTTTCTAAGACTTCTCTTCCGGTTTCTTCAGTCTCACTAAGTTTTAAGGTACATGACTTATAGGAAAAGGAACAATTTAACCACTGGAACAATATAGTTCTCAATGTGAACCAATAAAATTCTAAAAAACAACAGTGTAAGTTAAAATACCCTTTACTTTTCTTTCTCAAAAATAATAGATTTTTCCACCAGTAAAATAAAATCTTTGTATCATCAAATTATTGCATTCTATAACATGTTAAATCTTTATTCATATTGCAATAAGACATCTAATTAAGGAACTATTTACTGAAGCTGAGTTAAATATCTGAGAATTTGGATTAATTGTTTAATTTAATTGTATTCATTACTAAAGCAGAAAAACAGAAGTGTATAGAGTCAGAGAACTGGCCTTGAAGCCAGGAAATCCTGGGTTAAATTCCCACCTTTGGTATTTTTAAAATATAGTGAATCATTTAACCTCTCAGTCCACCAGGAACTCTCTCATTCCATAAGTTCAGGAGCCCTTTATACCAATAGAATCACAGATACAGTTCCTGTCCCTTTCCTCTTTTCCTAACTGCCGAAGTAAATATCGGCATTTCCAGTCAACCAGAGAATGTGTTTGCCAAAAATCTACTTCTCCAGATTTTAAAGTACAATTTCACTAGTTTACTAATATGCATAGTCAAAGTAATTTGATTAGGAAGTAGAAATAGAAAAAAAAGAAAAAAGAAAGGAAGGAAGGAGTTGTAAGAGCAACCGGAAAAAGAGGTAGGTCAGCCATATAGCAAGAGGCAGAGATGATAGATGTGCAGTCCAAATGTTACACTCATGTTCATAAAATATCAAAAGAACCAGAGGAAATCATACAAGGCATGGGATAAAGGATTCATAGAAAGACATGGCTATGAAGCATATAGAATGAGAAAGCACGGATATGTTGTGATTGGTACCAGAAGAGGAAACACCAGTGTTTATGATATCTTGGCTCTGTTGAATTATAGGCAGCTAAAGAACAGTGTTTAGCAAATCATGGATTACTGTTAAGAAAAAAACATTTGAAAAACAACTTATATGTAGTAGACTGTTGGACTTTATTGGCTTCTAGATTTTTCATAGAATATTTTGTGAAAAATAAACTATCAATAAGATTTCTTTGCTGTGTAACATTTTTATCATCTACTTGGGTAAAATTCTGGATATCATGTTTATAAAATTTTCAAATGACATGAAGCTGAGAAGGATAGCTGACATAATGGATATCAGGGTTGGGATTCAAAAAAGATCTTGACAGGCTCAAATATTGGGCTAAATCTTATAACATGTACTTTAAAAATCAGTTACAAATTATGAGATGAGAAAAGACAACAGTTTGCAAAAATATTTAGGAGATTTTAGTGAACTGAAGGGGTCTATATGTGTCAACAGTGTGGTGTGGTGATGAAAACATTTAATCTTGGGCAGCATTTAGAGAGGTATAGTTTCTAGGAGTTAGGTGATGATAATCCTACTGCATTCTTCCCTGGGTAGACAACATCTGGTGTGTTGTGGTTAATTCTGGGTGCTACAAGAAGAACATTGATCAGCTGAAGAGTACCCAGAGGGGGACAATCAGTTTGATGAAGGGTGTTTAGTTTATGCCATCTGAAAATTAGTTAAAGGAATGGGAAATATTTAGCCTGGAGATGACTGAAGTGTGTTCAAGTATTCGAAAGGTTGTCAACGATGAGAAGAATTAGTTTTGTTCTGCTTGGCCCCAGAGAGCAGAACTAGGAGTGATGGGAGAGGAAGTTACAAATTAGCAAATTTTGGCTTGATACAGGGAAAAAAAACTTCCTAACAAGTAGAGAATGGGTTATGGTAGGTTTTAGTTGGTCCCTTCTCCCTGGAGGCCACCAGGCAAAAGTTGGATGTCGTGATATGACTTGTCAATTATGCTATAGAGGAATTTATATTACATTAAGCACAAGTTGGACTAGGTAAGTTTTAAAGTTACATCCAAATTTGAGATTTTGTGAAACTTACATTTAAAAATTAACAGTCAATATTTATATAGTGTTCTACTATTTATTGAGCCCTTCCCTATTAATGTCAATTCTGTAAAAAAAAAAAAAAAAACAAGATTGTCTCTAAAGAAGAACAAAGAATTTTATAGAATCTACAAGATTTTTCTAGAATATTAGAGTTAGAAGGGATTTTAGAGATCTTCTAATCCATCTCCCCTCCAAATTTACAGACAAAGAAACTGAAGTCCAAAGACATCAATCTGCTTACCTATGGTCACATAGTTAGTAACAGATGCAATGCTAAAATTCTGGAGTCTGGAATTCCAATTCAGTGTTTTGCCCTTTATGCCATTGCCTCTCCAAAAAAAAAAAGTATTCCATAACTTATGGAAGAAGATATTATTCAATATAACTACACAATAAGAATTAAGTTAGAATGGTTGGGTAAAATTAGATGTGTTCTTTATCTTGCTATGAGACCTTTGGATTTACCTAGTTGCTTAGCCTAACCTCAGATGAGCTTCATATCACTAATTTTGGGGAGCCAGAAGTAATGAAGTAAAAAGTACATTTTTTTCAGTTAGTCAAAGGCAAGAATAACTACCAAAATTCAAAAGAACATGAGTTACATTAAAATAAAATGTAACCAATTGTCATAATTCAGTTGAAAAACCCTTATTTATATATAGCTATAGCTATAATTACATCTATTTAGTATATCTATCAATATCTATGTGTACATATATATGTATATGCATACACATGCTGTCTCCTTTGATAGAATGTAAGTTCTTGAAGGCAAGAACTGCTTCACTTTTGCTCATTGCTGGATTATACAATGGCTTCTTGATAAATGCTTGTTGATTAACTGAAGTACAACCAATCAAATATCAGAGTTGGTGACCTGATCTTCCAAGCCTATCAAGGGCATAAGAAAGATAGAACTTGGGTTAATCATTACTTTTTATCATTCTATAGAATTATAGTTGTTTTAGAGATGACTGGGGACCTAAGGAATTACCTAGTCTAAACCCCCAATTTAATGAATAAGGAAACTGACACTGAGAAGTTCATCGATGTCCCCTTGGATTTTCCAGCTAACTTGGGGAAGGGTAAAGAGTAGAAGCTAGGTGTCCTGACATCCAGTTCAATGTTCTTTCCACTCCACAGTGCATTACCAACATTTCCTACTTGTTCCTGCATTCCACCCTCACTTTCTCAAAACTCATTACTAGAACGTGATAGAGTGGGAGAACTGCAATTGAATGGGAGTTTTGCCTGAATAAAGATTGAGAAAATAGTCTCTCTTCAATTGGGTTTCCAAGTGACTCCAGCATTCCTATTACTCAATTTACTAGTTAGTAGTAGCCACTCTCTGAACTTCACATAAAGTGCAATCTAAATAAACTCAGAAGAAAAAAGAATACCTAAGATATTTGTCAAGAATCATTGATGGCTAACGCAGATGTTCATTTGTATTTCTAAAGCAAATATGCAGAGGGATTTTCTATTATATGCATTTCCATCATGCTAGGAGCAGAGAGTAATAAAGTAGTGAAACTTTGCTAAGTTTTAATGACAACACCCTTTTGCATTCATCAGCTCAAGGATGACATTTATAGGAGATACTGCTAAAGGGATCTGTAAAAAAAAAATGAAAGATATTTATTCAGTCTAGTTGCACTTTGTCTTTTCTTCAAAGAGTGTTTGCTGAAGCAACAGACTAGCAAATACATCTCTGTCAACATCTGTTCTCATTTTCCAAATTGACAGCATTAGGAAGTAAAAGCTGGGAATAAATGTTATTCTTAAACCTTGGATCAAGATATAAAACTATATGCTGTTACCAAAAAAAATCTTTTTGAAAATATCTCAAAACATTACTGGTCTGAGCCAAACAAGGATCTTATTTTTTCCACCATTATTAAAAGTTTGCCAACATTTGCCATGTTTATCAAATATTATAGCAAATGGGCAGGTTCAGACATATGGGTCATATATATTTCATCTGTAAAAGTTACTGTCTCTATGTAGACTCCTTTTCAGTATTCAGTATTTTATTTTACAGTACTTAGAAAATGAAAACAAAGTCATTGTTACCATTTTTCCTTCATTAGAGGGCTATTTCATATTTCTATCACTTCAAAACTCAAAGTTTTATGTTTTTATCAATATGACTCTTTGTCCCCCTGCACATCTTAGTAAATGGCTTCATGAATTACTATCAGTAAGTTGAACTCTAATTTAAGAAGGCAGTGTGGTTGAAGGATAGAGTAGAAAGGGAAACAGATATGAGTCTAGTTGATTTATTGAAGAAAGCTCTAGGCTTAGGGTCATGAAAACCTGAATTCAGATGCTACCTCACACATTTTTAGCTGCATGACTCTAGACAAGTCATTTAATCTCTTTATGCCTCAGTTTCCTTATCTGTAAAATAAATGCATTTTATATCACCTATAAAATAAGGAGGAGGGACTCAGGGGTCTCAAAGTTTCCTCTGTCTCTAAATCAGTGATCCTATCCCCCCAGATCCTTATTGACTATGTGTCCATGCAAATCTTGTTTAACATCAATCAATTAAATGGGAATAATAATACTAACATAATCCTTGGCTCAAAGGTCCATTTGCATGTGACTCTCTTCATTGGTAGAGATTTGTTACTCAATGCTCCTCATTTGTATGTCCGCCCCAAAATTTCTAATTATCTCGTTTGTTCCTCATAACAACCCTGGGAGGTAGGTGCTATTATTGTCCCCATTTTACGGAGGAGGAAACTGAAGCTAACAAAGGTTAAGTGACATGCCCCGAGTCACACAGCTAGTCAGTGTCTGAGGCTGGATTTGAACTTAGGTTTTCCTTACCCCAGATACACCATGGTACCCATGGGGTACATTCATCATTCTAGAGACTTTACTTGCTTTTCCTGAACTCCTGAGGGTAGCAGTGTAGCACTCGGACTTTCCACCTGTCATCCTACCTCTCATTGTTCTATCTATAACTCTCACCAGCCTATCTTCTCTTTTTGACCCTCTTTTCACATCCTTGACATAGGCAAGTGTTCCAGTCAAATCTGAAAGGGTCTCATGCTTTACAATTTAAGGTTTAAATGTGGTTGGAATGGGAAACACTCAGATAAATATTCAGGACCAATACTGAAGATGTACAAGCTGAGCCCAGAAATGAATAAGAGAATTTTCCTTAAAAGAAACATTTAGAGGAAATACATCTATAGCTGGGATTTCATCAGTGTAGGGAAGTCCCATGGTAAATCTGAAAAACTACTAGATATGGGAGTCAAAGAACCTTGGTTTAATTTCCAGCTCTGTTTACTATCTGTGTAAATCTGATCAAATCAAATAAAATCTCTGAGATTCAGGTTCTCCATCCGTAACATGACAGGGGCTGGGTTGGAGAGGGGTTAGACTAGATGACCTTTGAGGTTTGTTCCAAAATCTTTCTAGACTGAATTAACTACACTGCCCAGGGAGGACTGCCCAGCTAAAAATAGATACATAGACAAAAATGTTTTTTTAAAATATCAATATATCTATCATTAGCAGAATAAGCCAAGTAAATAATTTGATCAATGTTGCTTTGTTCAAAGAAGCTGTACCATTGTTTGTTTTAAAAGTTTTTATATTCTAGTTTTTGTGTTCAAACATTTTTATTTCATTCAAAAGTAAAATTTATTTAGAGAAAAGGAGCATGAGGAATTATAGGTTAAAACTTTGGTTTATAGAAGCCAGAAATCTATTCAGTGTTTCAAGATTCAGTAGTCAAAAAAAAAAAAAAAACATTTATTAAGTGTCTACTATGCTCCAGGCACTGTGCTAAACCCTTGGGATACAAAAAAAATGTAAAAGATATCCCTTGTTCTCAAGGAGCTCACCATCTAAAAGGGGAAGACAACCCTTAGACAAATGTGTTCAAATCAGTTATAAACAGAATAAATTGAAGAGAATCAGCAGAAGGAAAGCAATAGAATTAATAGTAATCAGGAAAGGATTTTGAAAGTGGGATTTTAACTGGGACCTAAAGGACCCTATTTGACAATCTGGTGAAATCTCTGGACCTGTTTTCAGAATAGCATTTTTAAGTATTTAAAATGTATAGGATTACAAAGGAAATTAATTATGTTCAAATAGCCATTAAAATATTTTTCTTAAGTTCATAGGCAGCTAGGTGTCATAGTGTATAGAGTCCTGGGGTCAGAAGGACCTGATTTCAAATCCAGCCTCAGATACACACTAACTGTGTGATTCTAGGCAAGTCACTTAAACTTTGTTAGCTTCAGCTTTTCTCAACTGGAAAATGAGGATAATAATAGCACTTACCTTCCAGGGCTGTTGTTTGGATCAAACAAGATAATATTTGTAAAACACTTAGCATAATGTCTCACACATAGCAGGTACTATATAAGGGCTGGCTGTCATCATCATCATCATCATCATTCCTGAAATCTATCCATGTTTAGAGCCTTTGATCTAGAGGAGGTCCTCGATTCCTTCACACAGTAAACTGTAATAATAATAAAAGCACTTTAATGCTCACAAAGCACTTCATATAAACCATCTCATTTAATTCTCACAACAACCCTATAAGGTAAGTGTCATAGCCAGAAATGGGAAAAATATGCTAAAAGTCATAGAATCATTGAACATTAGAGTTAGAAGAGACCTTAAAAATCATTTATTCTAACCTTTTCAATTTGTATCACTTTATAGATAAGGAATCTGAGTGCCAGAGGGTAAGGTGATTGCTTTTAGTCACACATCCAGTTAGTGGTAGGGACAGTCTCAAATCTGGGGTTCCTCACTCTCATCTGGTGCTCTTTCCACTATCAAATGTTCAGTCTTGTTTCATTGTGTAAATATGAAAACACAAGAAAGACAGAGTACCTTTGTTGCCAAGGAGAGGACATAAAATAGAGTTGGTAGTAGATATTTCCTTTGTGTGAGGAGAGAAAATAAATCAGATCAACGCTTTTCTCTAAAGACTTAATGGAGGAGAGGAGTTTTGTGTTGTTGCTATTGTTGGATTGGGTTTTTTAAACGTTTCTGATAAAATATAAGGGATTAATTAAGAACAATTAACCTAGAATTCAGGCACCAGTGGCTTCTGGGCAAACTTTAATCACTGCCTTTGCCCATGCATGAATAGTACTGGTGGCAGCAGAGATTAGGGTCCAAAACTGTGGCCTCCCTCCTATAGTTCAAGTTGGCACAAGCTTACAAGTAAAGACCAATGACCTAAATACAGAGTGAAGGTTATCTAAAATAATAATTAAATATGTCACCTGGAAATGTTAGAAGAAAAGTAGCACCTTGGAAAGGTATTATCTTTTTTAATTGTCATTCACTCTACATTTGTGCTTTCTGGTTCTTCATTCTCTGAAAACATACAATTGACTAATGTTTTGGTTATGTTAATGATTGGCTTTGTTTTCATAGAAGCTAAAATTACAACTTGTTCTTCCTGACCAGAGAGCATTGTCTGTGACCTCAGACTGTAACTGTTGCCATTAAAGGATTTAGATATATAGTAGCTTGGGTTGGAGCAGCAGTAAGGAGGGACTGGAATGCTTTGGGGGAAGTTTCAATGAAGGAGGTAAGCCTTGACCTTCACCAAGAAGCAAGTGCAGTACTTAAAAAAGCAAAACCAGAAGGCACACAATTCACCAACCTCCTGTCATAGCTGTCTTCATGGCTCCATGGTAGTGTAAACTAATGGTCATGGCAGAGATTATCTTAATCTTCAGCTGCTTGAACCCAGCTCCTTTTGGTGTTGTTCCAAATGATGACTTGCATAAAAGAAGTTATATAGAAGTTATATAGAAGACATCGCCTAAGAGATTTTGGACAGGAAAAAAAGGTAATTCAGTCCATTTGGCAAGATCAAGGATGGCAGAGACCTGACGTCTCTCTGTTCACCAAGAAATGTCAGTAAGTATAGAAGAAACCTCCAGGAGGGAGAATGGATTCATAGGAGGATATAACAAAATTTATGTGGCTTGAGAAGGTATGACTAGGTTGAATCAATTTACAACAACTACATGTTAATTAAACACCCATTATGTGCCTGGTCCTATGGTAGGTACTGGAGATACAGAGGGAAAACAATTCAACAACAGTCCCTCCATATATACAAGGGCAGGAATTGTTCCATTTTTGTCTGTTAGGCCTAACACCTAAAATAGTGATTGGCACACTGTAGACATTTAATAAATTAATTGAGAAATCAAAGTAACTGACATTCTACTGGGGACAAAACAGCAATCACAGAGAAGTAAATTAAAAGAATATTCAATGTAATAGAGCACTAATAATTGGAAGAATTGTGAAAAGTGTTATGTAGGTTGTAGTACTTGAACTAAACCTTTCTTGAAGGGACCTAGTAATACCAACAGGTGAAAGTAACGAGGGAGAGAATTATAACAATGAGGTCCAGTCTGTTCAAAGTCACAGAAGTAAAAATGGAATGCCATGTACAGGGAATAGTAAGTAGCATACTTTGGATGGAATATAGAATGAGGAGAATGAAATGAAATGAGCCTGGAAAGATTGGTTTGCCCGTATGATAGGACCAGAGTCTCCCTCGTGTAATTTTTTTTCCTCTCACCCACAATATGAAGAGGCTTTATCCAATAGAAGATAAAGTTGTCCCTGCCAAAGATCACTAATTCAGCAATAGTAAAAGGTATGATTTGAATGACAGTCTTCTGACTTTTTTTTTCCACTGTACCAAGTTGTAATCTGCACTATTTGTGGGAATGCCCATATTAATGCAAGACCCACTAGAGTATTGAAATACATCATGAATTGCTATAATTAAATAAATTGTCCTCACTCTTGCAACTAAGGCACCAGAAGTTCTCCTCCCCCACCCCCACTTCCCAGAGACCAAAGCAAAACAACATCCAATAAGAGAAAGGCTACCTTTGGTTGATTGTTGTACTAAGTCTTCTTCAGCAGGCTAAATATTTTATTTATAATGAAAGCATTATGTAATGGAATCCTATTGTACTATAAGAAATGATGAACAGGCTGACTTCACAAAAACCTGGAAAGACTTGTATGGTTTGATGCTGAGTGAAGAGAGCCGAACCAAGAGAATGTTGTGCACAATAACAGCCACGCTGTGCGATGACTAATATTGATAAACTTAACCCTTCCCAGCAATACAAGGATCTAAGACCTCTCCAAAGGCCTCCAGAGGCCAAAGAGAGAACTATGGAGTTTGAATGCAGATAGAAGCATACTATTTGCTATTTTTTTTCTTCTGTCGAGTTTTGTTTCCTCTTTCTGGTGGTTACTCCTATTGGTTCTAATTCTGACTTACAACATCACTAATGTGAAAATATGTTTAATAGGAATGTATATGTATACCCTATATCAGATTGTATGCCATCTTGGGGAGGGTGGTGGGGAGAGGGAGAAAAATTTTAAACTCAAAAGCATATGGAAGTGATTGTTGATAAATCAAAATAAATTAATTATAATGAGATCATTGAGAGTGCTCATTAAGGGTACGAGCCCTATAGAACACATTCTGTTAAGGAACCCTATTCACACATGTCTAATGGCCCATTTTCACATCCCTAGTATTAGAAAGTCTGTGTGTCTGTGTGTCTTCAGCTGAGTGGGTAGGCATGGTTAACATTCGACCTGCCATAAAATAAACCTGCCTTGTCCTAAACATTTGAGGGGAAAAAATTATCATTACCAAAACACAATGGTCCCTCCTTCATGTTTTTCTGACCTTGTACTGTGTAGATCTTTCTTGGTTTTTCAACTACTGCTTATTAACAAAAATTCTGTTTTCCAGTCTCTGGATCTAGTAAACTACTGTTTACTTCCTGGCTTTGAACTTGGATTGTGCACCACTCAATCTGGTGATCCTCTGACTCTAGCACTGTATTTAGTCCACAACCCCTTTATGATGCAGTTCTCATCACCACCCTCCCTAAACACATTTAATTTCCTGGGAATTTTTGACTCCTGAAGATTAGGCTCCACCTGAGAGATGTACCTGTTAATAGCCTGTAAATCTTAAGCTCATACTCACTTTTTTCAAACTCTTTTAGGGTATAGCAAGATATATAAACATAGTATCTTTGATTTAGAGCCATAAAGGGTGTTAAAGGTCATCTAGTCCAATCTTCTTATTTTATAGATGAGAAATATGAGTCCCAGAGAAGTTGTGATTTGTCCAAAGTCACATAGGTAGTAAGAGACAATGCTGGGATATAAATTCAAGTCCATTGATTCCAGATACAGTGCTCCTTACATCACACCTCCAAATCTCACATGCACCTAGTCAGGGATGCTGACACTGACCCAGTATAGGACTATCCCATGTACTCAGGGGATAAGATTCTCTTTTGGGCCCACTGCTCTGAATATGTGTTTAAGAGATTGAAGAAAGTTAGGGTCAGAGCAAGTTATTGGCCAAATAAAAAGAGTTCCCAGGCCACTATTGTTTTAGAATTCAGTCTGAGGCATAATGCTTTGTGTTATCTACTACTCCTCTGACGGATCTGTGACCTCATCAATGTGAGTACTAGTGCTCCTTCCAGTGCATCAAATTAAATCTGATTCATGCCTTCTGGTCCAAATGCAATTCTGGTCCAGGTCCTCTCAATATTACCACAGGGATCCATCCAATAGTCTGTTGGCTTTCTTCTAAATCTCTTGACTTTATGCCATTACCAATGTTGCACATAGGCCAGTTGTTTTTTTTTTGTTTGTTTTTTGTTTTTTTCTTTTCATGACCAGTCATTCTTCTTTTCTAGTTTCACATCCTCTGAGCTTCCTTTCTTGCCTGACTCCTCAATAGAAACCCATTTCAACCTACTCTACCACTCTCCTTTTCATTGTCACTAATTTATCAGAAATGGTAGTAGTAGTATAGGACTTTTAGTCATACAGATTTACCAGGACAATATAAATGTAAATGAGATGTGCTTTTGTCATTATTTTCTATTAATATGTTAAATAGTTTTTTAATCTAAAAAAGTCATACAAGTACTGTCTCAGTCTACCATGTCTCCAGACTAATTTGATTTAATTCCTCTAATATCTTGTTCAACCACATATTTGGTCATTGGATGAGGATCTCATATTTAACATACCAACAGTGAAAATTAATGGTGATGGAGGGTCTAAAATTGTATTGTTCTTGGCAGTTCTTTCTACCCCCTTTTCTGTCATTCTGCCACTTACAATTCTGCCCGAAGGAGGAGAGGTCTATGTAAGACTGGGATCTATTGGGTACTTTGAATTGTTTTATAGATGGTCATTAATTTATATGTTTATATACATAGAGATTGTTTTATAGACATGGTCAAACAATTCGTCAAGTTGTCACCTTGCTGCTGGTGATGAACCTTTCTGTAGTGAGCCAGACTGGTCCTTAGAAAGATGACCTAATTTGTGGCTGAAATTATAGCAAGGTGGATTTTTCCCCTTGTGCTTCAGTAAAATGAGGGCTTTGGATTATATAGACTTGGAGGACCCACCCAACTCAAAATCTGTGAGCCACTTAAAATAGATACTGTAGAGATAGAGATGATTCCTGCTCAGGTATTTGTTGGCATCACTGATTCCCAATGACATAATGCATGTATAGTGCTTTGTAACCATAAAGCAGTATATCAATGTGAGTCACTGTTATATTTGGCTCAGGAACTTCCTAGGATAGCATCAACTTCCTTGTCATTGAAAAATAAATTTAAAATGATTCATAAACTTTACTAAATTATTTGTTATAACAGGCATAATGGTATTGGAATGAATTGCTGTGATCAAATTACTCTCTTCCACTTAAAAGTTAGCATCTTAGAGCTTCACCTTTATGTTTACTTTTAATAATTGCTTTGACCTCACCCTTTCTCTTTCAGCAGCTATCACACAGCATTAATTAGATTGGCATGACTACCTCATAAACTATGGATTGATTTAGATGAATTCTCTACCCTTTTCAGTCTCTATTATTGTTCAACTTGAGCATGATCTGGCACATAGAAGACAGCATTAACAGGCAGAGACTGAGAGTTCCATCTCTGGGCCATTCACTTATGGCTTAGCCAGAGGCAAAGAACTTTGGTTCTTTGTATTCTGTGGCTGCCTTAGTGAGAAAAGAAAAGAATATGACCAGGGGAGATTATTGTGCTGGTGATGATTCAATAAGAATCAGAGCCTTCCCCAGAACTCTGTTCTAGCTTACTGAGGCAACTCTGCTGGGATTCCTACCACCTCCTCCTAGGATTCTCAGCATGATGCAGACAGTCAAGAAAGTGATTCAGAGTCTAGGGCTTAGGAGAGGAGAAAAGGAGGTGGAAAGGGAAAAAGAGAGGAGAAAAGACTGTCATAGAGAAAAGGAAAGGGAAGAAATGGAAAAGTATAAGGGTAGGAAGACAGGAAGGCAGGTAATAGAGGGGGGCAGATACTGGAAGGGAGATGTGAGAGGTATAAAGGAGTAAGTGGAGCAAGGAACAGGAAGACAGAGAGGCACTTGATTTATATGAATTAAGTTCAGCTAACAAAATCTATAGCCTAACTAGGCCTGTACAGAGACCTATCCCCTCCCCTATATGGTCCATTCTCCCTATATGGCTTATTCCTCCTCTAAAGCAAAGGGTAGACTCCCTGCCTTGTTTTATAATAGCAGATACCAAGTCCCTTCCCTGTATCCAGGTTGCAGCTGGGTGCTCCAGAATTGAGAGCGCATGGCCATTTTTCCTCATTTTCCCAGGGTACCAGTTTCTATTTTATTTTGTTTCTTGTTGCTATTTCCTCAGTACTCTAATAATACATCGAATATTTGAACATTCCTTTTTTTTCTTCTCTTTTTTTTTTTCGGCAATTGGGGTTAAGTGACTTGCCCAGGGTCACACAGCTAGTGTCAAGTGTTTGGCCTGAAGCCAGATTTGAATTCAGGTCCTCCTGACTTCAGGACCAGTGCTCTATCCACTGGGCCACCTAGCTGCCCCTGAACATTCTTGTGAACTACTTTTTTTTTTTCTTTAACCCTAAATTACCTTGTGAGATTATTTCTTCGAAATCAGGAACTGAGCATTATCTAACAATTCTTTCTCAACACAATAGAGCCTTCATAAGAAATAATTTCGTAATGCGTTGGGAAATGTTTTTGAATGAACCAAATAATTTTGAACTACTGCATTTGAATTCATTTCATCTTAATGTAGAATACATTTTCAAAGTATGAATGCAGAACTCTTTAAATTTTATTTGATTCAATATATTTATGTTTAGGACACCATATTAATTTTTATGACTTTGTAACTTAGGAACAAAACTTTTGTTTTTCCTAAAACAGCTTGATTAAAAATTTTGAAACTGTACAATCCAAGCTTACATTGACATGACTTTGTTGTTTTCTCCTCTCATCCAGTATATACTTAATACCCTTTTTTGTCTATATTGCTTCCTCTTTACTTTTGTACGGAATACATGGCAGCTTTTTAATGTTGCAGTAAAGAGTTTAGAAACATTTATGCTGTTGGCCCATTAGGAAGCAAAAATGAGCCTTATTATCCATGTAATAGTGTACCAGGTCCCTGATATTGGTGGTCTTTCCTCAATAAAACCATTAGTAACAATTCTTAACCTCTCTAGGTCTGTTTCCTCATTTGTAAAATGGAAAGGTTAGATGATGACTTCTAAGGACCATTCTGGTTCTAAGTGTACTATCATATGAAGATGAAAGAAAAAGTACTGGGTTTTTTTTTTTTTAAATTTAACCCTAGAGCTTTCATATAGGCTAATTCTACACATTTCTGTTTTTGCACTGTGAAATATTTTACCCTTAAAATTTTGCATCAAGGCTACTATCAATTTTCACAGTTAGAAAATATAGTATCATTTTCATCCACACCTAAAGACTCAGTGAGGAAGAACCTTGCTCTGCTTTCATAAGGTACCTTTAAAAGTCTAGAAATAGTTTTTATAATACCTATGGGAGTTATTATGAAGGTATAATTCAAAAACAAAGTGTGGCTGGATATAGACTAGGGATCGTGTTTTGTGATTTTCAATTCAACAAATACTTATTAAGCACCTTGTATTTACAAAGACTAAAGAACATAAATATAGATGCAAGAGACTGGTCTCAAGGAATTTATAACCTAATAGGAGGGAAAGACATTCATCAATAACCATGATATAAGGGCTATGATGAAATATATAAAGGAGAAGTCCAGTTGCAATGTCGCCAAGTAATCTAAGATCACTTTCATTGGAGAAGTGAGGTACAGAAGATTTCATAGAGGTGGTGACTTCTAAATTGGGCCTTGTGACAAGGAAGAGACTTTGACAAACGGAGTTGAGGAGTGACAATAGTGAAGTTCCATTCCAGGTCTAGAGGACATGAGAGACCAAGATGAGAACAGAGGACAAAAGGTAAGACATTTCATCTAGAGTAGCAATCAGCAAGCTATCATCTGCAAGCTAAACCTAGTCCACTGGAACCTGTTTTTGTAAATAAGAATTTTTTTTGGTAAAAAACATTTTTGGGGAGGGGGGGAAGACATACAAAAACAAGTCCTAGGCTGAATTTAGTCATCAGGTCATAGTTTGCCAAACCCTGGTCTAGAGAACAAAGTGAGTGAGGGAAAGAAGATAGTATGTAATAAGGCAAGTCAGAATCATATCGTAGAGGGCCTTGAATACTAGGATCAGGAGTTTATAATTTGTTCAGTAGTCAATGGCAAATGACTTAAGGTTTTTGAATGGAAAAGTGATTTGATCAGCTGTGAGCTGGGAAATTTAGGCAGTGATACAAATATTGGATTCATATAGGACCAAGTGGAGTCAAGAATATTAATTAAGAGGCTGTTATAATAGTCTAGGCAAGGAAAGATGAGGACCTAAACTGGACTCATTGCAAAAATAGAAAGGAGAGTATAGTTGCAAGAAGTTCTGTTGCAATAAAATCACTAGAACTTGGAAACTAATTGGATTTTGAAAGTGAAAGAGAAAGCGGGGAAGGATAAAAAATTCCTTCGAGTTTTAAGCCTGAGTAATTGGGTGGATAGTGATATGATCAAGAGAAATAGCTTTTCAGATCCGCCATCAATGGGTGGAACCAGTGCCATGATGCAGATTTTCGTAAAGACTTTGACAGGGAAGACCATCACCCTCAAGGTCGAACTGTCTGATACTATTGAAAATATCAAGGCCAAGATACAAGATAAGGAAGGTATTCCCCCAATCAACAATGATTGATTTTTGTGGGCAAGCAACTGGAAGATGGATGAATTTTGTCTGACTACAACATTCAGAAGTAGTCTGCCCTTCATCTTGTTCTGAGGCTTTGTGGTGGTGCCAAGAAGAGAAAGAAGAAGTCTTACACCACTCCCAAAAAGAACAAGCATAAGAGAAAGAAGGTTAAGCTTGCAGTTCTGACATACTATAAGGTTGATGAGAATGGCAAGATTAGCTGCCTTCGACGAGAGTGCCCTTATGATGAATGTGGGGCAGTGGTCTTTATGGCTAGTCATTCTGACAGACATTTATTGTGTCAAGTATCGTCTAACCTACTTCTTCAACAAGCCAGAAGACAAGTAAATGTATATGTGTTGATAAAAAAAATAATCAACAAAAAAAAGAGAAATAGAGAAGTTAGTAAGAAAGGGAAAAGCCAGGATTTAAAGAGATTATAAATACAGTTTGCATCACAGTTAAGTTTGAGGGGTCAATGGCATATCCCAGCAGAGATACTTAGCAAACAACTGTCAGAAATTCAGGATTTTTGAGTTCTGGGAAGAGTTTGAGAGGGCAGAGAGCCTTTAAAGTCAATGTGCATGGAGAACATTGATATCTAATGGTGGTCTTTACACCACATCTTCTAAGCAATTCTTCATTGATCATGTCTTTGCCTACTCCTACCAACTATGCCTCACCATTGCTTTTTGGGCTTACCTGGAACTTAAATTCTTCAGTAACTATGGTAATCAATGATTCATATACATACAACATCATGAGAAAATAAGCATATACCTTTGGAACAACTATGTAGGCTGTCCATCCAACTGCATAACTCAGAATGAACAATAAGCCTTTTTTATTGATTTGGTTTCTCCTTTGTGAAGAACTAGATCAACTCTTCTGAATGATTTTTTTAAATTGCATCTGAAATTTACCCTCTACCTATAAATGGAGATTGATGACTACTCTACAATTTATAGTCTTAGAGATCTATCTAGGACACTTAGAGGTTGAGTGACTTACCCAAAGACAAACAGACCTCAATCATATACTGTCTGTGTGATTGAGCATTTAACCTCTCTGAGCCTCAGTTTCCTCATCTATGAAATGGGGGTAATATTAGCATTTACCACACAAGGTTGTTGTGAAGGTCAAATGAAACAATATATGTAAAGTATTTTGGAAACCAGAATTAAGAAACCAGAAACCAGCATTACTTCCTGGAATTTGATGGATATGAACTAAATAACTCATTTTATAATAGGGGAAAATATTATTCTTCTTGATGCCTTTAGGAAACATAGACTGAGGTATTTTTCTTTAATTTAAATTTACTGTCTTTATCTTAAAAAACTCAATATTGGTACCTTTTCTTTTTCATAAGCTTTTAAATTTTTTTCCCTTTCAATGTTTCTGGTTCATACACTGATTTAATCCCTTATTTCTTTCATTTATTGGATCAACATATTGATTTCCAGTCAAATGAGTGAGAGGAAAAAAGACCCCAAACTTTATTTTGATTTTATCAAAACAATGATAATTGAAATTGTATTTCCTTTGAATTTTCACAATGAAATAAAGAGATACTTGGTTATAATGAGTGAGGCAGTATGATGTAGTAGAATGATTTAGAGTCAGAGGACTGGGGTTTGTATCTCTGTTCTGCTGCCTATTAATGGTGTGATTGGGCACAGCTAGGTGGCACAGTAGATAGAGCACTGGTCCTGAAGTCAGGAGGACCTAAGTTCATATCTGGCCTCAGACACATAACACTTACAAGCTGTGTGACCTTGGGCAAGTCACTTAACCCCATTGCCTAGCCAAAAAAAAAAAAAATGGTGTGATCTTCAGTAAGCTAGGAAAACTCTGAGACTCAGTTTTCTCATTTGTTAAATAATGGCTAACTTAGGTCCTGTCTAGCTCTAACATTCTATGATTCTAAGTGACACGATTTTAATTGAATAGCCATCTCCACCATGTGAGAAACACAACCTTGAGTTGATAATATTAAAAGAAAGGTTGAAAACTAGTCTTGTATTATCTTAGATACTTACATAGATACTTTAAATCCCATGCAACTTTAATGCTCCCTTTAATACCAGTTGTGTTTTGTTTACATTGATTTTGGACATTTAAAATCACAGCTCTCTACCGGTTAAAAGGTACAAAATTTGTTGTGACTAGATGACCCTACTTTAAAAAAAATAAAGATCAGAATTTCTGCTAAAGTAGTTCCTTGCCCACTTTAGAAATCCTAAGCCTATATCTAAATAAATTCACAGTGCATTTAAATTCAGAAGGAACAAAAGTCACATTAATTTGATATATTTGCTGTCTCTGGACATTTACTGCCCGTACCATCCATTTGGCAATTAATCTTGTGCTATTTTGTGACATCTCATTTATTGAGCTCTTATATAACTTTTCATGTGTTTGTGTTTTATTTCCCTGATTAGATATCAAGTTCATTGAGGCTAAGGGCTTTCTCTTATTTTGTTATGTATTCCTCATGGTATTTAATATATAGCCATGGATTTACTGATTAGCTTCAATGAAGGATAACATAGAAAGACAGCATGCTATAGTGGATAAGATGCAAGGCATGGAGTCAGGAAGACCTGGTTTCAAGTCTTGTATCAGACACTTAATAGCTGTGTGACCCTAGACAAGTTACTTAATTTCTGTATTCCTCAGTTTCCTCATTGACAAAATGAAGGAGTTGAAATCAATGACATCTAAGATCTCTTCCAGTTTTAAGACCTATAATGCTATAAGCAGAGTATGGGTAATTTTATATGAAATTTACCTTCATATTCTTTTCTGGTTTTATTTCTATTGATGGCTTTTATTTTTACATTGTATTAATTTTGACTAAATTCTCCCTTTACCCAGACAGCTAACCCTTGTAACAAAGAATTTTTTAAAACAAAGGGGAAAAAAGCATCTTGGCAAAGCCAAGCTACACATCAACCATGATACACCCTCTCACTTGATGGCCTTTTCAGTTTCCATGGGTTTAATTATTATGTCTCTGAAAATTACTGCTAGATCTATCTACGAAGACAACCCTTGCCTATGTCCTGGGCTCCACTAATGTTTCTCCAACTGCCTATTAGATACCTCAAACTAGATTTCCTGAAAATATCTCAAACTCAAAATGTATCCAAAAAAGAACCCCCTGTCTTCACCCAAAGTCCATTCTTTTTCTAGGCTTCCCCATTTTTATCAAAAACTACACACTCTTTCCAGTAACCCAGGTTCAAAACCTGGTTTCTTCAGTTCCTCCCTCTCCTCTTACCCCATGTAATCTAATAAGTTGCAAAATATTTTTGTTTCTACTTCTGCACAATTTTTGTTTCTGTCTGTCTGCTCATTCAACCACCATCCTAGTTCAGTTACTCTTCACCTTTCATCTGGACTATTGCAATTGATTCCTAATTGGTATCCCTTCCTCAAGTCTTTAGCTACTCTAATCCATCCTTTACACAGCTGTTAAAGTAAGTTTCTGCAAGTTAAGCCTGACTATGTCATTCTCCTATTCAATAAACTCCAGTGGTTCCCTATTATCTTTAGGGTCAAATAAATTACTCTCTGTTTGGCTTTTTAAAATTTTCTCACAGTACCCAGTGTGTTTTTGAAATACATATCACTATTCATGAAATCCATTCTGTCAGAGGCAAGAATGCATGGCCATTGTAGCCTATCTTGTCCCTTCAAGAGGGAGAAGAAATAGAATAAATATCCAAGTATTTTCATTTTCCCTCATTTTCTCTTTATTAATTTTACCTCTGATAATAAAATATCTGACAAAGTAAAAAAAGGGGGGGTGTCTAGGGGGAAAGACAATGAGTTCTGTTTTGGATGTATTTAGTTTAAGCTGTCTTTTGGACATTTTAGTTTGAGATGTCTGAAAGGCAGTTGAAGATGAGAGAGTAGAGGTCAGCAGAGAGGTTGGGGCAGGAAAGGTAGATTTGAGAATGATAGGCATAGAGAGAGTAATTAAATCCGTGGAAACCAATGAGGTTACCAAGTGAAGTAGTATAGATGAAGATGAGAAGAAAGCCCAGGAAAGAACCATCAGGGACACTTATGGTTAAAGAGTATGATGTGGAGGAGGATCCAGCAAAGGAGACAGAGAAGGAGCAGTCAGAGAGGTAGGAGGAGAACCAAGAGAGAGTTATGTCCCAAAACTGTAGAGAGAAGAGAGTATTAAGGAGAGAGTGATCCACAGTGTCAAAGGCTGCTGAGAGGTTAAGGATAATGAGGACTGAGAAAAGGTCATTGGGTCTGGCCACTAAGAGATCATTGGTAACTAGGAGAGAGTAGTTTCGGTGGGATGATAAGGTCAGCAACCAGATTCTAAGGGGTTAAGAAAAGAGTGAGAGAAGAGAAAATGGAGATATATATTGTAAGAGGCCTTTTTGATGAGCTTACCTAGTTACACATTGTCCTTTTCAGTTAGAATGTGAGCTTCTTGAGAGCCTGCATGTACCTGCGTCTTTTTCATATATACGTGTTTTTTACCTTTCCTTTTATTCCCAGAATTTAGCATAATACCTGGAATACAGTCATCACTTAATAAATGCTTGTTGAAAGCTCAATAAAATAAAATTTCCTCACTGTATTTAAAATATTTTTATTTTTGCTTTCTTAATTGTAGTTTTTCTATTAACAAAAATTTATTTTTACTTTTTCCCACCTCTCCCCATGGGGGTGGGGGTAGGGAAAAACACTTGTAACAAATCTGTATACTCAAAAAAAACAAATGTCCTTATTAGACATATCCACAAAAAACATATTTCTCTTTCTGCATGCTGAGTCCATTACTTCTCTGGTAAGAGGTGGGTAGCATGTTTCGTTATCAGCCCTCTGGAATTGTAGCTAGTAGTTACATGGGTGAAAAATTTAAGATCTCTATTTGACTTTACAATTTGGCCCCAACCTACATTTTCAACTTTATCATGTATTGACCTTCCTGCATTCTATGGAGAAAGACCCTCTTTCTAACCCTTTCTGACCCTCTTGCTCTTCCACACACGATATGCCATCTCACATCTCTGTGACAGCATTGGCTTTTTCCCAATTATACAATGCATTCTCTACTAACCTATACCTGTTAAAGTCCTTTGTTTACATCAAAACTCAGTGCCAACATTGCCACATGAAACCTTTCCTGATGCCCCAGCTGCTAGTTCCACCTTTCGCCCATGTTAACTATTAATTTGTATTCATTTGGTAAGTAGATACATAGATATTGATAGATAGACACCAAATGAATTCAAGTATACATACATATATATAATGAATATATGTACATGTCATCTGCCCCTATCATATGCTAAATATAAGATCCTTAAGAACAGCAACTGTTTGACACTTGTCTTTTTGTCCCCAGTGCCTCGCACAAAGATTGGCAAAAAGAAAACCCTTAAATGCTGGTTGATTGATTGATACCATCACTTTGACCATAATTATCAGAAAAATTAGGCACATGGTGATATGGCAGTAGCTTATGCAGGTGTCAGTGATGGCAAATACATCTATATGGATGCCTAGAAAGTCCCACATTGTGAAGAAATTATTCCTAGATTTCTTACACCCCTTTCCTTTTCCCTTCTCTCTTTCTGCTTTTAATTGTCTTTCATATACTTTTTTCTACCTATTTGGACTCTTTCTTAACACCTCTAAAAGGTCATCCAATTTATATACAACTACTCTTTAAAAAGTGTATCTCAAAAATTAAAATGCAGCCCTGATGATTGCATTTGATGACTTTTTTCTACTTCCCTTAACTTTTATACTATATTAAAAATAAATATAACACAAACTGCTATCAATCAATCAATAAACATTTATTTAAACTCCTACTATGTGCCAGGCACTGTGCTAAGTTCTGGAGATACACAAAGAAGTAAAAAAAAAAAGTCCCTGTCCTCAAGGAGCTTGCAATCTAATGGGGGAAACAACATCCAAACAAATAATTACAAAGAGATGTGTGTTTGTGTGTGTGTGTGTGTGTGTGTGTGTGTGTGTGAGAGAGAGAGAGAGAGAGAGAGAGAGAGAGAGAGGAGAGAGAGATGGTAATAATTAACATAGAAAAAGCACTAGAATTAAGATGGATTGGGAAAGATTTCCTGTAAAAGAAAGAATTTTAGTTGGGATTTAAAGGAAGCCAGGGAAGTCAGTAGGTAAAATTCGAGAGAGAGAGAGTGCTCCCAGTATGGGGGAGAGCCAGAGAAAATGCTTGGAGCCAAGAGAGGGAATACCTTGTTCAGGAAACAGCCAGGAGACCAGTGTTGCTAGATTACAGAGTACATGGCAGGGAGTAAGGTATGACAACAGTAATGTTTAATACATATTTTTGCACCTGTAAGTTCTTGCCCTCTCTTGGCATTCTTGAGGCATACAGCAATAGCAATATTACTGGGTTAAAAAGAATATGTACAGAATATAACTTGGATATAGTCACAAGTTATTTTCTAGGATGCTTAATCAAAAAAAAAAGCATCACCAAGAGTAAATTAATTTTCCTGTCTTTTTGTATATTAAAATGTTTATGATTCTTGATGATTAAGTTCCCAATTAAAAAGGAAATGAAAAAGAACATTCTTATCTTTCATCCACCATATTGGATGTCAGTAAAATGTTCTGGTTACTTAAGTGATATACTTATTATCTCTGCCCCGGCTCTCAACCATAAGACCCAATCTGGACTCTGAAATTATAAGCTGCAGAAGTACTTTTGACAGACAACATATAAATAAATACAGTTATTAAGATGAGGAGGGAAAATGTAGAAAGAATGAGACTCTATAGAACAAAAATATTTCAGTATGACACAACTTTCCTAAAATATTTCAAACATGCAATAAAAAAAATTAAGCTTTGTCTTAAAAAATTAACATTATTTTGAAAATCAGCCAACAATGATGATGAAATTTTACTGTTAAGGAAAGCAAACTGCTGTCCAGTCACATGACATGCCCATTGGCACGGATGGAACAATGATTACAGATGCAAATGTGAAGAGATTAATTTTTATAATTCCAGAGCAGAAATGGCTGGTGCTGAATTTCACCTTTTTCTCCCCTCAGCCTGCCTATTAAATTCCAAAAGAAGATTTCAAAGGACTCTAATCTCCTGGTTTCCTTCTTAAGCTGTCTACTTTATCAATACTTCCTTTGTTGGGTCCTCTCTTTCCTCTGACACCTACTATAGACCTTAGTACTGTCTTTTTAAGTCTCCAAGTTCTAGTAAGAAATATATGATTTCCTTTAATCATGAGTATTCAAATGGGTCTCCTCACTAGTCCCTCTGTAAATGTTGGATTTTTTTTTTCTTTTATAGTCTAGCCTCACTTTTCCTACTAGCTGTCTGCCATATGCCAACATCTCAAGTTCAACATGGCAAGGACAGAGACTGTACAATTGTTACTCAATCGATAAACATTTATGAAGTGCCTACTTTGTGCTAAGCACTTGGGGATGCAAATACAGAAAAATAAAGACAGTTCCTGACCTTAAGGAGCTCACAATCTAATAGGGGAAGACAACTCACAAAAGGAATCTGAAAAACTGGAGGGGATGAGGAGTACCCAAGGACCATGATGGAGAGGCCCAGAGGAATGCATCCAAGTGAACAATGAGGAGATGGCTATGTTGGGCATCTTCCTTAAATAAAGGGTTTGGGAGTTTGGGAGTTGTGAGCTCTGCCTTCCAATGTGAGAGACAGAGAGTACTGATGAGGTCTGAGTACCAAAGTTCATTTGACCTTACAATATGATGAGGTTCATTGTAAGTAGTTTTTCACATTCTGACCTCCATAGTGAAAATCCATAACCACACTTCTTTATGATTACTACTTCTTCATGCCTACCAAAGGCCATTGTCATTGCCATTAAAAAGTCTTCCATCTGTAATTTACTTATAAGTAGTTTGTGGGCAAGATGTACACATGCAACTAATTAATCAGTCCCCAGACACAAAGAAAAGACTAGTATCCTGGCTAAATAACTATTGTGTTTGTTTTAATTAGGTACTACACAAATATTTGCATTAGAAACCTGTCCTTGTTGTGATAGAACTGTTTTAATGGAAAGTTTTATCTTAAGGTTGTGTTTTTTTCCCCAAGCTAAACTAGTCACCTTGTTAGAAAATATCACCAGCTTTGGAGTGAACCACTTTTCTTTTTTAGTTCAGGATAGATATAACTAAAATCTCAGAAATCCCCATAGAATTAATGAACTCAGAAAGTTGCATTCCATAAACATCACTTTTTTCCTAATTCGAATGATTAAAAATCATTTCTGATTCTCTACATAGCCAATGAAACTCGAATTTTGGTAGTAGATGTTATCTCTTTCCCCACTTCTCCACTCCCCTCCCCTCTTCTCTCCTTTTCTCTTCTCTTCTTCTCCTCTCTCTCTCTCTCCCTTTCCCTCCCCCCACTCACATCTCTGTCTCTTCAGTCAGTGTATATATATTACCCTCTACTTCTGTTAAGTATATCTTTGTTTTGCCAAAGGCAAAAATATGATTTAGGCATGAAAAAAAAATCAAATCTGCACAGACATTTTCAGTTGTATACAAATGCAAAAAAGCACAATAGGATTATTGGGGTGACCAGAACCAATTGGAATTAGAGAAAATTTAATGGGGGATAGGTAACAAGGTATCATGGGATTTGGAGTCAGAAGAGCTAGGTTCAAATCCTGGCTAAAAGGCTTACTAGCTGTGTAAATCAAATCATTTCATTTTATTTATGCTTAGTGAATGAAGAAGAACCCAGGGTCGGGGTAAGGAGTAGGGACTGGGAGAATATTCAGTTAAATATGCGGGAAAATGTTCTTGGATATACTATGTGCTTTTGATGCATTATGTTGACTGCTTCATAGTTTTCACTAAAAATTCCGTTGGAATCTCCAGCAAGACCACAGAGGGAAAATCATAATAATATTAGATCATTACTTCACGTTCACTGACTATTTTCTCTCTGAACATCCCAAGAGTTTAGAAATACTACAATCTATGTTGTGTGCTGATTTGTTTTTAAGAACAGCTGTGTTTTCTGAGTTCTTTATTTGCATCCTAAGTTTGCATATTTTAAAATTTTGACTGATCAGCCTGCATTTGCTCATGTTTTGCTGTAGTCAGTCTAACCCTTTGGGTTTATTTCCTATGACCCAGGTAGACTTTAATCCTATTTATAGTAGGACAACGTATTTACTCTTTTAAGTGAAATTTCCTTCTCCAGATAATGGCTCTGTAGGTATATGCTCTCTCTACTATACTAATAAGGCCTTCCAGAATGATAGCTTGTGGACAAAAGTAATGGTAACCCAGTGAATATTTTTATTATATGAATATTCATTAAATTTGTTTTTAGGCAGCCATTCAAATTGTGAATAGGATAGCCAAGAACATTCTAATTAGAAGAATTAATCAGGACTTCAAAAGTTTTGTAGGGATTTGTGGGCATTTAGGATAGATGCTTTTCTGAAACATGTACATCTAGGGAAACGTTAAGTAAGCTTCATTCTAGGTTATCTCATATATATTGAACTTGGGGATTCATTTCTTAAGGTCAGAGTCTTTTGACCACAGGGTTTAATTATTCAAATGATAAGGAAGTCACCACAGTTTCCTGGTTGTGCTGTTTTCCTTCTTTTTTTCTTTTTCATTTCTTTTTTTTTTTAGAAAAAAAAAACAACTACTTTCAAAAATCACAGGAACCTATAAAACTGAACACAGTTAAGTAACAGGGGAAATGTCATCTATGAAAACTACTGGCCATGAACGGGCAGTGAGCCTTACTTCTAGCTCTAATGCCACAATATCAGTGCCAGTCTCCAAAGGAGACAGCTGTTCTGAATATGTACAAACAAAAGAAGGAGTTACTATAGCAACCATAGAACCATGTGGAAAAGGCTCTCCCTGCAACTCTCCCCAGTCCTCCTCACCCTTCCCACTTTTCCTTTTGTGACTGCCTTTGGACCAAAATGATGCTATGGTGATTTGAATTTATAGAGTGAACTTGGGCCTGAATGTATTTACACCTTGCAAATCTGCAAGGAAGGCTTGCACTTGGCCAAAGCGTGTCAGGATCTATTGAGCCTGATGGCTGCTTGATTAGATAACTTTCCTTTACCTCCCTCTCAGGAATAGTACTAGCATTATTCATTCTCCATTTGATTAAATGGGTGATCTCTTTTAACTTTTATCCTCCCCTTCTGGATTTAACAACTCCTTTTTTCCCGCCTTCTTCCACTGCACCCCACTACTGCCTGATGAACAGAAACTGGCCTTGGTGAACAACATCTGTGTACTTTGGTAATACTGTAGTTGCTATTTAACTCGATAAAAAGGTAGAGTGATTTTGACCTCTGAGGTAATTGAATGATACAGAATCCTCTGTCCTTTTCTCCCTTCTGATCCATCTGCTACAGCATATGGACATATTTTTTTCACCTTCATGTAGCAATTTTTCTTGACTTTTAACCCTGATTCAGGGAAAGAAAAAAAAGTCTTCCCTCAGATCAGTAAACATTCGGTAGTATTATTGCAAACATTTCCCTACAACCTTTAATTCTGTTAAATGGATCAGAAAATACTTCTTTTACTCAGTTCTGTATTGCTATTTTCACAGGACCACTGGTTTAGAAGTTGAAGGAATCTTTGAGTCCATAGTCAAATATCTGCATTTGATATATGAGAAAACTGAGGCCAAGAGGTTAAAGTGTCTTACCTAGGATCATAAAGATGGTAAATTTCTGAGGTGGGATTTGACCCCAGGTATTCCTGACTGGACTCTCAGTGCTCTATCCACTACACTATATTAAAAGATAAGCTGTTTTCCAAAAATTCATTTCTAAGGCAAGGGTAGATTGTAATTCTTAAGGCATTTTCTTACAGAAACAATGACAGAAACAGTGGTCAGGTTCCCAAGACACCCCATGAAATTTGTTTAATTCATAAAGTAACTGAAAGAGCAGGCATATACAGTGGGAAAGTAGTAGATAATACACATGCAAGACACGGTGCTTCAGTTCCTTAGGTTTTCTGACTCTATTACAATTTGCAAGACACTATAAGCAGTCCCAGTCAACCCCAACCTGAAAGTCATTCATAACTAAAACTTAAATAGTTAGCATCAGAGCAGTCATTGACTCGATAGACAGTGATAGAACTGGAACATAATACACAGAAGCACTGAGTTCTGATTAAAGAGTGTCTGGGAACGAGAAGGAAAGAGCTGATATAATAGTGAAAGAAACTTTTACAGGAGTAACATCACAGTGCCTTTCCTAAACTCCCTCACCGACCCTTCATTTACTTTGTTTCTCCCTGTGTTATTTCCACACTTGTTTTGATGCCAGAGTGAGGATCCAGAACACACAAAGGCAAATAGGGGAGGGATGGAGTGAAAGATGGATGAGGAAAGGCTTCCCAAAGTCTAAAATAGATAGCACCCATTAGGCAGATTGTTTGCCTTCCTGATTAGTGTTAAGATAACTGTCTCCACTATTAGGAGCTGCTTTTTGTGTGGGGAATGGACGTTTCTTTGTCTCAATATGTCTCTCTGCCTTCCATTGCCTTCATCTCTATCCAACTCTCATACACTGGTGCTAAATGCTTCCATCAGAGCCACCTTCTTTCTTCTTACCTGTTCATGCCACTCTGCTTTCATCTCTCACTTGTTGGAGAATATGATACAGAGAAGCACACCAAAGTTTCAGCTAATAATAATACCTAATATAGTGCTAATTATGTGTCAGGCACTGTGCTAAACACTTTATCTTATTTAAAACTCACAACAGCCTTGGAGGTAGGTGCTATTATTATTATCATCTTCATTTTACAGATGAGTAAACTGAGGCAGTGCTTAAGTGACTTGTCCATGGTCACACAGCTAGTAAGTGTCTGAGGTCCATCTTAATTCGGGTCTTCCTGACTCTAGCCTCAGTGCTCTGTCCACTGCATCATCGAAGCCCAATTTTTCCAAGAACTAGCCCTGGTTACTTTTTTCTGTGTATAGACAAAACCTACTCATAGGAAAGCTATTCAAGGTGAGGTATAGCCCAGTATTGCTTCTTGCATCCTGCTTTAGCTACTTGTCCCAGAGTTGGACAAGAGACTTGCAGGACACTGCTTGCTCTCCAGAGGAGGAAGGTGGAGTCCACTGAGCCATCGTCTTTGCAAAGCCAGCCAATTGTTTTGTTTTCTGTTGTCATTTTGGCCCAGTGACTTCACTGGGGCAGGGAACTTTCCCATGAAGAGATAAACTGTACTAATCTAGATGGGCATTTTATAGTCGTAAGTAGTCATGTGAGGGAATTAAGAATGAAAGAATGAGCATTATTAAGCACTGTGCTGAGTACTGGGGATACAAACAGAAAGCAAGAAAGCACCTTGTCTTAAGGAGGTCACATTCCCATGTAGGAGGTTAAGGTTCTCAAAGTTCCCTGTTCCCTGTAGGGTACAGGGAAAAGCAGATGGAAATACACCTTCTTTCATGACATTTCTATTGATAAAATCATATCTGTTTCTTCTGTGGAATCATTTGCCAATGCCACGGATTTTTTGTTTGTTTGTTTTCCTTTGTTTTTTGCCCTGTTTTTTTGCAACTACTATGACCTATTACCTTCTCAGAGTTACACAGCAAGTATATGTCAGAGGTAGGACTTGAACCCAAGCCTTCCTGACTCAGAGTTGAGTTCTCTAACCATTATACAACACTGCCACTAAACTGTTTTTATGTACAGGATATTCCCAAGTCAAGTGGTCATACAGCTAATTAGTATATTAAATAGAGTTTGGGTCAGGAGTACCAGATAATTACTGGCTATGTGGCTCTAAGCAAATTACTTAACTTCTCTTGGACTTGGTTTTCTCTTTTGTAAAATGGGCATAATAACTACCTACCTGGGAAGGTTGTCATAAATAAAAAATGAAATAACATGTAAAAGGCTTGGCAAAACTTAAAGCACTGTGTAAGAGGTAGTTATTATTATTAACCATAATAATAATTTTATTCTATCAGTATTGATGTTTTGACTAATATCCATTATTAATATTTGTTGATAGTATTATATTAATATATTAATTAATATTGATGTTAAGATATATTATCTACTATTATTAATAATAACCATAATCTGGGAGTGCCTACTTACACTTAATGTCATTTAAGTTTTAACAGTGAGCTATTTGAAACTTCTAATTCCAGGTTTAATTCCTCCAAAGGTAAATATTATGTATTCTCTTAATTCTAGCTCTTCAATGCCTAAGTTGGAGAGTAGACTTTTATAAGCCTGAAAGGAAGAAAGAAACCCTATGTAAATTTATTGGAGTTTGAACATAAATGGAGAGGTGTTGAGAGCATATACTCAGCTTCTGCCTTCATCATGTCTGGGTAGTCTCAGTTAGGTGGAAGTCACCACACATAGAGTTAGATACTCTTTCTCCCAATCCCTGCAAATGTTTGAATTCTCTAAAGCCCTCAAAGGTCTCGAAGTCAGTGGATGTGCATGTAAATGATTCACCATTCAGCCGAAGAGAAGCGTACAAAGGAATAGTTCAGAGGATTTTGAATTTGACAGCAAAATTGGCAGGTAAATGTTTTATACAGCACTGCATACTGCATGAGCATTTGGTCAATATTAACACTGAGGCTAAAGATGAGAACTTTGAAAGAAGGTTGGGTGCTTAGCATCTAAATCAGATAAGTTGTCATCTTTTCCTTGGATGGATAACTGAAGAAAAGAGTCTGCCTTGTATGACAGTATTAAAAGAGCTCTAGAAATAGTGTAAAATCAGTTGTTGTACACAATTATGAGGAGAGGGGATCACATTTTTTGTAAATATCAAGATAGAACTAATTGTATGTGAATAATTACATGAACTGAAAAGCTGAAATAAGTTTCTATATTAGAATTAGTATTAGTCTGTATTAGAAAAGACAACACAGCTTTAGAGAAAGCATAAAAACCAACTTTAAAGTCAGCTATTAACAATGAAATTGAGGTCTATCTGGATTTTTGTTTTACTGCCAAGGTAAATTAATGCTTAGTGAAATTCTTGATTGCTTCTCAATCACAATGCGTATGACAAAAAAGGGAAAGAAAACATTTGAATCACTGGAGTCAAAGTTCTATTCCTACTTACCAGACATTGTTGCCACTGATAATTAGGGCTCCTAATAACATATATTATCTCCTGAATTTCACTTCCATAGTCATCTAGCTATCATCCAAACTTTTTACTGTCTACATTATTTTAACTTTGTATAAGCTATTAAACTTATTCAGGCATCTGAATTTTTAATGGTATAGGACTGAAAAGTGGCCATTTGTTGTTTAGTTGTTTCAGTCATGTCCAACTCTTCATGACCCCATTTGGGGTTTTCTTGACAAAAATACTGGAGTAGTTTGCCATTTCCTTCTCTAGCTCATTTTACAGATGAGAAAACTGAGGCAAACAAGTTAAGTAACATACCTAAGGTCACAAAGCTAGTAAGTGTATGAGGCCAGATTGGAACTCAAAAAGATGAGTCCTCCTGACTCTAGACTCAGTACCTCAGTTCCTCTGTGTCACCTAACTGTCCCAATAAGTGCACATAGTAGGCATTCAATAATCAATCAGTAATCACTTATTAATACCCTGCTATATGCCAGACACTTTGGTAGTCACTGGGAAAACAAATACAAAGGAGTTTACTTGGAAGGACCTTACATACCTTCTCACTCCCTCTCCCTACTCTCAGCTTTTCATCTTCCCATTAGAACTCAAGCTCTTTGAGGACAGGAACTGTCTTTTTTGCTTGTATTTGTATTCATAGTACTTAGTACAGTGCCTGGCACATAGCAAGCACTTAATAAATGCTTGTTCATTTCCTATTCTAAAAGGGAAGTCAACCAGGACATATATAAGCATATATAGCATAAATATGAAGTGAATAAATGCAACTATATACAAAGTAGTTAAATACTGGGTAATTTGCTAGGAATGGTATTGGAATTTAGAGAATTAAGAAAGATTTCATAAAGAAGATGGCATCTGAGCTGAGTGGGAGTGATTCTGTGAAGTAGAAGTCTGGAAGGGCATTCCAAATAATGAGACAACCAGTACAAAGGCATGGAGATGGGAAATGAAGTGTTGTGTGAAATTAACTGAGAGAAGACCAGTTCAGCTGGATTACAGGATATCCAATGAGGCTGAAAAGACAGGTTGGGTTTTAAAAACTAAACAGAGGAATTTATATTTGATCTCAGAGATACCAAAAAGCTATTGGAGTTGATTGAGTAGGGTAGTGACATGGTCAGGCCAGCGTTTAAAAAAAATCAAAGTAATATACTGGATAAACTGTAGTAGGGAAAGACTTGAGGCAGGAGAACAATTAAAATGGTACACCAATAATCTAGGTGAGAGGTGATGAGCATCTGCACTAAGGTGGTAGCTACGTGAGGTTCAAAGAGGTTAAAGAACGTGCCCCTGTTAATATGGCTTGGATTAATTTGTCGTTTTCCTTACTCTGTTATTCCTCTGGTCAGGTTCTGGATTTCGTTTTCTGGACTTGTCTTCTGGATTCTTTTTTTTTTCTTTGTGAATAATGTGATATTGACATTAGCAGAAGATTGTCCTATTTTCTGCTCTCATCTATTTTTTTTTCACTGTTCTTCCTTAGCCCTCTCCTCATCACATGGAAACAAAAATAAAGTTGCTATAAATTTTCATGTGGGTGTTAGTACATTTTTATATTACTATGTTTATAATTTCTCTGTATATAGCTATAGATGAGATATATATGTATAATGTGAGAAGAACAGTAGATATTCTAAGTTAGGGGTGGGGAACCTGCAGCCTCAAGGCCATATGTGGCCCTCTTGGTCCTCAGGTGCAGCCCTTTGACTGAATACAAACTTCACAGAACAAAAACCCTTAATAAAAGGATTTGTTATGTAAAACTTGGACTCAGTCAAAAGGCCACACCAAGGACCTAGAGGGCCACATGTGGCCTCGAGGCCCCAAGTTCCCCACCCCACACAGGTTCTAAGTCTTTGTATTAGTTACTCAAAACGTTTTTTTAATGACATAGTTCAGATCTATTCAGACACAAATTCATGACAATTAAAGTTAAATGGCTATTGATTTTTCATTTATTCATCCTACTAAACATTATGAAATGGCATCTTCAGCCCTGGAACATTTTCAGGTATCAATTTATAGTTGAAACTGATATAATGACATAAGCCTGTAATTTTCTTACAAAGTCAATGTAATTAATACCTACCTGTGTGTGTACATTAAACTACTGGATTTGTAGTAACTCGTAGGAGAAATAATTAAGTTTGCAAAAACAATCGAATCCTAGATTTAGAACTGAAAGCAGCCTTGAAGATCATCTAGCTAGAAATCACAGAATTAGAGAGGTAAAAGGGGCCTTAGTGGTCCTTTAGTTCAACTCATGCACAAAAGGGACTCAATCTATAATATATCCAATGAGTGGTCATTTCATTTTGACAGATTAGGGAACTGAGGTCCCCAAAGGTTAGATGATTCCCCCAAGATTACACAAGTAATAAGCAGCAGAGCCAGGATTGAAGTTCAGACTTTTTTTTTTATTCCAAATTCAGTACTCTTTTCTCTATATCTTGTTGCCAATAATTCTAGGCATAGTAGATAGTTGTAGGGGAAGCAGTTTTCATTTTATGGTTTGGGTTTTTTAAATGAATGTATGGCATTCTGCACTGTTACAATATCAAAAATAAAACTAAACTTCCTAAGTTATTACCAACATGTATTAAATTTTATCTGCATTTAGGTTACAAAGGATATAAATATGATATCCCCAAAGATTTCCTAGTTAAAATAATGATTTCAAACATACACTTAAAATGTCATTTTCTGACCCCTGGAAGAAGTTACACAAACCATAAAACCTAGAATCATGGCCTAAAAACAAAGCATTGTTGGAACTTTTGGTTTGTTGGTTATTTTATGAACATCTCAGAGGTTTCTTGCGCACTCTAGACATTCCAATTCTAGTTAGATCAATGTTCTAGCTTCATATTTATAACATAAGGAAAATATAAGCAAAGGGAAAAAATCAAATGTTCTTGCCTTTAGGCACTGCTAAAAATCCATGATATTTATTTACTAACATACATAAATGGTAGAAAACACTAGTTTGTTACTGTTACAAATTTTGCTTCCACCACCTTAATTTCAAGTAAGACTCTCAAAATATCCATTAGCCATCACTCTTAATATTCATCTTCTCCCTGTTTATAAAACTCTGCCCTACCCTGGCTTGACCTTAACTCTTTGCCTGACTGCTCTTTAGCCATTTGGGCATTGCCTTTCTGTTAAAGCATCAGTCTCTCTCTTAGCCCTGTTTTTTAGCATCCATGGAAGTTTTTCATATCTATTAGGCAGCTGACAGGATATGAAACAGGGAGCATGGAGGTCAGGTAGGCCCACCTACAGGGAATGGAAGGACCTGTTAGGGGAGTGTGATCACGAAAATGCAACTTCTCTTAAATTGCTTATAATCTAGTTGAGGAAAGGCAATTAGACAACAATACGATATTGCTTATAAGGGTAATTTGTGATACAGATTACATATGCCATAGAATTCAAAAAAGGTGTATACCAGGGTATACCAGATAACTCAAAGAGGATAATTAATTAGCCTCATGATTAGTTGAAGAAACTGAGAATGTTTAACCTAGAGGAGAGAATATTTGGGGGGTTGAGGAGATATGGTAGTAGTCTATGTAATGCCCCCTAACTGTAAGTATAACTCAGTCTTCTATCCTAAGCCCTCTTCTCACTCTGCTTTCTCATTTGGTGACCTCATCAGTTCTCATGTGTTTGATTGTAGACTCTATACAGATTACTCCCATATCCCTCCATGTATCCCTAGTCCCTCTGCAGAGTTCCATCTCTAACTACCCATTCAATATTTCAGACTGGATACCAGGTAGGCATTTTAAACATTTCTAAAACAGAACTCATTCTTTACTTCACCCCAAACCTATACCTCTTTCCTGTTCCTATTGTGGGCATAACAATTATTGCAGTCACCCAGGTATCCAACCTTAGCATTTTCCTTAGCTCTTCACTTTCATCATCCCCACATAGCCAGGTAGTTAATAAATTTTATTGTTTCTATCTCCATAACATCTCTTATGTATGTCCCATCTCTCTATACACAGCCACCATACTATTTAAGGCCCTCTTTACCACTCAATTGAACTTTTACAATAACATTGGTCTCCCTGGCTCTAATCTTTCCCCACTCCAGTACATCCTCCATAAAATGATTAGCCTAAAATATAGGTCTAATTATGTCAGTCCTTTACTCAATAAACTCCAATGGCTCCCTATTGCTTTTAGCATAAACTTCTCTGTTTGGCTTCTAAATCTTTTTACATATTTAAAACATGGCCCTGGCCTACAGTGGTGTGCAAATTACTTTGGTCAAAATAGAACAGTTAAATTGATTGTCATACAATAAGCTTCACAACTTTTTACATCTTAAAAGAAACTTTAACATGGAATACATACTTTTGCTACAATCACTCATTTTTCATGTTTTGGTATTGAAGTCACAGAATTTTGACATATTGAATTTTGCATTATGGAAGCACATTTTTATTATATTGCTTATTAAGCATGGCCCATTTTTTCCAAGTCCAGTCTTGATTATAGCACAAAGCTGTTCAATAGTTCAAGCCCATTAAAAATGATCAGCAGCAGCAACACAGTGCTCTGGTGATAATGTTATAATACGTTAAAGTGTAACAACAGGGACTATGAACCTAAGTGATACACAGGGTGCAACTCATTACAGATAGACCACTATTAATTCTAACAGGACCACAGATTGACTAAACGGTTTTGATATTTTAGTCTTTGTGTTTGCCAAGGCAGCACTGAGACTTTGGTGGTAGTGGTGGTGGTTGTGATGACGGTTATTATAGTTGTTCTTGTTGTTGTTTTTGTTCTTATCCTAACCTTCGAGATCCCAATCTCTAACCATCAGCATCATTCTACTAGGAATTTTCCCCAAGAGTTCTGCAAAAATGTGGGTATAATTAAATACACCAGGACTATTAAAAAATGATAATTTGGCAATCTTTCCTCTAGAATCTTCCTTCTGTTTTTTTCTTTTAGTGATTGTTAATTTTTAATACCAATCTTTTTATTCTTTTATGGGAGAATTATTTTTTAAATGAATTTTATCTTTTTCAATTAACAAAAATCTATTTTCTTTCCCTTCAATGTTCTTATCCACTGGAAAAAAAAAGAGACCCCCTTGAAATAAATATTCAGAGTCAAGCAAAACAAATCCCAACATTGGTCACATTCACAAAATACATATATTCATGAGAGAATTATCATTTAATTAAATGAACCTAGTTTTCCTAATTTTTCATTGCGAATGCAAAGTGATTTGAGAGGATCATTTGAAAGGAGAAAGAGACAATGATAGCATTGAAAACTGGCCATCAGCGAAGAGTCAGATATCACTTTAACACACCAGATTAGCTTTTCTATTTTAAAATTGTTGTTTTTTCCTCATGAAGCATTTCTAAGACAGGTAACTGTGAAATACTTAGAAACTGTGAAATCAGTGTTAAGAGACTAGAATAATAGCTTAATCTCAATCAGTTGCTATTCTTTATGTAAATTATACATTGCTACTTAGGGGTATAATACTCTATGCTGATCTTTCTAAGAAAGTTTTATTAGCATGTGTATCTGAAGACATTTAAAATGAGCTCTTTAGGAAGACCATATTTAAATCTTCAGGGAAGTGTGTATTTAAAGGGGGAAAGCCATGCAGAGCACATGCTGCAGTGGGCCATGACACTAAAGCTCAGTTTTGCTTTATGCAAAATAGACCATGAACATTTGTCATATAATGAGGATTCAAAGGATTCTGATTCACTACATTTAAACAAGTTTTAAAATACTAGTTTGTGACTTGAAAATATCATTGTCACAAAAAGGAAAAAAAAAAAAACAAAGCCTGAATGAGATTGTCGCACAGTCAAGA
This sequence comes from Vombatus ursinus, assembly GCF_900497805.2. NCBI lineage: Eukaryota > Metazoa > Chordata > Mammalia > Diprotodontia > Vombatidae > Vombatus > Vombatus ursinus. The sequence goes on from NW_020954557.1 coordinate 55,555,333, forward strand.
CACAAGTATATGATATCTTAAACTTTGTAAGGTAGCAAAAGTAGAGTTACATTGATTTCCAATCCTAACTTAAAGGCATCATATATCCAGAAATAGCGCTGAGGAAATTTAAAAATATTATATATCCCACAATGATCTAAATTTTAATATTTCATGTTACAGATGCCATTAAATTGTTGTTTGTTCAGTATAATAATAACATTCAAAGCCATTATTCAAAACCATTCAATTAATGTGGCTTCTAAAAAATGATATTCTCTTGCTGTCACACATAGATTTATAAAATACTAATTAGGTACTAAGGTATTTTCCACATAGTATAACATATTGTATCCTACACTGTAGGAAAGTGGCATGTCACCAGTAGCAGTAAACCCATCATGCTGAATATGACACATTTTAATATTCTAATGGAGTTACAGGTCTCTCAAACATCTTTTGAAATGCTTATAAGTAATATATCCAAAGGGTAATAAAATTTAGAAACCATTATCATTATACTAACAAAATGCTTTTTAATTTTATCATCCCATAATCTTTCATTACTTCTTAGAATTCATCTTCATGGCTTTTTTTTTTATTTTGGTATTTATTTATTCCTATTTATTTGGGTTCAGAAAAAAAAGTGTAAATTCAAAATTTACTACACTGTACAACCAGCCAATTTAAAGTTCCTATATAAAAACAATACAGACATAAGTTTCAATATGTGTGCTTTTGAAAATATTGTAGGATAATAGATATTGAACTGGAAGAGCCCTGGGAGACATTCTCGTCCATCCCCCTCATCTTACAAATGAGGAAAAATATTTCAGGTTTTTTGGAAGGTTTTTTTTGTTGGGTTTTTTTTTTTTTGCAAATTGTAACATTATCACTTCCTGTGTTGAAGTCTTTAAAGGATTTATATGGAAAACTTTTTTTTAGAATGGGTAAGCACTCCCCCTCACCTCCCCTCCACCTCCATTTCTCTCTTGGATAAGTCTGGATTTTTCACCTTTAGGTTTCGGTTAAAGAATTGATACATCTTTAATAAACTAGACAAGTAAATAAACCACTTAAGGCTAATACATTCATAACATGTATGTCTCCTGATTAAATCAAAAGAGATTTTTCTGAGTGTGTATTTCTTATCTTTGTTGATCAACATCCTGGATACTTGCTGCTAAACTAAGACCAAAATTCCAGGATGAAGGATTATCTTGGGATGCCTGAAAAACTAGGCAGTTTAGAACAACATGTTCTTTTAAAAAAAGGTCATGTTACTATATTTAGTTACTAGTGATGTGCCTTAGAGGTGTTAACCCTGATTACCAATGTGTGACTAATCTAGTGCCTTGTAATATTTGGTTCAGAACATATACTTTCTTTTTTTTAAATTTTTTTGAGGCAATTGGGGTTAAGTGACTTGCCCAGGGTGACACAGCTAGTAAGTGTCAAGTGTTTGGTCTGAGGCCACATTTGAACTCAGGTCCTCCTGACTTCAGGACCGGTGCTGTATTCACTATGCCACCTAGTTGCCCCCAGAACATATACATATATATATATATTTTTACATTATGGTAATTTTTATTTATTTTTTACTTCCACAAGATTTTGAGTTCCAAATTTTCACTCCATCTTGCCCCTCCCCCCACCCCAAGATGGCATGCATTCTAAATACCCCTTCCCCTAGTCTGCTTTCCCTTCTATCTCTCCCCCCCTTCTCTTATCCCCTTGCCCTTCAATTTTCCTGTAGGGCAGGATGGATTTCTGTACCCCATTTCCTGTATTTCTTATTTCCCAGTTGCATGTGAAAACATTTTTTTAAACACGTGTTTTTAAAACTTTGGGTTTCAAATTTTCTCCCTTCCTCCCTCCCTACCCACCCTCATTGATAAGGCAAGCAACTAAATATAGGTTATATATGTGCAGCAGAACATATACTTTCAAAATCAACATAGTGCTTGCCACATATGAATTTTAGAAATAGGATGGTGTAGAATCATAGAAAACTGGATTTAGGATATGCCAATCACGTCATTTTCTATACTTGTTATGGTCAAGGTAGAAATGTGGTCCCCATAAGGTAGAAAAATTTGATCTCAGTCTCAGAGTGCACATGATTTATACACGTACATGTTTTGGTAAAAATGTATTTTCCTGAACATGGGGGAAATACTGCAAAATCTCAAAGATCTATGATGTTGTTATATGGAAGCTATTTCCTATACATGCATTAATCCTTGTATACCTTAATAGCTGGTCTTCTGTTGGATACTTTATGCCAGCAAAAATGTCACATTTCCAATAACACAATAATGAGTTATTCTGTACTTATGTAGCCTGGTGCTCAGGATACAGGGATTTATTTCATTGTCAGACTCAAACCCAAAGCCTTTAAAACAAAATAGAACCTTTCATAACTTTGGATTAATGGTATAATCTCCATGCCACATACATTGGAGTTAGACTTTAGAAGAGGATTAAAGTGAAAATAGAAAAGGCAAATAATGATGTACATTTTATAGTGTTCTGAGATTTGCAAAATGCCATCCTCATAGCAAAAGTGTGAGTTGTGCAAACATTATTTTCACCACTTTATAGAAGATAAAACTGAGAATTGTAGAGGCCTTGATCATGGTTATATTCTGTTCTTGTCATTTCAGTGAGTTAAAATACAATTTATTGATGTTAGCTAAGGCATTCAAAAAGCTGTTAAAGATGGCAGTTTTGGAAAAGGGAAAAATACTCTAACTAGACTAATTGGAGTATATGCAGGGTCATCATTAATCAACTGCCTTTTCAATAAACTCTGAGAGATTTATTTGGGAGCCCCTTTCTTCCAGGAGTCTGAATCAATCATGCGTAAAATTCAGATATCCAACCATGGATATTCCCATTTTAATCATAGCATGCACCAGATGAAATGATGGAACAGAAAATTATATCCATAGGAATTTATCTCAATTTCTAATCACTTTGTGGATTCAAAGAAAAAATAATGATAAACAGCCAAAATTAAATTCAGCAAAAGTATTTCTAAATAAATAAAATTCATTCCACAGAGGCAGAATATAGTTAGAACAATGAAATTTCTGCACATTTCACATTTGCAACACTGAACCTTAAAAGTTTCAAAGCAGTTATTTGAGTGAGAAAATTGCCATTTCTCTCAAACATGAATAAACCTAGTTAGTACCTCATGACAATTAATTTAGTCAAGTATCCTAAATCTATGTTCATCAACTAAAACCAGTGAAATATAACCTGCCTGTCATTAAAAATTCTTTCCCTTTTCAAGGATACATGGATCCCTGAAAGCAGAAATTCCTCTGCATAATCTTTCCCCTACCTCCTAATGAGAATCTCTATTAGGTCTGCACAGTTTAAGTTTTGCACAATCTCTCTTATAACCTGGGACCTCACTTCAAAAGATTAAGATTCTACAATCCACTGTGCAAATCTCTTTCAGTCTCAAGGATAATCATGTCACTTCTCCCAAATTTTATTTCCCTTGTCTATTCCACTTACTCCTTCAATTTCTAGCTATTCCCAAAGTTCACCATAACCTCCATAACAAAGGGATGTGTGAGGACACGTCATCATTCCCTGGGGTTATCCAGGTCCAAGATTTCTACCCATAAGGCACTGTTTCTCTTACCCTACCTTTTAACTAGGACCAGTTAATAGAATTCTTATTTTCCTCTTCCCTTTGTTTCTTTTTCCCCCTTAGGCACACACATTTCCTCTTTATTTACTTTCTAAGGCCTTGTTCAGGGTTATACTATTGAGAGATCCCTAACCACAAAGCATTAAGTCTCTAAGAGCCTCTAAGAAGATTCCTTTCCTCTGGTTTTTAGTGTTTTTTGGTTTCCTTTTTTTTTTTTAATGTTTCCTTATGGGCATCCACTCTGCCCATTTCCTAAAATCCTCTAGCTAGTCTACTTATCATAATTAAATTAAAATCACCATAATACATTCAATAGACTGTCCCTCACTTTCTCTCTGAAGTCCAAGTTCTCTTTATCTCTTAGGAGCAAGATAATAAGCCTTCCAAGATAATCCACTTCTAAAGTCTGTCTCTCCTCCATTGTTTAATTACTCTCCCTTCACCAGGTCTAAAGGCCCTAGCACTAGACAATTAAGAATTCCTGGGAAATTGAAATATTCTCTACTGAAGCACTATGTAAACTTTAAGATACTCTTTAAATGTGAATTGTTTTTGTTAATAATGATGATGGTGGTGGTGATGATGAAGATGAAAATGAAGATATTACCACTAAGCAAGGAGGAGTAAGAGAAGGGATGATAGGTGGAGTAATGAACATAAAATCCTCCTGTCCCTTAAGTCATCAGATGTGGTCAACCTTCCTGCTCCAGCTGTTGAGCTGGTTTTAGCCTCTTGGTCATCATAACAAAAAATATGCTTTTCACTCTGAAATGCTTTAGAAATAACCATTTATGCCTAAAAGCTCAATATGCTAATTATACATTTGTCTTTAAAGTAGATCCCCTAAAAACATACCAGATCTAATACTGTCATCCCGGTTCCAATAAATAACCTTAGATACTTCAATAAACCTATGGCCTCAACAATATGAATTTTCTTTCTACTGGTGCACAATCAAGACTCTTTATACCTATGTAAACTATTGTTTATAAAAAAGAATAAAAAATACCATTCAAAATCCTATTTTATGTAATAGAAAGAACACTGCATCCGGAACAGGAAGCGTTGGTTGTGGTTCTGGTTTCTTCATTTAAAGAGGTGAATGACTTAGGACAGATCATTTAATCTCTTTCAGAATTAATTTCCTCATCTATAAAAGGGGAATGTTTAGATCTTCCTTGCCTACCTATCAGATAATAAGAATTATTAAAGATAATACACATTAAAGCACTTGGAAAACTATAAATTTCTATCTATAAGGTAATAATATTAATCATTCGAACTGGACCTCCCCCTAATCCAAATTAGTGAGGTTTTGCTATATCTTTAAATGTAATATGAAACCTTTTATTCATCACATTCTATTTCTGTGTTGAATAATGCAATCATTTTGCCTTGCAATTTAATTTATTTTTAAGTTGATGAATGAATTCACAAAAAGTTAAATAGATTTCTTCATTTTATTCAACATAATTATAAGTGAACATATTTTCTAAAAGAAAATGTGACCGGAACTACACATTACACATGTTGAAACTTTTCAGCTTTAGGAATTGCCTTCTTTCTCTTGTTAATTTTTCCCAAGAGCATTGTTTCCACCTTGACCTCGATTTATCTACTTTAACAAAATAATGTTATTAAAGTAATTAAGGTTATCATTTCAGCACAGGTTTTTAAAAACTTTATTTCAAGATATCACTAGAATTTACTTTGGTGATCCTTTACCAAAAAAGTGCTTGTATTATCTGTTCTCCAAAATGTCAAGCTAGGTCACACAGTGAAGATAAACATTATACCTGCTAAAAGCAGAAAGAAAATGGTCTAAACAATCATAGCAAGTAATCAAATGTTAGTTAAAAATTCTAACATTTTTTCTCAATTACATGTCAAGACAATTTTTAGGATTCATTTTTACAAGATTTTGAGATCCAAATCCCGTTCCCTCCCTCCCCTCTTCCCAAAATGGTAGGCAATTTGATATAGGTTATGCATGTGTTATCAAGTAAAACATATTTCCATATTAGTCACAGTTGTGAAAGAAGAAATAGATCAAAAGAAAAAAAAACAAAAAAGAATAAAGTAGGTGAAAAAAGTGTGCTTTGATCTGCATTCAGAGTCCATCAGTTCTTTATCTGGATGTGGATATCATTTTCTTTCGTGAGTCTTTGGACTTGTCTTAGAACATTATGTTGCTGGAAAGAGCTGAGTCATTTATAGCTGATTATCACACAATGTTGTTGATACTGTATACAATATTTTCCTGGTTCTACTCATTTCCCTTTGTATTAGTTTGTACAAGTCTTTCCAGGATTTTCTGAAATCTGCCTGTTCATCACATTTATTACTACGTAATAGCATTCCATTACACTCATATACCACAGCTTGTTCAGCTATTCCCCAGTTGATAGACATCCCCTCAGTTTCCAGAATTTTGCCACCATGAAAAAAGCTGCTATAAATATTTTTGCACATATAGGTGCTTTTCCCTTTTTAATGATCTCTTTGGGATACAGATCTAGTAGAGGTATTGCTGGATTGAAGGGTATGAACAGTTTGGTTATCTTTTGGGCATAGTTCCAAATTGTCCTCCAGAAAAACTTACATGAACTGATGCTGAGTGAAGTGAGCAGAACCAGGAGAACATTGTACACAGTAATAGCCACAATGTGCACTGACTAACTTTGATAGACTTATCTCTTCTTAGCAATGCAAGGATCCAAGACAACATCAAAGGACTCATGAGGGAAAACGCTGTCCACATCTAGAGAAAGAAGTATGGAGTCTGAATGCAGAGCAAAACATATTATTTGTTCTCTCTCTCTCTCTCTCGTTTGTTTCTTCTTTCTCATGATCTCTCCCATTGGTTCTAATTCTTCTTTACAACATGACTAATGTGAAAATAGGTTCAATATGAGTATATGTATAGAGCCTATATTAAATCGCACACCATCTTTGGGTAGGGAGAGGGGAGAGATGGGGAGAAAATTTGGAGCTCAAAATCTTGTGGAAGTGAATGTTGAAAACCAAAAAACAATATGTTTTTTTTTTAAATTGCTCCCCAGAATGGTTGGATCGGTTCACAACTCCACCAACAGTTCATTACTATCCCAATTTTACATACATCCCCTTCAAAATTTATCATTATCCTTTTTTTGTCATGTTGACCAATCTGATTGATATGAGGTAGTACCTCAGAGTTGTTTTAGTTTACATTTCCCTAATCAAAAGTGACTTAGAGTACTTCTTCGTATGTCTATGGATAGTTTTGATTTCTTCATCTGAAAACTGCCTGTTCATATCCATTGACCATTTATCAATTGGAGAATGGCTTGTATTCTTAATTTGACTCAGTTCTCTATATATTTGAGAAATGAAACCTTTGTCAGAAACACTTGCTTTAAAGACCATTTCCCAGCTTTCTTCTTTCCCTCTAATCTTGGTTGCATTGGTTTTGTTTGTGCAAAAGCTTTTTCATTTAAAATAATCAAAATTATCTATTTTACATTTTATAATGCTTTCTATCTCTTGTTTGGTCATGAACCTGTAACTCACTTAACTTCTCCTTTAAGAATATGGATGCTATACCAATTGTTGCATACATGTTTAGTATTGATATTGCTTCATTGTCTATGGTACCTTTTAGCAAGATGTAGTTTCCTTCCTTATCTCTTTTAATGAGGTTTATGTTTACTTTTGCTTTGTCTGAGATCAGTATTACTACCCTGTTTTTTTTTTCACTTCAGCTGAAGCATAATAGATTCTGCTTCAGTCCCTTACCTTTACCCTGTATCTCTCTGCTTCAAGCACATTTCTTGTAAACAATGTATTGTAGGATTCTGGTTTTTGATCCACTCTGCTATCTGCTTCCATTTTATGGAAGCATTCCGTTCACATTCACAGTTATGATTGCTAGTTGTATATTTCCCTCCATCCTATTTTTCCTGCTGTTTGTCCTCTCTCCTTCCACTCTTTCCCTCCTCAATGGTGTTTGTTTCTGTCTACTACCTTCCCTCGTCTGCCCTCTCTTCTGTCAATCCACTGCTCCACCCACCCCCTGCCTTTACTTAATCTTCTCCCCTTCCTACTTTCCTATCAGGTAAGATAGATTTCTACATTCACTGATTGGGTATATTATTCCCTCTTTTTTATCAGTCAATACTGATAAGAGTAAGTAGTGATTCCCATCATCCACCCTCCCATCTTTGCCTCCACTGTAATAGGTCTTTCGTACCTCTTCATGTGAAATAATTTACCCTATTCTACCTCTCCCTTCCTTTTACACCCAGTGTAGTCCTCTTTCTCATCCTTTAATTGTTTTTATGTCATTCCTTCAAATTCACTTTCTACCTGTACCCTCTGTCTATGTATATAGACAACTACCATCTTTCCATGTAGGAATGTGAACAGTTCAGCTCAATTAAATCCCTTGTCTTTTCCTTTCCGTTTCTTTTTTTCTTTCTTTTTCTTTTTTTAACCTTTTTAGGTTTCTCTTGGGTCTTGATGCTGGAGATCAAATTTTTTGTTCATTTCTGGTCTCTTCTTTGTAAAAGCTTGAAATCCTTCTATTTCATTGAATGACCATTTTTTTTCCTTGGAATATTATGCTTAATTTTACTGGGTAGATGATTTTGGGTTCTGTTCCTAACTCCTTTCAGAATTGATGTTCCAGAATATCATGTTCATGACCTCTGATCCTTTAATGTTGCAGCTGCTAAATCTTATATAATCCTGATTGTAACTCCCCAATATCTGAATTGTTTCTTTATGGCCAATTGCAATATTTTTTCCTTGACCCAGTGGTTCTGTAATTTGGCTATAATGTTTCTTGGAGTTTTTGTTCGAGGATCTCTTTCCTGAGGTAATCAGTGGATTCTTTCAATGCTTCTTTTGGCCTCTGATTGCAGGATAGCAGGGCAGTTTTCCTTGATAATTTCTTGAAAGATGCTGTCCAGGTCCTCCTTTTGATAATGGCTTTCAGAAAGTCCAGTGATTCTGACATTATCTCTCCCGTATCTATTTTCCACATTAGTTGTTTTTCCCATGAGGTATTTTATATTTTCTTCTATTTTTCATTCTTTTGAATTTGTTTAATTGATTCTTGATGTCTCATAGAGTCATTAGCTTCCATGTGCCCAATTCTAACTTTTAAGGAGTTATTTTCTTCAGTTAGCTTTTATACTTTATTTTCCATTTGGCCAATTATACTTTTTAGGGAGTTGTTTTCTTCAGTGGATTTTTGTCTCTCCTTTTCTATTTGGCCAATTCTACTTTTTAAGCAGTTTTCTTTTTCCAAGCTTGAGTCTTTTTCATAATTCCCTTGCATCACTCTCATTTCTTTTCCCAATTTTTCTTCAACCTTTCTTATATGATTTTTAAGCTCCTTTTGGAGCTCTCCCATGAGTTCTTTCTGGGCTTGAGACTACTTTCTATTTTTCTTTGGGGTTTTGTCCAAAAGTGTTTTGACATTGTTGTCCTCTTCTGAGTTTATGTCTTAGTCTTTCTTGTCACCATAACTTTCTATGGTCAGATTTTTTTTTGCTCATCTTTTTTGGTCTTTTTCCTTTCTTTTAAACTTGAGCTCTGCTCCCAAAGTGGAAGAGACACTTGTATCTAAGACTATAGGCCCTAGCTGTTTACCTGATGCTGCAATGATGTTTCCCTGTGTCCCACAAGGGACCCTCATGTCTGGTGCTGTGCTGAGGGGCTGGGGTGGGATAAAGGTGGCTGGTGCTGCTGGAGGCCTTAGGGATTTGGCAACTTACCTGGTGCTGAGCTGGGGTCCTAGTGCTGGTGTCTAGTAGGTGCTGAGGTCAGCGAGGTGTTTCTGCATTTCCCAGGGACGACACTGAAACACGTGGAAGTCTGGCTGTTGGAGGATGCCTGTTTCCCTGGGGCTACACTGAAGCACCTGGTGGTTCTTGGATCTGGGGTCTACTGGTTTCACTGGCTATGCTGAGGCATGAGGGGGTCCTGGTGTTGGTGTTTGCTTGCTCCACCACCCTGGCACTCAGGATCTCTTGCTAACTTGCTGCTGGTTTGCTGGGATGCTTCTTGTCCCGGACTGCACTCCTCTTTTACCAGACTGAGACAGACTTTTCTTGCCAATCTTCCAAATTTCTTGAGCTAAAAGATTGTTTCATGCCATCTTTTTACTGATTCTGCTGTTTTACACTTTGTTTTGGTGTGCTATTTTATGATTCTTTGGAGGTGAACATAGGAAAGTTACAGCAATTTACCACTTAGTCCACCATCTAGGCTCCCAGAAGATGATCTTGTTAGTTAAAAATTGATGACACATAAGGCCATAGATGAAATGATGCTTGAAGTCATCTATATGAACCCACTTTTATTCCAACTTATTTTAAGTCAAGTTTCAGAGGTCATTTCCTCACCTGTGTCAGAAATTATTTTGCTTGTTAAAGTCTAGAGGTACAAAAATAATCAAGAACAACATCAAATATAGCAATTCATAGAAAACAATATTGAAGAGAACTGCTGCCGTCTAACTATATGATATGAAAGAAAAACAAAGCTTTGTAGCCCTTTGGTGGTTGCTTTTGTTTTGTAGAAAGTATGTGTTCAAACAAAACTGTATAGGAAGGAAGCAGTGTCTGTAGAAAATAGACTCTTATGAAAAAGATGTTGATTTCCGTATTAGTGTTAATAAAAAAAGGGCTTTCTTTTCTACAGAAGAACCTTGTTGAAGGACCCTATTATGTGAATACAATTGTAGAGAAAGAATATTATGAATTGAAAGGTTTGAAAGGTTCTCTCTCACTGAAGAGAAACCATTTAGAGGTATTGAATGTGAAAAGGCTTTCAATTGGAAGGTCAGTTCATAATGAACATCAGATGGTACATACTCTTGGGGGAAAAGCCATGTGGATGCATCAAGTGTGAGAAAGCTTTCGCTCAGATCTCTATCTTAATCTATCATCAGATAATTCATATTGAAGAGAAACTTTATTAAGGTATTATATATAGGGAAATTTTTAGATATGGCTCATCTCTTGCAGTACATAAGAGAATTCATACTGTGGAGAATCCATAAAAATGACTTGAGAGTAGGAAAGCTGTCAGCATGAATTCTATACTTATTCTTCATCACACTGCAGAAGCAGCCGGTTAGATTATAGTCTCCCTCAGAGCTGGGACCTAAACTGTATTTTGCCCTTGCCCCAACAAAGTGAGCTGCACAAAGTAGGTACTTAAGGTTTGAAATGAATTGGTTTTTATGACCACAACTTTTGTTTTATCCAACAACAGAGAATTCGCAGTGCAGAGTAGACATGTAAATATAACATCCAAAGGAAGGCCTTTACTTGTTGGTGACTTCTCATTCAAAACCAAAGAAATTATACTAAATTCCATTTGTAAATGTAATTATAGTTAAGAAAGGAGAACTTTCTCAACCCAGGAGAGAGTCCTTTGTGCTTTAGAAACTCATAATTGATTAGAATATCTTTTAGGGCAGTCACTAAACTTTTCTGAATCAGTATGTACATACAGCATCTAATTCTATTCTGTCTGCAGAGTGGTTTTTAAAAGTATTAACCTGATAATTATGGAAAATTCTTTTGTTTAAAGTAAAAAAAATTGTTTCAGATTTTAGAGCAATTCCATTAAAATGTACAGATGTAACCCAGTAGACTTGAAACTCCTTGGGGGCAGGAACTAATTATTGTTTTTGTATTCTTGGCAACTATCAATGTATGTTATATTTTGTGTTGTTTTTTCTTATTCATACTTTTATTTTCATTGATGTGTAGGGATTTCTGGTGAGAAAATTCCAGGCAACTGTGCCACACATTATAGTCTTAAATATAGTCATTATAGAGCTCCCGTGTGCACTGAAAGGTTAAGTTGTTGCACAGGGTGACACAACAAGTGTGGATCAAAGAAGAGATTTCAAACCCAGATCTTCCTGAGAGACCTTCAATGGTGCTCCTCATACAAAATAAATACTTAAGAAATGATTGCTGAATTTGTTGAATTTTTATTTTCATTGAAGAATATTTTTTTTCTAAAGAGACTACTCCTATGAAAGTCAATATTTTTTTTCAGTACTAAATTTTCCTGATCCAAACCAGAACTTGTTGGCAAAAAGTGAAAAGGAAAGAAAATTGAGCTTTAGAAGAGCTATTGTTGAAGTATGAGCTAAAATAAACATTTGGCTTTTATTTTAAAATAAATCCTCCTGGGCAGGCACAAGATTTGTTTAAATCAATTTTATAGCACCTAGCGTGGTACCTTAAATAAATAGGCTCTTAGAACCACTCTTGGATTTTTTTCCTTCATTATATTTAACTCCAAATTAGATCTTAAAACATGGCCAAAATGAAGTATGTCATTAAGAAAAATGTGATACCAAAGGAGAGAGAAAATAAACACCAGTGTAGGTAGCAACATCGTTCTAATCCGGTCCTTTTCAGCAGTCAATCATTTTTTCCAAAGGTCCATTAAATATTGTCATTGTTGTTGTCGTTGCTCAGTTGTGTCTGACTTTTCGTGACCCTGTGGACCATAGCAAGCCAATACTGTCCATTGAGTCTTCTTGCCAAAGTTATTTACCATTTCCTTCTCCAGTAGATTAAGGGATATGGAGTTTAAGTGACTTGCCCATGGTCAGACAGCTAGTAAGTGTCTGAGGCCGAATTTGAACTTATGTCTTCCTGACTCCAGGAGCGATGGTCTATCCACTTAACCACGTAATTGACATTGAATATAAAATATGTGAAACAAATACTCCCCTCCCCCTCAAACGTGATGCTGCTTAATATTCACTGTGGAAAATGAGTGCCTATTTTAAAAATCTGTTAGAATATTGATAACAGTATTGTCCTTAGCCCCAGGCAAGCAGAGTCCCTGTACTAGGTTTGTGCCCTAGCGCTGCCCTCACCTCCATGCTTTGGAGGATCCTGCTTATCATAGACACAAAAAATTTATTAGGGGCAGCTAGGTGGTGCAGTGGATAGAGCACCAGGCCCTGAAGTCAGGAGGACCTGAGTTCAAATCTTGCCTCAGACCAAACACTTGACACTTACTAGCTGTGTGACCCTGGGCAAGTCACTTAACCCCAATTGCGTAAAAAAAAAAAAGTTAGCTTTAAAAAAATTATTAATAGGTTGGGGGAAAAAAGGTGAGAGAAAACCCTCACACTGCCCTAGAACTTTCAGGCCAGGCTAAACTCGAGTAGGAAAGTTAGGTGCTATTATATTCATTTTACTTTTAAGAATGAGAAAGGTTAAATGACTTGCCCAGAGTCACACAGGCAGTAATTGTCTGAGGCAAGATTTGAACTTAGTTCTTCTGACTCTAAGTCCCATGTTATCTCCACTATGCTATCTAGGCTATACATCTCAACCACCGTCTTTGAAACCTTGGAAATAGTATATTTGGATTTGGAAACATTTTTTTTTTTGTTCTCTGTTGCTTCTGGGGGAGGGTGGTGGTGAATTGAAGTAGTGGGTATAATCTTTAAGGAGGCAGAATTTAGCTCAATGTAATTAACTACTGGGGTAGCTAGGTGGTACAATGGACAAGTACTGGGCCTGGAATCAGCAAGACTTATCTTCCTGGGTTCAAATCTGGCCTCAGACACTTATTAGCTGTGTTGTACTGGTCAAGTCAATTAACCCTGTTTGCCTCAGTTTCCTCATCTGCAAAATGAGCTGGAGAAGGAAATGGCAAACCACTACAGTATCTTTGCTGAGAAATTCCCAAAATGGCATCACAAGGAGTCAGATACAACTGAAATGACTGAACAACAAAAGAGTTATTGAGAGTCAACTTGGCTTAACGCAGGCTTGGTTGTGTGAGTGGTCACATGAACCACAGTAGCAATCCAAAATTAGACAATCATTTTGGCTCTTCATAGTTCAACATTTTAAATCAACAGGCCTTATATGAAAAGGTGACTGTCATAAGTGAATTATTCTAAATCTTCATCTATAAATCAGCATATCTCACATGGGTCTATGCATTTTGTAATATATTATTAATTAAATTGCTTTTGTAAGCATGAGCCTTGAAAAAAACACCTAGAGCCACCCACAGTGTAGGAGCAGGGGCAACACTGGAATGTAAGGAACACTTTTTGTTTCGTTTGTACGTGACCTTATTTTTCTCAGGTTGCTTTCTCTTACATGATCTCATTTGACCCACATAGATATTTTGTATAATGGCACTTCAGTGACACACTATATCTTTGATGTCATCAATGTGGGTATGCCCTTCTTTGTTGTACATTATGGTTAACCTATGCCTTCTAATCCATGGAACTATTAGCCATCTTCTCTTACAGATCCTACCCAAAATGGCCATGCACAAGGGCTACTCCAGGGTAGGGAACCTGAGGCCTTGAGGCCACATGTGACCCTCTAGATCCTCAAGTGCAGCCCTTTGCCTGAATCCAAACTTCAAAGAGCAATTTGTTCTGGATTCAGATTGTATAGATTCAGTCAAAGGGCTGCACTTGAGGACCTAGAAGGCCATATGTGGCCTCAAAGCTACAGGTTCACCACCCCTGTGCTCATCCCTTTTCAACATGATGGTCCATCAGATACTTAAAGACAGCTATAATGGTATCCCCTGAATCTTCTCTTCTCCAAGCACAATATCCCCAATTTTTCCAATTGCTTCTCATGTAGTATGCCATTAAGGCCCCACTATCCTAATGGCCCACCCCTAGATATTCTCCAGTGTATCAAAGTCCAAATGGGGTGCCCAGAAATTAGGACAATACTATAGATATAGTCTGACCATGGCAAAGTATCACTGTTCTATCACATAATTGCAAGTGCAGATATTTTTCATAAAAATTTCATTAAAATGATCACCTTTGAAGATTAAGTAGATCATTCATGATAATTTTCCCATTCTTTTTGTTTCTTCTTTCCAAGATATCTTGTTATAAAACAATCACTCAGTGCTTTCAAAACTGAGTAACCTGCCACATGCAATTACTCATCATGTGCTTTGTCTTCTCTAGCCTTTACTTCCAACTTCAACTTCTTAATTACTATTTCTGCTTCCTCTTGTACATCTCAGCTGATGAAAATAGTTAAAAAACATGTTCACAAATTTATTCCATTTTCTGTGTCTTTGCTGCCCTGCCACTTTCATCTATGCATAATGTCCTTGGGATGATGATGTGGCTCAGTTGGGGCCTCCTTTAAGTTTTCTGCATTCATATTTTCACTTTTGCTTCTTCTTGTTTTATCAAGAAGTTCTGTTCACAATCTTCTGCTGTTCTCCTTTCTTTGAAGTGTTTTGCAAGTGAGTATGTATTAAAAACCCATGTTGTCATTGGCTGCTATGTGAATTGTCTGTCTCTTGGGATTGTAAGTGGGATGAGTGTTGCCTATTATTTAATAGGATATTATTTAATTATTTAATTTATTATTTAATAGGATAAATGAGGTTAATTCTTTTTTCTCCAAAGATAATCTCTGTGGCCTCAATGACCCTATGATAGTTAATGATATGGATTATCTCAGTTGTGAATGGCTTATTTTATTTCAGTGTTGGAAAATGATATATGTTCTTTATGCCCCTCCCCTGAAATTATAGTCTGTAACAAAGTCATTTTCCTTCTAGGTAAGAACATTCAGGTTAAATGTTAAATAATGAATTTTGTGCAATATAAGCTTTCAAATAGGTCAATTTTTCATCAGTTAAAGAGAAGTGTGATTTTTTTTTACCTATATACAAGTATGGGTAGAGATCTGAAAATAGGAATCAGCAGAATTAAAGACAAGAGCGAAAGGATGATTAGAGATTCACACAGGTTTGGCTTGCTATATGGTATCACAAAAAGGAATTCATTCATTACACTTCAAATGCCTTTTCTTCACCTTATATCCTAATGGCTATTGGACATTTTCAACTTGAAGACCCATACGATAAGGACTATATCATTGATGTAGAAAACTCTCTAGTAAGGAAACTCTCTTTAGTAGTGCAGGTCAGTACCTTCCCTGCAACTTGGAGCAACATTGGACCTCTGAGAGGTTAAGTGTCTCACCCAGAGTCATACAACCAGTGTGTGTCAGAGGCAAAATTTGAACTTAGGTCTCTCTGGTTCCAAGACAAATTCTCTATCTACTATGTCACAGTTGCTTCTCATTTTGTAGATAACAGAATTCAAATGAAATGGATATGCATTTCTATTGAAAACCTGGAAAAATATAACTATTTTTCTCGTGAAGGAGAAAGTGAAATACCAAAAAGGATGAATGGTTTGAAATCTAAGACAGTCCCCCAAAGAGTCCATGTGTCATGGTAAGGACCTTCTCTCTAAAAGTGTATCATGCTCACAATATTACAGGAGAACTGGCAGGCAGGGTGAATGCTGACTCATCTACTGTTAGCTAAGTTGAATTTGGAAAAAAAGAAATCTCTCCTCAGTTCAGATAGAAAACAAGTGTGCAAATCAAATAGTTTTTCTTTTAGCTAAAGCAATAACAGTTCTATGAACATGAGAAAACAAGTTCCAGAATCAAAAGTAAACAGTCGCTCATTAGGTTTCTTCTATATTTGGCATAGTTTCCATGTGAGTTAGTCATTTTTCCTATTATCTAATTCATTAGTGTGAGAGAACCTGAAATAAGATACTTCTGGAGGTGAACTTTTCTTTCTTTTTCCTGACAAAATCTAAGACTAGCATATTATGAGCCCAGCTGAAAATTGCATAAACCAATCTACCAAGTTAAATATATCAGTTTGTCTACACTTTAGTCACCCTGAAAATTGATTAAATATGACTTGTCTTATCTTTATTCTTAGTATATGGTACATTATGTAAATTCATTCATTGAATGCAAATGAAACTGGAGGTTATATTTTATAGATTACATTAATCCCCCTGGGCTCATTTTATGGGCTGCATTAATTCCCTGAATGCTCTAAGTCCTACTCATTTCAGTATAAGACTTATAGGATCCTCAGAATATTTTATCATTTTTCTTCTGGCTTATTTGTAGCTGCAAGTATCAAAATGCATTTCTAGTACTAAATGGCTTAGTGTCATCAGTCAGCAAAAAAATTATCCAATTTTTTTTCCCACTGTTCATATGGTGAGGGTTTTTTTAGAGATTAATCAAAATTTCAAAACAACGTTTATAGTAACTTTGCATTTCAATTCAAAAAGTCACATCTTTTTATTTTCTTTATTTGAATCACACTGCTTTCTTCAGTACATCACCTTGAAAGGTAAATCATCTTAGCTTGCTCTACTGACTCTAAGGTAGGATGCCTATCAGTAATGACATTTAAGCTCCTTTCTGGTCTTATTCATATTGATGATTTAATCCACAGTTTTCCTTTCTTTTGGTTAATATGATTAGCCTCATCAGGTCCTTGAAATGAAAATGCCAATCCTGAAATCAGAGATGCTCTGCTTGGAGAATCATAGATTTAGAGTTACAAGGGACCAAGCAACATCACCTAATATGACTTCCCTCCCTCACTTTATAGATGAGAAAACTGAAGCTGAAGCTAAAAGAGATTAAGTGATTTCTCCCAGGTCACCCAGGTAGTAAATGCCAGAGCTAGAATCAGAAACCACGTGCTCTATGACTGCAAAGCCATCATTCTTTCCGTGATACCACAGCTGCCTCCCAATATTCAATAGGTGCTTACCAGGAGGTTTCAGTCATTCACACCACATTCACTTGTGCCTACCTTCATGACTTTACAAATCTGCTCCCTTTATTTGGAAAGTTTAATTTCTTTGTTAAAACAATATTCAGTACTACACTTAGAACCCAACTTTAAGTTCTATATCCCCCCCATTCCCACCATGTTCTGTGGTTTGGTTGGGGTTTTGTTTTGTTTTGTTTTGTTTTACATTTCTGGAGAATGCTTTTCTGTCATTTGGTGTCTGTCATTGCTCAAAGTAGAGTGTCAGTTTAGGATTAAGCACTTCATCGTCTCTTTCTTTTATACTCTCTGCTCTCTATTTTACACCACCTAGTATAGTCTGTGGTACTCAGAAAGTATTCAATAAGTACTTACAGAATATTTCCAATAGAAAACTCTAAGAAGTTATTCATAAGATGGAAGTTTTATTTTGACTATGCCTTAACAATGCCATATCCCTCAACACACAATCGTGTGTCATAATTTATGTCTTTTGTTTACCTCAGTCAAATTTGTCAAAGTTTACTAAGTACCTATTATGTGCAGAGAGAACACTCTGCTAGGCACTGAGGAGACATTTTAATATAATTGTATTGGTATGGATATTTTTCCCATCAGTATAGATCACAACCAATCCACAGCTTCTTATCTTCTGTGACTCTTATCCAAGTTCCCAGGTTCTCTCAAACACGCTCCAAAGAATATTTGACCAATAAGCAGAAGACTTCCTCTAAGTCATTTTTATTTTGTAACATTTAGCGGCTACCAATGCAGCACTCAGTCCATTGTTCTTTCTACATGACTAGACCACCTCCTTTTCCAAGCATACATTTCTGAAAAGAAATGACCCTTATGTGATTTTCTGTGCATAGGTAATCATTGGAAAATATGCTATAGTTTATTTATGCCTGCCATGCATCTCTCCACCCTCCACAACTTTGATTCTTCTGTGATCGCATTTCTGAGATTTGCAACCATAGAGTTGCATCAGAACACTGATGTTCCAAAGAAGTTTAAAATTAAATAAACTATTGTCCTTGCCCATGGAGAGCTCATAGTCACAAAAAGCTCAGTACTCATGGAATTGATAAGATTCAGGTATTCAGTATTCCACATACCTATACCAGATTCAATCAATACACTGGAAAATATCACTAGTGAGTGAATAAGGAGGAGAAATATGCAACTGTGATATGATGAAGTTGCTGATTCTAACCTGAGAGGGAGGACTATTGGTTTTCATGAAAAACATTTAGAGCTTGAATGTATTATTGTAGTTGTCTGTCCTTCAGTCTCAAAAAGGACCAACGACATCAGGACAGTGATGTCTTGACTTGCAAGTGAATTGGATTTGAGTGAGACAGAGCTGTGCAAAGTCATCAACCTCACTCTCTCCTCCAGAGTCATCAAAGTAGTGGCAAAACATAGGACAGGACAATTGAAGATGGCCCCAGATACAGTGGGAGACCTTGGCCTTTTTAAGCTAGGCCTTTCCCAGGTCTCAGAATGCCTGAGTCAATACCCATTCAGTAGTCAAAGGCTAGGTAAGAATTGAGGTAAAAGATGGTCTACTTTCCCTTCACAAAAGAATCAGGCTGGGAGGTGAGGATCCTTAGAGTTTCTGGCCAGAATAGCAACAAATGATAGTTACACTTACTCTGAGCTTGAATGTACCGACCTAGTACGTAGCTTACAACCACAGACACTACACTTAGAGAAGCAGTTTCTCATTGGTAAAGGCATATGCAGCTAGCCTGAAATCACTGACTAAATTACTGTCTTCTGAAGAATCTTTTGGTATCCTTAGAGCAAAATTCTCCATTAGGATTTATCTGAGGGCTGCATCCATGAAATTATTAGGCTACTTGTGTATTTGACTATAATCTGTACATACTAAGGAAACTCTGGGAAACTAGGTGAAAATATTTTTCAAGTTAAACTGATATTGTGACCTTTCAAAAGGTTAGAATTTCTGCACATTGCTTCTCACCTCCCACTGATACACATTCCCTACATCAGCACTACACAACAGAGAAGGTCTAAGGGAGGTGAGAGAAGAAAGAGGAAAAGGAAGCTCGGAGGGGAAAAGCAGGGAAGATGATAACAAAGAAGAGCTGAAATTTTTACCATGGCCTTATATTGAGGGGAAGTATTATAAAGTGTTTTTCTTGTTGTTGTTTTTTGAACCCAGCATGTAATTTCATTGGGAGGAGAAAATTCAACCAGGAAACTCTACCATTGAAGATCAACACCTACCCCACATCTTAGATTCATAGAGATTTGTTTGAGATAAATGAGGTTAAGTGACTTGCCCAAGGCAATGTAGCCAGTATGTATCAGGGGAAAGACTTGAAGTCAGGGCTTCCTGACCAGAAGACCAATACTTTATTCATCATCATCAACAACAACAAAGATAATAGCATTTCTATGGTTTTTGCTAAGTGCTTTACATATATTATTTCTACTTATCCTCAAACCGATACTTTAGCATATGTGCTATTATCATCTGCATTTTTACTGACGAGGAAACTGAGACTGAGTGAGGTTAAGTGACTTGCCCAAGGCTGCATTGCTATTAAGTGTCTGTGGTAGGACTCACCTCAGATTATCGTGAGTCCAGGTTCAATGTTCTGTCCTTTATACCACATAGCTGCTCCATATTTAATCTTTACTAAGTCACACTTTCTTTCAGTGAGGCACCACCACAACTCCCCTCAAAAAATAGGGCTGCCTAGAAAAACTAGGGAATGAAGTTATATGAGCTTTCCTTTCAAAATTGAGGTGAATGAATCCTTGGTTGACTTGGATATCAATAATCCAGCTGCCTAAGGGAAGTATCGTGAACAATGAAGAACATCAGTGGCTCCAGTGGCCTCTCCTTGATCCAGTTTCCTTCTTCATTTTTTGAGGCCCTCAGATTTGTTTAGAAGAGTCACTTTGATTAGAAAGCTGCTTTTTTTCTTGAATTCACCTGTTGGCTGATATCTGTAGCTCTGCTCAGCCTACTCATTTGCAGTCACTCACACATTCCCAGCTGTTCAACCCACACCCAAATAGAATACACAAACAAAGCTTTTCAAACTGATCAGCACCTAGCTTTAAAAACACTCAGCTCACCATACAAGCACTTTGTTCTCAGCTACTCAAAGGGCACAGAACATATGCTTACCATTGTAAACTCTTGGGGACAGCTCACTCAAAAAAAGAAGAAAAAAAAAGGTTGTTGGCTCTTTTCCTATTTGCAACCAGCTAAGCAAACTTAATATTTTCCTTTAGCATTTTTAACTCTCACCTATGTTAATCACTCTATTTCAAACTCCTACTCAGATCAAGATTCTTTTTGTTAAGATTTGTATATGTTTATTTATTCAATTGCTGTCTTGCATAAGATGGTTTGATGTTACTTTATTTTCTCCTTAGACTTTGTCTTAATCACATTTGACTCCTCCTTGAGCTTTGGTAATAAGCAGTTAGCCAACATGCTGGACTAAATGAGCTTTAAGACACTGAAAATATATACAGCTATTATATTACATTACATTAAGATTTTTGAGTTATCCATTCATACCAAGGTGATGATTTTTTTTTCCTCTGTCACTTTTGACTCACAGGATGATCTCAGTCTCTGTATCTGGAAGTAGTTGAGGGAAAGTCCACTTAGAACTTTCATCATATTCCAGGAGGGGTTAGGGAGATATACTCCAGTTTTCTTTATTCTCCAATTTCGAAAAATTGGAAGAAGATATTGTATTTAATTGTGTAAAATCCTGAGATTTGTGTGTCCTAGTCTATCTAGCCATTCTCTTCTCCATCAGTTGATTTTGCACAAGTCAAGATAACTCAAAGATTTCTCCCAGCCTGTGCTATGTAATATCTGGCAAATCTACCTGACTTCTGGTTTCCACAAACACTTTAGCTCAGTTTACGTTTGTTGCAGCTTTCATTAAAGTTTCCAAAGCTTAGTAATTTCATCAGATTGGAGTTTTGAACAAATCTGGGCTGAATTTCAAATCTGATTTATTAATTCAGGCAGAAACCATGTAAAGCTTGGCAGTGTGAGATGAGTTTTGAGTTTGTTTTCTGGTTCATTTATACCTAAAACTCAAGGAAAATCTCAAGGGATAAGAACCCACAGGAGCTAAAGCAAAAATCTCTGTAAATAATTTAAAGATAAAAATATCTTCTGACCTTTCACTCAGATTCCTTTTTATATATTAGTGCTTATAACTTTACTGCACCAATCATTTGTCTTTTCATAGGTCAAGATGACAAACAGCAAATTCAAGGACTTGGACTCTTGTTGTAGATATTTCTATATCTAATAATTTCTATAGCTAATAATATTTCTAAATCTAATAATTTTGCTAAGTGCCAAAAGCAGTAGGTTTTGCAATTTTTAAGCACATTTTTCAGCAAAGTTGGATTCTACACTTACATTGCAGCTCTGTAATGAAAATTTTACCAAATCTTAGAGGGAAAGTACTTAATAGGAAATTATACTTATATAATAGTGGTAAAAGGTATTCTGATATAAAATTAAATTTTCAGCATTGGATGAGTACTCATTTCCTTAGATTTATGACTTTAGTATATAGAAAGATTATGTGAGAAGGAATTCTCTTCAGAAGGCAAATGAAAATGAGAGTCCAAGAGACTCAAGATAACTTCAAAAGCTAATATGTTAAAGCAAGATGGGAAATTGTAGACTTTAACAAATAAGGGAAAACTACAAATTCAAATAATAGCTAGCTAGAATTTATATAGTGTTTTAAGGCTTACAAAGTACTTTACATGTATTAACTCACCTGATGCTCATAAAAACCCTGTGAGGTAAGCACCATAATTTTCTCCATTTTATAGATGAGGAAACTGAGGCAGACAGAGGTTAAGTGATTTGCCCATGGTCACACAGCTAGTAAGTGTCAGAAGCAGAATTCCAACTCAAGTCTTCCTGACTCCAAGTCTCAAGTTCTATTCACTGAACCACCTAGTTGCCTCTTATTTTTCAAGATATTAAGAAAAAAAAAACTTTCCTTAAAAACAAATTCAAGAAAATAACAATTCACCAAGATAAATACTGAATTTATGATAAAATTAGAATTAAAATACGCATTCATAAAATCCAGTTTATTTGTTTGGAGACCCAAAGATGTACCTTTATTAAAATACATCTGAAAAGTAGATAATTGGATTTTTAAAAAATATGTGTACTATTGAATACTAAGATTTTAAGCTGTATACTATTGTTAATATCCATGAAAGGTACCTATTTAAAGAATATTATATACTGAGAAAATATTCCATTGGGTTAGATGAACAAATATAATAGTTCTAATCCTAGCCAGGAAATATCATTATGGTAGTCATCACAAAGATTTTCATTTCCAGGAATTTTTTTTTTGCAAACAAAGCAAAGACCTAATCTAGGTGGTACATATTATATCACATCTTGTAGATTCTAATTTTAAACTATTATCTGGTCATTTACTCTAAGAACATGGGTCCTTGACTAAGAGGCCCAGCTCTCAGTTGGGGCCAAACTAATTTTGTGGTTCAAGAGTTATAAAATACACATCAAATGCAGTTGTCTGGATAGAAGAAAGTGAAGTTCTTTGAAGCAAGTGAACCTTAAAGCAGAATTGTAATTAAAATGACATCTTCTATGTCAAAGAGTTTCACATTTCATGACTGTTGAAAGGATTTCTATATATCTTCTCTACCTATAAATGACCCAGAGGTTTTCTAGTGAATTTTACCAGAATGCATTTGTGTCAAGTTCACAAAAAGTCAAGGAACCATTCCTTGTGTCTTCATAGAGTTTAGAGATTAGACTTCTTCCAGTATACACATCTGGAATGAATATAAGCTCAAAGAGACTTTTCTGGAGGGGAATTTTTCTTGAATCTCATAGGAGCTTGAAGTTAGGAGATAAGAGAGTTAAAAAGGGGTAAATGCTATTACCAATGCAAAGAGTTTAGTTAGTTCTGATAATCAACTGGGAGAGTTAAACATGATCCAAAGATCAGCAGGGGTCCCACATCTGTCTTGTTCCTGGAATCACAGGTTAGAATGGTAATTAAAAGTTCTGTAAATTAGAATAAAAGTGAATGTGTAGAATTAAAGTTGTCAGGATAGAGATAGAGAGAATGTTTTGATTAGAGCTAGGAGGAACTGGGAATACCTGCCTGGTAGGGAAGCTTGTCTTCCTGGGGAGAGCTTAATTATAGTGAGTAAAGGGGAAAATAACAGAACCATGAGAAGAAAAAAAAAAAAAACACAGGTTGTTGTTGCTTAACAAGTTTTTTTTTTTCTTGATAAATCATTGTGCCAGTAATAACATCTTAAGGTAACCACTCCAATGTTGTTGTTGTTGTTATCCAAATGTTTCAGTCATATTCAACTCTTTGTGAGCCTATTTGGGGTTTTCTTGGCAAAGATACTAGAGTGGTTTGCCATTTCCTTCTCCAGTTCATTTTATAGTTGAGGAAACTGAGGCAAAGAGGGTTAAGTGACTTGCCCAGGGTCACATAGCTAGTGAGTGTGTAAAGAATCAACGATCTTATGCTTAATACTCAGGAACAGAAGGGAATCAGATTTGAGGGGTAAAGGAAGTCAACTACAAAGGCAGCATGGTACGTTGGAATGAGTGTACTGGCTATGGAGTAAGAGAGCCTGAATTTATTTGCTACCTCTGCCCTTTACTAAGTGATCTTGGTGAGTTGCTTCACTATCCTGGGCCTTGTTTCTTTGTCTACAAAAATGAGAGGCTCCCAAAAAGAACTTTGGCAGACTTTACAAATCTGATTAGTGCCGTGACAAACTTTGATCCCAAAGAACTGAAGATGAGGCACTCTACCCATCTCGTGTCAGAAAGGCTATAGACACACACACAAAATACAGGATGTGACATGTATTTCTGGATATAGACAATGAGGGAATTTGCTTCATTTGACTACATATTTATTAAGAGGGTTTTCCTTTTCTTCACATTCAATTGTGGGTGGGGGAGAGGGAATGAGAGAAAAACTAAATTCAGATAATGTGTGGGGTTGGACTAGATGATTTCTGAGTTCCCCTCCACCTCTAGCTCTTTGATCCTATGATTGTCTGCTTCTCGTTTCCACTTTCACTGCCCCAATATACTCGTGCTGAGGAGCTGATGGAGGTCAAGAGAAGCTAGTTGAGATGCCTAAGATTACAAGGCGAATTAATTGGACACTGAGTCAGTGGGTCTCAAGACTCCCAGTCCAGTATGCTGTCTACTACACTACACTACCTTACCCTTTTTTGCTGTGTTTTCACGATCATTCATGTTTAGAGAGAGTTTGGTTTTATTTACTATGGTAGACACATTCTCTCATAATCTCAGTAAGATTAGAAAGGGTAGGGGAAGGCACTTGGCTTGGCTGATAGAAATAAAGGTGGTGGTTATCAATGAGGCTAAGACCAAAACAAGATGTGCAAAGATCTAACAAAACAGAAGGAAAAAGTATAGTAATTTCTTGATATATGAGGCCAGCAGGGAATGATACAATCCTCTTGACAGAAAAAAAAAAAAAGGTAAGTGATTTTACTATTATTTTTTAAATCGGGAGAACAAAATTTCCCATGATGCTATTGGGAGGGACCTTAGTGTGTGTATGTGTGTGTATGTATGCATGTATATGTATATATTTTATTGTGCTACACTGAATATAGATAGGAGTGCTCTCTCCTAAAATCTGTGAACAAGCCCCCTCATGTAAGAAGTAAAAATGATTAATTTTGTGATACTTTGAAAGATCACTGATTTCATCAGCATGAGTACTCATTCCACAGGCACATATTGCCACCCCTCCATGATGGGTAAGTTACTGTGTCTGAGAAATTTATCACCTGAAGGCCAATCCTCAAGTAATGAGCCTGTCTCCACTGGGTTGATTATTCGATGATGGACACAGACCATCACCAGGCTTATATTTAAAGACTCTGCACTTTATTGGAACCTGCTAGAGCTTAATCTTCACTGTAGTAGTGTTCAAGAACACAGAGACATTTCTGTGTTACCAGAAGGCATCAGAGTTACGTAAAAGTCAGGATGGGGAGCAGGGCTGATCTTTTCCCTACTTAAAAGTGTAACTTCCTATTCCATCTTCATCTCCCTTTCATCTTTGGTTTTTTGGTGTTATATTTGACAGTCTACTACTTCCTCTAGCCTTTCATCATTTTCTGCAACATTCTCTATCATCCAAATACAATGATTTTCAAAATTTTTTCTGATTGACCTATCATTATTTAATATGAGATCCATTTTTTACTTTGCCTTCAGTAATGCCACCCTCCCTTCATATAGTCATTTGGATCTTCTCTTTGCATGAGTCTGTCACTTGGGAATTGCTTCTTCTTTATAGTTACATCATAAGTTAAAGGGATGTACCATGGGCTATTTCAAGTGAACTGTGAACTTCAAGGAGGCCTTATAATCTTTGTTACATAGCTTTTTCTATCAGGAAGTATTGTATCATCAAAGTCACATTTGATGAAACAAAGAAGTCTAAAATGAGAACAACCAAACCACTACTGTCCTATTGTTATTTTGATAAGTGGTAACAGAAATAAATGTGCTTAGCTGCTTTTTCCCCCCAAAGGCAACTTTTTAAATGTTGTAAGGCTTATTAGGAAGAGAAAAAAAAAAACGACTTGGAAACAAGACATTATTTTGTAATTTCTAGCCACAAGTTGTCCACTTTTTTAATGGAGCATGGGGAATATAGAAACTTGAATAGAGTTTAGGTTATAGAAAATTAAAAGAGTAAAAGTATATGCCATTAGAAAGATTTAATATGAAATTAGAAGCAGCTAAGGAAAAGTATCTAAGGAATTGGCTTACCTCTATGATATGAATTGTCAAAACAAATAAACAAGAACTTACAAGAGTTATAAGAATAAAATAAAAGTTATGTTTTTCTTTAACTTTAATTGAGCGTAACAAAGAATTCGGCACTTATCAGGTCTAGTTCATCATCGTTTAAATGCTTCTAACTAAACATTCCAAAACAAACTGTACTGCAAAAATTATTAACACAGAAGAATGTTATCAGGAAATAACTAAGCTAACATACGCAGACAAGCATATGCAGCCAGCAAATAGGTATTAAGCACCTGCAATGAAATGTAGTGGACACTGAATCTAAAACATGGTGTGTCCACTCAAGGACCATGGATTCCATCAAAGCAGAGGAAGAGATCAGACAAAAAATGGCTAGAACCCACCTGTCTGAAAGAATAATAGAGGCAGGAAGGGTGACCAATGAAATTTCCAGAAACAACTGAATGGAGGATATCCAAGAACACAGGAAATTAAAGTCAATGGAGTCCATTAGTAACTATGTATATAGGCAGGCCTACAGAGCAGGATGTCAGGAGGGCCCAGTCCTTTGCAACAGAGAGATCCAAGCAGGCAGAAACCAGCAACAGGCCTGTTTGGTAGTGGTTACAGTGAAACAGAGCCACAACTACAACTTTTCTTCTAACTCCATCTTCAATGATTTTATTCATGCAGTTTTATGCAATCACAGTTACCTATTTTGGCTTTTATGATCTCACTTACCTTTGGTTAAAAACTCCCCTTTACATAGCAACAGCAATATTTTAACAAGATTCAGCTGTGAAAGACTTAATGACCCTGATTAGTGCAATGACCCACCATAGTTCCAAAGGTCTCGTGATGAAAAATGCTATCCACCTCCAGATAGAAAACTGATGGACTCAGATTATAGATAGAAGCATACTTTTTTCTCTTCCTTTCTTTTTTTTCTTTTTTGGGGATGGGAGAAGTGGCTCACTTATATAAATTTATTTTTCATGACTTCTTATTTGCAATAGATTTTCATTTCTAGCCTTTATAATGGATAAGGGAGGAGTTGGGGTAGGGAGAGAATATGGAACTGAAAATTAAATTAAATTAAATGAAAAAAATTAAAGTAAAATAAAAAAACAGGAGATGTAACCCACAGTAAGCTACCATTTAATCCATAAGCTGTCTAATATATGTAAATATATACATATGCAAATATATATATTAATACTTGTCACATTCAAAATGAAAATATATTTTTAAGGAAAAAAGTCTCCTCACCAAAGTTGTAAGAAGTATCTCCTGTCATTTAATGATACATCTTTTTATATTCAGGTCATAAGTCCATTTTAAATTTATTGTTGTTTCTGGTACAAATTACTAAGTGAAACCCAATTTCTGCCAAATTGTTTTCCATTTTTCCTGCCAGTTCTTGTTGAAAAGGAATCCATCCCTCCATCCCCCCATAACATTCGTTCTTGGTTTTTTCACCATCGGGCTACTGTTTTTGATTGATTTCTTGTTTATCTAATCTCATCCATGTATCACTTAAATTATTTTTATGGCTACTACATTACAATATAGTTTGAGGTTTAAGAAAGATATATCCCCTACATTCATTGGTTTTTTTTTTCCTCATTATTCCTATTGTGATTCTGGACCTTCAGTCCTCTAAATTAAATGGTTTTTTTTCCTCTAGTCCTACATGGTATCATCTTAGTAATTTGATTGCTACAGCACTTAATCTGTTACTTTAAGTAGTATATAATTTTCATTATATTGGCATGACAGAACCATGAGTAGTAGATATCTTACCACTGCCACTGTACATTTTAGAAAAGAACATGATAAACTGGAACATATATAGAGATGAGTGACTGTTCCCTTCTCTCCACACAAATAGCCACCAACCTAGTTTAGGCTCTCTAATCCAACTCAATAAACATGTATTAATTACTGTGCAAACACTGGAGATACAAATAAGAAAAAGAAAGTTCAAGACCTCATGGAACTTACAATCTAATGGAAGGAGACAATACACAAAAAGAAGCTGAAAGGAGGTAGGGGAGCCAAAGGATACCCCGTTGGTATGATGCTCATGAAGTTGAAACCAAGCAGAGTAGTTGATGGAAAAGGAAGTTAGCTGAAAAAGACTGAGCACTCTATAAGGGAGACTTGGCAGGAGTTCATTACTCTGCCTTGCAGTCTTTCTGTTCAGTCAGAGGGCAGAGACAACTGAGGGTGCTAAGGAAGGTATTGAGTGTCAAAGCTGAATCAATCTCCATAATGATGAGATTTCAGATGATGAACTTATCCTGGGGGAGGCATGATGTTCATGGAGTCAGAACCAACCAGAGGAGCTGATGGCCATCACTACCTCTTACCTTAACTATTAAAATACCCTTCTGATTGGTCTCTGCTTCCAGTTTCTCCCCTCTCCATTATCCTTATAGTGGCCAAAATAACCTTCCCAGAGGCATATCTGACCATGTCACTTTCCTACTAAAAAGTCTTCAATATTTATATGGTTTCTTCAACATTCCAATTAGTCATTATGTGATCGCGAGTACAAATTCTTAAAAGTTCTCTCTCTACCTTGGGATATAATTAATTTTGCATAGATATCTAGACTCATTGAAAACAACTAGATTCTCCCATAATATCTCTTTGCCTATCCTTTAATTAATTTCTCTCAACCATTCCTATTGTTTTCAGTTCAGAAATTATTTTTGGAAAAATGTGGTCACAATAGGTTCTACTTTATCTCTGTTACTGATAATATTACACATTTGCCTCATGAAGTGGGTTTATCCTTTCACTGTCCATTTCCTTGCCTCAAGCATAACCTTGAAAGACTTTTTTTTTGTTTTCATTAGCATTTTTCTTCATAAGTTCAAGTCACAGTTTATTATCTGCTTTATGCTTATCTACACTATTCTTACAGCTTCAGGCTATACTTTTGTATTTGTTCTCTCCTTCCAAGTTTTGTATATATCTCTTAAAAAGCTGAATTAATTGAAAAGCTCCCTGTGGAGCTATATTAGATGCATTTGAAGCTTCCTTTGTTTCTTCTTTATTTTTAATAAGAGTATCTCATAACTCTTGGGCTATCATTAGAATGTAAGCTCCGTGAGAATAAAGATTGTGCCATTCTTTCTACTTATAAAGCCAACACTAAGCACAATGCCTACTACATAGCAAGAGCACTTAATTAATTCTTGTTGATTGATTACTCTAGCATTTTAGAATCACTGTACAGAAGATCATATTTATCTTTTTACTCAAGCATTTGAAATGTTGTATCCTAAAATGTAGAGTACATATCTGACTATGTCAGTATACTCTCTTCCTTGGGTAACACAAAGTCTATGATTACACAATCACTTTCTTGAGAGGTTTCTTGCACTTTGTCTTCAAAAACTAGTTCTAGCTTATTCATCAGAATTAAATACAGAGGGATTGTTTACTTCCTTGCTTCTCCCACCTTCTAGGAGATGAATTATCAACAAGACAAGTCAAGAATTTACCAAATGATATTCAGATGATTAAAGTGCCCTATTACATCTACACAGTCATACAAGTGGAGAGGTATAGAGAATACAAGATCCTAATGTGTCTGTTGATTGCAGAAAACAATTGACTAGTTAGAACAAAATGCAACCTCGAAAGCTATCTTGCAACATGTTGTCCCCCATTCATATTTTAAGAACAAAAAAGATTGCTTTAAAGTGGTAAGCATAGACTACTGTTCAGTGATCCCCTATCAAATACTGTAATGCATTAAAATGATAAAAGTATGATCATTGAAAGTGCTCACCACTTTTGTGAGGTATTCACCCAAGGTCCAAATTCAAGAGAGAATCTTTTAAGAAGGCATTGTATCAGTTAAATAAACTGAACACTACAGGACCAATTTAATAATCCATATGACTATTCAAAAGAGACTGACCTTATAATCCACATAGGAAAAAAAACAATTTTCCACATTATAGCATGCTGTTTTAATGGGTAATCCATTGATTTTGTCCATTGGAATCTTAGACAGGAAGTACTACCCATGGACAGATTTCTATTTAGAATAAACCCCTAAAAATCACTGAGTCCAAGCCCTCTTATTTTACAAATTAGGAAATTAAAGGCCTAAGAAGTAAAGTGACTTACCTCAGGCCACACAAATATTCAATGGCTGAAACCCTGGTCTTCTCATTTCAACTTCAGTACTCTTTCTCCTATATCTAGGTATGTAACATAGCTTTCATATGTTTTATTGAATATTACTTTATCCCTCATAATCCTATAGGAAAGTAAACAATACATAAGAACAACCTTGATGAACACTTAGTTAGCAAAAAGTCAAGATAGAACAGCTTTGGAAAAGGGAAAACATGAATCTCTAAATCTTATTTTTGAATTTATGCTCAATAAAGTATGTTGGCAACTGTTCCTTTCTAGCATTTCCTTTAAAACCCAGTGTATTGGTCAAAATTGGGTCAGATTATGGAGCATCCATGCAATCCAGAGACCTTCTGACTTTTGATCTGGATGCCTCTGATAGCAAGGCCTGGGGGAAAAAAATGTATGTGCACCTGGCTTAAATTAAAACCATCAAATGAGATTTTACACTTCAGAAAACAAATTAGGAAACTGATTGACTTAGTGAGATACTCCACCATATTGTAAGACACTGCTGCTCCTGGAACCAGGGGAGCAAAAGTGACAAGTCAGGCTTTTTCGGAGACATGCTAACAGTCATAATGCAAAACCCTTTGTTACATAAATGATCCAGGCATTGACATAGTTGCCATCACTTGGAGTATCTAAACTTGAGGTTTTACATGCTTGCTTGACTCTGCCTTATTTTGGAAAGAAGGGAGCTATGGAACTAGTAAGCAAATGCCCCTCACTGTCCAGACTCCTGAAAGAATCAAGTGACTCCAAGACCTTTGTTACTGTCTTCCCAAAGAGAATGCAGTTTCCATTATAATATTTTATCAGTTTCACTAGCTACACATATTCAGTTTGCATTTTTCCATATCATTTACTCTTATTTCATTAAGAATTTTATTTTCCTTTCAAATATGTCATGTTAAAGATTTTCTACATTATAAATGTAACACTAACTACCCTGGCCAACCACTACTTGAAGGCAATGTATATTAAATTTCAGCCCTCCCCCTCTGGTGTGCTTTAAGGGTATTAGGAGTATTTAGGCTCTCTATCAAATGACCCCAGCCCCCACCAATAGTATTACTCTAAGTAGAGAAAAATGCACCCCAAATCCACTTTATTACTTAGTAGTCAAATTAGCTTTTACCATGGAATATTTACTTTAAACATATAATCACAAACATACAAACTTATTCCCCATACATGGGACTTAATCATCCCCTTCTCCTCTTTTGTATTATCTCAGTTTCTGGGAAAGTAAAGGGAATTGGGTTCATAGTTTAGCTCAGTTCCTATAGAAAGCAGTCCCAAGTTTCAAGTCCAACCCCACCCCTCAGGCTTAAGCACCCTGTTTTTTTCCAGGCTTCTCTGCCAGACTGGCTAGCCACAACATCCTGCCTGGAATCCTGACTCCAAGGTCACAATGGCTTAAACTTCTAGTTCTGGTGAGGATCACCATTGATACTAGATGAAAGAAAGAAAAAAGAAAGAAAGAAAGAAAGAAAGAAAGAA